>NC_049173.1:27985624-28638584 GCF_009769625.2 Cygnus olor | reverse complement strand
CTCCCTTCAAATATTATTAAATAATATTTCGCTGCTGCAGCATGACAGGTGTGGAGGCGCAGGCAGGTAAACACAGCCTGGAGCGGGGCAGCCCGCCAAGTCTGTTTCCTTACATAAATCTCTCCACTTCAAGGTATGCAATTAATCCCGGCTCCAGCCTCCGTTCACCACAGACCTTCTTTGTACACATGATGCATTAATCACCAGAAAGGACTTTTGCACCTCTGCTATCATTCCTGCTTTGCAGGCTGGCGCAAAGGGCTTAAAGGACCAGCAGAAAACCTGGGACGCGGTGGCAGAGGTGTGTAAGTGGTGGCATCTGAGACTAGGCATGAGGATGAGTGTGCACAGGTGTGCATGCATGCACAAGTGTGTGCACACACCTCAGCCACACCATGGCATGCTGCAGCCCATCTGAGGCTGATTCTCTCAGCAGATCTCCTGTTGCACGCTCCCTGGAAAGAGCGGGCGTTAATAAGTAACAGCTCCCCACCCTGAGTTTCACAGGGGTGATTACAAGGAGTTCTCATTAAAACAAACCCACCAGGAGGACGGCGGATCCCCAGCAGGAAGCCTGCAAGAGCCTGCATGCGTGTTTGTGGCCCCAGTGCACCCGCGTGAGCCGCAGCGCTATCTCCTGCATCTCGATGGAGCGAGAGGGCACGGCCAGTGCAGCCCTGCCTGCCCCACGCAGGTCCCCAGCACCCCCTTCCCGGCCCCGTTTCAGCAAGCCCAAACCCTTCGTGCTGCCCGTGCCCGACCCAGGCTGAGCTCTTCTGGGAAGTCCCTCTGGGGCCACCCCAGGGTCCAGCTTGGACCTACAGCCCACCTGGCCAAGTGGTTCAGGCCACGTCTAGGTGCTATGAGCCCTCTGTTTTCGCATATATTCCCCATTTTGCCTTCCACAAAGCCCACTATGAGTGATTTACATACTTTTTAGCTTTGGCAGCAACAAGACCCCGGGAATTACGCGTTTGCCCAAAGCCTGATGCACATTCTGACCCCTGTGGTCCATATGCCTGCATTAAAGCCCCACAGGGGAGCAGGGCGCTTCTTGGAGGTGCAAAGCATTACAGTGACACTGTCCCCACTCACCTGTTTGTCCTCACATCTGAGCATGGCCATTCTTCTGCTCTCCTCCACCTCATCTCCTCTCCTCCAGTTACTTTTGGAAGGTGCCCAGGACCTTGAATTTACCTGGCTTTGCTGTTGGGAAGTACAACTCTATAAGTCTTTATTGCGAAGGCAAGGACTTCAGCTCGGATCAGGTCAATGGGGAGGGATTTGATGGGAAAGCAGAGGAAAATGGGAGCAGATGGCTTGTGTGTGCCTGGAGCGCTCCTATCTCCAAGGCCTCATAAAGATTACGGATGCTCTTCTTCAAAGCAGTGGAGGTCAGAGTGTGGGGAAGGCGAAAGCCCACCCTGCTCCTGCCCGGGATGCTTTTCATCCCCATCTGCTTGCAGGAGGTCAAGGGCTGAGCCTTCAATCCCCGATAACGAGCTGTGAGCAAGGCTGGGGCTCGCTGTGTGCTTCCAGTCGCCTGATTTAGCTTGGCTGACGGCCACGCAGCATTGGGCATGGCCAATGCAATGTCCCTGGTGGGGAAACCATCCATGCTGGGTGGCTGGGTGGTGGGATGGGGGAGTGACCATGATGGGATGGGGGCTCCTTACCTGCCTAGTGGGCACTGACACCCTGTTCAGGTCCTGCAGGCTGCTCAGTGCCACCCAAACCCAGCAGTGGCTTCGGGGTGAGGTCTTCATACCTAATACTGGTGTATCTCTTTTTATAGCTGAAGGTTTTTGGACATTGCCAGCTGGTACCTGGTTTATGCTCGGGACGCTTTGCAGCCCTCAGGGATCCCCTCTCTGCTCCCAACCCTGCCCAAGCTCAGGCTGCAATTCCCTCCTGCAACACTGGGCTCCTGGTGTGAATCACATATGGTGTAAAAACGTGTTCTCATTGCTTCAGAACACTGCTAGCCTCTCTCCAAGCCATTCTTTATTTTTCGAGCCTCTTTCTGCTTGCCCCAAAGCTTTGCACTTTCTGCGTTCCTCTGGCTCCAGTGTTTGTCCCTGGCTTCAGTCTCATGCCATTCCCAACAAGGCAAAGAAAGCTACTGGGCTTCTCCAGCTGCTATTTCTTTTTCTGTAGCCTTTGTCTTAGATGAGAGACAGTCTGCAAACTGCTGGTTCAAAGTCATTTGGTCAGAGCTTGAGCAAAAAAGAGACCTTCCCATCTGCGCAGGGGAGATGTGTCCATGGAGGTCAAGGTGGGGAGTGAAGGCAGAGCACTGACAAAGTAGCCACTCACCCCAAGATAAAGCCGCTGAAGACCAACGTTAATTAAACGAGGAGAATGTTTTTGTTTCAGCATGTTTATTAATTATTATTATGACTAGGCACCGTTTACACTGCCGTAATGCCTACAGGTCTGAATTAGCAGCGCAGAGACGTTGTGCTGCATGGTCAGCGAGCACACGCACGGGCAGAGCTCACCCACCAAAACACGGTGTGGTTAGCACTGCTTTTCATCCCCCAGCCTGACAAAGCACCCGCAAGCTGCTCCTTCAGCCCTGGGGTGCACCCCACCAGGCAAGTTTCAAGCAGGGAACAGAGGTGTGCCCCTGCATCCCATGCTGAGGACCACGCTGGAACAGTTCTGCCATGGGGCCATCAGCTGACTCCTGTACCTACACCTACAGAGCTCAAACCAGGTCCAGAAAGGATGCTGGTTTACCTTGTCACCATTTTTTTTTTTTTTTTTTTGCCAAAGGCGTTAGTAGCGAAGGGTTTCACTCCTCAAAGCAAAGTCCTCTCCCTCCTGGTTGTGTTTCACCGGGTTGTGATATAGAGGCCACATAGAAGGAGCAGTAGGAAAATATTAGGGAAAAAAAAAAGAAGGGAACAGCAAACAGTCATGACCTGAATGACTCTGTGACCTTCTAGACCCATTGCAAAGCTTGGGAGCCATCTGTCTTCCACCCAGAGCTCCTTCTACAAGAGGGGTCTCTCTCTAATTTCCTGGGCATCACTAATTAAAGAAGAGGGGGTTCCTCCAGTCCATCACTGCTGCAGATGAAGGCAAGCCCTTGCCTGGCACCCTGTGCAGGAACACCCAAGTCCTGCTGCCAATGCTGCTGCCCTCCCTGGGGGGTTGTCTAGAAGCTCCCATGCTTCACCCTCTCTCCCAGGACAGGTCCTCCAGCCCCTGAGCACCTCTGTCCCCTGTGGTTCCTCTGCTCCCTTCAGCTGAGGCTTCAGGTCAGAGCTGGGAGGAAACCATCATCGGCCTACGTGCTGAGTCCCTCTAGAAGAAGGGTCTGGAAACCCTCTGGCAACTAGTGTAGTGAGGCCATCCTGGAAAATTGTTCTTAAAAATGGGAATTTTCCTGTTTTTTGGTGTTTTGTTTTAAATTTAAAGCTGGAAAGAATGGTAGTGACCCTCCTTGGACTGTGCCTTGGTTTTCTGATGGCCTCCTAGCAATGGGGATATTCCTGGGGCAGGAAAGAAGGCGATGCCATGTGTAACATCAGCCAGCATCCCCAGGCCCTTGGAGCATGGTGTTTGTTTCTCTGTGCTCATTCATGACCCATCACGGCGCCCCAGGTCCCTGAGGGGACAGAGCCTGCCCCAGCAAAGTGGGCACCCAGAGCAGTGGGTGATGCCGGGGACCCCAGCAGCAAGCAGAGCATGAGCAGACAGGAATGGACACACGCCCTATGTACCCTTTTGCCTCACTTTGTCACACCAATGAAGAATTAGCCCTTTCTTTTGAAGTTTATCTCCTCCAGCCCCAAATAACCCCCTGTCCCCCTGCCTGAGCTTTCCAAGCTCGGCTTCTTGTCCAGCCTGCCCTGCTCCGCGAGCCGGAGGATCCCTCCTGCTGCCTCCCTTGCACTGCCATCAGGTCCGACCTGTTCGATTTGTGCTGCCCTGGGCACTGTGGGTCCCAGCTTTCTCTTTCTGCTTCATTTAATTTGAACACCCGCACCTCTCCCTCTTCTCCTCCCCGCTCGCTTGGAGCCCCGGGCACTTTGCTATGCAAGGCGCAAGGCAGGGCATCGCTTACACACCTGGAATATGTTGCAACAAGCCCAGCAACCTCTTACAAGGAAGTCGTGGGCCCAGGCGATGAGCTAGAAAGTCCTTTGCGAGGCCGCCTTTCTAGGGGAAAAAAAAAAAAAAAAAGATTTTAATTGTTCCTGGAGGGATTGGTTTGCTGCCCCACTTTGTTCTTCATTTTGAGGGGGGGGGGGGCGGGAGTTTAGCATCCCCTGTGCACGCACGTGGATGGCCAGCCAGGCGTGCGTGTACACAAACAACACATGCAGGGGGAAGGATTAACTAAAACTGCTTGCTTTTTTTTTTTCCTGATTTCAAAAGAAGGCCTCTGTTGAAATACTTCAGTCGTTTGCATGGTGGTGCGGAGCACTGAAACGGCATCTTGCTGGCATGGAGGAGCTGCAGGAGGGCTCCTCAAGCACGTAACTGCAACTTCTATATGCAAAACTGCAACTGCACACCCTACCTGTATGTAATGCACCTTCCCCAGCATCGCCATCCTCTTCCAAAAGGCAGGGTGAGCCTGCAGGAGCGGGGCTGAGCAGGGGATGGGCAGGCACTGATGGCTGTGGCAGGGGGAGGGATGCTGCATGTGCTCGGCTGCGGCACGGCACAAGCAATGCAGCCTGACAAGCAGCACACCCATGGATGCTTCTCGGGGTCTGCAGAGGCAGCAGGCTGCTGAGGGTGACTTTCAGCATCTGTGCGAAGGCACAGCTCTGCCATGATGGTTGGGAAAGAGTGGCTGGAGATGTCGAATTGATTCAGCAGGGGAAAAAGGCTGCCAAAGCACACAGAGCTGGACCTATGCTCTCGAGTAGGACCAACGGCAGCAGAGACAACAACATGACCATAAATGATAGAAAGCCTTTGGGCCTCTCATTTCTCGGTGAAGATTTAAACCCCTATCCTTTTGCTGAAGAGCCAGCTGGAAACGTTACACCATTTAGTGTAAAACTCTTTGCTGCCACTACACCCAGCTGCACAGCCCGTGTGGTGGCTATACACTGCAAAGCATACAAGCATCTCATTTGGAGCAGGGCTTTCTCCGCATGGTTCCTCAGTGCCTCAGCAGTTTATACTGCTCTGTGCTGTTTCTCCCTACTGATCAATTTAAACATCCGTTTGTTTGCTTGTTTTACAGGCACAGAACTACTACTTGGCCGAGACACGCCGCGGCAGCACTCCGTCCTGAGCATCCCCTCCTTGTTTACCAGCTCACATCAGCTCAGAGGAATAAGAGTTCAGCGCAGCACACCGAAGGTGAAGCCAAATGGATGCAGATGCTGTTCAAGGTTGCTTCTCCCCTCCAAGTGGGTGGCAGCGGCGCTTGCTCAGCGCTTTGTGACGGGCTCATCCAGAGGGAGAGCTGCTGGAAACTCCTCTCCACACTGCAAGGGAGAGCAGGGGCTGCTGCTGAGGCAGGAGCTGGCAGAACCATCCCCGGCACATGGGCTGACATTTGGGCTGGGAATCAGGGGGAATCTTAATTTATTTTTCACTCCAGATTTCAGTGTGTCTAAACTTTTATTTCCCCTTTAAAACAAAATAAAAGGGTGCACTTTTGCCTTCTGTCTCAATCTTTTGCAACCTTCCAACACTGCCTCAAACCTGTTTCGGCCGCTTTCTGTTTTGAGACAGCGAGAAGATGACCATAAAGCTCTCTATAATCTGTCTCACCGAGGTGACTCATGCAGAAATGCCATCAGCCTGTGGCGGTGGCCCCGCGGTCCCCAGGGATGACTCAGAGTGAGTACGGGAGCATCCGCGCTGGAGCCTGGTGGGAGCTGCGGGTAGGAAAGTGCACTGAAGCAAGCAGTTTTGTAAGTCAGTAAGAGCTTTTGGTGCAGGGTTGAGACCATTTTTTGGTAAAGCCATGTTGGTGCCTCCTGGGGCAGAGACGTGGGAGAGAAGGGGAGGATGATGCTGGTGCGAGGCGGGGTGGAGGAAGGGGAGAGGAGGAAAAGATGCGAAGCGATGTTTTTCACATGAATGTTGCCTTTCAGATGGAAATGGCAGGGTCAGCAGCAGCCCTTGGACAATGGCCCGGTTCACTCTGCTCCCCACCAGCCACAAGGCGAGGTGGGGATGATGCCCGAGGAGTGTCATCTGTGCCCCTAGCCTGGGCTCAGCCCGTTGGGGCTCCCCACCGGTGTATGGGCTGCTTGCCAAGGGCCCGCGGTGCACAAAAAACAGCTGGAAGAATGCTAACACGATGAGGGGGAGGGAGAAAGAGGGAAAAAAGAGAAGGAGAGAGAGAAAAGCCAAAAGATTTCAACACAAATAATTCAACACAAATAATCTTCAAGGAGTGTTCTGTAAACAAAAAGGAGGGCATCACGCCAGGAGCACCTGCCTCTCCGCATTGACATTAATTGTTTGGGGAAGGAGAAAAAATACATTTCTCTTGCCACATGTGCATGCAGGGAGAGGTGGCTGTGCTCTTCCCCAGGCCCTTTCCAGAGGAGGCAGGAGGGGAGGCGATGCTGGGCGCAGGATCGTGCCCATGGGTACTACAGCAAAGGCAGCCCTGGAAGCCAAACCCAGCTGCATCCGCTTCACCTTCCTCCTGCTCGCTTCCTTGAGGATGCACATTCTTTCTAAATCTCTTGGCAGTTGCAAGCTCTCGACGTTTTACATCACTGTCTGATCCCGCTATTGTTTTTTCTCCACGTACCGTGGGCAATCCCTGGTCAGATGCTGCCAGGCTCCTGACCTTGCAGCTCTCCCGCGCCGCCAAGTCCCTTGGGTGCAAGTTTCTTCCTGTTCTTGGGGTGGGTACGGAGGAGCTGGAAGGCTCCTGCACCCACACGAGCAGAGGAGGAGGATTAGGCTGTGCACGAACAAGTCCCTAATCATCCGTTTTGGCAATCTCCTGTGAGCCATCTCACCCCTCCCGGGGGCACCACTCGCCCATGCAAAGTGCTTGGCACCTCCAGTGACCACTGCAGGCTTTGCCAGCGTGGACAAAGTGCGAGGCTCTCTCTGTGCCTGCTCTTCGGCCATCCCCATGAGTGCCAGCTCACCCATAGCCGGGTGGAGATGCAGCGCCTGTTTGGCCAAGGAGGCCTCAGGGCTGTGATATAAAGAAAGGGTCTTCAGAACATTGTGGTGGGGAAAGATGGAGAGGGGCAGCAGGACTTTGGTAGCTGTAATTGGCATTATCTGCAATGCACTGCTCCAGGAGGGCTGGAAGCATCCACGTTTCTTCACTCACAAGAATGCACAGCATTCCCAAGCAGTGACCATCTGTGTCCCCTTCTGGCTTTATCTTCAAGGTAAAGTGGCCGTGAGAAGCCACCACTGAGTGCTGGGACCTCAGGGGGTGAGTACAGGATTGAGCTGAAGCCACCAGGGTTCCTGCAGCAGGAGATGAGCTCCTTCCAGGTTGGCAGGACCACAAAGCAGATGTTTTATAAGGGGACACAGGGCTAAATGCTTACCTAGTGTTGGGAGCACGACCAAGGCTGGCAGAGCTCCCTCCTGGGGCACCTCTGGTCTCCTTGATGACATGGATAAAGCTCACCTGAGGCACACAGCAAGCCTGAACAAAGCCATCAAGAAATCATCTGCTGGTGCTGATGGGTTTGTTAGCTGGTGTGAATGGTAACAGGTTTCATCTGAACACCGTGGGGCTGATTACAACTTGCTAGAGAGCTTTCCTGGGGATTATGTTCAAAGACCTTCCTACAGATACAGCTAATACCAGTGGAGGGCAGGCACATAGTGCCTGTGTGCTGCTCTGGGCTGCGTGACCGAATTTTGCAGTCACTGCTCAAGTGCCTTCAAATGGCACATCGTTACCTCTGCATTTGCTCATCCCACACACACAGAAGGATGTGCAGCCTGTGTCGCTGGAGGCGACTAACGGTCCAAAAAGCTTGTTTTGCCAACATGAGCTGAAATGCTACTGTTAAAAGCCTTCTGGTGTGGAGCAGTCCTTGCACTGCTTCCTCCTGGGAGGGAAGTCTGTGGTGGCATCGCCCACCTTAAACCTGGTTTATGTGGGTGCAGCAGAGCTCAGGGAGTAACCCAGTGCTCCACTGCAGACTGGTGAGCACAGGGTATGTCCAGACCCATCTCTTTGCAGCCCATGATGCCGCCTTCCCCCCAGCCTGCCTGCTCCCAGTTTAACCATTAACAGGCTGGCTGGCCCAGTGCAGACAATGGCCTGTTTGTTTAGTGCCGAGGGCTGGAAGGGAGCTCGTATCGGGGGCCTGGCAGATTTATCAAAGCGGAGTGATTAGCTCTATTAGAGAAGGGATTTGTGTCAACAAAAAGACAGGTGCAAAGAGACTATTCCAGCTGGCAAAGGCTTCACAGAGCTTTAAGCATTTCAGTGGCAATAAAACTTCTTCCAGGAAGCAGAGTCGGATGGGATAGACCATGTGTGTTGCTGACTTCTTAGACTGGCCCTCCCAGTCCTCACTGTCTCCAGGGGGGATGTGGCCTTTAGGGTCCCTGTGTCCCCTGCTTCTTCTCCGAGGTTGGAGGTGTTTCCCAGCTTCACATATCCCATCCCAAGCCAGAGGAGGGTGGGTTGAAAACCAAGCATGTGGTGGCATGAACTCCTCCTCGGGGACATGCCACTGGCGGCCCCTTGAGTCACACCATGGGCTGTAAATGCCCAGACCTTGATCTCTCTTGAGAGCTTTCTGTGGATAACAGAAGTGGAGAGACCTACTGACAGCTCGAATAATGTAAGCTACACATTCATAATACCTACTTCCTCTGCACTTGCCATTTTGCTGTAATAACTGCTCTGAAATTATTATTCAGTTTAGGCTGCACGGAGAGCAGGAGGAGCACGTTCTTACCCCTGCTTCCAAGGTGGACAAAGCTCACTCATAAGAAACACTTTCAAACCAGAACACAAAGTACTTGCAGGCCAGCAATTCTGAGCATTTCTGAGAAGCAGCTGAAATTTTGATTGTGAAAAGTTTATTGGGGGGCGAATCAAAGAAACAGGAGGAACCTGAGCATGGATTGGGTTACTACTTCCCTGACATGAGATCCTGGCAAACCTGACACGGGAATGATTCAGAGAAGAGAAATTTGCTACCCTGCCTCAGAAGTCCACCAACATGAAACCATTATTTATTTTCTTCTGTAAAAATATTTTTCCTACACTAACAGATATATTTTGTACTTCTCATGTTGCCTACACCCTTATAGGATCTCTTCAGAGGAGCTGTACTGATGCTGTAACATTTTGCTGAGTGTGACATGGATGAAAATGTTTCTTCAGGCACGTTATACTGGCTAATATTGTATTAGCAATGCTGACTGAGGGCTGGATTTGCTAGCTGATTCAAGCCCATATGGCAGCTGAGCACCTACTGAGCTTTTCAGAAACCTACTAGATCATAATCTAAATTTTTAAGCATTGACTTGTCCATGACTTTAAGCACCTGAGTCCTCACTTCAGCTCTTAAACCTCTTCTGAGTGCTCAAAATGCTTCTGAAACTTTGGTGTGTGTATGTGTGTGTAAGTATAAAGCTGTATTAAAAGTGCACTCAAGTCCTCCCAGTGGGATAGCTTCAGAAAGATCCCTATATTTGCCCTGGGGCTCAGTGGAGGATCCAGCCCTAAGGGTAGCTCCCAAGAGCTCTTGCACACAGGTCCCTGATGGAGCAGAAGCCTGCAGACAAAAAGCACCTCCTGCCACACCGATTTACTGCAAGACATTTGGGACTTCATTCCACCTTCCCTTGCCTTGGCTCTTTCTGTTCACCAATGGAGCTGGTAGGATTGTTCTCCTTAGGACACGTACCTGGAGATCCGTGAGGAGCTCATGAGCTGCTGCTCTGCTTGCAGCCAGCCACGCTTGCTCGCAGCTGCATTCTTCGGCTGTTTGGAGGGAGCGTTTATCACTGAGGGCAGCTATAAAATAAAGGCCTTGGGCTACGTTTTCAAAACAGGTGCCTCAAACGTGGTCACAAAATATGCACGTCCCAGCAGGGAGCTGTGCACCAAGAACTGGGCACTGTGCCTGCACTGCTTGCATTGCCTGAGCAATACATGTTTTGGAGCCTTGATTGCCCGAAGTCTGGTGCTGGAGGCACCCACTGAATTCAGATTTAAGGGTTTCCATCTGCAGCCTGAGTTAAGTGAGCCCTGCTCTGATCAGCCATGGGAGAGCTTCTCCCTCCCCTTCAACATTTTCCCATTTGTGCACGAGCTTCAGTTTCCCTCTTTGTTTCTTTCATGGCGAGGTTTTTTCGGGACCTGCTAACAACTTGCTCCGCTCTATTTCTCTGCCTAGCGGATACATGGAGCTAACAGATGTGGGGGGATATCAGAAGTTCGGGCAGTGAGAGCAGAGATGGTGTCAAAACAGGCAGGGCTAAAGAGAAGAGCCCTGGTATTCACGCAGTGCACCTGATTTCTCATGCTCAATGCTTTCCACCCAGCAAAGGAGACTCTTTCCTGCTTATAGCTTCTTGCCAAAGTCTTCCCTGTGTTTCTGTTTTACTGGTATCACATAATTTGCACTGACAATGAGGAGGGTCAGTTCCGCTTTATCTTGGCATTGTAGAGCTGTTCAAAACAGAAAGCTCAGAGGCTCTGCTCTTGCATCAGCCTTCAAGGAACAGAGCACATTTCACCCCATCAGTGCGAAAGCATCAGTTCTCCTCTGCGTCCAAATGGCAGCATAGAGCCATCAGCACGACATAGGTATCTGAGGGATCTTCATTTATGCCTCTTCCCCAGGGGTCAAATAACAGAGATAGGCAGGAATGGCAAGAACACCAGGCTCATGAAAATTCATGCAATTATTTCTTGGCAGGTCATCACTGCCATTTTGCTTTTGGGTCAGGAGGACGTGCAAATGCTGGTGGCTGGGCAGGGATCCTGAGAGCATGGGCTGCTGCCTGCCATGCACCAAGGAGCCTGAGCACTGCACACCACGGTAAAGAAATGGCATGAACTGCAAAACCGTGATTTCCCCTGGTCTGCACTCTTGCTTTGCCAAAGGGGTCTTTCGTCACACCAGTCAAAACCTTACTTTGCACAAAGCCAGGAAGTGAGCAGAAGGGCAAGGCAAATGAGATGTCCTCACTCCTGCTTCTCAACAGAGAGGCTCACATCCAGTCTGCCACCTAACCAAATCCATGCAAATGCTGAGCGTCAGCTGTGTCCAACAGTGGCTGTTCCATACAAAGACAAGGCACTGTTCCTGAAATGTGCAATGGTACCTGTATGTTGTAACATACGGATCACCCACCATCACCCCCGAGAACTGTAACGTGTACAAAAATGTGTTTTGCATTGCTCAGGTGTCCCAGATGGCAGCACTTTGGTGAAAGGACAGTGGACTCTTGGCTGCAGGAGGTGACTCACGGCTGATGCAGCTTAGGGTGGACCCTTCTGCGCTGAGAAGCAGCAGATGCAAATGGCCCCATTCAGCCTGGGCTTGGCACCCAGTAATGCAGGTTGTCATCAGTCATGGCTTATTCTCAGAGTACAACTCACACTGCTACCTCTTTCTCCTTGTTTCCCCATTTTTGGGAGCTTGGGGGTGCAGGTGATGAGACTAGGGACCACACCAGTCTGTCTCCACAATCAGAGGGCTCCCAGACTGGCACACCCTTGGTCTAGGGCAGCCCTGCTGCTACGTGTTTTGCATGCCACCCTCCCTGTACTGGAAGCCCAGGCAGCAGCAAAGCAGCGATTTACAGTATTTCTAGGGATGGAACAGTGCAAACCTACAGACACCTGATTTCTAGGCACCATATTTGCATTTTAGCCCTCCTTTGGCAGAGACTGAGCCTCATACACCCTCTCTGTTTGACAGCCATCCTGGTGCTTCCCAGTAGTACCAAAAGGTGGCAAAGCCCACACAGCCCTGCACACCTTTCTTAAGGAGTATATCTGCTCCGTGGGTACTTATGTGGAGAGGTACAAGTACTTCCTATTTTCTAAGTGCTCTTAAGAGCTGATTATATCTTGCAGACACCCGCAGAAGTCCCTGGGAGGATGGAGAGGAAGGTTACACCCAAACCCCTTCTGTTTGGGACTAATTTGCTCTTGGCCCCTTTAGGGACCATGCAAAGACCTGTTTAAGCCATGAGGGTTAGGGAGAAGGGCTTTAAAAATAAGGTTTGAGCATGTGGAGAGAGGTAGAAGTTATGAAGGTGAGAAAGGTTTTTTTCACCATCTTTTATGTGCTGCCCTATGAGTCTGGGTTGGCTGTTCGGATGGTTGCTAGAGGATGAGCCTAAATAATTGTGATGGACTCTGCTGGTCTTGATAAAACCCTCACTTGAGCTTGCTGGGTTGTGAATCTCAGACTGTCAATAGGTCATGTCTTGTAGTCCTCACCCTTGCCTAGGCTTTCCTTTTTCTTATCTTACTTATCATGGATCTTCAAGCAACTTTGCTTTACTCCCGTGTATCAGCAGCCAGCCTACAGAGAAAGACGTGAGATGGAAGAGGAGCACTGAAGCCTGGTGAACCAAGATGCAATGGTTGGATGGGTTTCTAGGCAGGTAGGTAATTACAGCTGACCCCAGAGAGGTCATTTCTCTTCTCTGTGTCTCTCTGTATGAACCTAACACAATACCCAGCTTTGAAATCTGTGGCTTGGAGAACCACTATGAAGGACTACTAGAGAGATATCAGATATTTCAGTGATACCACTGGCTTGCAGGGCAATGATATTTAAGCTCTGGAGGGGTAATACCTCTCATGCCAAAGTGCAGCACTGAGCTGCCAGTTCAGCTGTTCAGAGAGGCATGTTCCTGAATTTCTCTTCTATGCCATGAAATCGAAATCCTATTCATCGCTCGGTGCAGGTGGTGGGCTGGAGAGCAAAACCTAATATGCACGAGCATGAGCACTCATCCAGCTCCCTTGTGCTCAGCACCCCAGCAACCCCCAGGGGCCCTGCCACCTCCATCCCACCATAGCTGGATGCAAGCCCTTCTTGTCTACACTACCTGCTGGTGTACCACTCTTTTCTATTATTTAATTTTGCTTCATCCTGGGCAGCTCCCTGTTGTTTGGATGCATCTGCAGTGAACCCTGTCTTGGGGAGCTACTGGGGATCCCTGCCTGGTGAGGGCTGTGCTGGGGGACCTTCCCTCACTGCCAGTGGAGCATTCCTCATCCACCCTCCTGTAGACGCCCGCATGCCTTTTGTTATCTGCCAGGTAAGCAGAGGAACAGGATTGCTCAATGAACATATATGTACCTTGGCAGGCCACCAGCTCCAGCCGCTGGCTCCACCCTGCCTTTCCTTCCCCGTAGCCATATCGCTTCCCCCCTCCTCCTTTGACATGCCATTCCTCCTCGCTATCTAGGCTAATCTTCATCAGTCATTGCCCCGATGCTCTCCTGCTCTGACACGCTTGGAGTTTCAGTACAATTCCTGCGGCAGGTTGTGTCACGTCCTCTCACGCTGGCTGCTTTATGTGGATCCCTGCCGAGGCACTGCACAGCCTTGAGCAAGACTTCTTCTGCTCGCAGTAATTTAGGGCGGCTTTATTGCTGGATGTTCACCTCCCCGGGAGGAGGAGCTGGGGCTTTCGGTTTGCTTTGGAGAGCTGGCTAAAATGCAGCGCCGGGTAGAAACCAGCCAGCATGTTACAGCTTGAGCTCCCGCCTGCGTAATTTAGGCTCTGAGGGATGCAGAGCTGTTATTCCTGGAATGTCAGAGAGTTTCACTTTGGGGTGGGTTTTTGTTTGTTTTCTGGAAGGGCCCAAACTGGTGCTGTGCTTACGGCCAGCACGGCATGTCCCCCTGAGAACAGTGGGGCTGTCTGTGCCACGCTTGCTGCCACAGCTGTGCTGTGCTGGGGGGTACAGCACTTCTCCCACCAGCCCTCGTCTGTGGGGGCAACGACTGTGGTTCTAGCGAGGGAAGGAGCTGGTCCATGCAATGCTTTCCCCCCTGCACTTTCTATCCTGTCCTACCCTGCCGTCCCCTCCCCACCTCAGCCTGGTCCTTGGCCCCGCCAGGCCACGCCAGCCCCTCTCACCACCCATCACTTGTGCTGGCTGTTTCCAAACATCCTTCCCTGTTTGCCTGCTATCCTTGCCGGGCTGTGCTTCATCATTAGGTGACACCTTCCCTTGTAACCACACAATTCAGTTGTGAAACAAGCATGTCATGTAGAGAGGTGCCACTTGTGTTTTGGTAAGAGATCTGTGAAGACCACCCTGCCTGCTGAAGCCATGCCCGTGGTGGATGGGCGTTTTGTGGCACACTAACCAGTGCATTTCCCAGAGAGGTTGGCGACAGGGAAAATCTTTGTCTTGATAGCGTGGGCAAGAACAGAAGGAGAAGTCCCAGAGCCTGTATGAGAGAAGCCACCCAAGTCTGGAGGACGCAGAGGTAAAACATCCCTTGGTATGAGTACGGGGAGCAAGTCAGGAGGCTCACTGAAAGAGAACCAGCGCGTCTGGCTCCGTGATTGCCCTGGTTGCTCAGTTAACATGCAAAGGAGATCGTGCTGCCTTTGTGTTTACATCTGGTATCACTTCCCTGGGCAAGCCACGGGGCTGGGCAGCGCACGGTGTCACGGGCTGTAATCTGTGGTCTTTGTGCTTTGTTGTATAGTGGTAACGCAAGCTGATATTTCGGAGCGCTTTGAATGCTAAGAACGTGTTTGCATGTTATCTTTTGCCCTAAGTAATTGCAAAGGGCCAAACAGATGAGACGTGGTGAGAGAAAGCTCCCTGGAGAGAGGAAGCGCTGCACAGAGAGGGGGCAGCCGTGGAGATGAGGATCTATCCTTACCATTCAGTAAGTTCCCAAGGGAGTTTTGGACCCAACCTAAGAAATAAAATCAAACAAGGATGTAAATAAAACACATAATAACAGCTCCACTTAACATTTCCAGGCATTTCTCAGTGATGTCACTGCTTTTAGGTAACAAATAAACTCCTATTGACACCAGAACTCCTCTTTGGGTAAGAACATTGATTTTCCTAAATCTGTGCCTTCTGTGGTGACCTTTAAGCTCATTAAGTTCATGTCTTACCTATGACACTCAAAACACCAACCCCAGACTGAAGCACTGGGGCATCTTGTCTGCTCCATCAGAGGTTGGAAGGAGCAGAGCAAGGAGGGAGGTGACGCCCATCCACCATGGGCAGTCATTTTGTGCCTACATCCCCCCCATTTCCAGCCCTGGAAATGGCAGTTACCATTTTTGTACTTAATAAATAAGAAACAAGGAAGTTCTGAAACCAGACATATAAAAATGCTTGGCCAAAAAGCAGAAAACAGAGTGAAATGAGTTCGAGGAACTAATTTCCTTTCACGGTGACAGTTTTATCCCCTCCTGAAAAGAAAAAGGCAAGAGTGAAGCATGCCTAATGAAACCACTAAACCACTAAAAAGGCCAAGAAAAATTGGTTGCTTAACATCTGGTCTTCAAATAAAGGTGGAACAGAGCCGTACTTGTTGCAGGCTCTTTCTCCTATCTTTACTCACGATGACTAAGATGTTTATCATCCACTAACCCCAGAGCAAGTTATTGCTCTGCATGAGCAAAGATGACCCTAAATCTGGTGGCACGCTGCGGTGGTCTCCTTAGACTTGCAGCCCCAAATCCAGCCTGGTGTATTGCTTAGCACTGGTTCTGGAAGTGTTTTTGGACCCTTATCCAGCTTAGGTTTCCCTTGGATGCCCACCTGCCATCCTGACTGCAAGGAGCCTGGAGAGTCCTGGTCCTCGCCTGATGCCCCCAAATTTTCGCCAAGCCCAAGCCAGGGAGAGCCTGGCTCTCACCCTGGTCCCTCTGCTCCATGGGATGATGGAGAAGAGAAGGGCATTATGCAAATATCCCCAACTTCTTAAGATTCCTGCTTAATGAGCACATTTGCTCAGTGCAGCAGTTTCCCTCCGTATCAGTAATCTTATCAGGCTGAGCCTGCCTCTGCCACCTGCAAGCAGAGATATCGCGGGGCGGGGGGGGGCCATAAACCAGTTTGTTTTAAGTTTGTATGCGCTAAAGTCAAGAACGAGTTTCAAAGTGAACTTATCGTTTTATTTTTGTCATAAAAAAAAAAGGGATAAAACACAAGCCGGCTCACTTTATGATCGCCTGATTGCAGATGTTTCCTGTCGGGTGGCCGGGCTGCTCGGCTTTCTGTTTGCAACTACCGAAAGGCGAAAGCGCTTGGCACTGTTTTTGGGCACGTGTCGTGCAACTGTTGAGCCACCAAGCCTTGCACGCTGCCTGCCCGGGAGGTGCCAAGTCATACAGCTTCACCTCCCTGTGTGTGTGCCTGCCTGCCGAAGGACTTTCTTACCTGTACCCAGGCTGAAATAATGCTTCCAAAATGAGCTGGGATGAGGAGGTGAAAACAAGGTGTGGCAATGTGTAACTTCGTGCTGCCACTTCAAATGTCGTTACTTTTTTTTTTTTTTTTTAATATCTTCTGCCTAACTGCTCAGATGTCTTATTCAACCCAGGCTTGGGCTGGATCTTGGGCAGGGAGCAGGCAGAGGATCGCTTGAGAGCCAATGCACCTCTCCAAGAGACAGTGCTGCCCCACTCCTGGCTGCATTTGTCTCTTTGCCTGGCACAAGATTTATTGCATCCAGGAGCAAAACACTGAGTTGGCATCATTAAAGTACAGAATAAACCATAAACCACTTCTTTCTATAAATACATCACAAATACGTAGGGCCTCGGGTTATGTCAAAGTAATCTTGGCCAACTCCTTCATTCTTTAAACAGATGAAAATTCTGTTTTTAAGAAAGTTTTGAAATATCCTATTTTGAGAACCCCATATACATTTTTCTTTCAAGTGATAAGTCACATCAACCCCCCAAATAGAAACCCCAGAGAAGACACATACTAGATGCAGCACAGGTGTCAAGAAAGATGCAATTTCTCTCTTTTTCAACTTCTTATCTAGGGGCTACATCACATCCATGCACAAGGATTTCCCAGCCAAGTACTGGGGGTGCAAAGCAGCCAGATGAGGCAAGGGGAGGATTTTTGGTACCCAGGGCGCAGCGCAGCCATGTGGCTCATCATGTGCATGCACGGAAGTGGCTGACGTGGATCAAGAGAGGTGCAAACCTGATTTTGGAGATACAGAGGGAGCTTTTTCATCTCAGGGAGGGATCGCCTGCGAGCAGCCTTCTCCCAGAGGCTCATATCTGGGGGGAAAATCCTTCAGATGCTCGCTGATGAACGAATCACTGCGTTGTACTCCCTGAGCCCAGACCCGCATCTGCACACCAACACCCAGGCAAAGCCTCACGCTGCTATTTTTTGAAGGAAAAAAAAAAAAAAAAAAAAGCTGAGACAGAAAAATGTGAGGCTCTAAGGGTTGTTTTTCCTTCTTCTTCTCCCTCACTGAGCCATAAAGATGCAGGGTAGCTGGAGGCTGAGCTTACTCAGGATCTGTCATCTCCCCAGCCCTGCCCTGCACTTTAAACAGGACAAACAGGTTATGACATTAAAGTTTCCAAACCCGGGGGTGCTCCTTCCCCTCCTTACCCAGGAGGGGTTAACACAGGGGCACTTTGGACCCCTGGAGAAGGGGAGGGGATGCTTGCAGGCTGAATGTTGCTGGATGCAAGTGGGTTTTGGTTTTATTACTCATAAGAGAGCTCCGGGCAAGCCCTGGGGCTGCAGGAGGAGTGGATCTGCTGTTACCAAATCCTCCTTGTTTTAGGAGGTTTAGGACATTGCTACAGGTTTGGGGGAAGGAGAACACTTTGCTTGTGATGTATGAACTGATCCATGGATCAGGCAATGTACCTAAAAGCTGCTGTAATGGGAACTACCTCTTTGGGGTTCCAAACACCCTCTAAGAGATGCCCTTGGGAAGAGCAGTATCCAGGCAGCCAGCTAGTGTTAGCAAGCAGCTTGGAAACTGCATCTGCTTCCTGGGGCTGAGAGACAGGGGAACAAAGCTTTTTGGAACAAGAGCAAACACTTGGCGCGTGCGTTTTACAAGCTACAGAGTTTCCTTAAAACTGATAGGAGCACTCCCATGGGATTTATTGTGCCTCTTTACAAGAGAACAGGATGTTTCCACTGCTTTATGGTGCAAAGGTGCACAGCATCAGAAAAGACACTGGTGTAGGACAGGTGCATTGTCCTGGGGCTGTTTGGTGCTCGGGGCAAGGGGTGTGGAGGAGGAAAGCCCCAAAGTCTGCAGTCTGCCCTGGTGCTCTTTGAGATGGAGGGTTGGTCCCACTCTCCAAATACAGGCTGTCCCCAAATGTTCTCCTGATACTCCTGCCCATAGCTGTGATTTGTCCCTCCCTTTGCTCCAGCTCCCCCCTGCTGCCTGTATCCCCCCCGGGTGAGCCATGCCCTGCATGGGGACAGGCAGGCTGACGTCCCCCCAAGCGCCATAAGGGTGACACTGTGACATTTCCCTTTTGCCTGCTGTCTCCACATATCACTTCTCAGCAGAGCCAAGGAGCCGCCAAGACCCCTCGCTACCCCCCTCTGTATCAGAGGGTGCTGTGCCCAGCAGGATGGATGGAGAAGAATAGGGGCAGAGGAGGGAATAGAGATGACATAGGTGCTTGGGAACACCCCCATCTGCAAGCAAAGCAGGCTTTGCTCCGTGTCATCCTGAAAATTCATGGATCTACATTAAAATAAATAAAATAAATAATTTCTTCCAGCTTATGAGGCCCTCCAGTGCCATGCTGTCGTTTTGCTCTTTTAACTGTGTGTATGCTGCTCTACAGGCAGTTCTGCGAGCTGCTTGCAAGCTCTCTGGATCCTTAACCATTCAGAGGCTGGAAAACGTGCTGAAGGGCTTTTTCTTTCCATAGGATGGATCCTTCCCTCATTTCCCCTCTGTTTCAGAGGCTGCGGGAGCTGTAGCCACAGCTGCCATTCAGTTGCAGCCAGATTTCCGTGATGGAGTAGGGAGAGCATTTGGAGAAGAAAAGGAAAGCAGCCGTCAAGGACCGTCCTTGCAGCTCCTGATTTAGCTCAGATTTAGGACTCAGGGAAGT
Source organism: Cygnus olor (assembly GCF_009769625.2). Lineage (NCBI taxonomy): Eukaryota > Metazoa > Chordata > Aves > Anseriformes > Anatidae > Cygnus > Cygnus olor. The sequence goes on along the minus strand of NC_049173.1, from coordinate 28,619,564 downwards.
AAAAGCTAAAGATCCTTAAATCTTTGCTGTTCTAACAGGTCACCAGACAGAGGGTTGAAGTGGTGCCATGGAAGAGAAAGCTAAAATGGATTCAGGGACACACATTTTCTGTCCATTGAGGAACAGGTACCAGAAGCCCCAAGACGACGTATTCAGCCCCCAGCTTCCCTCTGCTCTTTCAGCTGGGTCTGACCTTGTGTAATCCCTCCCCTATCAGCAGAAATTCCTGAAGCCCAGAGGTCTGTGGGTTGACTTGGCAGCATGAGTCCTTCCCAGCAAGCCTAAGGGCAAGGAGAAGATACTTTTACCTACAACATCTGCTTGAGTGATCTCCAGAAGCGGTACTTAGCTGCCCTGGCACATCTGCAAAAGCCAGCAAGATCCTACCAAAGAGACATTTCCAGCAGCAATGACACCAGCAGTGTGTGTTGGGCAGGAAAATACCTCCTGTGCTTTTTGCTGTTTGAATCAAGTCATATACAGAGACAAATGGGAACACATGCCACCTGTCTACCTGCTTTAAGTATGGGCAGGTGGTGGGGACAAGCATCTTGCTCTGGTACACGCAGAGACGCTGAGGAAGAGATGCTGCAGAGATCCAGGATGAGTTTTCAGGGTTAGCTGTTAGACTCAAGGTGGACAAGAATATTTAGTTTCAAACCTTTATCTTCCAGCAAATAAGGGTTATTTATACAAAAATGGCTGCTGCCCAGGCCAGTTGTACCCTGTGCATTGAATAGGCAGGAATAAGAAATGCTCATCAGCCCTTCAAAAGAATCTCTTACATGAACTCCTCCCTGTGCTATCACGCGTCCCTACCCCCGGCTTTCCTCTCCCATTCAGGATGGACTCAGATATAACATCATGCTCTCTTACCCATCAGGCAGCATTTGCCCCTCTGTGCAACCTTCCTCCTCCTTCCTTTCTTTTCTCACGCAGTCAGATGAACACCAGGCCCACGCAGCTGGGAGCCTAGCACAGGATTTGGGCAGCGTGGGGTACATGCATTCCCTTCTGCCTGTCCATGGACCTTGGTGCCCCAGTTCCCAGCCTTGTTCTCTGGGAGGGAGGGGAATGGTTTGCAATGGGCTAGGAGCATCCAGAGAGAAAGGCAATGCTAGGCACAGCTCATGGCAGGCACAGATTTTCTAAGTGCCCCGGGGGATGTTCTCCTGCTATTGGTCAAGCGTAGGCCAACCAGCCTCACCTGGGCAGCAATCACTGGCACATGTCAAAACAGCCTCATTCAGGGGCTTGTCTGGGGCTGATTGCCACAAGCTGGAGATCGCTGTCAACCTCAGGAGACTGCCAGGACTTCGGGTTATACATCACAAGTCTATCAGGAGTCCAAATTCATTCACTGGGTTATTTTCCCCAGGGAAAATAATTCTGCAAGCACAAAGCGTGCCCTAGGGGACTTGCATTGTGTGAATCCACAAGAAAAAAAGCGCTGTCTTTAAACCTTGCAGTAAGTCATTAAGTGATTTAGGTGCAGGCTGGGGTGAGCACAGCATCCATAGGTGACAGTGAGGACAGCTGCAGCCATGCTTCAGCCTCCTAACAGGGACACCCAGATACCATCACTGGCTTTGTCCTAACTGCGTGGAGCATCACTCTGAGGAGCAAGGCTCCTCTTTTGCTTGTCATTAGCAAGGTGCACGGTGCAGCTGAGGAGCCCATCTATCCGGGCTCCCTCTCCTCCCTGGAGAGCTGCTCCTTCCTCCTCGCCCCGTGAGGCAGGCGGGATGCAAAAGGACCGTTTCAGCAAGAGGACGATTTCAGCAGGAGCATTTCAGCGACCAGACGACTCCGGCAGAAGCAGGACGGCCCCGCAGCGCCGCCCGCTGCTCCGCGCCCGCAGCACTGCGCACCCGGGGAAAAGCATCTCGGGGCCAGGCACCACCCGAGGCACCACTCTCCTTCAGCCTTAAAGCATCAAATATCTTCTGGCACAGAGGCTGCCGTCCTCCTTTTCACCGAGGATGCTTTGTTTTGGACTAGCTTTGCAGGGTTGTTATGCTGCAGCTAACTTTTCCTTGCATGTTAACTCCTTATCTCCACAAACAGAAAACCTTTCAGCTTATCATTTGCTGCTCCTTAACTTAAGATGACATTATATGACAGGGGTTCACCATGGGACAGCTACATCTATCCCAGACCAGCTTGGGTGTGCTGCTGCCCTTAAGGTGTTGGTGCAACGGAGACGTACCCTTTCCTGGGGGCGTCAAACCTGTCTTTTTCCCATAAAGAAATCACACCTGCTTATTTTCCTGCACCTCCCAATTCCAGCAGCCTGCAGTGGCACCAAAAATCTATACCTCTTCAACACGATGCTCATTGCCCAGGAAAGGGCTAATAGGAGAGGCAGACCACTTGAGAGGCTGATCGATACGCCCACCTGCTTTTGATAGTAGGTGTCTAGCAGAGCGAAATGCTGTCTAAACCCTCAATTACCCTTTCCTCGCCTCTCCCTGCCTCCTGACAGTCGCTGCAGTCAAGCCCTCTTCACGCTTTGGAGTGGACCGGTGCCTAATAAAATCCTGCAAAATGCCAGCACATCCCTGAGCCACTTCAGAAAGTCTCTAGTTAATGCTGAAAAGAAACGTGGTGAAGGGAAACTGCACCCAGTTATGAGGAAAAGAGGGAAAATAGAGAAAAAGGGAAGACGTAGTTTTGAATAATATATTAAGAGGAAACGGAGGTTTAAGACCTTATAGAAAGTTTCAAGTGAAGCCTTTGACCACAGGTTTTCACAGCAGCCAGGTACTTTTTCAAAAGTTACACAAGCATCCAACTTTTCCAAAAAATCACCCACTTAATACAGAGAAGTGTACAAGCAGAAGCTTTTTTGGGTGGTCTGGGTTCTGAGCGTGAAGAAAGGCAGCACGTGGGGCTTTGGAGCTGTTCCCTGTCCCTCGTTGTGACATATCCCAGGGCTGCAGGTGGGGCTGGTGGAGAGGCAGGCAGCCAGCCGCAGAGATTACCGGCAGCCACCCTGAGGCGATGCATGAACCAAATGAAATGGGAAAAACAAGGGAGAGAGAGGACAAAAGAGCATGTTGTCAAGAGCAGACGAGGGACAGGAGGCTTCTGAGGGCTGGGGCTCGGCGTCCAGCTGGAGTCAGCGCGCTCGTCTTCCTGGAAATTCGGCAGGGGAATGAGATTTCAGGCTCCCTCGTGCCCATCTCCACCCATTAAACAAATGAGTGTTTACTGAAAGGAGGAGAGCTGTTCCAAGCCCTTCTTGTTTCAGGAAACCTCTTCTTCCTTACGGACGTCTCCTTGTCCAAGTGATTGGCAGCAGAGAGGAGAGGAGCCAACCTGAGAGCTGCTGAAGTTTTGCAATCCTCCTTGGACATCCACCCCGATGAGGGGCTTGCCCATGGGAGCAGCTCCGCTTTTCTGCCTTCCTCTTCAACCCCTGGCTGACAACCAGCATCCTGTGCTTGGGCAGAGGGAAGCCTTCAGAGAGGTCAGAAAGTGTAGGAGACTTGCAAAATCAGGCGCTTTCAGGACAAAATCCTTCTGTGGACACTGAGTCACAGTGGATAAAGGAGCTGAGAGGACGGTTTGGATATTTATTTTCTTCCTGGAGACATCTCTGATTACAGTTCTTTGAGACTCGACAGAGCTTTGACATCACTGACCAAAAGGCAGGATGGAGATGGCAATGGGTCTTTAAATCTGCCTTGCATACAGAGTAGGCACAGTTAGTTTCTAGACCAGCTTTAGATCCTGTTTTAAGGCAACCTGGCCCTCAGAAGGAGGTTTCAGGTTCAGAACTGCCTTACACACATCTCCTGGGCACCGCTGTGCAAGGAAACACAAGAATGTTGCTTCTTTCACCTGTGCATGTGGGGACACGGGCAGAAATAAAACACTTCCAGCAGCTCCCGGGCTGTGACTTGATGCAGGTCTCGGCCTGCAGCCCTGAGTCACCCCATGTCACTGCCAGCGGAGGTGACAGGCCACCCAGCACGTCACAAGCAGCTGCCAGGCACTCAGCCCCCTGCAACCCTGCCACTGCTCCATCTCCGTGGCTCACGGCTGCCCTGAGGGCACTGGGGACCTGAGCAGGAGATGGGAGGATGAGCTGCTTCTCTGCCCCCAAAATGGGGTGTTTTGGGGCACCTTCAGACACAGACACCTCCAGTGGTGCTTGGAGGAAAGAGTCCCACCTGAGGAGATGGCAGCAAGCAAGGAGCTGTGCAGCTGATTTGGGTATAACACCAATGTATTATGGCAAATAAAAGAACGCAGCGAGGCATCCTATTATTGACAAGAGCACAAAGTGGTCTTTATATAAAAGTTGCCCTAGGAAACTGAAAAGTGCATCGGCTGGTTGGAGAATGGGAGACACTTCCTTTCCTTTTTTTTTTTTTCCCCTCTTCTTTCTGTTTTGGAGGTTTTTCAGGTGGGATTTACAAGAGGATCTATTTCAAAAGCTTATTATTGTTATTGTTATTATTATTATCTTTTCCATTCTTTTTCTTTCCATTGACAAGCCCAGAATGGCAGAATGGTTGCTGTTGGAAAGGGTCTCTGGGGATCACCTGGTTGAGCTCAAGCAGAGCCCCAGTCTTTCTTGGGGTTGGGTCCAGCCAGGTCCATCAGCAGCCCCAGGGCTCCACGGAAAGTTTCTTTCCTGCTGGTTGGCCCCCAGTACGTACTGGTGCATGGGGTGATTCCTCCCCAGGGGCAGGACTTTGCATTTTCACTTGCTGAGCTTTGTGAGGTTCCCTCCTGCCCACCTCTCCAGCCTGCTGAGGTCCCTCTGAAGGTCATCATGACCATGTGTCTGCCCAGTGTTCCTGTTTGGGACCACAGATATGAATATCCCAGGAGTAAACCAGTGGGAATAACATAAAAGGCATCTTCTATCTTGGAGGTGAAGATGGAGACCAGACTGCCTGACCATCCAAAGTCTGGAGTGACCCTGCATCTCCCCTGCCCTGGATGAGGTCCTTGAGGGCTGCCACAAGGTGTGGGACATGAGCTGATGACACTGACCCAAAACGGGCAGTGGGGCCGCACCAGCCCCGTACCCTTGGCTCATCTAAAAGCAGGGCTGCAGTCTGAGCATCGCTGGTTCTGATCAAACAGGGGCTTAGCAGAAACCTTCTCCACGCATGGCCGGGGCTGAAAAGCAGAGCTGCGTCACGGGGAACAACAGGCAACTGTCTCCGCTACCAGCGTGTGCTGCTTATCGGCAGGGCAGCCAGAGGGCTCCATTTAGGGCCGTGTTTGCTTTGCCTGACTGCGGTGCTGCGATAGGGGCTGTGGCAAGACACAGCCGCTGCCAACGTCAGTGCTACGGCTGCCTGCTCTCATCCCAAACCTCCACCAGGTCCAGTCCAAAGCCACGTGCCTGCCTTCTCCAGGCTTTCCTCTGTCTTCCCTGCTTATATTTGCCCAGTTCACCCCGATCTGAACCTATCTGAAAGTCCCCTTCCTGCCTTCCTAATCCCTCCATCTCTTTGAAAAGCAAAAGGGAATGCTCAGGTTTTGCTTAGTCACTTCCAAAATGCCCAGCGCCAGGGTGAGGAGCTGGGATTGCATCCCGGCCCCCCTCGGCTCCCCATCCTCAGCAATTTCTTGGCCAATGTCAGGAATAATTATGCCTTGCTAATGGCAGGGGACTGGAGTGGCTGCTCCAGCCCAGCTCACTCCATAATGACAGGTTATTGGGCACATTGATCCCGCTCACCTTTCTGAGCAAGGAGGCTGCAGCATCTTGCAGCTTCACAGCACCGTCCCAGAGCCTGCATGTCCTGGAGTGCTGGTGGCCACCCTGGGGCATCCTCCAGGGCAGGAGGCCTTGCTCAAGATGGCCCAAGACTTGGGACTAGATTCTTGTTTTGAGTTTTGATGGAGACTGACTTTCTACATTTTGGATGCCCTTTTGAAATGCTGGAATAGGGGATGTGAGGGTCTGACCTTGGGTTTTACTCACTTGCAGTGCTGTCCCTTGCCAGCCAGGTAGTTTCTGAACGGATGGAGAGCCTTGGTCACCTTCCCACAGAGCGGCGAAATCTGAAATAGAGACAGCAGCTAGACACAAATGATAAACACATGGGAAGAAGAAATGCCTCAAGGATGCTCAGGTCCTGGAACAGTACGTGGACAGAGGATATAACCTAGGCAGCATTTACCTGGGAGATGGATGGAAATGGTGCATTTTGAAGGTTCTTCAGCTCAAGAAGTGCTCACAACCTCAAATATTCAAAGTTTTTTTGCATCGGTAACTTTTTATGCTTTTCCTAGTTCTCTGACTGAGGGTGTTAGCGCTGCTTTCCCTTGAAGGTTTCTTTTGCTCCTCGGTCTATGCTTTTCCTTTTCTCTTTCCAAGGACACAACCCTCAGCTTTCTGTACCTCTTTCTGCTCTGGTTTTCTTATCTGCCCATGCCTTCCCTTTCGTTTCTCCCAGCTAGTGAAAATTTGAAGGCATTTGGAGTCAGCATGAGAGGGACATTTGCCAGGTTTTTCGGAGCAGTCTTGAGGACCTCATTACAGATTTGCTTAGCATGTTCTCTCCCTACGCTGCTGCACTTGAGGCTCAGGCATCAAAAAGTGCCCAGAGCTTTCTATAGTGTTCATTTGTGTAGATACTGCTCAGCATCCCTACAAAATAAAATCCCTTTTAGTATACAAAAAAATACCACAAGATGGATTACCTGAGGTTTCAGAGGGGATAAGCCTGGCACAGTTGTGCTGAAGAAAATGGGATAAGTCTTTTTACACCCAAAACTAGTAAAATTCCCAGTATAATAAACTCGTGCTGAAGAAATATTTGTAAAAGATGACAAACCAGAGAAAGATTTATTTATGTATCACGAGAGCTTTCTTTCATCCCAGTCATGCCAAAGGAATGACTTGGGAAGCAGGGATTTGGTTACAGTCCTGAAGAGCGCTGGATCTGTATCGGCCAAGCAAACCATAGGAAAGTGTTAAACTAACCTTCTGCCATCCCATTATCAAAAAGAAAAGAATAAAAAAGGAGATAATCCTTGTTTAAATATCACAAGCAGCAGCTGAGTCAGTGGGAGCTTTAGACTGGAAATGTCAGAGAGGAATTTAGATTTTCAGAGCAGTTGCTGCTCTGCAATTATCATAAGTCACTTACAAGGACCCCTTGTCTTTCGTTGCCCTCAACCACACATCTGCAGGGAGGGGGAGCAGAGACAAAACACATGGCCCTACCAGGGACTGATAAGGGAAACCGAGCGCGATCCCACTAAAGGCACAAGGCAAATCCCTCCAGGCTATGACCAGGCTTCTCTGACTGTAGGTCGGATGTAGGCGGGTGAAGGCAAACCGACGGGAGAGGCAGGCAGCAATATGAGAAAGAGGAGATTGCTGGAGAAAATTGCATGTGAGCTTGCCCCCCAAAGGCGTTTATTTGATTCTGGAGCTGTTTTGGGGGTAAGAATGAGGAGGAGACAGAAAAATGGAGATCTGGGGTTTTTCTAGCCTCATATTCTTTCTATGGCTCCTTTCCCCTTTTAAAAGCAAGCCTTGTTGCAGTCTAGCACGTCCCTGACGTAAATTAAATAAGTGAAAGCACTATTAGCTCTCCTGAGACAGGTACTGCCCCCGCCAGCCTAGGAAAGGGGAGAGGATGAGCACTTAAAACACATAATTTCCACCACATTTCGTAATGCAGAAACATGCATTTTCCCAGCTGGTACATGTGAGAAGACTAAAGACTTCCTCTGCTGGGGTGGTGATTTTATTTTTTTTTAACCTGTCTTTTCTCACCACAAATGTCAGGTTTCCAAGGCAAGGTCTTTGCTAGGTGCAGGGTAGAAGGACCTCAGCCATCCTGCTCTGGGAGGAGATAACAGGGGTCTACCATGCTTTCCTGGCTGGGGCCAGCAGGTACTCCAGCTCCAGTGTTGTGCTTTGTGGTGCTGGGACACTGGGACATCAGAGCCATATATCCTCCATATCTCCTCCGTGTAGCACCTGGGTACAAGCCCCATTAATCTTACCCTGTCCTGTCTCATTGTCTGATGGACACAGTCTTCAGGTGAGGTATCCCATTCTGGTTAGGAAACTTCAAGCAAAGGGGAACAGGGCTTCCCTGATGGGTTTGCTCACCCTCACTGTTAAAAACGTGCCTCCTACTGCTAACTTGAACTTGTCTTCTTTGCCTAACTTCCAGCTACTGATCCTTATATTGTCTTCTTCATTAGATCAAAGTATCTGTATTTGTAGAGGACTGTTCTAGAAGTGGGAGAACAGGAAATATCATATTGTAGACCCTGCTTTTCCATCGTGTCATCCCAGTAGCTTAACGGTAGAATTACTCAAGTCAGGCATATTGTACCAGTATAGATCTCTGACTCTTTTCTTTCTTTACTTTCCATGACTATGGATCAATAAAATGCTGTTGATACACTTTGAAGATCCAGAAGACAAGCACAGGGCTTTGATGAGTCATCCTCTTAAGCCTGCTGGGAAGCACGAACCTCGCCATGGGTAATGCATTTGCATTCCTCCTCTGAAAAGAAAAGGGAAATATTTTCCCATGTATTTACTTGATGGCTACCTGTTAGGAATAACAGATAAGATCCAGAGCAGATGTGAATCAATAGGAAAACATTGACTTCACTGCGAAATGCTGGCGCCAATTTCCAATGCAGAACTGGTTGCATCTACATAATAGATCTCATCCATGTGAGGCTGAATGCAAAACGCTGTTCTGCCTATAACAGAACTATGAATAAACATTTGTATGAAGTCAATACGGTGACATTTTCATAGGTCTGAGACCCTTTGTGTGACTCCTAATGCTAAAATCACATCAGACCTTTTGTCTGACAGACAGATGGTTTTTATCCTCCAGTGCCCGAGGAGAGAGGGAGTAAGTTGGCAATTTTGTGTGCATGTGGAAGTAGCATGGACTGCATGGCACTGCTCCACCTGGCTGAGCCAGAACTGCTGTTATGGAAGATGAGAAAGGGGCTAAAAGGACTGGGAGAAGGAGGTTTATCTATGCCAAAGTGACACGTTCATGACACAGGAGAGTGATGGATGGAAAACCCTGGGCTTCTTCCAGCATCATTTCCTTCCCCTCACAGCTAGAGCAATAAGGGGTGAGCAACTGGGAATGACCCTAGAGCGAATGTGGGGTGCAGAGACATCCCAGCCATGCTGTGTACCCCTGCAGTGCAGGTCCTACTTGTCAGGGGGACTGGTTGCAATGGCTCAAAGTCCTTTTTGTTCCCACACCATCAATTTTGGTGCTGCTAGGACCACACCAACACACTGTGAAACATTCCCAGCCCTTGGAAAGGGTTATGGGAACTTGTTTTGGATCCCTCACCGCTGCTTCCCTTTCACTGATCTGATGATGCCATGAGTTAGATAAATTGTGTCTTACTGCATGGCATGGGTGTATGAGCAAGAGGGCCGTGCCCTCACCTTTCTCTTTTCATCTAGAGAAAGAGTTGCAGGATCCAGGTCACTGCAGACCTCTTAGTGCTAGGACTTCAAAGGACTTGGAAAAAAAATAAGCAGTAACTCCAATCCCTTTTCCACATGTATTGAACAAGGCAAAGACCGATGGAAAATCAGGCTACAGGCAAGAGGAGGCATTTCTCAGGTTTCTGAAAGCAAGCTAAATTCCCCACTGCCTTGGAACCTCTTTTGGCCATGAAGGCATCACAGAGGATGACTTTCCTTTGACCTTGCTCTCGAAGGTGAGGCCAGGAGATGAAGGTTCCCAAGAGTGACAGAGAGGCATCGATCTGCCTTCAGCTGGAGGGCACAGCTCTGAAAAATCAGAATGCTTTGGAAAATATGTAGTGCGAAGCCAAAGGAGAAGGGTTGTGGTGGGAAACAGGAGAGGATCAGACAGCCACGATGGACAGCAAGCAAGGTGAGCACCTTGGAACCAGCCACATGGCCCCATAGCCCTATATCCCCTTGTTTCAGGGCTCACCCCTCTGAAAGGAGGCTAGAACCAAATAATTCCATCAATTTCTACATCTACTGGCAACTATTAACTGTTTATTTGCAGCAGTGCTGAAAAGAGTGACAGCTACAGCAATTACCAGCCTGAAGTCTGAAGGCAGGAGACGAAGGTAGAGTTCAAAGACTTGCCCAAGGCCATACAGTGAGCAGTCAGAAGCGCGCCCCTGGTTTTCTGTGCTGGTTGGTGGCAACAGAATAAGCGCTGGACATTTGATTTTTTTTCATTTCATAATGTTTCTGATGTTCTAGGGCAGGTGTTTACCTGTACAACATTTTTTTTTTCCAGAAAAGCAAATTCACTGTCAGACTCAATGTTCAAACAATTCTGTGCCAGATCTCCACACGACAGTTACAGTTTCTGGGGGACTTTTTTTCCCCCTGTTTGGGAGCTCCCAGACCCCCTTTCAGTCTTTCCTCTCAAAAGGGCTGCCTTTTGTATCACAGACATAAATTAAAATCACAAGGACTGGCAATCCAGGAGGAGACCTGCTGCAATACATGTAGGAAGCTACTTTTCCGCACAAGGGTGAAATTCCCTGATGACCCTGTTAAAGAAGTTGTCTACGAGTTGAAATATAGTGGGCCAGAGGTGTCAGCAATTAGTTTTCCAACCATACAAGATGGCACGCTCCACGAGATGGTGCTTTTTATTCCGCCACCCGCTCCTGACTGTCTGCTTGCTGCCCACATTTCCAAAGAGAAAATTGCTCCTAAGTGCTTCCCCATTGATCTGAGACAAGATGGTTATTTTGGATTCTGCAGTGGCTGGTGAATCATCAATGCAAGGTTTCTGAATTTACACTTGCATGTTCCCAGTCCATTTCCTGAAGCAGAAATGGAGATTGCTGCTGTTTTTATCTCTAAAACTCAGGGTAAATTCCCAGTTCCTGGGGAGAGGGAGATGCCGAGTCAAGCAGCTTGACTTCTCTCTGAAAACCCATTCCCCAATAATTCACTATTTTGCCTGAAATTGCATTGTTTTCTCTGAAAAGTTGATTGTTGTAAAATTTTCCCAGAATTGCAATTTCATTTTTGACCAATGAGAGAAGAATTGATGGGTTTGGAGGCAAGATTTGAGCAGAATGAGCACAAATTGTGACTCTGGCTGTGGAGTTGTGAGACCAGCCAGCCCTATGCTCCGAAACCAAGGGCGAGGGGGCATTTTTGGTGTGTTATAGGAATATTCTCAGATTTATCTGAAAATTGAGATGGCCTTCTGAAATGTGAAATCACGGACACAGAGGTTTGCACTTACTGCTGAAGGTGTTGGCTGTAATCCTTAAGTCATTGGATTTGCACCTGTGGGGAAGAACTATCCTTGGACACATCCCTTTAAAAATGCACTGATAAATACCACAGCATGGAGGCACTGGGTGAGGTTGCACAGACCTACTCCATCTCCTACAGAAACCTCTGGGTTTTGCCACTTTTTTTTTTTTTTTTCATGTCAGTGTTGGTTTTTTTGTTTTGTTTTTCATTTTGCCCAGGGATTCACCCAGCGGTTAGAAGAACAATCCTGGCAACGGGGCTCTTCATCTCCCAGGGGTCACCTCTGTGACTTGGGGAACAGAAGACACCTGACCCATCCATCGGAGCAGGTCTGAAGTTGCTAAGCCTCCCCTGATCCAGCAGTGCCTTTCTCCCAGGGTTGCAGCAAACATCTCAGAGCCCTTACCAAGGAGCTACACAGCTCTGCTCCTTGCAGCCCCCCTTCCCTTGGGCTCATCTGTTGTGACAGAGCATGAGCACAAAAGTCAGTGTCTTCTAGATAATAAGAGACTGCAAAGTTAAGAGAGAGATGTGGATTTTAATTACTTTTTTTTCTTTTTTCTTTTTTTTCCTGCTGCTGCCCCAGTCCTAGGGAGGCTGCAATGACGTGGAGGTCTAGGGTGTCATTATGGGTTATTAAACTCCTTTGAGGCACTCAGGGATGTTGAATGAAGAGGAAAAAAAAAAACACACTCTTGATGGAGCTGGCTAACTGTAATTGCTTCGTGTGGCAGACTGTAATTATTCAGGCTAAGGAAGTGAAGAGGGAGAGAGTGCGGGCGGGTGGGAGAAAGAGCAATAGGGGGACCTGGCCACCCCACACGGCCATCAAGGCTGTCCTTCGGTTGTGATGGGAGGTGGCAGCTTGCCCTCCCATGGGCAGACACAGTCCCTTTCTTTGGCCCTCAGGGGGCCACTTCTGCACCTCAGACCCTGCCCTTGCAGAGAGCCCCCCCAGCAGGCTGGGCTGTCATTGCCTTTTGCCACTGCTTCCCCATGCGACTCATACCAAGACCTGTTGCATTACACGCTGTTTCATGATTACATACAGCTACAGGCCGATGCGCGGAGCTCTCTCCAGCTCCCACAGTAAGGAAGCAGGACTTCACTTTGTCTCTGTGCAGCCTCTGTGCTGGAAAGCGTTTCCAAACAATGCGGGGCTCTCGTCACCAGACAGAGAAGGGGAGACAGCTTAGCAGGACTTACAGAAGAGTCGCATGCCTAATTTATCATCCCTGTAAAGGAGAGGGATTAAAAATCAAGAGCTTTGAGATGAACTAAGTAGAAGAACTGATGGGTTTAGATAGAGTGCTGGATTTTACAAGGAGAGAAACAATACGTAATGAAACAAAAGGGAATCAGAAAATATATTCAAAGTAATCCCATCTATTTGTACATTAGTCTTGAAAACTTCCCTGATATTATCAGCTCTTTTTAAAGCCCCTGTTTGTCAGAAGAGCCCTCATATGTGATCTCTGAGTATGTTGCAGCCTGCAGGAAGGCTGACTGACTTGCTCTGTTCCCATATTTGTTAAAGTACTTCACCAATTTTCTCAATTCTTCACATGAACTGGCATTTTAAGGCTATCTTTTCAGCAGCTTGATTAAAAATTTGAATAAGTGGAACTTGCTTTGATGGCTGATTTTAGATTTATCATCCTTGGCAAATGCTATTCTAAAAAGACCTTTAAGCTAAGTCAGTTACCAACAATAAAAGGTCTATCAAAATGGTTGTTCTTTCTGATTTTAAGGTAAGAAAACAGTATGAAGGAAATATTTTGAAACCTGTATTTTCCTGAAATTGAACTGAAAACCACGAACCAAAAATACTGAAATTCTGAATTCAACGTGTTGTTTTAAAGCATTGTGCAAGTTAGAAGAGTTTATCCAGACAAAAATATTCAAATACAAGTACTGTAACTCTCTCCTCCTACCCAAGTCCCCTTTTCTTTCCTAAACAGGTTGGCCCAATCTTGGAAAGGCTTTTCACTGTAAAATTTTCATACTGTAAAGGTGGAAAAGTCTGTGAATAATCATACATTTCTTCAGTACTTAGCCTAACCATGGCTTTCCTTAGTATCTTTGCAACTTCATCCCAAGCCATTTAACACCCCAACGTCATGAAATGGCTTGGGGTGGCTGTAAATCTGCATAAGACAACTTCTCCAGCAAAGCAAACAGGCAGCAGCTGGAAAAGGCATCCTCCTCGCTTTCTTTATATGCTTCCTTGCGGGAGAGTAGAGTATGTACAAACTAATGGAGCTCCAGAGTCCCCAGTGGGTGCTCTTTGTACATGTATAACATGAAGGATATATCAGTTTTACTTTTGCAGCCTCCTCTGGAGTTGCTTCTTTTTACTGCCAGCCCTCATAGCTTACTGATATGGTCTGGGTTTGCTTTAAAGTCTTGTATTTTCATGAGACCTACCAAGGTATATGAGGAAGCACTAACAGCAGGGTGTCCCTGCTGTGGGAGAGGAGCCCGAAGGATGCTCAGCTCCTTCCTCTGGTTCCCACTGTAACCAACAGCAGTGTCCTCAGCACCCGTAACAAGACAAGCTGCTTGACCCACGTCAGAATTAATTTTGGCTCAGAACTGGGCCAAAATTTTAGCTGCTGCCAATTGCTCACTCAGGCTCCAGCATCTACCACCCTCCAGGCTCTGGGGGCTTCCCCAGTTGCCTTGGCGGGGCTGATCTGCACCCTGGTGTTCCCAGGAGGTGGCACAAACCCAGCTTCCACACCAACAAAGGCACCAGGTGCCCTCAGCAGACGACTTCCAAGGCATGCTCGCCACCAAGCATCCAGGGAAATCCAACTGGTTTCCCTGCCGCAGGGGGCTTTGGACAGCCTGTCCCCAACGCTGTGGTGGTTCACACAGAGCAGGACAACATTTCTTTGGTGCCAGAGAGCTGCTGTGGATCCCACAGGGGGAAAGGACCCCTCCTGCACTCAGCAGAAGATCCTCAGGTTAGGTCCTGAGGTGCCACCCACTGCCATAGTCCCAGAGGTCCTCAGCCATTTGGGTATTTGGCCTCTGGAGAATTACAGCAAAAGGAGCAAAGCCATTGGGAAGGCAGGATTGACAGGTGTTTGTTTTTTTTTTTCCTCTCTCTGAAGCTTTTCTCACAAGCAAACAAGGAGAAAATAAAAGGCTGCATCTCTTCGTTCCTTTCATTTTGTCCTTTCACGGATCAAAATCCTTTCACGCAATGCCCAAGCTGGGAAAGTAAATGTGCAGCAACGAAACATGGCATGAGAACGAACTCCACCAGAAGAAAGGGAAGTGGGGGGACGGAAAACAGAGCAGAAATCTTTTGGGCACAGCAGAACAAGTGGGGGGAGCAGCAGGTCTGCGAATGCAGGGTGTCTGCAATCTTTGTGGCAATTAGATTTAATGGGACAGAAACGTTTCTCTCCTTTACGTCCCCTCCTCCTCTCAGCCCGAGGGGGAGAAAGGAGGGAGGTGGTGATGGGGGGGGGGAAGATCTGAAAGTCTTTGACGTCAGCCTTGCCCTATAAAAAGCTGGCAAGGAGCTGAAAAGCAGAGAGCAGAGCTCGTGGCAGAGTGAAGATGCCAACCCCCAACATCTCCACCTCTGCAGCCAAAGGCTTCCGCAGGGCGGTGTCAGAGCTGGACTCCAAGCAAGCCGAGGCCATCATGGTAAGACAACCCTACCCCACTTCTTCCCCCCCCCTCCAAACAGTGCAGCCTCTCCTCTAGCTATAGACAGCGGCAGGCAGGGATAGAGAGGCTAACGCTGTCAGTGGGGGGCTTGCCCCAGCCCTGGCTCCAGGCTGGCAGAAGAAAATTTCCCACATGCTCCTCTCTACATATTGGTACTTGTGAAATGCAAAGATTTAGGGGGATGAAAGCTCAAACGAACGTACTTCTACCCCCTTGCAACCAAAAGCAACTTAAAAAACCTCTAGACCTAAGGCAGAAGTAACAAGGTATCACCAGTGTGTAATGCAATTTGAAAACTTTAATGCTCTTGCTGATTGCAAGGCAATAAATTGCACAGATTTCACCTGTTATAGCTTAATGAAAAAGAGTGCCTTTTATTTTGGGGTACATGCAAGGCACAGGCAATTTGCTCTGTTTGAAGTTGCTCTGTCCCAATATATCCTTCCCCCGTTTCTATTCATGCTCCTCCCTGGATTGATTTAGGGCCCTGGTCTTACCTTGGGGAATACTTCTGCACACACCAAAGCTACAGGTGTAAGAGAAAGGAGAGGAAAACATCCCGCTGGGCTGCCATGTGCCTTTAGAAACCAAATTCTGGTGAACCCCTTGGACTGTCTGTAGGGACAATCCCCACCTAAACCAAATGGCTGGGACCCCAGGGAAAGGATGGAGACTGGTGGCATGGGACAGCCCTATGGGTCAGGGACATGGCCAGGCTGTGGGTGGCCCTTAATGGCACAGGGAGGGGACACCCCTGGGATGCATGGTGGGAGGAAATGTGGTGGAGGCAGCAAACCATGTTTTGGAGCATGTGGCATGTCAGAAAGGAAGGGAAACATTTAGCAAACAAAGAGGTAAACTCTATTTCTCTAATAGATGAAAATTGGGGAAGGCTTCTGTCTTGTACAGCCATTGTCACCCTGGCAAAATAACAAATGCTCGCATGGTTCTTTGAAAAGGGGGATTTTCCAGGCTGCTTTGTCAAATCAGTACTCGAGACTCCTGGCTGCTGCCTGGTTATCGGGCAGGTTGGGCTGCTGCAACATGTTTGGTGGGAAGCACGGCACTGAGCGAGGGGCTGCAGGAATCTAGGTTCACTGGGTGCGCAGGAGTGCAGCCACCTGGATGAGTGCCTCCTACAGCCCAGAGCAGACGTAAGACCTCAGCCCACCTCTGCATCCCTTCTTTGAATAGAGATTCTCAGAACAGCAAAACCAAATTAAAAACAGCCCTCTTACCTAGCTTAGGAGATCGCCATGATCCTATGGTTTATTCTGCTGGTTTGTATCAAGCGAGGGGCATGGCTCTGCACTTATATGTGACAGCACGTCCCCAGCCTTCATGGAGTCCTCAGGCCATTGGCCACCCAGCCCCTGCCCACCACCACGTCAGCTCCAGCAGATGTCTCCCCTCTGAGCTTTGCAATCCCAGAACTCTTCCACACCAGAAGGTGTTTCACACATCAGCTGTGCCAGCCAGAGATAAAACTCACCCTGTTGAAAGTCTTTCTGTTGTATATTTAGATTTTCTACTGCTAATAAGTTTTTACAAGACAACTTGTAGCTGCAGCAGGGCTTTGGTTGCAGTGTTCAATCAGATGGCAGCTGGATGCCAAAGTGCAGGAAGGATTGCCCAGGACTGTTGCAAATAATGAGCCCAAATGCTTTAATTCAGAGCATTGTATTTTTAATGGCTCTTCTCAGGCTGGACACTCAGAGCAGCAGCAATTTCAAAGTAAAAACTAAGTACTCCTTTGTACGAAGTGAATGACCACATCAGACTCTAGCCCCAGATAGGTGAATGTTTTACAAAAATCAAATTAAACTTATTATTGTAGCTGGATAGTTACACAGGGAGCTACTCCGTGGGGAAACTTGGAAATACTACATAATAACACCTTCCAAAGAATGGAAGGCATTTACCATGACAGATCAGTTTGGTTAGTTTATATGCAAAAATGCCTAAATCCCCTCCCAAAAGGAGATATTTCCCTGATGAGCACAAACGTGAGAGGCAGGGGAGACGATGTTGAGAGGGAAAGCATGCAGCCAGGCAGCAGGCAGACAGACCCCCCCACCACCCTGCTGCTCTTTTCCCTAACAAAATCCAGCCTTGGTCTTTTTTTTTTTTCTTTTTTAAACTTCCCCACCCAAACCATGCTGGTGTGGAGCTAAGCAGCTCCCAGGACCCCTCGACAGAGACTGGACCCCCTGCTCCCGCCTGCCAGTGACACAGGTTCTCACACCATCAAACCTCCTTCCAGAGCCTTTTTTTAGGCTGATTACAGCCTAAACAGGGGGGGGTCTGGCTCCCCTCCTCTGCCCCTCTCCACCCCAGAGGAAAAATCATATTGCACCTTGGGACACAATGCAATAAAACTTCTGTAGCTAAAGCACTTTGGATGGCTGCAGAGCGCAGATCCTGGGGCCAGCACAAGACTGTTTGCCCTGCTTATTGCGGGCACCTGAAAGCAAACAGCAGCTTAGCTTTAAACGTGGTAGCAATGTAAAACACACGCTTAAAGCTGAACACATATTCGCAAGCTCTTAAAAGTTACAGCCCAGGATATTTATTAGATCTCTTCTCTTTGGGCACAAATACTGCCAATTTAGACAAGTGGCAATATGTACTTATTTGTTAGACAATGTTTCTCAGTGCTGCAAGGAATAAAGTGGTTGAAGATCAGCAAATATTATTCCAGAGGGGTGTCTCTATTAAAAAAAAAAAAAAGGACTGGGGAGAAGCTCGTGGGCTGATGGCTAGAGGTGCTGTGTTTTCCGGGCTGTATTTCAAATGTCAGGGTAGCCCTGAAGCCAGGTTTATGTCAGCTTAAAGCATCCAAGAAGGTTTTCAGAGGAAACATCGTGTTGGGCTTTGAAAATTAGAGAGAAAACAGGCTTAGTAGCTGAGCAGGCTATGCTTTTCAAAGGAAGACCTCAAAAATTTCACAAGATAGGGAAGGCATTCCTTGTTTAGCAGAAGTTATTTTCCAGATATTTTCATCAGAAAATGGCTGTGGGATGTGTGTTTCAGTGCAGCTGGGGGTGTGCGGGCAGCAAGGGCCTTGTTTCCAGCAAGGGCACAGCTGTGGGCTTCAGCTGTCCCTCAGTGTCGTCTTCTCAAATGGCTTCATGTTTATCTAACACCTCTCCCCTTCACTTCATCAGACACTTGAAAAGCATGCAAGATTGTTTCTGATTTTTAGTTTTTGAAAAATATTGAAAGCTTTTGCTATGGAAGTTGAGGGGAGAAGCCCACTTTAGTCATACCACAAGCATATTTTCAACAGATTTTCCCCAAAGCTCCACATTCCTGAGTTCACTCCTAATGCCTCAGTCCTCCTCCTCAAACCTTCCTCTGCAAAGCTAGGCAAGTCAGCACAATCTTCCCCATCCTCCCCTGTTCAGACACCTTGCTCACTTCTCACCCAGCTACTGGGGTCACCTCTGATCCCCTGTAGCTCTATTACAAGTTTTATTTTTTTTCTGTTCTGCCTCCAGTCTCCACGGTTCATCGGTAGACGTCAAAGCCTCATCGAGGATGCCAGGAAGGAAAGAGAGGCTGCAGCCGCAGCCACTGATGCCGCAGAGTCCACAGAGACAATTGTCTTTGAGGAGAAGGATGGGAGAGCCATGCTGAACCTCTTCTTCATGCTCAAGGGAGCCAAAACATCACCACTGTCCCGAGCACTCAAGGTGTTTGAGGTGAGTCCGTAACTGGTTTCACTGGCCTCAAGGAACACACTATACTTTTCATGGTGGTTCTGTGGGAAATAACACTTGAGTCTACCAAAGACAATTCAGGCTGGGTCTGACTACTGCAAGTTACGAGTTAGTTGTCTGTATCATCTCCCCACAGTCATGCTTCACTCATGCCCTAGCATGCTCGCACTAGGAATGAGCCCTACCTCTGCACTTTAGTGCTTTTATAACACTTTGGGCTGGATTTTGCTTAATTACTGGAGTCAGCCACACAACTTGACACCCACAATCCACACCCACATTGCTTGTAGCATACTGACAGCCCCCTCTACTGCTCAGCACTTCAGCTTCATGCACAGGGCTCTGATTCCACATTCAAAACATGCTGTATGCCCTGCATGGTTACAGAGTAGGTCCCCCTTCCGCAGTACTGATCAGCACCTGGGTCAAGACTTTGTTAGTCTCTGATTTGTGTGGTAAAGGTTGGTTCTCCCACAGAGGTGCAGCCTGTAAATGGCTTTAATATCAAGGGAAATTCTTAACTTGAGCTTTTTTTCCCCCTAGCCAGCAATATAATCTTCTGTTACCTAGGATCTCAGTACCATGAATGAAAAGACTGAGATAAGCCCTGGCTATTTGAACAGCAACCAAAACACGACGATTTACATTTATATAGTGCATTGTCATCCAGAAAGGTTCAAAAGTGTTTTGCAAACTTAGGGTCTGAGCTATGTTTTATCTATGGTAGTTTA
Source organism: Cygnus olor (assembly GCF_009769625.2). Taxonomy (NCBI): domain Eukaryota; kingdom Metazoa; phylum Chordata; class Aves; order Anseriformes; family Anatidae; genus Cygnus; species Cygnus olor. The sequence goes on along the minus strand of NC_049173.1, from coordinate 28,600,176 downwards.
ATCTCATTAACTTCAGCAGAGAGAGGAGAGGACAATTTGTTCCTATTAATCAGTCACGTGGGTTGTAAGGGACATCCAGGGGTCCCTGGTCCAAACTTCCGCTCAGAGCATGTCTGGTTGCAGCAGATTGCTCAGGGCCACGTTTGTTGCATTTTGAGTATCACCAAAACAGAGATTCCATAGCATCCTTGGACCCCCATGTGCTGTTGTTTTTTTGTCATTTTTTTCCTCCAATGAATTTGCTTTCAGTTTGTGTCCATTGCCTCTTGTCCTCCTGTCATGCACTTTTAAAATTACCCTGGCTCTGTCTTCTTTACACCCTCCCACCAGGTACTAGTACACAGCAATCTCTCCCCTGCACCTTCACTTCTTAAGCCTGAGCAAATCCAATTCCCTTCCTCTTTCTTCATATAACACTGTGCTCCAGCCACCTGTACACCTTGGCATCCCTCCACTATACCTGTTACAGCACATCAATGCCTTTCTTCTATGAGACACAGCACTCCAGGTGTGGTGTCCCTCATCCCAGATAGAGAGGAGGAATCACTTCCCTTGACCTGTTTTCTACAGTCTTGTTACTACCCTTCAGTACGTGGCTGGCCTTGGTCATCACAAAGGCACTCTGCTAGCTCATATATTGGTATACATTACTATAAAACACTTTCTCCCTCACAAAATGCAACCATTTCTGGGATAAAACCAGACCATAAGCAACACCATATAGCCAACCACAACGCAACAATTATATTTGGGGGATACGCATTTCCCGTTAATCAGAGGACATTCTGGCTATAGAACATGCAGCACTACCTCTGATGTTCTTGTGAAAAGTGCTTCAGATCTTCAACCATTACAAAGCATCTTGCATCTTCTCTACAAAGACTGTTTCAAGAAAAGTTTTTTTGTGCAACTTATGATTCTTAAGACCAAAAGAATCCGTAACATACGCCTATGAGAAAACAGTCTTGGCATTGCCATGGCTGGGTCTCCTTCCTAAGAGAAGTTCATAGCTGCCAGAGAAGGCATGAAAGATCCATCAGTGTAACATCTCAAATGTCACACACCACTTAGAGGGTATGAAACATGGAAGTATAGGTTCTTGTAGTTGGTAGATTGTTACAGTGCATCTATAATTTAAACAATTTTTAAACATAAAGCAAGAAGTAGGGGCAGTTTATGTCCAAATATTGTTTCTTTCTCATACAAATTACTTGCTGCATAAAGATCTCTCCTGGTAAAAAAAGCTCTTTGAGCTTGTCACAGAGAGAGCTTTAAAGATAATAAAAAGTCAAGCATGTCAAGCCACAACAGAGAAAGATTCATTTCCTAGATCCCTCTGGCAATGCAGGTACAAGATATGAAAGCAGATGGGCATAATGACATTTGCCTCATCATGAACCAGGCTGCAGGGAAGCTGGTTTCACTCTGCTGTATGTGTTACATGCAGCCAAAGCATAGGTAATGCAATCACAGCTGTCAGATTAATGCAAAGGTATTGATTGTTGAGGGGACAATGTAATAGTGTAGTTGGTAGATACATTCAAAAACACAATCCTAAATTTAATTTACCTGTGGCATTGCATCTGTTCCTTCTCATCTTTCTGCCTCTAATTAACAGAAGAAATTGTGTCCTTTCTTCTACCACAGATCTCCCAGAGACATTGGAAAGGTTGGGTTATTGCAGGGACTTGGGCTTATACTAACAGTTTTCACAGAGCTGAAGATAATATCCAAAAAAACCTACTAGGGCCCTTCAGAAAACTATAGACTGTTTTGTCTCATTCTTTGAGTGAATTCAGTTCTGATAGAGCCCCACATTAACACTACTAGAGTCTGGACAGAGCTCAGCATATAGCTGGACGTAGGCAGAACAAATGTTCTTCAAACTCTTCCTCTGCTCCTCAAGAACCCTTACAAAATAAACAGAACAAATCAGTTTCTCTTACCCTTTTGATCATTTCAGCATTGAGATATGAGTTTCACAGGGGTCTTCATATCAACAACTATTGGCAAGAGTGAAGCCAGACTCTGATGTGGGGCATTAAGCAGCAATGAGATAGTCAAACATTTGTGATGTAGGCACAGGGACCTCCACCTCCATCATGGGCCGGCCCAGGCAGCTATGGTTCAGCACCACGGCCAGCACCCCAAGCCTGCCTGAGCCTGCCCCTCCTACATCAGTGCCCCCAAATTTAGGAGACTGAAGGAAAAGGGGATCATAGAAGTTGACTTTTTGCTCTGTCAGTTTGCCCTCTTGATCCAATTTCCTCTGCCACTGTGAAAGTTTTCTGTTGGTAAATCACTGACCAGCCCAACTGATTGTCTGTCCAGAAACAAAACCCATGGAATTAATAGATAAGTGTTTACATCAGTTAAAAAAAATAAAAAGGACAATGGGGACCTCCCCACAAACACACATCTTTGGAGAGTACCAGTAGGTGTTTCATGTGTTACAGACTTGTTTAATGCTTTTGTTCTCTTTCTCCCTGTTCTACAAGACATTTGAAGCTAAAATTCACCACCTGGAGACAAGACTGAGCCGAAAGCCCCGTGAAGGGACTGCTGAATTGGAGTATTTTGTGCGCTGTGAAGTCCACAGCTCTGACCTCAATACTTTCATTAGCTCCATCAAGAGGGTAGCAGATGATGTGAGGACCACTAAAGAAGACAAATGTAAGAAACTTACAATATATTTGATATTAATATTTGATATATAAAAGACGACTGCCTCAGGGTCACCTCCTTCCACACTTCTCCATTGAGTCCCATATCCATCTTCCATTTCCAGTCAGTTTTTCCTCCTTCTCTTTCCCCACAGTTCACTGGTTTCCCAGAAAGATCTGTGAATTGGACAACTGTCACCATCTGGTTACTAAATTTGACCCTGACTTGGACCTGGATCACCCGGTGAGTTAGTCTGCACGGGCACATCTTTGCATTTGAATTCTGAGCCATCCCTCAGAAGGAAGGGGCTGAAGAACAACCATTGATGCAGCTGGTTGCGGAACTGTAGTGCAGCCACCACCGTGAGAGAAGTTGCTCCAGCCAGTGATGAATGTTATTGGGTTAAAAATTTAGTAACAGATTAAAAATCATGTCTCTGTTCCTACTTGTCATCCCAGGGCTACTCTGACCAAGCATACCGCCAGAGGAGGAAATCAATAGCAGAAATCGCTTTTCACTATAAGCAGTAAGTCTTTCCTAGCATCCATATAGAAATAACACCATGACAATGCAGCCTATTGGGAACTCGTTATGCTACTTGCATGAGACTTCTTGTTTTGTCTTCCATTCAACCTTGCCAGCTCCTTGTGTGTTTTTCTCCATGCATTTTAATTTCTTCCTGATTTAAAAATGTCTGCAGTCCTTAATTCATATATGAATAAAGCCAGAATACACCTCCTGCATAACAAAAGCTGCTCATAATTCCGTCAGATCTCTAACTTCATTTTGAAACGTAGCCTCTCTTTCAGAATATCTAGTGTCAACTTCAAAGTTTCACATACCGAAAAATATACCGCATGCCTAAAAAATTTGTTCCAATGGCTCATTATCCTGGCTATGGAAAAATTTTTTTTTTAATTATTTAACATTTAAAATATTAAGTGCAAAATGATCTTCGGTAGCTTTAGCTTTCACCCAGTGGATCATACTTCTTTCTACATACTACCTAGTAGTCTTTCACCTGTTAGATGGAATTCTGCTATCAGACCTTTTTTTTTTTTTTTGCTGTGCTGGCATTTATAGAATCTTAAGAGGTTCGCCTCTTAACTGCCTCTGATAAATTAAGTAGATTCCAGTAATGATCTCATCCTTGTCTTATATAGAATTAAAACCATCTCTTGTACTCCTACTTAATACTTTTGTTCTGACGTATGCAGTGATAGCTCTCAATATTTTTGCTACAACATCAGGCAGCTCTAATATTCAGTTGGGTTTGTAAAGTATTCCCTAGATCCTACTCAGTAGTGCTGACTTCCACTATAATGTCCCACTCTCTAAGCAGGGCTTTAAATGTAGATTCCTGTAGAGTGCCATGCTGAAAGCAGGCTATGGAAATTATCTGAGTCACCTTCTTTCAGCTACCTGTGCAACTGATGTGATCCCAGCACAGCTTACTGCTCTGTTTGGTTTCATGTTTATTGCAAATTTGAAGTCCAGAGTACACCCATTGATGTTTTTGTCCTGTACTAATACTAAATGCATGGAAAGTCACCGTGCCAGCAACGATGTCCTGAGGGGCCCAAGAAAAATGCTCTCCTAAGATAAAGCAAACATTTAGGATGCCTTCTCTTGAATCTCGTCTGCAGGTTAGCATTCACAGTCTGCTGTGTAACATCCCTTCAGGCTGTGAATGGAACAGGAACTATACTTTATCTCTGTCATATGTGAATATCTCATATGTTTAAATACAGAACAGAAGGATTTAGGAAATACAATTGTTAATTATGAAGTAGAAAAGGCAAATGTCAGTCTTCAGTTCCCATTTATAATATTGCTAAGATTCATTTTTCTTGCTGCCTTTAATCTCACTGACAATACATTATTCTGCAGTTCAAATACATTTAGTTTTCCTTATTATCTGCTTTTATTTCCCACCTACTGATTCATTTCCCCAGCCATCAGCTCCCTGTAGCTCAGTCACACAAAATTAATTTCTCACAAAAGGCTTCCCATTTTTCTAGTAAAAAAACATTTGGGCTGGAAAATCCTATTCCAGCTAAGCTTTTGCTCATCCCTTTTTTATTTATAACCTCTGGTTGAACTAGTGCTTTTCTCTGTCTGTATTTGTTGCACCTGTACAAATGATCCATTACCAGAGGCTTGTCCTTCCTGTCACTTGGTTTGGTTTAAAGAAGATTAATCAACATCATACAGAGCTTCTCCAAGGGGCTTCCTTCTCAATGGGGAGAGCAGCCTGCCTCATGCCCTGCTGCTGTCAGTAATGGTGTGCTTGCCTTGCAGTGGGGACCCAATCCCTCACGTGGAGTACACAGCAGAGGAGATCGCTACCTGGTGAGCACTGGTTTAACCCACAGCCTTTAGTGACTTCAACACCAAAGGCTAGGAATTGAAACCTAAATTGTTCTGGTGTGATATTTTGAAAAAAGTACCAGGAGCATAAGTATCCTACTTAATGATTTGTTGTAAAAGCCACTAACATGTTGCAAGTTTTTTATTTTTTTAGATGGTAGGGACTGCATGCAGGAGAGCAAGCTGTCTCTAAAACAGTGATGCTCTGTCTCCTCCTCTCCTGGGGCTGTACCAAAACCACATTCACTCTGCAAACCGCAGGAGTTTCCTCCAGAGGAGCTTAACCGAAGAGCCAGTTAGATCAATTTGGAGTCCTGCTGGGTACTCTGACTCCTAAACAAGGTGACCTCCCCCCTATATTGACTGTCTTCATAGCGCAGTTTCAGAAACTAATTTAGAGGGAATATATTAATATACGTCCAGTTACTACCTTGTATATGGTCTTCTGACCTTCAGGTCAGTGCAGGTAGGTCTGTGCAGACATGACTACCGACACTGCAGGCTCATTTGAATATGTGTACACATTTGTGCAACCCTACAGACATACAAAGAGACAGACTTAGCAGTGCAGAAAGTAAAGGCAAGAAATCTAGAGGCATGAGCACTTGGCAGCACATAACCAGAGGACACGAGTGGCCAAGCCACTGAATGTGTCATCTCTCATCCTGAAGGAAGGAGGTGTACAGCACTCTGAAGAGCCTGTATCCAACCCATGCCTGCAAGGAGTACCTTGAAGCTTTTAATCTACTGGAGAAATTCTGTGGCTACAATGAGAACAACATCCCCCAGCTGGAGGAGGTCTCCCGCTTCCTGAAAGGTGGGTACAAGCCTGGGATGGAGCAGAGGAAAGCCCAGGGGACCTAGCTCTAGGTCTGCCAGGGCTGCAGATTGGTGGTGGCAGCAAGGATGGGGAAATTAAACATGGAGGAGAGCACGAGCTGAGACATGGGAGAAGAGCTGGTGGAGGTTTGTGCATGTCCCAGAGGACAGGGTTAGACACCAGGATGTTGGGGCTACAGCTAAACCTGGTGGGCTACACCTGAAGGCCAAGCCCATCAATGACCCCTAACAAGCAGAAGTTGCTGCTCAGTAGGAGCACAAACATCAGTCTGGGCACTGAAGAAGCCCATTAGTTTCCAGCACTGAAGATTTTGCTTTCAGTACTGAAAACACAGGATACCAGCACAGCCCGTGAGCTGTACGCCCACCACAAGGACCACGTGCACTGTTTCAGAGAGGACCGGCTTCCAGCTCCGGCCCGTGGCCGGCCTGCTGTCTGCACGGGACTTCCTCGCCAGCCTGGCTTTCCGTGTGTTCCAGTGTACGCAGTACATCCGCCACGCATCCTCACCCATGCACTCCCCCGAGCCGTGAGTACTCCAGCAATGAACATTTCACTTTTCCCTAATGGGCAAGCTATCTGCTGCTGACCATGCTTTCCTCCTTCCCCTGGGCAATGGCAGGGACTGCTGTCATGAGCTGCTGGGGCACGTCCCGATGCTGGCCGACAAGACATTTGCCCAGTTCTCTCAGGTAAGGTGGCCATCTGCTTCTTCACCCCGAGAACACCAGGCACTAGGTGGGACACCAGACTGACCTCAGTGACATGCTTCTGGCAAAGGGGTCCAAAGATGTTGCCTGGAGGAGAGCTGCTCCTCTCCAGACTTCACCTGGGTTTTTACTGCACCAGCAGCTGGGCACATTTAACCTGAACACAACAAGCCCACAGGAGATGCGTGGCAGTTCAGGGAACTGATATCTGCTGTCTCAAGGCAATAAAGACTGAGCAACCTGTAAGAGCCTCATTCACAACCTTTAGGTAACCATCAAGGAAAAGGTGGGTTTGAGGAAAAGAGGGCAAGGAGTGTTTTGCTGGTGGTAAAGGAAGGGGATCCCAAGAACAGTGGATGGATGTACTTGCCTGGAGGTGCAGTGGGGCAGCTGTACAATGCCTGGGGCAGGAGAAGGAAGAGGCCACAAAATAATGTGCAAAAGCAGCATTTCAAACAAATGGTTCCAGCAGGAACACTGGAAAATGCGAACAAATTCCCTGACCTCAACTGCAAAGCAGGCTATGAAATAGACAGGAATTCCCAATAGCAACAGCCTATTGCTGCAAATCTATCCTGAGGTCTACCCCTTCCCTTGTCTTTCCAGGACATTGGTCTTGCATCTCTGGGAGCAACTGATGAAGAAATTGAGAAACTGGCAACTGTAAGTTTTTCTCTCAGCATCATGGAGGCCCCGACCTCTCCACCAGCATGTCTGTGGTACTAGGGGGACTGGTACAGCCTGGTGTGCCCACATTTGCTGGCTTAGGGTCCCCAGCCCTCTTTCACGATGACCACGCAGAGCAGAGATCAGTTAAACAGCAGAGCTCATTTGCACATTAACCCAATTTTCACAGGCACCAGAGCATCATCAAGCATCATATTTCTAATGACAGCACTGCTGATACCCTTTGGGATGGGACTAAATTACATCCACTTCCTCTGGCTCTGCCTCAGCAAGGTGACCCATCCTGCTCCAAGGGCACCATGCGATGCCCAGGCATGCAGGGACCAGCCTGAGGACACCATGTCTGTCCTGACATGGCAGCAGTTTCACTTAGCACTCTGGCAGGGATTGGTGCAGGGTATGGCAGCAGGACATTATCCTCTGTGCATTTGGTGGCCACGTCAGACACCCATTCCTTCAAACATCCCCAAACCCTTGCTGCAACACAAGGGCTCAGAAGGGACAGGGAGATGAAGAGGAAGAACTGTGTTGCCCATGTGTTTTTCTTTTCCTTTCACAGCTTTACTGGTTTACAGTGGAGTTTGGGCTCTGCAGACAGAATGGGATAGTCAAAGCCTATGGGGCCGGGCTCCTGTCATCTTACGGGGAGCTCATAGTAAGTCTCCTCACAAGTTACCTCTCTGCTCCAGACCCTATACTGCAAACACTTTCCTCCTCTGCACAGCTGCAATGACTATCTGATCTGTTCTCCACCTCTAGCATGCATGTCCTCCCCAGTTCCCCTCTTTTTATGCTGGCATTTCCTGCCTGTCTCCATAGCACTCCTTGTCAGATGAACCAGAGGTGCGGGACTTCGACCCCGATGCTGCTGCTGTTCAACCCTATCAGGACCAGAACTACCAGCCTGTGTATTTCGTGTCTGAGAGCTTCAGTGATGCCAAAAACAAACTGAGGTAGGACTGGGCACTGAGGGAGACCCAAACAGGGATACAAACCTAGAATATCAAAACAGGGCTTGGCACCTCAGCTACTTTGAGTTCAAGGTCTCAGAAGCACTCTAGTTAGGTGTTTCAAAAATTTAGGCATTTCAAAAATTTAGGCCTAAATAGGCATTCACTCATTTTTCACCTGTAGTAATTTGCCACAGGGCCCAGCTGTGGTATGATTTGCCCAAGTGTTGGTCTTGAGGGCTCAGATGTGGAGGAGTGGGTCAGAGGGGGAGGCATTCATGGAGATAGGACTGAGGGAGTGAAAGAAAGGACAAACCTAGCTCCCTAGTTCTCATAGAAAGGAGTTAAAGACTATCTTCAGTTCCCAGGGAGGCCAAGCAACATAACAGTGGCAGGTCCAGAACTCAGAGACCCAAAGCACCCCCAGGACCTCCCCTGCTTCCTTGCTGCAGGAAGGCCAGGTGAGGAACCAGCCAGCCACACAGGAGCATCCCACCAGCATGTGTCCCTATGAAACACACATGTTGGGTCATGTAAAAATCTTAGCATAGATGTGAAGATCTGCTCAAAACAGTGTTGTTCTCTGAGTTTAGGAGGCAGAGAAGTGTTTCTTTCTGAGCAGCCACAGGACAACTTACATCTGTCATTTAACCAGCAAAAATCCCAGACATCATTAATAGCTCAAGTTACATGGCATGGATAGTTTTATCCATAGGTGGAAAGGAAGCTTTTGCCTCCTCATCTGGTTAATGTGTTAGCAGACCCCACACAGTATCCCACTAGTGTAATATGGTTTCCCTGTCACAAGTGACTGCGAACAGGATGGAGGCTGCATGGGCAGCTCTACACACAGATGTCAGATCAGAATAACATTCTCAGCCATCACCAGAATCACTTACAGGAGGAAAGCTCAGTCCTGCGACATTGAGCTCTCAGAGAAAACTTCTGTCTATACCATTTTGCCTTAGCTTTGGGAGGACATATGTTGAGACTAAGCACCACATGACATGCATGACTCTGCAGGTCCTGTAAATGGGGTATTTCACATAAATAACATGGCAGGGACTGCTCTATTTCAACTTCTGCTTTTATGACACTCACTTGCACCACTCATGTAACCCAGAGTCCAGCTGCTCCAAAGCAAGCACCTGGGGAGCCCATCCTCTCACACACACTAGGCTGCTTTAAAAAAACACCCAACTGTTGGCTCATGAGTCATTTCCTTCCATTTAAAAGGGAAAAATACACCACTTCATCAAGATTAGGCTATAAGGTTTTGGTAGTGACAGGCACTTTAAACAATCCTCTTTACAGACCACACAGATGTTACCCTATGAGGTGAAAATATTAAAATGCTCATATTATTTTCATTACTGGCAGCTGCCACCATGGGATTGATTAACAACACTACCCCTCAAGAAAAGCTCTTTTCCCAGAGTTTTCCAGGGTGGACATGCACCCACAGAACCCTTCCAGGCACCCACAGAGACCTGAGCACTTCACCAAGGTGTCAGACGAAAACATTTGTGTTAGAAGGCAAGTTTCTAACCATCAGCAGAAGAAGGGGGTGGGAAGTCCAAGCAGTTGTGCTAAGAGGCAGCACTGCAGGTGACAGCATTAATAAGCTGGGTGAGATAAGCCACATCTTTCAGGAAGCAGACTAAGTGGGTTTGCAGAAAACCCCTCCACTTGCACTCATTTCCCTTTCCTGCAGCACAGCAGCCCCCCTCAAGCACCAGCCTGCAAGCTTTGGCTATATGACCCCCCAGTCTTCTCCTGAGACAGTGGGGTTTTCACCCTAAATCCCGGTAATTCACGGTTAGTCTTCCCCACAGCACACACAACCACCGGAGAAAGCAATGCGTTTCCCTCTTCGTGCAGACCCACAGCAGCCACAAGAGGGTACCCTAAGCTAAGCAATTCAGGAGCAAAAGGGTGAAGCCTCAGCAGGGAGCATGCCTGCCCCAGCATGCCTCCCCACATCTTCCCAGGCCTTTTCAGCACCAGATTTTAGCCACAAGCACCCACATTTAAATGCCCAATTCAATATTAAGAGATAAGAAACACAAGCCTACCTTCAAGAATACACATGCTAGCCTCTGAGCTGAGCATGAGAAGCATTCCCCTTGATTTCTTTTCACCATCAGCTTCACGATCACTGGGCCATGTGCTTCTTTTAAAACGTATCAAGACCTTGCTCTTGAGGTGCATCAGGCAAATTCAAGCTTGTCACTGAGATTCGGGCTTCAGTTGACCTTGGGTGCAAAACAGTTCAACTTTGCTCAGCTACACAGCTCAGGTGATGCCATTCCCATCCCCTTGCTCAGGTCTGAGCTGCTCCTGTCAGTCCCACCCTTAGCATGGCCTGCAGCCAGTCATCCCCTCCCCACACAGAGATTAGCAAATAAGCGAATGTCAGAAAGGATTTAGGAATCTAATACTATAATACCACACATTTTCTCTCCAATTAGCCTCTAAATCTCCTTGGCATTTTTGAAAAAGAAAAAGGCAATTAAAGTAGAAAGTGCCTGGAGATAGCCACAGGGGAATAAGTGCAGTGCACCCTCCAGCGTGGTGCAGGCCTATGCTTTTCACCCCAGGAAATCCACAAACTCAGTGCCCCCCTTGCTGAACAGGAGTGATTTCAGCTAACCCTACAGCCCTCTGAGGCTGGAAAGATGGGAAACCAAAGATTTCATGTTAAGCTAGATATTTTGCCTAAGGGAGGCATTAACTTGTTGTGGTCTGGGTGAACAGTGATAGGGAGGAGGAATAGGAGGGTAGGAGCCAGGCTCCAGGACTCTTTTCTTGTGCCAAGCCCTCTGCACCCTTTCTTTCCTTGCAGGAGCTATGCGGCACACATCAAACGGCCCTTCTCGGTGAAATACGAGCCCTACACCCACAGCATCGAGCTGCTGGACAGCCCCCAGACCATCCGCCACTCCCTGGAAAGCGTAAGGGATGAGCTGCACTCGCTGATTAATGCACTCAATGTCATAAGTTAATATGAGAACTGGGCTCCTCCCTGCCCCTCTTCCCTCACAGCCCCAAAATGCCCTTACCTAGCTCCCAGGCCATTACTCCTACCTGTTTTCTCCACACATTTGCACTGCTGCCTGTCACCACGCTACCCCAAGAGTTTGCCTCCTCGGTATGCAGGGCCAGCTCAAAGGAGGGCAGAGGGATGGACCCAAAGCCTGCTGGCTTCTGGGGCAGCTTTTTTAGGGACTGCTGGGAGAGGCTTGGCACAGACCAAGCTGCAAAGTTGAAGTCAAGACTTGTGTGAGGAAGAGGAGGAAAGCTGCTTTATGGAAAGCTAGCTTTATTAAAGAAATAAGATTTTTTTTAATTTTTTTTTTTTTTTTTTGCCATTTGAGAGAATAGACTAACCCACTTTATAAGCTCCAAAGCAACTCCACAAGGGACCACTGGTCTCCATCACCTCCTGCCTCTTGCAGTCCTCTGTATTTGGGAAACACTATGCCACTAAAAGCTTTTCTGCCTCAACCAATTCCATGAAATTTAGAGTCTGGGCATCCAGCCTCCCCTCAGCTGCTTGCACAGAGGCTGCAGCAAACATTGGAGCCTCCTTGAACCTCTCCCATGACCTAAGTCAGAAGCTACCCACCTGGCACAGAGCAGCCCTAGCCTACCTGCATCCTTCCCAGCACAAGCACCACAAGCACAACCTCTAAGGCCTCTTTTAAAAGCTCCCACACCTGGGACCCTGTAAGCCCCCTTTCCCATCACCAGGGTCGGGCTCTGCAGCTTCAATTGACTCTTTAATGCCTCCCACTTCTCACCTTGACAGGCCCACCTGGGCTGCAATTTCCCTGATGAAGGGACCAGCAAGGGGGACACACAGATCACAGCCAGCTGCTCAGGAGCCCAGCTGCCGTGGCTCACAGCAGATAGCAGTCACAGCTGTTGATGTTCAGGCATGCTGGTGGCCTTGGGCAGCCTTGGTGTCTTGAGTTTATCAGTTCTTGCACTCGTGTCCCTTGGGAGAATTTCACATGCTTTCGCTTTCCCAGTATTACACAAACATAGCATCACCTTCTTCTTAGATATCCTAATATCTCTGTCACCTGATGTCACTCAGGTGCACAACCAAATCTACTGTTTGTCATTTCTGAGGAAGGTAACATGGTCAGGATGCTCAAACCCAGTTTCGTCTAGCTTTCACTCCTGATATAAATGGCTTGATTTGACCCAAAGCTCTCGGTTTTCCTCCCCCTGCTTCTGCCCTTCTTATCTTCTTGCAGGCTGTCTCATAATCAAGTGGTTTGCTCAGAAGTGTGGCCCAAGGTTATACATCTGTGCAGTATCAGAGCTGGGCTTGGGATGCGCGGAGGCAGCTAAACAGCTGGGGGGACAGGGGAGGGGGGAATTACTTGTAGTTGTTCATATCGTCAGTTGTTACATTTCTGTATGAACTTTCAGAATCCTTATCCACCTTACATGGATTTTTATCATTTTTTCTGTAAAGAATCTCATGGTTTAGTGGTTAGGTTTGGGCTATTGAACAGGTATCCTCCAACACTTAAAAATAACATTACCCTTCAGTGTTTATCTCTACTGTAGCTGTCATAATAGCTTACAATTCATTACACTTTATCCTATTTCAGGCCTTCTTTTACATATGTTTGACCCTCAGTTCTCCCAAATTTTAACTACTTAGTTGCTGACAGCACATCATTTGTTTCCCACCTGATTCAAACCTTCCTTTCTGTTTCCCCTCTTATATGAACCCCTCCTAAATTCCTCCAGCACTCACACACTTGCTTAAAAGAGCATTACAGAAATTGGCAGCTTGGCACTAGATCTAGCTGCTTCTCCTCAAGTTGTTCTTCCTCCGAGGATTGTCCCGTAAATTAATAAAACTACTGAGTTCATTCAGTTATTGTAATTTTAGAACATTTTTCCAAAGCTTCAGCTATGATTTCCCAATCTGTGTGGATTCAGATCTTGAGCTGTAACTCTCAAGGTTCCCTTAAGAGCTGTAACAATTTTTAATTTGGGTTCTTAAGTTATTACTATTGCATTAAGCAGCTGCAGCAAGCTAAGCGAGGCTAAGGCAGGCTAGGTCACGGGTTAGCTATAATGCCACAGAAAAGATGCTCGTCTGGCCTCCAAATCTGTAAAGGTCTAAGGGTGGTCGCCTCTGATTCTCCAAGGCACTTTACAATCATTATCTGCCTTGTTAAATGTCTCTAATTAATGCAATGTATAAAAAGAACAAAGCTGTTAATATGGAGTGAGGAGCCAAGCTAAAAATTCTTGCAAACTGCCGGAGACCTCAACTCCTCCGCCTTGCTTCAGAGTTTGCATCACTGCACCGTGACTCTCTCAGCTGCTGCTTGCTCGTGGGGCTGTAGTAAAATCTGTTGCCCTACAAAAATAGAAAATAAGCAAAGCTTAAAGCATACACCAGCAAGTAGTATGCAGGCACATAAACAGATCTGCTGTGGTCACGCGTGTGAGCACAAGCGAGCGGCACCCCCTTGTTTCTGAGAGCTGGGACGATGCTGGGAGTGCTGAGCAGGCTGGGCGCTGGGCAGTTTTCTGTGTCTGTGCTCTTGGCACGTTTATGACTGATTCCAGAATGATTTGGCCCCTTAGCGAGACATCTGAGAAACATGAGCTCATTTGTATTTACCATTGCCCTCATCTATTTAGTATCTTAGAGGATTTGTCCTATTAGTAACATAATAAGTCCCCTTCCATTTTGTCTCTAAGCTTGTTCCTTTATATCCAATTTTGGATACATTACTTGGCCCCTTACTTCGTAATCTATGTATGAATTTTATTCTTCTTTCTTATTTTCCCATGTTGCCTCTGAGCCTTGATTTCTTTCTCATCTTGCCCTAATGTTTTAGAGTCTTGGACACACTCCTTGGACCAAGGAGTAGGCTAGGCAAACAAAATATGGGAGGATTGTAAACCAGCCCCTGATATGTCACTGCTTCTTTTCTACTAATATCAAGGGTAATTTTTCAGCCCATCATTTTGGACATCATCCTACAATTATCTTTAGTCTATTTTTAATAGTCTGACTCATTCTTTCTATCAGTCTGGAGGATTGCAGGTGGTAGGGAATAGGCAATCTTTGCTTAATCCCCAGGTTACTCATTAGGACTCGAGTTGCTTCACTTACAAAACCCCCTCCTTCATCTCATCCTATCTCAGCTGCTGTTCCATACCTATGGACAATCTTCAGCAGGATTTTTACAGTTACAGTGGCTGTATTCCTTTTAGTGGGAAAAGCCCCAAACCATCCTGAAAAGATATTAATGGTGACAAAGAGATATTGATACCCTCCTTTAGTTTGACAGCTTAACTGCATGATCCATTTGTAGTATTTGCCAACATCCTTTGTTTAGCTAATGCAGTAGAGTTGGCAGCTTTCTTTTACTAGTTCACTATTACATCATTGCACACCTTAGGCAGTTTTTACTTATGTCCTCCATCTCTTGCTTTGTTTGGGGCCAAATAAAAATTCCTTGCACTCTTTTTAGAGTACCCTGTACCCTTTATATAAAATTATGACAGTCTAAGATGATTTGCTGTCATTCAGCTGGCCACAGTATCCATCCCTTTTTGTCTTCTATCTGATTCCTGGTTGGGGCTGCAGTAAATAAACTTGGAATCAATTTATCTGCTTGCTCATTAAATTATTTCTCAGCATTCATTTCAGTCTTCTTATGTGCTTTAACATTCTTTATGTATATTTGATTCCCACCCTCCCCCTAGGCTCGTAAAATAAACCTCCACTTCTCTATGTGGGTGTCCCACTGCTTGCCATCACCCTTCTCCCTATCAGGCATCCAGGAGCTTATGCCATTATCAACATGGTAGATACCTGTAGAGATATACTGGATTTATGTCTTTTACTGATTTTGATGACAGCCTGTGCTTTTGCTCCTTGGCATGATCCTTGCTCTAGTTTCCCTACTATTTGTTCCTTCATTCCACAAGTAGCAGTATCCTGAATTATTTTTCCTCCTTGTTCAACCTTAGAACTCCTATGAGTGTACGATACCGTTGGTTTATTACTGGTTTCCTTTCAAAGGACAGTCACATTTTAATCCATTTCTTCTCTTTGTGGTTAAGAACAGAGTATGCAACTAAAATGATGAAAGGTTTGAGGACCATCACAGCCCAGACCAGGCTTGCTCATGGCCAGGGAAATTTTGGTACCCATAGACTATTGGTACCCATTTTCCTTCACTATTTTTTTGTGACAGTACTGCTCCCACAGAATCAGCTCATGTTGAAATTCTTATTAGGAATGACTTTCCTTCAGCCAGGTGTCTAGTGCAGGAGATTTTCAAGCAGCTTCTTTCACTTTATGTAAAATGTCATCGTGATCCTTGCTTCAGCTCCATTCCTGATTCTTCTACTGTAATTTTCATCATGTTTTGATAGTACTAGCAAAGTTATGGATATGGCACCACAAGAAATTAAATCCTCCCAGCGCTTTTAGGAGTTGGGACTGAGTAATGGGAGTCTTTATTTCACAGAAAGTCTAAGCTTCCTACCATCAATCTTTTGCTTTACCACTTCCAATTCCCCAGCAGTTACCCTGAGATTGCATTAATTGTGCCATGTTCAAATTGACTTTAAATCCCGTTTGGTCTATCAATTTTAAAACTCAGATACTTCTTTCTTGTACCTCTTCTTCTGTAGCTGCATTCCCTAGAATATCATCCAGATAAGATAATTTCTTTTCTGTGTCCTCTGGAGACCATCATTCAAATGGTTTCCTAACACAAGCATTTGCAGCAGGGCAGGTGCTCGGCCCTGTGGGGTGCAAGTAAAAGTATATTTTTTGTTTCTTAATGTACAAGCAGCTCTATAAATTGGTTCTTCCCCTGCATTTTGCCATATGGGAGTTAGCTGTGAATTGCAGGGGTGCATTTTTGCTGCTAGTTCTCCTAATTCATCCCCTGTCCAAGGAGCCTGACTCAACATCGTGGCTGCCAGAGGTGATGGAGAGACCTGTGCTCTGCTGGGGTGGGCACATGGTCTCAGGTTGTGCTGATATTCCAGCAACTTCCCATCAGTTCATTAAAGGCTCTCCATCTTCCCCAGCTCATGGATTAATGCTAATTCTGCACCCCTGTCCTACCTGTCTGCTGGGCAAGTTAGTTAAACGCACTTATCAAGGTGCCCAGCATATGATGAGTAAAGGTTGGTTGAATACATGCTCTTATCAGCCAACCTCTTCATTCCCATTGAATTCAAAATTTGAAGCAGTTTCTCTAAGTGCTACAGCTGGGCTTTCTTTCAGTGGCTTAATATCTGCAGCTACCTGCCTTGGAGTCATTCCTGTCGTAATAGCTACAGCAGCTAGTTCTGCTGCACCTGCCTGTCCCAGGATGGCAGTCGAAGTTGTTGTGGGATATGCTGCTATTCTCAACTTCTCTTTCTTTTCCCATTTGTTTGCATCATCCCTGAAATCATCTTCCTCTGATGGTTCCCAGTCTAGTTCTCTCCATCGCTTCCTGCTGATACAGCAGTTATTTTTAATTTTTGCATCCCAATCTGCTTTTACGAGTGTCTAATTTTAGCTTTGCATTTTCTATGATCAGGTCCGTTCTGAGCTCTCCCTTGCTCCAGGGTGAATCACGGCACTATATATGTTAATCTATCCACTTCTGCAGTTTCTCTCTTTTTCTAAATTCATCTGCTTCTCTAATTGCCATTGCATCTCCTTACTGCCTTCCTGGGCCACTAGATGGTATTCCTTTTCTAAAGACAAAAGTTATTATAAGTTATTTGATAGACCCTTTTAAAAGCATGGTTTCCATGCTGGAGCAGTTGATATTTTGGTGTTGCCTTGGCTCAGCCAGCTCAGATTATTGTTACTGCTTCCCATAACAGCCCCACTAACAGGGATGTCGTATCCTTGAGTCTCGCTCCCTTCTCTCCCGTATCAGGGAACATTTGGCTTGTATCACTCATCAGCTTCCTGTGGGCTGGAGCGGCACCAGGAGAGGCACCCACAGCCCATGATGTAATCTCTGATATTGTTGGGATTTCCTGTAGCCCTCTGCTATTCCCAGTTTTAGTTTTGTCCCTGGGTCCTGTTAGAATTTTCCCAAGCTTTCGATTTCATCTTAAGGTATCCCTTACATATTGTGCACAAGGCTGGCTGAGTTTAGAGAGTTGCTTTGGGAGCATTAAGCAAGGACACTCCAGAGACAAGATTTTTGTGAGGACATATGTGTCCCCCAGTCACACACTCCACCAAAATATGATGTGAATTCCCTTTTCCTGACGGTGGAGCAGATGTGCAGGATTATGTGGCTGCTTAGAGCCAAACACGAGTCCTTTGGGTTGGGTTATGGGAGCCTTCATGCTGTTCCCCCTGGCCTCACCAAATGTGGCTGTGAGCTCTATGAAAAAGTGACCAGGAGAAAGCCGAGGGGATGGTAGATGGAGCATGGGCTGGGCAGGCAAGGGAGGAAGACAGGGCAAAAGCCCTCCTCTGAGCCAGGCCCCAGCATACCCTTCCAGTGTGTCCCAGTGCGTCCCAGTGCCTTGCCGAGCGGTCTCTGCTGTTGTCACTGCTGCTGCTGTGGATGGATCTGTCTTTCTGTCTCTCTGCGTAAAGAAATACGACACAGATTTATTTTTCATTTTGGAATCGCGCTGCTGCTGACATGATATTAAGAATAAAGAATATATTTCTGGTCTAGCATCCCGAGTTTGGCTCTTGTGTCCTTCTGCTTCCCAGCTCCAGGCCTGCCATCCTGCCTGCAGGCAGGGCATGAAATACAGCCTGGGGCCCACTGGGGCCAGAGGGCTGCAACTTGCTCTCATGTAGAATGTGAACTCAGAGGTGGAAAATGATCCCTTGTTTGTGGACAAGCTGATCTAAGCCTTTCTTTGCCAGGATATTACTAATTGCACAATTATGCACAGAACAGTAGTTGGGAGGTCTTTTCTTAAATAGTAACACAACAGGGGTCTTGCCTTCACTACGTGCTTTCTCTCCCAGTGTTTCCCACTATTTCTGTTTAATTCCAGTAATGTGAATAGTGGAGTATTTATTTCAACACTGGGAAGATGCCTTTAGTGAAGGTTGCAAATGGGTTCTCTGCCTATGCCAGAGCCCGCTCTGTGCAGCTCACTGAATGCAACCCTCTTTGAAGTTTATGTTGGACAAGGGGGACCCCAGCTCCAGGAGATTATAGAGGAAGGTGCAGAGTTATGGGCAACTACTGCTTTATGTGCCTCACTGCAAAAAGTCGCTCGAGGAAAAGAACTGGGTAAAACTGAAGGTAATCCACTGTGATCACAAAATACATAACTGATTTACCTTCTGGTAGCAGGGATCCTCATGTTTTCCCCAGGCATAAAACAGAGTCTGGATTGCAAGTGACCGGGCTAGGCAACCTTGGTCCTAAATGTATTGAACACCTTCCTAAAAGCCATTAGGGTTGGATCCTGCTTGCTTAAGCATGGGGACTATTTTAGATGACTTTTTGCTGCGTCCACATGGGAGTAGTGGATGGGACACAGGGCACCCAAGGACCAGAATGGCCCCTGGAGTCCACAGGAGATGCCCAAGGCCACATAAATATTTCCTACTCCAGAGTAATCCCTATGTTTAAGGAAACAAATTCCATACAGTGCTACCAGTTTGGCTTTTACAGGAAAGCCAGGCTCTTTTTCTGTTAAATCCCTTCCAGAATAGGTGATAGAGGTGGATTAATGCACTGCTGACACGGGTCTGGACCATGCATCCAGGCACCCCAGCACCGTCTGAGGGGGAGTTCCCTCATTTAGGACTTGTGAGGATGCCCTGTATCTTCATAGTGCTCATTAAAGTGTTACAGCTGTAATGAATTCATCTTCATTACACGCCTGGGAGGTAGAGGAGTGTTCTTGTCCCTGTAAGAGGCTGACAGATAAAAGGAGGCAGAGAATCAGAGAGACTCAGACCAGGCACAGAGCCTGAAAAGTAATTACATGCCTAAACAGCTTTGGGAAGAAGCGTCTAAGTGGCAGATCTGGGGCTTGAACCTCTATCAGCCCTCTCAGGACCCAATCCTTCTTCTTGTGCCGTGATGCTACTGCTCTGAAGAACTCAATTATTTACAGTTCCTATAGTGGCAGGTATGCACACGTCCCCATCCCCCGGAGATGGGAATTGATTTGGATAAGACTGTGGCTGACCTGAGCTGTCATTTGTACTCCTAATACAGCTCAAATCAATTATTTTTCCCCAGAGATCGGACAAGGTACTGCACTTTCCACTGTAATGAATTCATTTTATTTTTTTGTACACTTGTTAATTATATTTTTTTTTTTGGGGGGGGGGGGAGGGGAGGGAGGAATGCAGTTTTCTGGAGGAAAGCCAATCTTTTGACACTTTCACAGCATGGCCAAAATCAGAAAGGATCAGAAATATCTTGAAAACTGACTGGGAGATATTTTGGACTGAATCTCACTGAACGGAGAGCCTTACAAAGCTAAATTCTAAAGTCTAAATTTCAAGCACACAGACCCCATATCCACAATACATCCCCCTGCTCTATCACACGCTCCTACAGGTGATGCTCTTAGGACAGAGCAGCTGCTTCTGGAGCTCATTTAAAACACAGGTGTGAGTTCGATGTCAGCCATGGGGCTGCAAGACTGGACATGCTTAGAGATGAGCTCCTGCCTCTGACGCAGTCACGGTCCATTCTCACTGATTTTCCTGAGAGATAATGAAGCAAAATCCATTTTTCACTCCTGGCATTAGTTCTACTGGGTGTCTTTGTGATTATTTTCTCTGTCAGCTCTCTGGGCACAGCAGGGTGAATTGATCTACAAAATATTTGTAGGGACGGTGAAGGATTAAATATCTCACACAGATAGCTCAGTGCAACAGTTGTTACTCGGGACTTTAGAGAGAAAAACAGGGTGGGGAGAGGGAGTTGTTCATTTTCCTTCCACTAAGGTCAGCCTTAAATAACTCTCCCACCTCCCTCTGAGGTTGAGACAAGATAATAAGGACAAAAATGTCAGAGCAAAGCACGGGGGCCCCTCTATTTACAGCAAAGGCCAAATCGCTAACGAACAGATCGGAGCTTGCTTTCCAAACACCGATAAGCGGCATCTTTGAATTAACGGCCCCAGTTCCTCCGCTGCCGTAAATCAGCATGACCCTGGCTGCCCGTGGGGCTCCCCGCAGGAGGAGGGGGCTGCTCACCCCTCCCAGCCCCGGCGATCCATGTGCCTGTCTCCAACCCTCCCCTTCCCCAGCCCCATAACACTAACAAGCCTTATCAGTAGGATTTACACCTCCTTGTCTAGGAACCCCTAGGCAAACCCGTGGACCGGTTACCGGTGTGCCTCCAAATCCTGAAAGTAGCTTTAAGTGCTCCAAATGATCCACTTAGCTGGGGATAATTAATAGCATCAGAGCTGGGAGCCCCAAAGTGGGAGTGATGGGAAAGGAGGAAGTTTGTTCCAGAAAATGGGGTTTCAAAGCTTCCTACTGAAACCCAGCAGAAAATGCTGTGCGAGAATGAGCGCACTGTCCCTAAATGTCCTCTTACAGTGTCACTTACAGACCTCGATTTTATCATGAGGGACACCGTGACAGATGTCCATGGTGCACTCACAGCTGCAGAAATGAGCAGTGGCAGAAAACACAGACGTACCTGACATGGTAATTTATTTTCAATCTGTGGGACCACTTTACAGCAGGGGACAAATCCAAAACCATCCCTTCATTTTTTTTTCTTTCCTCTTTTACCACCTTGCTGCGTTGGCTGGTTATAGCATCCATCACTCTCTGCCATGTCTGCTGCTCTCTGGTGGCCTGCCCATGCTTTCCAGCAAGGTGGCTGGGGACCAGCTTTCCTCCTTCTCTGTTTTATCAAAGGCTTCTCCAGGTTGTCCATGTCTTTGCTTTCCAAGCGTTGCCTATTGCTGTCTTTTGTGCATGCCCTGGCGGTGGCACCACGAGACTTTGCTGCCTATGGCTGTGGACACTGGAGAAAACTCCCTGATGCACTCCATGGCCCCTCTCATGGTCATCTCCTGAGGACCAAGTCAAAATCCTTTTTGGTTGCTCTCACAGACTTCCCCAGCTCTGATCCACGAAGAAGGACAGATGTGGTAATGGTGCTGAAAATGTGTATTTTTGGATTGGTGCTGATCAGGCTGTTTATCCAGCCCTTCTCAGCTCTGTGGAACTTATTTGCTGCTTTTGCTCTTCATTACTTGTCCTCTAGCAGGGTGTCATCACCTCTTCTAATGTTTCTCTATCTACACGAAGGATTACTTTTGGGCCATTAATAGCCACAGATTTCATGTCATCCTCATTGATAAACAAACCAATTTGTTCTGCTAATAGCTGTGTCTAGGAACTATTAGCAGCTCTTAGGAACTATTTCCACCTCTACCTTCTCAAAAAGTCTGTGTCCGGTAATATTTTAACAGGGTTAAAAGGAGCGTACCTGTGTTTTCGATCTCTATATATAACCTTGCATTTGCTCTTCCCAAGATGGAATAGGGTAGATTCTGGGAGCTTTACACTAAAGGTCATTAAATTCAGTCTGCTTTGCTCAGATGGCTGTGCTTGTGGGAGGTTTGGGTTTGCAGAGGCCAAGGGGGCTTGGCGAGGTGCAGCCAAACCAATTTGCCTGGGTGGGGGTCCCAGGCTGGCCTAAAGTCAGGGTTTTACTGCTGAGAGGTGCATAGTGGGGTGGGCAGAAGGGTTGAGTTATAGGAAGCTGACTTCAAAACCGCATCAAAGATGGGAAACTCCTGTCTCCTAGTGAAAGCTGCTGGTGCTTCAGAGTGGCTCCCTGGAGCATCTTCTACCAGCAAGATGCATCTCCAAAGGTGAGGATGTACTCACAACCCTCTCCGA
Organism: Cygnus olor; assembly: GCF_009769625.2. Taxonomy (NCBI): domain Eukaryota; kingdom Metazoa; phylum Chordata; class Aves; order Anseriformes; family Anatidae; genus Cygnus; species Cygnus olor. Next base: position 28,578,075 of record NC_049173.1, on the reverse strand, counting down.
GTCCTTCTGCAGCCCCTTGGCTGTTAAAGGTTAACCCAAAGATGATGGATGCCAATGGGACAAGACAGGTTGGTTACACTGGGCTTTGGGTTACACCCTCCATTTCATGAATCAACCCTTTGTGCTCTAAGCTGTGAGATAACGTCCCTGGCCTGGAAGAACCTGGAAAATTGTGAAACCTGCAGTCTGGTAGGAGCATCTCCCTTGGGCCCCATGGCCGGAGGGGAGATGGGGACAGCTCGTGATCCCTGCACCATTATGGCTGCCCAGACTAGTTTATAGAAGGAGCTGGGATTACTTTTATCCCAGTGAGCAGCCCCCTTGTCCGCTTGCACAATGTTCCTTTTGAAGCAAGGGCGTCTCTCATTGTGTGGCTCCAGATAAGCCTCACCCTTTGCTATAGCAGCCTCTTCTCCCCCCGAGCCCACAGTGGCTGCCCCACCTGCATGATGGAGCCACCACGTATCTCTGCAGGCACCGTAGGATTTGGTTGCAAGCATTCACATGATTAAGCACCCTCCTCGGTGCCAGGTTCCTCTCCCTGCCCTTCGCCTCCTTTTCCTTCACCTTACAGATGGGGACTGCAAAGGAGCCATCAACAGGGACAAGGCAAACCCTCCCAGGAGTGGTGGCCAGTGTTTTAGGGACCCCAGCTCCTTGCTGAGCACTTGTCCACCTCCAAAGCTGACCTTTGCTTTCAGTAAAGCTTGCACAAACTTGTAATCTTTAACTAGTTCCCCCATAACGGGCTTGTTATTTCTGCAGGACAGGGTTCGAAAATGCGAGACATCTACAGTAGTAAAGATTTTTTTGTGCTGGCAGCAGACTGTAAAACTTGATTACATGACACCAGGGATTGCCTAAACCTGGTTCCCACTGATGCAACTGCCTGGGGCTGGGGGGATGTGAGCAAGGGAGGTGGCTTCAAGTCACGTCCAGTGGTGGTTTAGCACGAATGGCAGGAGCCAGGAGCAACCCACTTCCACCTAGAGGCTTCCACCCTTCAGCCAAGTGAGCCCAGTGTGGAGCTAAGGAGCTGGGGCTGAGGGGGGTCATCCAGCCAGATGGATATTTGTCCCATCTCTGCTTTACCATGGGAAATCATGGGGAAGTCCAGTCTGGGAGGAGTGCGCTGAGATTTTGTTGTAGAAAAAGATTTTCCATCGAGAAATGGGATCCTCTTGCCTCCCTCTCTCAATTGGCTGCTGACACGGGATTTTCCCACCCTAAGACAAAACTTTCCACAGTTTATATATATTTCATATCTGTTTATATCACTGCTAGCATTTTTCATATTCCAAAGGCCCATTTATGGCATTAAAAAAAAAAAAAAAAAAAAAAGCTTTCCAATAAATAATCAAAGTTATCATATTTTAGAAGGGAAAAAAAAAATCCTAGTAGGAAATTTCTGCAGAAAAGTTGAATTTTGAGCCAATGCAATATCTTTTTTCCTTCCAATAAATCTTCTGGCTTAATTTTGCACCCACACCATAGCAAGCCAAGAGGGGTTTCTGAACACTCAGGTATCAGCAGCCCTTCACCTGTCTCAGCATGTTGTAGAATTGGGCTGAGCTTTTCGAAGCTGCCTTCAGGATTTGATTGGCCAAGTGTAATAAAAGCAACAGACTAATAATTTGGCCCTCCCAGCATGAAAGAGACTTTTTTTTTTTTTTTAACATCAACAGGGTAAGCCCTGCCCCAGGGAAGCCCAACAGGGAAGCTACCTACAAGGCAGAAGATAGTGGATAAAGGAACCTCCTTACAAACTCCCACCATCAATAAAATAAATACAAGTTAGGATGAGCTCAGGTAGCATTCAAAAGCGCAAGAAGGAAAACCCTAAATGACAAATCTCAGTGTGTGATTAACCTGGGGAACCCCTTGCTCCAGAGCCTTTCCAAGGCAGCCATTGGGCTGAGGTGTCTTCAGAAATGGGCCTCGCAGCATGTTGTGAACACAGAAAAATGACCGCTAAGGGGATTCATAGGGTAACTTTGCAAATTGCCCCTTAGTGTGATGCTGGGTGGGGGCTCAGTGCTCTGGAGGCAAGGTGATAAAATGTCAGGTTTTATCCTATGGAACCACTAATTCTTCATCTTTTCCTAGTAGAGAGAAGGTCTGAGTACTCCTGTCTCCCTGAAACCCGAGACCCTCTTCAGGGATAGAGCACTAGGTCATTCAAGTACATCAAATATCTTTTTTTGAGGGGAAGGGAGACAGAGATAGTGTTACACATCATGCAGAGATGCTATTAACTGTAGTTGAGCATCACAACTTGAATTTATTAGCATGAGGATGAAAGACCCACATGGCAGGGGGTGTAACCGATAACCTTGTCTCGCATCCATTTGAGCAAATGAGTCCCCTTTATATGTGCTCGCCAGAGATTTAGCACTTCTCACCAGCCTTTTTGCAGTCACAGTCATTTTAGCAAGCATATGATACTTCACTCTCAAAGCCACGACAGGGGTCCACCTCCTACATGCAGGTGGAAGTCATTGGGAGGAATCGCTTTGGCAACACAAGAAATTGAGGGTCTGGTTCAAATCTCATGCTGTCCGCTGATTTGGGTGAAATTCCTTCTGAATTATACTGTGTGCAGAGGATCGGGAGTTTTCTAAATTAAGCAGGCAACAGAGTTCAGACAGCTGGTGTCTGAGCTGGGACACACTGATATCGTGAAGGATCACACATCTCAGCTGTGTCAGGCTCTCTGCTAGATCAGTGGGCACTACCTGAGTACTGTACCAGTCAGATCTGCTTTGTTGTTTTCTTCATACTCACCACACCATCACCAGAAATGCAGAGGAAAATAGCGGTCCCTTCCCACAACCCACCTCTGGAATTTGGGAATCACGTCCTTCAGGACTGGAGACATGACAAACCAGTGGCTTCACTCCACTGGAGCCCTTCTTCGGTCTACTATTAGGAGACACCCCTGTGCTGGTTAACATGCAAGTCATTTTTCCAAGCTCTCCCTCTCAATGATGAGTTCTGACCATGTAATGTATTTTTGTAACTTAATTTCTGAAGGAAAAGTGAAGTGACAGAGAATTTATGAGGTCATGGCCATAAGAATTTGTCTCCCTGAGAAGGACCAGACAGAGAGGAGATGACCAGCTATCTCCCGGTTTCTGTTAACCACCTCCAATTTCCCCTACAGGATATTGAATTTCAATAGCCCACCACAGCAAGTGCACTCAGAAGATATATCAGTATCACAGGCCCAGCTCAGATGAGCCAGCTTTGACTTGCATGAACATGAGAAAACGGGGGCACACTGCAATGCTCACACTAAACATGGTGGCTGCTCTGGCTGCCCTCAACCGTGGAGCACAACAATTCAAGAGGTCTGATTTGGGCCCCCCACCTGAGCTAAAACAAATATCCGCTATCTCCTGTGAAAAGTAGGCGTTGTTCCTCCCCCGGCCCAAGCGGAGGACGCGTGTCTCTCAACATGAGCCTCAGATAGCCTTTGTGCAATAATGTGTTTTCCTTCCTCCGGCACCTGACCGCAGCGTTGTCACACCGACAACTCGGTCCCATCGCTGCATACTTTCCAAGGGGATATTAATCAAACATATTCAACTGTTTGCCTTTAATTTTACATTTCAGAAACAGCTGTTGGCCACCCCAATGCCAGCAGTGCCTATTGCCAGCATTAGTGTCATTAGTAATCTTTGCAGCTGTAATAGCGCCATTATCTCCCGCTAAAAGGGTCGCTGATGGCTCACGACAGAGCTTCAGGGAAACAAAAACAGGTCAGCTGAAATGAGATGGAAACTGCAAACTGTTGCTTCTGTCTTAACTTACCTCAAGACCTGTTGATGCCATATTGAGGGAAATTAACGTGCACAAGCAGCAAACATTTTGGTGGGAGCGTCACTGAGAAGGTGGGGCTTGTACTAGCCCCTGTGTCACTTGGGCTAATGTAAAGCATATAAATATGGGAAAGAATGGGGAAATTACCACCAAAAGGTCTTCATCTCCAGGAGCAAACTTCTCTCTATCGCTTGCTGCCTCTTCTTTAGGTAAGTCCGATTGCCTCCCGTCTAGCTTCTAGCTGGGTGTGCAGCTGTTTTCTTTAGTGGATGTAGAAGCCAGTGACAAGTGCTGGCTTGCTAGTCCAGGAAAATGAGGTCTCCTCAGATCTTTGAGCATGTTGTGTTGTTTCTGGGACAGCATAAAGAACAGCCCCTTCTGACTTGGCAGAGTGGGTTTCTCCTCTGAAGGTGTCTGCTGATCTCTGCTCTCCTGGGCAGATGCACCACAGGGCTTGGCAAGATGATTCTTCCAAAACAAATGCCCCTACTCTGGGCTGAGCTCTGTTTTTCCAGAGCTCTTCTGTCCAAGATCAGTGCTTGCACTGCAGCCTCAGAGCCTGTGTACACAGGCACTGGCTAGAAAAGGCCCACGTATTTTAACCCTACACATTTAAATGCCCACAAAGGCTGTGTTATGAAAGGCCACCCCATATATGGGTGTTGGGGTCTAGTTTGACTGTTTAGGAGGAGACAGCAGGGAGGCCAGGAATGATGAGAGCAGGTGGATGGAGATGGACTTCTGGTTGTAATCAGCATTTACTCTGACTTTCTGAGCCTGATGCATAAAGCTCTCCTTCCCTCTTTACGAGGTCCAAAGGAGCGAAAGGGCATAAGATGGTTGATGACAACTTATTTCTCCCTTGTAGCCCACCCTGCGTCTGCTCTGCTTCTTACCCCTAGGCCTCATTCTCCTTACCATGGCTCTCTGGATCCGGTCGCTGCCTCTCCTGGCCCTTCTCGCTCTTTCTGGCCCTGGGATCAGCCACGCGGCTGCCAACCAGCACCTCTGTGGCTCCCACTTGGTTGAGGCTCTCTACCTGGTGTGTGGAGAGCGGGGTTTCTTCTACTCCCCCAAAACCCGACGGGACGTTGAGCAGCCTCTAGGTAAGTCAGGTTGACCATGACTGTGTCCGTATGCTATGTGATGCAAAAGGCAGCCACCTATCTTTGATGGTGACACCAGGAATGTCCTTGATGGGGAATGCCAGGAATACCTTTGACATACCAGCAGCATCGTATTGCCAATGAAATGATCTTCGGGTTAAAAAGGCAGGTGGCAGGGCAGGCAGGGGAAGAGGATTTATGAGGCTGAAGGAATTGTCAGTCAAAGCTCAAACTTTTCTGCTTCTCTTTTGGAAGAGAGAGGCTGAGAACAGCAACATCCCAACCCGTGTGGGGCGTTACGCTGGCCTGGGAGTGACCGTGGAAAATAAAGGCAGAAGGAACCCAAGGAGCCTCCTTCTGCACCAAGAAGGGCACTTGTCTCCATCCTATTCCTGACCCACTCTTGTCAAGTATCGTCATAAAAACCTTCTGCCTTCTGAAACTGCCCATTCCTGTGCTTAACTGATTTTCTTCTTGAATGTTGCTTCCTAATATCTAACCTGAATGTGTCTTGCTGTCTATTATTTCTTGTCTTCTCCATAGCAGACAAAGGGAAGAGTCTACTCACTTATGAGTGCTTTTCAAACTATTTAAAGACTATTTCCATGTCTAGTTTTAACCTGCTCTGAGCCAAAACCCTTTGACACCCTCAGACTGCCTTCCCAGGGCATATATACTAGAACTCTGTCATGCAAATTGTTCTGCATTTGGTCCATAACCTTTCTTAATGGTGATGTCTGGAGAAGTACACAAGACCCCAGGTGAGGCCTGGTCAGCGCCAAGCGGAGTGAGCAAGTGGGCAGAACGATATTGCATGTTTTCCACACCACATTCCTACACAGGGGTTGTCTTTTCCAAAGCAGCAGTGTGCTGTTGATTGATAGAGACCATTGTCCCCCTTGGCCACCAGTCAGATGTATCTTCAGTCCCTGAAGGACCACTGCCTGGTGGTCCACCATGGCCTACTCCTCATCCTGGGTGTGCAACGCAGCCTTCCTGCCTTCCTCTAGCATCTTCCCCGTTTCTTGCTGAGCAGCATCCCATCTTTTCAGAGGGTTTCTGTAGTTTCCAAGGTAATTTTGAGTACTAATCTTGCTCTTCAACAGGCTTGCAGCCCCCCACAGCTTTATATTGTTTCTTATTTCACGGTGGTAAATGGATTTGCCAGAGCAGGTTGTGATGGAGCCAGTGTCCATCTTTACCTTATTTTGTACAGCAGATTAAGAAGGCAAAAAACTGACATTCTGCAGCCCCCACAGAAATGCGGTAGGTTGGTTTCCTCGCTTCGCCTTTTGTTTCAGCAGAGCAGTTGTTCTGTAAATCGGTAACACAGGAAACACTTTTATCAGCTCAGAGCTACTCAGCTCCCTGCTACCTGCCCTGCCCCCAGACGAGCTGGTCTCATTCCTACCCAGGCAGGCATTTCTGATCTGGCTCTGGTAGCTACCAGCCTCCAATGAGCTCTGCAAACTCCTAAACTTGTCTCAAACACTATGTCTGAACTTTTTGCTTCAGGGAAACAGCCTGTCTTGTGCTTCTCATGTTCACTTGTGATCCAGCCTGAGCGTCAGAGGAGCTGCAAGCAGAGACCAAATGACTCCTATCAGCAGCTAAACTGCAAAATTGGAAACAGATTGCAAAACAGAGGCAGAGCACTGAAAAACACAACTCCTCTGCTCTCTGTCTGTTGCTAATCCCATTCCTGAGGTGACACCGAGGAATGGTGTGGGGAGCAGTGTGCCATGCAGGGACCTGCTGGAAGTGCTGCCTCTCCCCAGTGTTGTGGCCTCTGAGAGGTGCAGGTGTGGGGCTTCAGAGGTGGGAGCTGGGAGTGGGAGCACTGCACAGGGAGCATGGCCCTTCTCATGGCTGGGAAGCACAGCTGCTTCTCCCAGGGCAGAGGAGATCTCTACCACCTGCTGCACGTACCTGCCACCACCAGCCCTGTCCCATACCCAGCCAGCTTTTGTAAAGGCTGCTTTCAGAAGATGGAAATCAGAAGGCACAGAGCAACACAGCCTGGGTTTATTCAGTTAAGCGCAATGGCAAGATGTGCAAGGTCTCAAGCAGGTGGGATGAGGCACTCTGGAGAGTTGCCCTTGAACATGATGTTGGTACCTAGAAGGGGCCAGGACCTATCATCCTACAGCTGTAGTGTGAGGAGATGGGTACTGAAGACCATTACGAGTGGGTCAGAAAATTTGTTAGCCAATTCCCTAAATATTGTACGGAGAATTTCATCACGTCCAACTTGTCTGAAAGTATCTGAGGACTTCCTACCTCTTTTTCTACAACTCTTGCCTGAGCCACCACCTCTTTGTCACATGAGCTGGTTGTGTTTACAGTCTGCTTGCAGCTGGCTTGAAGGATGAAGACAGATAAATCACAAAACATTGACTAGCTATTTCCTCTTCTACTTAATGCTGGACTAAATCTTTTCTAAGTTTTCCCTTTAGCAAGCTAGCATAATGATTTCTTCTTACTCTTGTGCCTCGTTCATTGTATCACGCTTTGGGGGCTTGGGGATTTTGCGTCTCGAGCTATACTTTCATGCTGCCCTAGAAACCACATCTTAGTCTCGCTTTCCAGGCACTTTCTTCTGGCTGTTAGGGGCTCTTTTCTTCCTAGAGGAAAAATCACTGTTTTATTTGCCATTTTCTATATTTTCACTGGGCTCCTGGACAGCTCTGCCCACAGGTTTTCAAGCTCGTCACTTGGAGTAGACCAACCATCAGCTTACTTACTAGCTGCTCACCCCAGAGAGGGTGCAGGACTTTTCTTCCTCTCCACATGCTTGCCTCAGTAAAGCCCCTGTACCCCTGGGTCTGTCACAGCGCCAATACCCACTCCGTTTGGTTCCTTTTGTGCACCATGGGATTACTTTGGGAGAGGAAACTTGGAGCCTGAAGGTGCTCTGAGCACATCAGCTTGGGGAAAAACTTCCAACTGCCTCCCCACTTCCCAGCCAGCTCTCCACTTACAGGTCTGGTGTCTGAAAAAGGGGTCTCCACAGGGCTCAACAGCCAGGGCTGACATATGGTGAATGATGCGTGGCTTATCTTTTTCTCCCCTGCCAGTGAGTGGTCCCCTGCATGGTGAGGTGGGAGAGCTGCCGTTCCAACATGAGGAATACCAGAAAGTCAAGCGAGGCATCGTTGAGCAATGCTGCGAAAACCCATGCTCCCTCTACCAACTGGAAAACTACTGCAACTAGCTGAGAGGCTGGCAGAGACACGCACTTACACTATTGCACCTTCAAAGCAACTGAATAAACCTTGTGGATCTGTTGTGTCAGTTTGTGTGTCCACGGGCTGCGCTATGTGTCCATGGTTGGTGTGTCCATGGTTGGTGTGACCATGGTTGGTGTGTCCATAGTTGGTGTGCCCATGGTTGGTGTGCCCATGGTTTGTGTGTCCATGATTACTGTGTCAATGGTTCATGTGTCCATGTCCTGGGGAGGGGCCAAACCATTTACTTTCAGGGTTGGTGGTCTGTGCTTGGAAAAGGCAGTTTTAAAAGGTCCCAGAGCCACCTATCACTTAACACTCAGCTTCTGCCATCCAAATGAAGGGGCTGTGAGGGAGGCAAAGGGGTTATGCAGCCAAGGGAGGTACACAGAGCATCCCCACCCTCGGTGCCTGGGCAGACAAAGAGGAAGGGGCAGAAAGCCTTGAATAAGACTTTTCTTTCTAGGGAAACATTACTCGGTAATATGCGTGGAAACATTGCACTGGTCAGCTTCCTGCAGTTTGCAGTCCAAATATAGAGAGGCAGCCGGGAGACTGAACTTCCTCAGCTGTGTAATGGAAACAGTCCCGACTAAGTAAAGAATTAAGTCACCTATTAACTGTACCCAGAAAAATCACGGCCGAGTGCCACAACCAATTTAGAAAGTGTGTCCCGTTCTCCATGCTGTTTGTCAGAGGCCCAGGTGGAGTTTTTACTGTGGGACGTGCTTGTTATTCACACGTATTTGACAAATCAGATGCAGAAAACAGATTTTAGCCAAGAAGAGTTTCCCTGAGCTGTCTGCCGCCAGCGCAGCATCCATCACTGTTGATGCTCAGGGCTGTGCTGAGTGTACCGGTCCTGGACCATATGCTTGCCCTTCCTGACTGCCTTCTGCTTTCCCTTGCTGCCAACAATCGCTTCACACCATGATTTTCATTTCTCATTTAATAAGATATTTGCAGAAGCCCTGAAATTTGCCAGAACCAAAGCACCTCCAGGCAGTCAGAGCAGCAGTATTATTGAGATGCTAACACATGCTGCTGGGCCAGTGCCTTTCTCTCCTGTTTTTGCACCCACAATCCCAAATTTTTGCACATCCATCCCAGGGAGAAGTCACCTTGAGCCCAGAGGCAGGGAAGAGGAGCTGTGGCTGGGTCCACTTGCACGGTATGGGGGGAAAGCACATCCAAGAGAAGCAGATCCAAGATCTTCCTCACGAGGCATTGCTCCCCACCACAGCTGAAAACCCAAGGCTTGGTGGAGTCACCTGGACTTGTCCTGCATCACCTAGGACCAAGATCTTGTACTCAGCAGCCAGGGTCTGTAGAAGATGGATAAGCAGAGAGGCTCTTCTACAATGAGGCTGAGACTTGCTAGCGCAAATACTTGGCTGGACAAGACAAAAAGAGAGCCTTCCTTTCTACCAACACTTTGCATTTCAGATGGTAGCTGTCTATGCAAGAGGCTCAGACCCCAGAGCCTGGGGCCTCCAACTGCCTGCAGACACAGTGCTTGGAAGCTCAGAAACATACGCTGGCTACAGACAGACAGAAAACCTGCCAAGAATCACCACAACTTATCCACTGTAGTGAAATATTTGTCTCTACAAACTGCTGATAAATTGAGACACATCTAAAATAGGTAGTGGGGACCCTGACCATGGCATGGGCCTATGCCCTGCACACTTAAAAATAAACACAAACAGGCACAGGAAATTCTAAGCACCCTTTTTGCCAAATGGTTCTGCTAAGTCAAAAATATCTTCCCCTAGAAAGAAATTGCAAAAGGACGAGCTTCGGATGCTGCTGCGGTGGCCCCAGGAGCGATGCCCCATCGAGGACAGCTGGTCGGAGATGCCCGTCTCGTTCCCTGCCCTCTGCCATTGTTTGGTTTTCTTGCTTGTTTGTTTGCTTTTTTTCTGAATGCTCTCAATTAGGGCTGGTTGGGAAACTGCAAATGCCACATTTTTCGCTGGAAAATGTTGATTCATCAACATCAGCACTTTCCACAGGACTGGACCAGTTTTAGCAAGGCTGGATTAGACGGGAGGAAGGGTGGTTTGGGCACCAAGCCGGACTGTGGGTGATGCAGGTGCCCGCTCTGCTGGCATCACTGCGGGGATTTCATCCTCTGTGCCTGATTGCCCAAGACCATGCACTAAACCACCAGGCTCTGGGCTATCCGGGGTGGACTCTTCTCCTTCCACTGAAAAATTGCAGGAGGTTTGAGCAAACGCAGAGTGGGAATTGTTTTGAAATATGAAGATGGGGCAGGACCAGCTGAAAGATGCTGCCTGATGTTTTCTCAGCGGGTTCGGATGTTGGGTGGGATTGGGGTTGGACACACAGAGTGCCCACCTGGTGATCCCCCTGTGATGGCAGCTGGTGGCCGTTCCCCACTGTTCCCCAACCTTCGTGCATCCTGTGAGGAGGAGACAGCAGGTCCCTCGCTCCCTTCGTCCCCAAAGCAAGAGCTGTCCTGTGTGTGATGTATGGTGGGAGGTGCAGGGGAAAATACTGCACCAATTTAAAAACCAGAGAAGATCACAAATAAAAAATCTTTCTGAGCACAGCTTGCTTTCCAAAACTGAAAATAACATAAAGGGCTTGGACAGGGCCAGCTCTTTGCTTTTAAGAGTGGCAGTGAGGTGAAGGCCAAAGGAGAACAAAGGTGTTTTTTCCTTCTTTTTTTTTTTCTGCCACACCAGGGAAGGAAGCCTGAAGGCAACCCTAGGTGACATTCTGCACCAGAGCACACGGCTTGAAAACATTATGCTGCTGGCTGGCTTGGGCTGCCGAGAGCCGTTCACCCCCAAAACTGAGGATGGGCAGCAGCGTGGGGTGCCCCTCGCTGCAGGATTTCTTTATAAAGCCCCTCTATTGCTAGGAAGGAGTCAATTCCCTACTCACAGACGTGCTGGGGAGATGCCAGATCTGAATTCCTGAAGGAGAAGTGACTCAGGGACAGGGAATGCTGCTTCCATTGACCTCCCTCCCTGCTCCTCCCGCCGGGGCTTTGCATTGTGATCTTTGGGAAGCGAACACATCCAAGCCCCGTTTATTCTGACTCAGCAGTTGCTTTGAAGTGATTTATTTTTTTATTTTTTTATTTTTTTTATTTTGCGTTAGTGGTGGGGCATCATGCCCAGCTAAAATATCTTGGCTCCTCTGCTCCTTGCAACAAACTTCCAGAGGTCTCATGCTAGTGGTGGAGGGCAATTTGAAGAGAATGCAAATAAAGGCTTCGCTTCATTCATGCTGGTTGAATAGAGAATTGAAAGCTGAGCCGCAGAGGGGATTGCAAGACAAATTCTTTGGGCTGCGGTGTTGTTAACGCTGCCCAGAAAAGAAAGGCCCAGAGTTGCCCCTTTTTCCTGAACCCTTCCTGATGTGGGCTCTGGTTTCAAGGAAAGGGGAGCGATTCCCGTGGAAATGGGAACGGATCCGGGCCGAGTGTGGGTGCATGGTGGCCAGGGGCAGTGCCCGGGTGGCTGGCAGCACTCTTCGGGTGGCAGGCTGGGCTGCGCTGCTCCGGCTTATCTGGAGAGGAAGGCAAGGCTGCCACTTTCCCGGAGCTAATCTGGCTGTATTATTTCCTTTTCCGGGATAGAAGAACACTCTCTATCACCCTGCAAACTCACAAATTCGTTTAGTATAAGAAATAGCTAGATTATACCTAAATACCCTCTGATTTAGCTTGACCTCACCAAAGACACCCATCCTGGCCAAAGAAAAGCACCTCTCCTTCTCCTTTCACCCCCCACAGGAAGAAAGCTTTAGGTCAGCTATAAATTGATCTGGAAAGCCGCTGCCAGCTCATTGTCTCTGGGTGAATGATTCCCAAGGAAGGCGGCCAGTATTTTCCGAGCCCGATGCCAGGCTGGGTCCCACGTCCCCCCCCAAACCCCTTGGGCAGCACGGGCGGGAGCAGACCCGGGACAATAACGGGAAGCTAAGCAAGACCATAGGAGCGCACAAGGAAATGATCTGGGCCTTAATCCTTTCCCTCCATCCCTAGCCAGCTTCAGCGAGGTGGACAGGGCTCCCCTGAGCTCCTTTCTTTGCCTGAAAAAACAGGCCAAAATACGACTTTATTTAACTTATTTTTATGCGTGGCAAATGCCAGGGTTTCCAGGATGTGCCTGGTTGCTCTCACTAAAATTTCCCATGAAATGTTTTCCCATTTTGGAAGAAAATGGGTAACGGAAACAAATTTGGCTTTTGATTTCCAGGTTGTTGTCGTTTGGCCTTTTAATGGTGGATTTTTTTGGGGGGGAGGCTATTTTACAGAACTGCCAACTTCTGAAATGTAACTTTTTGTTGGAAAACAGCACGGCTTCCTCTTTTCTAATCAGAAAACGGAAAATCAAATATAAATGACACCACCCGCCCCATGTTGACGATAAACCATTCTGTGGAAGTTTCAATGGAAAAATGTCTACCCTTTTTACCCTTTTTTCCACTAATCAGAAAGCTCATCTGCTTTGGAGGCTGCAGATGTGCCTGCGGGCAGGATTTGCACACCCAACCTTCCAGCTTTTCCTATTTGGCATTGATTGTTGGGTGAGATTTTTAAAAATTATCTCTGATAAATGATCTCTTGGCTCCTGGGCTTCTGCTAATTTCAGTGGTGAGTTAAATCACAGTGAAGCAGCCCAAGGGTTGACCCACTCCTAATAAAACCACAGGTGTTGTGAAAACTGCAGTCAAATTGCTTTTTTTGGTCACTTTTAAAATATCTGCAAGCTAAGAGTGGCCATGCTTTTCCAAATGCTGACGCTTTGCCTTGAAATAACAAATTTCAGTCCCAAAAAGAAAAATGAAAAACAAGTGGGAAGCGCTTCTCCAGCATCTCCTCTGCTTTGTTGAGATCCCTGACCTCACCCCGGGGACACCAAGTGACACCGAGTCCTGATGTCATGCCCGATTTTCCCTCACGTTTTTAACTGCAGACCCCCGATATCATTCTTGAGATGCTTCCCCTTAATCCTCAGCCCGTGCAGAGATGCTTGGGGTCATTGCTCTGGCTGTGCATCCCATTTAAGAACGGAGGACTGGGAGCGACTTTCAAGCCATTTACATTGGCCCTGGCTAACCTTGCATCACTGCACCTTCTTCATCTCCAAAAAGGCTATTTGCATCCCAGTTTCTCCCTAAAGTGGCTTTGGTCTCTGGAGCCTTTCCCGAGGAATTCATCTGTCCTCTTGGACTTCACAGTCCTCACGACCTGGAAAAGATCCCGAGGTTTCACATATCTGTCCAGAGTGCAGCAATTACCCATGGCTTTGTCACCAAAATAGGGCACCACAAAAATGCTGGGAATCTGTTAAAGCAGGATCCCTGCCATGGTTTTCCCTCCTCCTGCAGTCCCCGAGGCTGCCAGGGGATGGAGCACAGGGCAGCCTGCATCCGGAGCCCGCATCCCTGCCTGGGACAAGGAAAGCAGCCATGGGCACCAGGAACACCCACAAACTATGGGGTGAAAGAATACAGACGATGCAAGGTGTCAGAGAAAAACCTGCTGAGGCTCAGTATGTGATGTTGGAGCAAGAAGTTGCATCAAGGCCATTGCCCTGTAGGCTGCTCCTGGTGGGGATGCTGGCCCTGATGTTGCACGGCTGATGGCACTGAGGGCTACCAGCCCTTGCAGGCACCTTGAGCCCTGTTGAGTTGGGTTGCTGCTGCTCTTGCTCTGGTCTCTATGTAAAGGTGTTTTTTCTCTACTAGAGAGGAAATTCAGGTTTATAAGCAAAATCCATCAGCTCTGCTCCAGCATAAACCCATATTTTGGTGAAACACCACGCGAGGATGGCCCTGAAGCCAAGGTGCTCCCTGCAGCACATTTTCCAGTGTGCACTTTCAGCACCCTAACTGCTGGCTCACTTGCCACCCTGCAGCGCAAGAAATCATATGCTCTGGGGAAATTTTTCCTGCCTAGTATTTCCTTGGATGCTACACATATCTATGGAATGTTTTGAGTTGGATAGGCATGTGGTTCTGAGCCAGGCATCCCCTTTTGGGCATACCTAGGCTTAGATCCACAATAACAGCAGCCCCAAATAAAACCCTGGGTGTTTCCACCGCACACTGGCACTGAAGGACTTCCAGAGCATAGATATATATCTTGAATATGAATATTAACATGTCAAACAAAGCTGGGTCATCTCCCCACACCATACTACTGCTCACAAGGTGCCCGAATCCTGGGACCTTGAAAGGGCAAAGAAGGGCAGGTGACCACCAGCACTCATCCTGCAACGCAACATGCTGTTTTGGTTCTCCATTGTGCAGATATTTGGGGTTATACACTTTGCATTTGGAAATCATGTCAGGAAGCTATGGTTCAGGCTGGGTCTAGGTTGGACCCTTTGCTGGTGCTGTCCTGCCCCACCATCAGGGACAGTGGCACTGATGTCCCCGCTGCAGCGTGTCCCCCAAGATGCACCTGCCCTGGGGAGGGTTTGCTCTCTCCCCATGTCTTTCCAGTGTGAATGAGCCCTAGCGAGTGATTATGAAATGATATTTTAGCCAGCAGAGGGAGCGCTCAGAGTTTCAGTCTGGGACAGCTTGGGAAGCACCAGGAAAATACATAAACCCCAGACCTAAGCAATAGGAGCTGAAACAAATGTTGTCCCTGGGTCTGGGCTGGTGATGCTCAGCTGTGGGAGGTTGGGGCACGGATCTGCCACAAAACCCCCTAGAGACCTCGGGTACATGGGTGAGCATCCCCCAAGGCATCAGGTGAAATCTTCCCCGTTAATTTAGGTCTGTGTTCTGGCTTTTACAACTGCCCACCAGTGTCTTAAGGCAGAGCTTCATTTGAATTTAGGCCAAACAGAGCAACACACAGCCAATTTGTCTGACTCGAGCGAATTTAAAGACTTAAGAGCTGGCTGGATCTGTAACAGTCTCTCATTTTAGGAAAAGGGTCTAAGTTATTCTCCATGAAGTGCCTCAGTGGTGGGGAGACCTATCCGCTCACGTACAATAATAGAATTATAATGAGTTACCCAAATGCACATTGGCAAAGGCTCATGCCTGGTCCTCTCCTAACCACGCGGATCCCCCAGGTTTTAAAACAAAGGCTCCTCAAGCACAAATGAGCAATTTGGAAACTAGTCTCTGCACCAACCAGGAGCTAGAGAGCTGTGTAACAAAGCCAGGTGTCTGTGGGATTGAGTTAGGGCAAGCCCACAAGGGGATCCTGCTGGGGAGTAGATAAATATGTCATGGAACCGCCTGTGGAGTGAGGCTCTGCGGGGAGAGTGGAGCGCCGGGCATTCGGGGGATCTCCCCCACGGGTGTGTGGGGCATTTTCCTGCCGACACCACGTTTGTTCCAGTTACAGTGAGCACAGCCCCGGGTGACACCACGTTTGTTCCAGTTACAGTGAGCACAGCCCCGGGTGGATTAACACACCCGTTGCAAAGCCTGATAAAAGACAATGGGCCACATTTTCAACGCTAAGCACATCAAGGATGAAAGGGAGCTCGGGGAAGGAGCAGAAAGAAACAGCGGGAATGACCTGACCTGCCTGAAACCTTCATTTCTACCGGGGAGCAAGGAAGCTCACTGCACTTATCCAAAAAAAAAAAGGTTCAGAGAGACTTGGTCACAGCCGATGTGGTAGCATGGAAAGGGTCCTCGTGGTGCACAGCGGTCAAACATGTTACAGGAGCTGGAAGGTGAGCTTAGTCCCACTTGGGCAGGATTGCTTCTATGGGGTGAGAGGCACCTACCCAGTGGGGCGGTTCGGCTGTCGACGCAGAAGGTTTGCACCGCTTGCATCGAGAGCTGAGGGGAGCAGCAGCCTGCCTGTGATGGGGGTGACTCCTCCAAAGCATGGGGCTGTCTCACCTGCAGCCTGGCAGGCCTTCAGAGAGTTGGGATAAAAAAGAAATTGGTGCAAAAGGGATCAGGCAGGGACTTATTTGGGCTTTTTGTTATGGGTGGCTCCAAAGCAGCAAGCAAGCTGCCAGCAAATCCATTTTGGATACAAGCAGCCCTCTAAAGTTTCCATCAGTCTTAGCCTGTACTGACCTCTGCACGTGCTGACACCTTCTGCAAACTGTTTGAAGAACACCCGATGGCCAGGTGCGATGACTGGGGCAGGTCCAGAAGAAGACTTCCACCTCCATGGCGGTGGGCACTCTGGGCTGACACCCCTCCCTGCACTGTGTAAAAAACCTGCCTCACAAACCATTCGCCTGATGGCTCCTCTCTCCCCCTTGGGCAGCCTGGGGGAGATGTGGACACCAGGCTCACACCACGCACCGACAGAGGTCCTTCGGGAGCACTCTCAGTGCAGCGGCTCTGGCTCTGGCTCCTGTGCCTCCCTTGCAGAGCCCTCCTTCCCCTCTCTGCCATGATCTGGGCTTGCACGCCTCGATTTCTGCCCCGGCAAAGTCACAAACTGCAGCAGGGTGGTTGCAGAGCGTGGAAGCAGCATGGGAGAAGTGGTTTTGGGGGCAGCAGCTCCTACTGAAAAACAAGGCTGTGGCTGGGAGGCTGCTTCCCCACAGCCTGTGCTCGTGACAAAGCCAAAGGCAGGTAGCTTTTTAGGTGTCTTCAAGCTCTCTCTTGCATGGAGATGACAACACTTGCTTTCTCTTGTCCAGAATTCCCACCTCCTGCCCCCCTTCCCAGGGATGGCCAGGTTTGGGGTCCAGGGATGCTGCAGCCTGCACAGTCCTCCCACTGCACTTGGGAACTAGAAATGCTCTTGTGCCTTGCAGATGGTCTCTTAAGGGCAGGAACCACCACCTAAACCCTGCTAACTCGGTGGAAACTGCTTCCCCTGCCAGCCTGCTGCAGTGTCTTCATCCACATCATACCAATCACTGATGCTCAAGGTTTCCCCCTGTCTCTGTTTTCCATCCTGAGACCAGAACCTGGCAGAAGCACGCCCAGAAAACTTTAGTTTTAAAATTACTTCATTTAAAAGCCAAGCACCAACATCCCAAGCCAGTTGTTTAGATTAAATGAAAGCTTTTGAGAAAAAAAATAAAAATAAAATCCATCTGACATATTCCACCCCCCTTCCCCAGGAGATTGCTCCCTATCTGGATATGGAAGAGCATCCCGAAGGTGGGAGCAAAGGCTTCAAGTGAGTCATCTCCTACTTTGTACACCCCGATGGTGCTGTTGCTGCTTTCATGTGGGTCTCTGGGAACGGTTAGGGCGGTGGCAGGTGGGAGAATGTGGCTGTAAACCAGGCATCATATACCAGAGCGGGGTTTGTGCCCCCAGTGGCATTGAGGTATGCAGGGGACCTCCTGGGAATACTGCCCTCCCCAGCAGGGCTCTGGTTTGGAGCAGGACCTGGGATGGGGGCTCAGCAGGAATTGGGATGGGAGCTCTTGAAACACCCTGGTGACTCAGGCAAATCTTCCTCTAATGATGAAACTCAAGGTTGTAAGTTAATTCCCCTAAAAGGGACTTTTAGGGGATGCCTGCTATTCGTTGCTAGATTTTTCTCTCTCCTTATATCACACGCAGAGACAATGGAATTCAGTCTATCTCTGGAAAACGTCTTTTTTTTTTTTTTTTTTTTTTCTTTCTTTCTTTCTTTCTTTCCTTTGGATTAGATTAGTTCAGAAGAGGTTGTTCCAGTCTGGCACCTCTTGTGGTTACTGTGCTTGTTTTGACTAAAAAACACCCGTGTGATCTGTACATATTTGAAATGGTTCCCTTTAATGCAAAAGGAAAAAAAAATCTAAGCAATTCAATTCTGGGCCAAAAAATTAAAAAATCTTCTCCTTCATGAAGATCTACCTGATGGACTTGGATGGCTCAGCACGAAACCCACCTGGAAAAAATAAAGAGAGAGGAAGATTTGCAACAGGGATGCAATTGCCATGCCTGTAATTACACTGGTTAATCTCTGACCATGTTCAGGTATTTGCGGTGCTCACCACAGCCACCTCCCATAGCTAGGGATGGCCTAAGCTGGGGCCTGTGGGAATCAGGGGCATTATTGCCATTGGTTTTCGTATTGTCTCACCAAATGTTTGTTTGTGTAAGTGTTGTGATTATTTTCTGGCTAATACAAGAGGTCTGAGGACTTGCTTCCTCCATCCTGACCATGTATGGCTCCTGACCCCAATTTTGGCATCTGCCAGGTGGGGCTGAAGGCAGGGCTGGAAGGAAAGCTTGAGAGCTGGTGGATAAACAGCGCAAACAGGACACCCTTCAGCACACCCCTCATCACATTCAGCTCAAACAAAGGCAGAGGGACCAGGCAGGGTGTGGGGACAAGCACAGCACACAATGTCACAGGGGTGGGTGAACCCCCTGGAGATGGATGAACCTCCTAGAGATGGGTGAACCACCTTCAGCTCTTGCAGGCCGAGGCATCAAGGGGGGTTCTTGTGGGGTTAAGTGACATTTAGCCCTGCAGCCTCTATCCTGCAGCTCTGCGGCACATCCCAGCCCTGGAGGGACACATCTGCAAGAGGATGGGCTGAGGGCTCCCTGCCTCAGGTGTGCCAACCTCTCCGTAGGGTGCGAAATACCTGGGAACCCTCCAGCCACTCCCAGAGTGAGCTCATCTCTTCGTCTCTATTAGGGAAACCGACCGAGTTTCTCATCCTTTATTGTGCTTATTCCTCTAACAAGGCAGTAACAGTGAGCTGCTGATTGCGTTACATGGAGAGAACATCCAGGGGCTGGTGGAGGAGCGCACTGTGGTCCCAATGCCCCCCAGCAAGCCTCAGCTACCAGGCAGCCTGGCCCCCAGCAGCAAACGCATTTATCTTCTTTGTGTGCCCCCCAAGGCTCCCAGGATGGCTCAGGATAGACGAGGGACACCACGGTCAAGGGAGGACAAAGCGCAGCCCAGCAGCAGTGCCTGGGAAAGGACCAGCCTCTTTGCCAACACCTGACTTTGGCAAGCAACACTTTTTCCAACCGATTCATCCAACAGGTTTTTACAAAGAACTGATAGGAAACGTCATGGAAAAATAAATTAAAAAAAAAAAAAAAAAAAAAAGCTTTTCTGGAAGTGTTCTCAGTCATTGCCGCTTTTCCGTTTGTAAAAATTTCCAGATAAAAACCTTAACCTTTTTTTTTTTTTTTTTCCCAGCTAAAACCAGCTTCGATTGAACACACCACCAATGGCTGCTCAGCTCTTCGGACCGCTGGGCAGGACACGGCTCCTCGCATTTTACGGCCACAGCGCTGGTGCCCTGGAGAGGAGGGCTTGGTTCCCCGCGGCACTGCATCTCCTGGGCTTTCCCAGGAGAAAACTGGCCCCAGCTGGAAGCCCGGCGGGACCGGAGGTGGCTCACGGCATGTATATACACATGGGGCTCACGCGGGGAAAGGCTCGTGGGGGGTCTCCCTTGGATGTAGCCGTATCTCGCACCACAGCCTTCTTTAAACTGTGGGGAAGTTGGATTAGGTGAGGAATTCCACAATTTCTTAGCTTTTCAAATAACATGTCTGCAATATCACCCAGCCTGACCCGCGCTCCCACCTGCCTCGGGAGCTCCGTTAACCCTTTGCCTCCATGGAGGGCTGGGAACGTGTCAGCCACACATGCTCTGGCTGCTGGGGATGGGGTTGGCACCTCCAAAGCTGCAGGAAAGTAAAGCCCACCCTGTCCAGAGCCTGCACCTCCATAAACACACCCAGGGAACATAAACCTCTTTAGACCTTTCCCAGCCCTCTCCTGGGAAGCCGGCTCATGCCCCACAGCAGGTATGGAGGTGTTTGGGATCATGCCTGTGCTTTCACAGAATCACAGAATCACAGAATCATCTAGGTTGGAAGAGACCTCCAAGATCACCTAGTCCAACCTCTGCCTAACACTTAACAAGTCCTCCACTAAACCACAGCACTAAGCGCTTTGCATCGCTCCTCTTCGGATCTTCCAGATGCTGAAGCGTACCAGGACCGACGTATCCCAGTAGGAGTTATCTCCAGCTGATGAAGAGATGGGGACACAGAGAGATCCAGTGAGTCACCCCAAGTGGCATCACCACAGCGGGGCCAGAAATAGGGGTGGCATTTGAGTCACCTGCCATTTGGCTCTACCTACTTAGCCTAGCACACTCTACCCCCTCAGCCCAAAAATACATGTGTGCATACGCACGTGCTATGTAAGCCCACTGTGTGCTCTTTGTAAAAGCTATATGTATGTTTTAGGGGGGAGGTTACTCTCCTAGTAATTAGCAATTAGCTGAGGGTAAGCACCCTGTGAGGTCTCCTGCTCCAGGAGCACTGGCATCTCCACAAAACCCTCACTTTTCTGTCCACAGACCTTTCCTACTTGCTGGAGCCCAACCAGCACCACAAAAGAGCTTCCCCCCATCCCGCGGGATCACACCATACCTATTTGCCCCATGATGCTCCTTGGAGATCCCAGCCCCATCTATAAACAAGCCCTTGGAGGTTAAATAGCCACCAGCAGACCACAGCAGTGAGGATTTTGGGACGTGTGGTCCCAACTGCTGCCACGTGCCCAAAGCTCCCCCCAGCTCTCCCCAAACCATCCCCACTCACTTCCAAGCTTCAGGGGCACGCCGCCGTCTCTTAACCCACCATCCAGAGGCTGCCAGGCCGTGCTGGTGACGTCCAGCACCACCACCTTTGTGCGTGCCCCAAGCCCACCCTGGCTGGGACCTGGCTCATCGCAGCATCCCCACCACGGCCACCCCTGCTCCGCCGGCACCGCGCCATCGCCACACCGGGTGTATTTTTCAGCAGCTGAGTGTATAAACATTTCCAGCGGAGTGCACTTAGCGTAAATTTGTTTGCCAAGTGCTGTTGCCTCCCCTCCTGGGTTAGGATTATGGGAGAGTGTTTTGGTTGAGCTGGAAAACAAATCACCTGCCCTGCTCAGCACTCACCTCTCGCCTCCCCGTGAGGGTGTCCATCACCCGGGGCGTGGGCAACGGGGTCTGGATGGCGTAGGAGCAGGGTGCCCCCATGTCACCGGCCATGGGGACCTTATTGCAAACTCCCATGCGACTGCTGCCAGCTGTGGGCTTCAGCAGGGGCAGTCCTAGCCCCTGAGGGAGAGAGGGAAAGGGAAGCAGAGGTATTCTCACCCCCATCTGATGGATGGGGATGCAAAATGCTGGGAAGCGAAGTGACTTGCCCATGGTGGTGGCAGAGGGAGGCTGCACTTGGGGTGTGGGAACCGTGTATGATCCCCTTGCTGCTCCTTCTCCCTGAATCCACAGCCACCTGCCCATGGGAGCCTGACCCCAAGGACATCCTTCTGGGGTCTTCACTGCCCCTCCAACCTATTTCTCTACCCAAAAAGCCCCTGGGCCTGAAGGAGTGGTGGGGTGGCCCCATATGGGGCTAGTGGACATGGGGGTCCCTGAAATGGGAAACCCAGGCCCTGGGATGCTCCCACCTCATGCTTTGCCCCAAGACAATGAGAGCTGCAAACAAAGACCTGCACCGAATCACAGCAGCAATGCAAAGGAAAAAAAAAAAAAAGAAAAAAAAACAGAGGAAGAAACGCCTGAAAGATACATAGCTGGGATTCCTGAACCCCTCAGAGGTATTCGGGCTTAGCCAACAGGCTGTTTTTTTTTTTTTTTCTTTTTTTTTTTTTTTTCCAAGGCCATTAATTACACAACAGAGACGTATCTGCACCGCTCCACCTCTTCACAGTCAGCGAGGGCCCTGCATCTGTTCCCTAAAATGTGCCACCATCTGCACCCAGTGCCATCGCCTGCATTGAGCGCCTGGAAAAATAACCCGCTGGAGGGTGATATTCCCCGCCTGGTTTTCTGGGGAGCATTGAAGGGGAAGCCAAAGCACGTGCCTCTAAAGCAGGTCTGAAATACGGGAGCTGCACCGGCAGGGAAGGCAGGAGGATGTGGCTGAGCTGAAAGCCTTCAGGGAGGCCGAGGGGAAGCTCTCTAAGGAGCTGCACCAAGGCACAATCGGTGCAAGGACAGCATATGGACTTGCTCTGCAGACAGACCCAGAAGGAAATACATAATTCCCCGTGTTTGCACAGTGCTATGGAGGGCCAACTTCATCCCCTGGCGCTGGAAAGAGCTAATCGTACCTGCTGGAGCTTCTATTGGTCCTTCAGGGGCTTGGACTTCTTCCTCCCTATGACATTCCAGTGAGCATTTCCATGGAAATGCTTTGAAAAAAAAAAAAAAGGAAAACAGGAAATTGTGATGTGCTTAGCTGTTAATATAGGCACAGACCCATCTTCCTTCTCTGCTACTGTATTTGTTGCACATTTTTGACATGAATAATCAAGACAAAACTTGGAGCCTTCCAGACTCCCACTGCAAAGAAATGCTAGGGAGAGGGCAAGCATTTTTTCTTATCTACCCTATCCCATCCTTCTCAAACATCCCTTTTGGGAAGCCTTTAGCTACGCCAGCATCCTCTTTGGCAACCAGGGAAGACCAAGAGATGTTTGGCCTTCCCCAGCTGGTAGGGAGAAAGGAGACACTTTTCTCCCTTCCTGGGATGCTCTGACCCTCTGCTGCACCCAGCCCCCAACCTCCTGGCGTTGGCTGAGATGCAGACAGCATGTTGAGTTTTAAATGATACTATAGGAATACCAGACTTGTCCAGTCTGCCAAAAATGCAAGTTTGTCCTCTGTATAAATCGGGTGAAAACACCGGTGCCTTTAACTGCTGTCACAAACTCCTCTGGCACGATACACCTCCGAAGAACTCCAGTTTTGCAGTGCTCAGCACCGTCTGGGTCCTTAGCGTGCATCTGCCAACATCCCTCCCAAGCACCCGAGTCCAACGAGTGCTTCAGGGCATCAGCAGGCCAGGGTAGGAGTTGCTACAAGAGCGTCCCTTTCACCCTCCTCATGCCAAAAAGAGGTCCTGTGCTGAAGCCTAGACCACCCTTCTTTCCCCCTACCCATCCAGCCGCCCTGCAACAGACACCAGGAGCCCCGAGCAGACCTGCCTTGCCTCCACTCTTGTTTGCTCCTCACTGACTGAGGGCCCCAGGTGAATTATTTCTCCCACTCCCAGTTCTTTGACTTCAATTTCATGTGGGGACCTTACATATATCACATCCTCTGTCGCCAATGAATCTCTCCTGTTCAAACAGTTCAGTGTGCCCCGGGATCAATATATTTTAGCAGTGTGCAAGGACACTGTGTTATTGCCAATTTCCTGGGTTGTACAGAACAAAAGGTATCACTTTCTTAAAGCCACTGAAAAACGCTCTGGGCCAACTAAGATTACTTCTCTGCCATTAAACAGCTGCATTCAGGACTCTTCCTGTTCACTGTCTCTTCTTACTAGTGATGACATTTTCTCCCAGCCTTCAAGGACAGGAGATCCCAACCCATGGGCCATCCTCACCCTTCCTTGCTCTCATTGTGAATGTTCTGACCTGTGTTTCCCTGCTCCGACGTGTTGGGCACGTCAGTAACACAGTCTGATTTCTCCCGGTTGTCCTCACTGGTGACTAATGAAAATGTAAGATGCTTTACAAATTGGGGTGCCTTTGTGAAGCTGTAGGCACAGAGCATGAACCGTGCAACACAAATGACGAGAAATCCCCTTCCTGCTCATCCTTTCATTTGTAGGATAATTGGGAAATAAACCAAATGAGCATCACAGGGAGCCTCGGCTGAGCTGGGATTAGGTGACCTCTCCCCTCTGTGGATTATGGGTGGAGAGGGAGAGAAAAGTCATGCAAATGTCCTCTCCCCTGAAGGTGTCTGCAAGGCTCGGCTCCCCAGCAGCATCACTGGCGCCCACCCTGGCCCATGACCACTGCATTTCCACAGCTGCTTGCATTCCTCTGCCCTCGCTGAGGCTCACATCTCTGCCCGCAAGGTCCAGGCTGGCCGGAGCTGGCCCATCCTTCCCCCTTTCCCCGGAAAGCTCTGCCACGTGTTGGTGGCCACCCAGGAGCCACTTTGACCAGCTCTGCTGGGCAGTGCTGTCAGGGGGCTTTGCAGGCCCCAGCAGCTGAGTTTCTCCCCATGAGCCCTGGGCATCCCCCTGGACATCCCAAGAGATTCAGGCATTGCATTGGTGCAGCCCTACCCAGTTCCCAAGCCACGATGCTTCCTGGGGTGCTGGGCTGTAAGCTGAGCTGCTCCGGGCCCCTTCGCTCCAGCAGCCCTCCTCTCCCTCTCTTTCTGCCTCCCCAGCCTCAGGTTCAGCCATGCCCTTGGCTCTCCAGGTCCTCCTCCAGCTCTCTGTTGCAGGCCCTCGTCGCAGGTGATGCCAGGGGCTGGAGTTTGGGGTGGAGGCAGCTATTGTTCCAGCTATCTGCAGTGCAATGTTCCTTATGACTGTATTAAATGAAGGGCGGAGGTCACACAGCCCTATTTTAAATTAGGTTTAGGCTGACCTTTAACAATATTACACTCGTGGATCCTCTCATAACTCACGGAATAAACTCCCAGAGGGTTTTACCACCTCCCTCCTTTCTTCCTACTGTAAGGATGCCCGAGGCTTAATGCGCTTCTCTCCAATTTCGCTTTGATTTCTAATCCTATCCCCTTCTCCCCCTTCGCCCCCCCAAATACAGATATATTCACTCCTTTAAAGGTGGGGGGAAAGAACCTGTTCCTTTTCTCTTCTGGGCGACAGCTCTTTCTTTTGTGTCTTTTTCTTCCCTACCCCGCCCCCCTCCTCTTTCTTGACACAATGCACTATTTATTTGCACTGAAGGATAACTAAGAAGCAATTAAAAGATCAAAAGGCACAAGCACAAGTAGACCCAACTTGGCAACTTGTGGGGTGTATTTTGCTGCTGTCGCCGAAGCTGCACCAAAATGCTGGCTTGTTTTTTCCCCCGGCCAGAGGGACACCTCTCTTATTGGGTCGCCTCTTCCTCAGAGCAGACTTTTTTATGATCGCTATTTTTCACCCCCATTGTTTGCTATTGCAGTTGTTTACTGGAAAATCACTTGTTTTTCTCAGGGAGATTAACCCCCTCCAAGCTTTCTTTTGTCTCCTCTCAGGAGGTCCTTGTGGTGAGCTGGGGGAAGGGAAGGGAGCTGGCTCCTTCAGCTATTACTCGCAGCCTGCTTACAGCCCTGCTCACCCCCCTGCTCACTGAGTCCTTTCCTTTGATGGGGTTCTGCTTGCGGTGGGGAGAGGCGCTTGATCTTCCTTAAGGATACCAGCTCTGATGAGCAGTTCAGGCTGGACAGAAGGCGAGACCCCATGGTGTGGATTTTCTAAGTCCTGGGCATCTTGGAGAAACTCCTAAAGCCAATGGAGATGCCTTTCCATGGAGAAGCCTGGAGTTCCAGGATGTACCAGTGGGGCTCCTCAAGTGCTCACTCTCTTTGACAGCCAGGCCACTTTACATACTTAGCTATGGATGTAGGAGCTGAGATTTGATGCCTACGTTTGAGTACGATGGGCACACCGATGCTTTCTCAACATCACATCCCTCCCCCAGGTGTGCCGGCGCTTGCTGCCCTGACCCCAGGTTGCCTGCTGGGTGTGCTATGCAGTGACACAGCCCAGGGGACAGCCCAGAGACGAGCAGGATGCTGGGCAGGGCAGGACCTCCAGAGCCCAGTAGGAAAGGACCAGTCCTGCTCACACCTCACATTTTCTTTGGCACGTTTATGGCAATTCCAGACGTCCAGAGAGGCACCAAGCCCCCATTCTTGAAAGAAACAGGTGCAAACTTGAAAAGAACTTTAAAAAAGTTTCCTTAGCGTGCATCAGAGTGAGGGCTGCTGAGCCCTTGCCCTACCACGCCAACACCACTTGAGATGCAACAACCCGCGGCGCGATTTTGGGCAGCTCTGCCCCTCTCGGCGCCACAGCGGGTGCATGCCTTGCAGTGCAACTTGAGCTGTGCATCCCTGCAAGCAGACGCTCACCCGGGCAGCGGCGAGGATGCGGGCACTCCGGCGCTGCCTTTGCTGCTGGTGGAAAGCAAGGAGGGTCCTTACAGCCCACCTCTGAGGCAGCTGCTTCCCCAGCAGGGCAGGTTTTTGGGAGAAGGGGAGTTTTGCTGGGCGCAGCACGGAGTGACTGCTATGCAGCACCAGCGGAGTGGCGACTGCAACGGGCGTGCGTTCGGATCGCGCACTGCTTCATGGTGAAGCCTGGGAAAAGTCCCCTTGGCTTAAAGGCAACAGCTTGCACAAGCTCAAGCGGAGCGGGGGCAACCCAGAGAGCAGCCACTGATTTCGGGAGGTGCCCTTTGGGGTGCAAAACCTGAGCACCCGTGCCCCACGGAGCGGTACCATCCATGTTGTCCCCAGGGATGCGCACGGGCAGAGTGGGGGGCTCACATCTGATGATGCGGGGGTACTGTAATGCAGGGCATGGCCACAGCTTGAGGCCGGGGGTGGCCGTGCTGCCAGCACCCCCACATCTGCACCTTCAGTGGGGAGCCCTCAGGAGAGGTTTTGGGGTCCAGTGCGGGGTGGGAGGGGTGGCATGGCCACCTGCGCCCTGTGCGCACCTGGAGCGAGACCCAAAAGCTGGCGCTGCAAATCCTGCTGCTCCCTCTGCCTCCCCCCCCCCCCGGGATTTTCTGCTCTCTGGAGGGCGGGAGGGGCGCGCAGGGGGTGCCCCAGCACCTCGGGCAGGGGCTGGCGGCGCAGGCCCCCATCTCCTCCCCTCACCTGCGGGGCGAGGCGGAGGATGCGCGCAGCCCCCGGACACCCCCAGGCCGGGGGCCGGCCGGGGTGGGGTAAAGACCCCTCCCGGGCGGGGAAAGCCTGCGGCTGGAACTTCCCGTCGCTCCCCGAGCTGGACTTCGCAGGGTTACGAAGAAGGGAGGGAGAAAGAGGGAGGGATCGCTCTGCAACATTATTGGCTGCGTGGCCGGGCTGGTGTTCGCTGGGGAAGTCAGAGCATGCCCATTGGGGGGGTATAAAAGGGGGGCAGCCGGAGCGCTTTGCCTGTCTCCTCGCTCGTGGGGCAGCCAGCCGGGAGCAGCGGGCAGCCAGGCAGCCGGCCCCTCCGCCCCGGCCAGGGGGACGCAGTCAGTAAACACCACCACAACAAAAAGTGAGAGCCACCCAAGGGGCAGCCAAAGCAGGAGGAGAGAAAGACGAGGAGGAAAAAAAAAGGCAAAAAAAAAGGGGGAACAAGGAGAAAAAATAACAAAAGAAAAAAAGGAAAAAGAAAAGGAAAAAAAAAAGAAAAGAAAAAAAAGGAAAAAATAGGAGAAGGAAGGAAAGCGCTCGCTTGCTCTCTAGAATAACAAAATACCTAATCGTAACAAAATAACATCCTCCAGACAAATTCAAGCAGGGACTTGACATACCAAAAAGGCAAAGCGAGGAGAGCAAGCCAGGGCGCGGGGAAGGCGAGCCAAAGCCGCGATCGCTGCCAGGGCCGGACAGCAGCATGGCAAGCGCCGGGGCACACACGGATGAGCGCTGCCGGCAGCCTGCCTTCCTCCCCGGCCCGCCGCCGCCAGAAGTTGAGAGTAGCAGCGGCAGCGCCAAGGTAAGCGCCGCTCCGAGCCGCTCCGAGCCGTGCCGAGCTGTGCCACGCCGCGCCCAGCCGTGCCACGCCGCGCGATGCTTGTGCCGCGGGATGCTTGTGCCGCGCCGAGCCGAGCCGTGCCGGCTCCGCTGCCCGCCCTCCCCACGCGTGTCACTAGAGGGACCCCGAGAGCCGGCCCAGCCCGGGCTGCCCGCGGCCAACTTGCGGGCTGTGCGCTGCGGGGGGTGCGGTGCGGTGCGGGGACCCCCCGGGCACCCCCAGGGTACCCGCGCGCCTTTTGGCGATGGGCGTTTTTCCGCCTTTTTTTTTTTTTAAATAATTATTTATTTTTTATTTGCTTAAAAAAATACTATTATTATTATTATTATTATTATTTTTGCGTGGGTGGGGGGCGCGCAGCGCTGCCCGCATCCCCCTGCGAGGCTCCTGCGCGCCCCTTGCGCGGGGCGTGCGCGGAGAGGATGCGGAGAGGGCGGGGGGCGGGGGGAGAGAGGCGTGGAGGGGGCGTGGGGCAGTCCCGGGTGGGCTGGGGGGGCCGGGGGCAGCACGGCGCGTGTGCGGGCAGCCGCGATCGTGCGTGGGCCGGGCTGGCCCCGGCGGCGGGGCCGGGGCTATGCGAGGTCACGGCGGCCCCTGGCTGCCCGGCGCGCTGCGCTCCGCGCCCGGGCTTTGGGAGCGGGGACCCGGCGGGGAGCAGTGTGGAGCTGCTGGGCTCTCATCCGAAAGAACACCGCGGCGTGTTGGGTCCCGGAGGGATAAAAATACAGAGAGGGAAAAACAAGAGAGTGAAGCCAAAATGGAGTGAGAGTTAATGGTTGGCACCGAGCCTTCGACTTTGTGTGATTTTTTTTTGCTTCCTTCCCAATTGCTTTTCCCTACAGTAATTATTTTAAGAGAGCAACTTGGAAGGGTTTTAGCACTCTGTTGAGCAGTGGGGAATTGGGGCACATGAGGAAACTCAGACTTAGCGTAACTGTACCAGCAGATGTGGCTGCCTTGCCTCCAGCCAGCGGTGCCTCGGCAGCGCTTCTGGCCTGCCGGGGCTCGCGCCGGCACCACGGGGCCACCCCACGTGAAAATCAGGTTGGTGGGGGATGTTTCAAGCAAGACACCTCGGGAAAAGCTCTGCTTTAACCCTCAGGTTCAGGCTTCCTACGTGAAGCCTGCAGTTCTCTTCCCAATGCCAGGGTGTGCTTGGGATAGCTCAGTTTTCTTTGTTTTTATTTGTTGTCAGGTTGTGTGTGTGTGTGTGTGTGTGTGGCTTCTTTCGCTTAGCAGGGTTCAGCGTGTTGGGTTTATTTCTCCTCCTCCTGGCTTGATTTACAGTGGAGTTGAGGAGCCTGGGTTGTGAGTTCTGTAGGGGTGACTTTGTGCTAAGGACATCTGGAGGAATAAAACTGACTGACACTCCTGATTTGAGCTCCGCTGAACTGTTTTGGACCCAACTTGACAATTTCGGTGGGGGTGAGCGGGTCAGAGCTGTAAATCTTGCTCCACGTTGTCAACACCCACACGAGTTCACTCAGCCTTTCAAAGGGGCTATCCCAGCTCCTGTGAAAATTCATTAAGGGATAAAAGATTTGACACCGCAGGTCCCCTCCCACCGCCGCATGAAACCGGAGAGCCAAAATGCGTCTGCGTGTGTGTCCCGGCGCTGCTCCTGACAGGTGATCCTTTTTGCAGCCTGCCTGCAAGGCTGCTGCTTTGACCAAGCAACCCAGAGGTGTCGGTGCGTGTCTTGCCATTGATTCCTATAGGCTTTGGAGCAAGCCCTACTTGCCTCGCAGAGCAAAGCACTTCTGTACGTCTTTTCTTTTTTTAAATAAAGCAAACACAGCAGGTGAGGTCTTATTTTTAGAGGGACGGAGGAGCTAGTGCGCTTCCAGAATTGCATACGAGCACTGGAAGTGGCCCACCCTCTCCCGCTCGTGTCCTGGGACTGACCTCTCGGCTCCGTTTTCGGGCTGGCTTCGCTTTTCGAGGCTGCTGTGTCCAAGGGGGCGAAGAGATGCAAAAGGAGGGAGTCAGGGGGGCATGGGGGGAGGGAATCTGTGCTGGAGCCACAGCCTGGCACCGGCAGGGTTAACACAGCTCTGCCAAGGCATAAAGCAAGCTGAATGTGTTGTGGGAATATCACTTGTCAGTAAACTCCAGTCACCACAATTTCTGATTTAACAGCTTAACTTGCTGTTAACTTTCCCTGCTACGCTCCAGGTTTCGGCCGTGGAGGGAGAAAGGCGAGAGGAACAATAAAGAAAGGAGTTAAGTGAGGCTACTAAATCGGACTTAAATCCCTTCCCTGGGTCCTGCCAGCTGTCTTTAGAAGAGTTAAGCAAGATTGCATTTCCCTTTTTTTTTTTTTTTTTTTTTCTGCCGTAAATCAACTGTTTCTGGGCCGCCTACCAAAATTTGTGCAATACTCCCCGGTGGGGTGAGTAAATGGGACTGAATACCCCATTCACCTTTCTGAGCTTGGTTTTTCCGCAGCTCCGGGAGCCCTTGCTGCAGCGCTGCGGGGTGCAGGACGGGAGGAAAGGTGACCCTCGGCACGGGGCTGCTGATGGGGACGAGCGGCGAAGACAAAAAAGCAAGGGCTAAAAATAGAAGCGGCGCTGCCAACCTCAGCCATATAAGTGTCATGCGAGCCAGGTGCCAAGAATCGGGAGGTTTTTTTTTATTGCTGTCAAGCCCAGAGATCAGAGCTGAGCAATGAAACCCCTGGTCCTGGGTGGATTTTATTCACCTCGATGGTCAAAAGTTTTGCAGTTTGAAGCCTGCTTCCTCCAAGACGAGGCTCCGAGGTCGCATCCTTTCTCCTTTAAAAAAAAGTGGAGGCTCTTCTGCAGCCAGGAGCCTCCAGGGATAAGGATTTGGGGAGGGAACACGTGGCCAGGGTGGCAGGAGTGATGTGGGGTGCCCCCGACAGAGGTACGGCACGCGACGGCTGCTCTCCATCGGGTACCACTGGGCGCCTCCCCCCAGCTCCTCCACCCAGGGGGGGATTTTGGCTGCCAAAGGCGCCTGCCAAGGGCTGTCTGTGCATCCCTCTCCGCTCTCAGGAGGAATAACACAGCAATACGCTCCGTCTCGCAGTTGTTGGCAATGTCTGTGTGCTCCCCATGCACATGGGTGCACGGATTTTGGGATGCAAGGGATGCCTTGGCTCCAGCCCCAGTGCTGGGATGAGGATGCTCTCTCTGGGAGTGGGTGCTGCTCACCGCACGAGCACTGGGCATCTCCTGCAGCAGCAATACACCAATCTGCCTGCTTTTTTGGCGGGGTGATGGAGGCTGGGCTGCAAAAATGTGGATTTCCACCCCCCACCCCCCCAGCCCACAGCACTCGTTTAGGCTGACAACTTTCTTGCCCTTTTAGACGCTGCACTGCTCCACAAACTGCAAGATTTGTAATTTATTTATTTATTTTGTTCTGTCCAAATCCAAATTTTGCAGACTGGGCCATCTGTCAATTCCCTCCTACGTTGTTCTGTTCATATTAAATTGTAATGAAGGCCAGACTGAAGGAGGAATTAGGTCAGACAGGAGGTTCAGTATCCGTTTTTTGGGAGATGTTGCCCAAGAGAGGCACCGTGGTTTGGTTGGCTCTGCGCAAGCCTGGATGCAAGGGATGCCTGAGCCTTCCTCTGAGATTTGGCAACCGGGCCTTTTTAGCACATTGTGGCCTCTTGGCCTCCGAATCCCCAGCAGCTGGACAGAAATTGCCTCTCCAGCTGATCATGCAGCAAATCCTTAAAAAATCCTCCAGGCAGCCTTGCGCGGGAGGGCGGCTCCGCTCCGCTGCAGACCTGCCTTCGGGCTCGCTCCCATCACGCTGGTGCTGGTCCAAGGGGACTTTCTCCGTTGGCATGCCACCACCAGTGATCTGGCTGTCACCGGGCTGTGGAGAGGTGCTCGGGGTTCCCTGAGTGCACGGAGCATCCTTCACGTAGCAGCCCCATGGTGAGGGAGCATCTCCACCCACCCAGGGCAGTTTTCTGGTCCCACACGTACTGGTGTGGAGAAGGGAAGGAGAAAGAGCCTTGCATCTGCACAGGAGATTATTTTCTAATTTTTCCTTGTTTTCTGCCCTGGTTCAAACCGCACCCTGAGATGTTTGACCTCTCCCCATGCACATGCCTGGGGGTGGCAGTCAGTATGACCAATTCAGCCCTGTTTTACAAGGGTGAAACTCTGGTGGGCATAGCATCTCCCCTAGTCCTTTAGGAAAACACTGTCACCACATCGTTCCTGTTACCTGTTGCACAAGGGAGGCTCTGCAGTACAAATGAAGGCTCCGAGGGTTTCAACGTGCGATGCTGGGCAGGGATTAAGCCATGGTGACTGAAGCCACATGCAGAGTGTTGGGTACCCGATGGTTGAATTGGGAGGGAAGAGCTTACAGGGTTGTGCTGGGTGTCTTCAGAGTGGTGACAGCATTTGGACCATCCTCATCCTCATGGCTTTGGCCCACATGGCTTCAGGAGGGTTTCCCACTCAGTATTTTGGGCTTGGACACCCTAAAAGAGCTTGCACCTGGAGGCAGGCAAGGCTTGCACCTGCAGCTCGGCTTTTGCAGTAGCCAGTGCTTTGCAAAGGAGAAGTTGTTGTTTTTTTTTTAACCCTGCAGACCATATCAGATCTTCCCAGCACCATATAGTGCATCTATAGCATGATGCTGCCATGCCTCAAGCAACACAGGTGATGCTGTGGTGATGATACCTGCTGCTCGGAAGAGCTCACAGCTCATGAGCACGGCAGCTTTCCAGCACTACTGGTGCGCCGTGCCCATAGAAATTGGTGATAAGGGTGGCTTTGTTGCTGGCAGGACCATAGTGGGGCCCCCGGGGACCTGGGCTAATTTCCTGGCTGCGCTGCAGACTTCCCCTGTGACCTTGGGCGAGTCATTTAATCTATCCCAGGCTTCGGCTCCATCTCCGAGCATCCCGCGGGGGTGAGGTAATATTCATTAACTGATATTATTCTCGAGTTGCTCAGATGCTATGGTGATGAAAGCTGGAGGTGAAACCCAGCACCTCGGCTGAGTGTTAGCGCGGAGAAGGGCTGCTCTGCTGGAGATTTAGCACTTGCCTGCGGGGGCTGCTGTTTTGACACAATTCCCCCCTTCATTTTGAGCTGAGCTCTTGGCCACCACCATTGCTTGTAGCCATGCAGCGATGCTCGTCGCTGAGGGATGACACAGGGATGTTGCATCACCCAGTGGGGCAACAGCATCCCTGTGTTGACACCCCCATGGTCCCCAGCCGCATCTCCCCAGGGACCGCTGTGCTCCCGAGGGATGTCTTTCTGGTCCTGTC
The DNA here is from genome assembly GCF_009769625.2 of Cygnus olor. Lineage (NCBI taxonomy): Eukaryota > Metazoa > Chordata > Aves > Anseriformes > Anatidae > Cygnus > Cygnus olor. The sequence continues at coordinate 28,545,208 of NC_049173.1, read as the reverse complement.
CCTCCCAGGCAAACACGGATTGTGCAATCAGCCCCCTGATTGCCTGAGCAGTGCCTTTTGGATGCCTAGGGGCAAAGGCCACTACTCCCTGGCAGAAGCCAGCTTTCCTCAAAAGCGGAAAGTTCATTCGCTCTGGCTTTGGGGAAGTGTGCATTCAGGTAGGGCACGGGAAGCTTTCATCGAAAGCGAAAACAAGCCACCTCCTGACAATCACTTGAATGATTTCCCATTTATAAGGGAAGAAAAATAAATAATGAGGGTGGCGGTGGTGGTGGCAGAGGGGGGGTCTCTGGCGCCACTCTAACACTGTGCCTCCATCCCCAGGTGCAGAGGATGTGCGCGGCCCGGCGGCTGCTGCTGCTGCTGCTGGCCTTCCTGGCCTACGCGTTGGATTCGGCCGCGGCGTACGGCACAGCGGAGACCCTCTGTGGCGGGGAGCTGGTGGACACGCTGCAGTTTGTCTGCGGGGACAGGGGCTTCTACTTCAGTAAGTTTCACGTGCTTATGCGGGATGCTCGGTGCCCGCGCCGTGCGGTGCTGGGACATCCACGCCAGGTGCAGAATGTGCTGGGGGAGGTGGGGTGAGATGGAAAGGACAGGTTCTCCACCCTGCTGCTTTTCGTAATGGCATTGTGCATGGTGAGGAGAGGATTGAGACAAGCGACAAGCTCAGGTGATGCTGAGCACTGTTTTGGGGGACTTGGTCCCGTGGGGAAACGGGGTGCTGAAGTCAGATATCGCTGGGGAGCGGCGATAGGTGGTTGGTTCACTGGTAATGGGAGCAAGTCATCAAAATAATGAAGGTTTCTGCTGAGCTTGGGCTCTGGATTCTTTTAAAACCCAGGCAGGCTGTATCCACAGCTTCTGGTTGCTCCCCAAATACTCCTGGTGGCCTCCTGACTACCTACTGATGACAGTGATGGTGCACCCTTTTCCAGCACAGCTAGTGCCAAAAACCGTGGTGTTGCTGTCATCTGCAGAGTGCAGTGACCTTGAGGACAGTTGCCTGGAGCACACTTTCCCTTGTGGTGTTTTGGGGGTCTGGACCGTCCACATGGGCTGCACAAGAGCTCAGCTGGTGGGCGGGGAGGAGGGGGAGTAAGGCAGCAGCGATGGATGCTCGGCAGTACATGAGCAGGGGAGGGTGCCTTCAGCGTGACGATGGCATTATAGCGGCCCTGAGAGTGAAGACCCCATGTCCTGCAGCCTGCTGGGGACTGAACCCTGTAACAAACTACAGGAGTGATGTGAAGGCAAGCAGCAGGGAAAGGATGCACGCAGCAGCTGCACGGGGTACCATGTGCTTGGCAGGCTTGCCTCTGCTCTGGTTGGCGGAAAATGAATTAAAGCGATGTGCAAGGTCACTCTTGAGTAATGTGGCGAGTTGTTTTTTGGAACAGTGGTACTGAGAGCCACCCTCCCTCTCCTCCCAGTCTGGCCTTTGCAGTGAAAGGGGTGCTGCATGGTCAGGAGAAGATCCTGGGTGCCAGTGCCCAACCAGGCTGGGCTGAGCCCGGCTGAGGTCTGCCCCATCCAGAGGCTGGGCAGGGGGCTGCCAGGTCCAGCTGCCACCAGGGCTCAGCCCGTGTGATGTCCCAAGGGTGGTGGCACTGCAGGTGGCTTTTCCACTAGCCAGGTCCCCTACAAGATGCTTTTGGGCAGGTGGCGATGCTTTTGGGGACACCGTTCCTTTCTCTGTGAGCCCAGCTGGGGGGTCTGCACCATAACTGCCCTTCCTCTCATCTCGCCCTCCACATTTTCTAAAACCACTGAGCGCACACCAGAGCTCAGCTGGGGCAAGGGACACAGGTTTCTCCCTCCCATCTGTGGCAAGTTCCTCTCGTGCTCTCACGCCTCTTCCTCTCCCTCTCTATATAGAGGAGCATCCGTCTCCCTCCCCGTGTCTCTATTCCCTCCTCCCCCTCTCTGGGGATGAAATGGAATGGGGCTTTTGTTTTACAGATAAATTGACCTCCTTTCACCTCGAATAACCCGGCCTCCCAGTCCAAATAAAAACACTTTTGAAGGCAGACAAGTAGCTTCATGCCAAGTGGCCAGTCTGGTGCTTGCAAGAGGATTCTCACTCTTTTTTATTTTTATTTTTCACCTGTCCCCTCCCTTCTAGTTGAATATTTCTGGAGAGCTCAGGTGCCGAGGGATGAAGGAAGCCCCACCAGTCCCATATTTTAACCTCTTCAGCCTTTGGCCAGTCAGCACTGAACACGTATTTGGGTACCAGCTCTACTTGACGAGGGCATGGGCATCCCCAGTTCACCTCTTTCTTCCCTCTAACTCCATCAGTTGATCCAGTAAAGAGATTAATTCTTCTGCCTACATTAGTCTTCACTTCTAGATCCTCATGGCTAACACTATTGCCCCTGCGTAGGCTCTATGGGGCATGCTTATGTTGCATGATCGTGGTTCACGTCCTGAAACTGGGTATGGGATTGTCCTGAGCACTTCTTGGCCTGCTGTTGGTGTCAGAAGTGCAGCCTGACGAGCAACCTGTGCTAACAGCATGGTTCATATGGGAGGTAGATGGCTTTGATGGCCTCATCCTACAGATATGGGTGACCCCACGTGCTGGAAAGGGCTTGCTTCGAACAGCCGCCTGGTAGTCTTGGGAAAAAAAAAAGGAAATGGCATGAAAATCCACCAGAGTTTTTCTGCTGCGGTGGTGATTTTAGCTAAGGCATGCCTTCCCTGCTCTGAGCTGCAGCAGTTTGCATCCAGCTCCAGCACATAAGCGGTGTTTCACACCCCTGGTGTCCCATGGTGGGGACATAGGCAGCCTGGACCCAGGAGGGTGCACCCCAAGGACCATGATGTCCGTCTGTCCATTGGCACAGAGAGGTGCCCCTGGAGGTACCGTGATGGCAGATGCTTGGGACTGAGGATGTTGAAGCTGCCTCCCAAATCCCCTAACTCGGGTACTTCATTGGCTTTATTTGGCATCCCACTACCAGGCTTTTACCATTTCCACTCCTTTTTTTGAGGGATGTAGCAACCATCTGGAGATACATTGCTTTACCTGATCTGTTTGTGAAAGGGACAACACTTTGCATGGCACATCCTTGGGGACGAGTGCCACCGGTCCCATGGCAAGCACTTGGCATGTCCCTGGTGCACCTGAGACCTGCGGCAGTGATGCCGCCAAGAGCTGGGGCTGCAAAGGAGCAGCTCCAACGGGACTGGAGCCTGCAGCTGCGGTCGCTGCCTTGCTCTCCTCTTTCTGCTGCGATCCCCTTCCATGACTGAAGGCTTTTGGGGCTGGCACGCAGGTGTCGGCAAGGTGATGCTGTCCCACAGCATGGCCTCAAGGAGGGAAAAAAAATAAAAAAAAAGAGAGAAAAAAAGGAAAAGGTCAAGAGGAAGCCCCGGTGGTGAATTTGCTGTCATGCACCGCCGGCGGGGAGGGGAGAAGGGGCTGCGGGGGGAGAGGTGTCCGACTTCTCTGTAAACAACAGCTCCTGTTTCCTCCTTTCCAACAGCTGATAAGAATTTAGCTCTTTGCGGCCGCTTGTGCTGACGGGGCACATTCTTGTGCGCCGCTGCTCCTGCGAATAATACTAGGAAAAAGCAGGGGGGAAAGCGCAGTGCCGGGGCCGGGGGAGGGCCAGGCTGGGGGCACTGGGACGGGGCCGGAGCTGCACAAAGGCCCCCTTGTTGCTCCCAACATTCCTGCGTCAGGGGCGCGGGTACTGTTTGCACCCAAAGTCCCCTTCCACTCGGCTTGCCGCCTGATGGACCGGAGGAGAGGGGAGCTGAGGGTGTGGAGGCGCCTTGGTGCAGTGATGCCGGGGAAGGGAGCCTCCTGTCCCCACCCCGGGTGCCACCACCTCTGAGCTGCAGGTATGCAGCTACCACCCCCAGGCTGTCCTGGGAACGCCGTTAGGATGCTCAGCAATCCCTGTCGGGATGCCTGGCAATCGCTGTCGGGATAGCGCGATGCCGCCCAGCACCAGCTGGCAGAGGCTTTTGGTGGAGCATGGGTTGGGGAAAAAGGGAGAATAGCCGTTTTCCGAGTCCCCTGAGAAGGCCGGAAGTACGTTTCCTTGGGAGAAGGTGACAATTGCCGAAATGGGAAGTGGAAGGGGAGTGTGGGAGGAGAAGCGCTTCACCTCCTGCTTTGCCATGTCCCTGGCTTTGGTGGTGACATTAAAGCGAGATGCCACTGATGGGCGAACGCCAGGAAAATCAACCTTTAGTCCATGCGTAAATCGCAGTACGGAACAAACCCCTTTTCCTAATCCAGGTCAGCGGCCATATCGCTGTAAACTAGAAATTTCCTGGCATCTTTTCCCCTGGTTGTTAATCTCCAGGTGCTTTCTGGGGCTAAATCCCAGCTTGTTGTTTGCCAGCTTTTGTTGTTCTTGTTGTTTTCCCTGCAGCAGCACTCCCCTAGAGGATGGGGTTGGCATTTGGTGCTGTGGGCATGGACAATTATGTAATGGGAGATCTGCCCCCCCAGCCCCTCGCCACGATGCTGGCGGCAAGCAAGGGGAACAGCACGTAGGGACTTCATGCAACACACAAAGGGCAGTGCTTGAGGGCTGGGGATGTGTCCATAAGGTGGGCAAAGCAAGGGGCATGGATAGCTGAGGGCTGGCTCTCCCAAAAAGTACCCTTTATGGTGGGCTGTTTGCATGGGTTTAGATGCTCTGGTCCATATGTATATGTGCTTAAATATATATTGCATATATATATTGCATATACGTACAAAGAATATATGCATGTGTCCCCCTTCTCCACTGGGCATCACCACCTGGATTGCCTGCACTGAGGTCACTTATATGGCAGCAGGCAACCAATTCATCCACATGCCTATACGAGGAGGGCCCAATCCAGCATACTTGTGGCCACGAGCATTTTAAAGACAGAAAAACAAACTCCCAGCAGTGCTCCCTTCACTGAGCCTTGGCTGAGACTGAGCTATCCTTCTCACCTTCCCATATAGCTGGCTAAGGGTCATCTCTGAATCTTTCCCAGAGAAAAAGAAAAAAAAATAGGAGGGGGGTGATGCAAGGAGGAAGAATATGGAAAATGAAGCATTTGAGCTGCCTCCCAAAGGTGGGCTGCATGTTATGAGTCAGCCGTCCCATCGTGGTGCACCCGATGCCGCGCTTGCTCTCACGACCTCAGAGCACGGTGGTGATGCTCCAGCGTTGAGCAGAGGGCTCACTGCAAACGGGGCGAGTTTGACAGCTAGCAGGTGCTGTGCTGCCAGGGGCTTTGCTATTGCAGGGTGTGTGTTGAGGTTGGGTCACGGCATTTTGCATGCCAGCGTTGTGCACGCAGTGCTGCACTGCAAATCCGTGCCTGCATTGTGTATTTGGGGTTGCTTTGCACACGCGGGGCTGCGTTGGATGTGCATGGCTTCATTGCAACGTGGGGGGCTGCACTGCAATGTGTGGGGCTGCAATGCACATGCAGAAAGCTGCTGGGCTTTGCATGTTGTCCCGGGGCACTTTGGGTGGGCACCCAGGTGGGGTACCCCTTAGGGAAATCAGCCGGACCCATAAGATCTAAACAGGACAAATATTTGAGTGCCTGCTTCATCTGGAGCGTGTGTGGGGGGACCATGGGTCATGCACGGGGCCAAAGCAGTGTCTCCCTGGCTGGATCCCATCTGCAAACCTCACATGTGCTGCTCTGCCTCTGAGTAGGCTGTGCTCCCCTCTACCTGAGCCCTTCACCTCACCACTCTGTACATGAAAGCACAGAGAAAACCCTCTAGTTTGGGGCCACTATACATTTAGGAAATTGCAGTTCCCGAGCAAATTTGTTTTGCATCTGAAATCCAAATTTGCTCCTCTCTTCTATTTCAAGAGGGGGAGGCACAAAGCAAAACTGGTGTGAGCCTTCCCCCCGGAGTGGTTTGGCTGTGATTAAACACTGGCGCAAGATGCGCTTGGTTGTTGCCGCGCTGGACACTGGCTTTCACATCCTTCTGCAGGGAGAAACGGGAGAGGAACCGTTATTAAAAGATTAAGTTTAATAGCTATTCTTGGCGTGCCGTTGCGAGCCTGTATTCTTTCTGCAGCTGTCTCTGAGCTGTCCCATCTGGTAAAATTTAGCCGCGTTGGTTCGCTTCACCTGCCTGAGCGTCAACACGGCAGAGGGAGGCTGGCAGCCGCAGCGCTGCACTGCTTCTTTCTAATAAAACGCGCTTGCCAGGATCAACATCACAGACGTTCGTGGTAATCGGTGCGGCGTCTGCATCCGGACTGCCGTCCGTGCCGGGCTCGCTAAGGAGCAATAGGAAGGGAATAAATTACAGCAATAGAAAGTGCCCTTAATTAGCATCGTGTGCACGCGGGGAGCCCCGTCAGCATTGAGAGCACTTGTCTGGGGAAGGCTTCATGTGAAGCTCAGGCGTTTTGTAGGCATGTGTTGAAGGAGTTGAGTGTTTTAGGGGAAATGCTGCTGGTTTGGAAGTGTGCGTGCAGCGAGTGGGGGGTGATGGAGCTGGTGGACGTGCTGGTGGGGGTCACCAGTCTGGTCACAGCTGGAGGGATGCCTTCAAGGCAGAGGCTAGAGGGTGACAAGGTCTGGTCTGTATTGATGGCTAACACCGAGGCCTCTGCCCTTGCAGGTAGGCCAGTGGGACGAAATAACAGGAGGATCAACCGCGGCATTGTGGAGGAGTGCTGCTTTCGGAGCTGCGACCTGGCTCTGCTGGAAACCTACTGCGCCAAGTCCGTCAAGTCTGAGCGTGACCTCTCCGCCACCTCCCTCATGGGCCTCCCAGCACTCAACAAGGTAGGGATGGCCCCGGGTTTGGCGTCTCTCCGAAACAAGGAGAGGAAAAGATAGGAAGGCCTTGGAGGGGAGAGGAGAATTGGCTCTAAGATCTGCTGCTTCTGCAGACAAGGCAGCATGCAGAGCCTTCAAGAGTTTATGGCCACGGGGGAGTCAAATAACTTGCAGAAAACAAACTTTTAATCACAGATTGGTTTGTGTTGGATGGGAACCCCGAGGAGCATCTAGTCCAACCCCCCGGCCATGGGCAGGGACATCTTTCACTAGATCACATTGCCCAAAGCCCCATGCAACCCAACTTTGAACACCTCCAAGGATGGGGCATCCACAGCTTCTCTGGGCAACCTGTGCCAGTGCCTCACCACCCTCGTTGTGAAGAAATTCTTCCTTATATCCAATCTTTTCTGGTCTGAAACCATTGCCCCTTCTCCTCTCCCCACAGGCCCTGCTAAAGTCTTTCTCCAGCTGCATTATATATTGACAGGCATTATATATTGACAGGGCAAGGAGCCCCTGGAGCCCTCTCCAGGCTGAAGAGCCCCCAATGCTCTCAGTCTTTCCTCACAGGAGAGGTTCTCCAGCCCCTGATCATTCTCACGGCCGTCCTCCAGACCCAGTCTACCAGGCCCGAGTCCTTCTTGTGCTGCGGGCCCCATAAAACCAGTAATGTGGGGTGGGGCAGACAGAGCTCATGGGCAGGGTCAGCCAGCCATGTTCCTCACGCTGACGCTGACGTTGCTCTTCCCCTCTCCAGGAGAGCCTCCAGAAGCCCTCGCATGCCAAGTACTCCAAGTACGACGTGTGGCAGAAGAAGAGCTCCCAGCGGCTGCAGCGGGAGGTGCCCGGCATCCTACGTGCTCGCCGGTACCGGTGGCAGGCCGAGGGGCTGCAAGCAGCCGAGGAAGCCAGGGCGCTGCATCGCCCCCTCATCTCCTTGCCCAGCCAGCGGCCCCCGGCGCCGCGAGCATCCCCCGAAGCCACCGGCCCCCAGGAATGAACCATGACCGGCCGGCTCCATTTGTGATCTCCCGGGGAGAGACTGGCGAGACCCGGCCCCCCCCGAGCCCCTCCGTCCCCGAGCCGAGGAGCGGGGCGGTGGGGCGCCATCACGCCGCTCCGGCCCCAACCAAACAACTGACACAAGCAAGGAGGGGATGGCGGCGGCGGCGGCGCGCGGCGTCCTCCTTTCGGGGTGGGGGGGAGGGTTGTTTCGTTTCCCAGGCCTGTCTCGTTTCCCCCACGCACCCAGTATTTTTCAAGCCTTGTACTTGCAAAGGGACAGTTGGGCACTTGAACTTTTTTTTGCTGCCGGGCGCTGCGTGACATCCCCGGTGCCAACACCAGAAGACAAAAGAAAGAGCAAGAGGGAAAAAGGATATGAAGTTAACTTTTTTTTTTTTTTTTCTCGAGAAGAGGAGTCCATTCCGTGTCTTTCTTGACAATAAAGTGAAAAACAGAAACAAATGGGGAGAAATGTTGAGGGATGTAACTTTTTTGCCTCATTCCCACCCCACTTTTTTTTTTCCTTTTATTTTGTTTTTGTTGGTAACTTTTCTTAATTTTTATAACTTTCTTTTGCACCTTTAAAAAGAAAACGTAACTGAGACGAAGTTCCGAGGAGACCCATCTGCATTTTTTGTGTGTGCTTAATTACAAGATTCCAAATCGACTTGCACCTTTTTGAAATCATCGCTGACGGGAGAAAGAGAGGAAGAGGAGAGAGAGAGAGAGAGAGAGAAAGAGAGAGAGAAGAAAAAGGAAAGGGGAGAAAGAAAAAAAAAAAAGAAAAAAGTGAGCTGATGCTCACTTTAAATGGAGGAGGCGTCTGCATTGCACATTTGCCACGGATTTAGTTGATTTATATATATAATATATTATATAACTTTTTTGGCAAAAAAAGCACTATTTTTATGGGACATTTTGTGTAGTATCTGAAGAGGGATTGTAATGTTTAAAATGTGTTATGGTGCTAAAGTAAGTTGGAAGGGAAAAAACCCAGAAATAGAAAGGGAGGGTGGGGAGGGAAGGACAAGATAGCGAATACTGAACTTGAAATTTTAGCTTTTCGTTTTAGGAAAAGTGTGATAAATGTGTTTCTTTTCTCTTCTGAAATATAGCTTGGTCATGACCATATGAGCTAGTTGGCTGTCACTCATGTACACAGATGCACGCACACACAGAAATACATCTACACGCATCCTTTACTTTTTTTTGTAGAAAAAACAAAACAAAACAAAACACAACACAACGATTTAGTCTAAAAGGGAACTGTTCTAGAGACAAACTGCTTTGAATGGTGAAGGTATTGCCAGGTTACAACTCCAGGCCCTGCTTCTGCGTGGAGCTCGGCTCCTCCATCCTCCTGACCCTGGCAGCTTGCTTGCGCGAGCCGAGGCCCTGCCGAAGCGCCAGCCCCACCATCTCCTTTTCCTCCTCTTGCCCTTCACGTCCTTCTCGCAGAACCCCCTTGCCCTCCTCCCCTTGCCCCAACGAGCTGGGGCCGTGGAGGATGGCAGCCGGGACTGATGGGGACCCCCCCAACATGGGGCAGCCTCCCCCCCGGCACAGTGGCCTCCGTCAGCACGGTGGCCTCCACCCGCCGGGTGGCTGGGATGGGTTGACGGGAGGGAGGAGAGGCAACTCTCTGGCTTTGAGGCTCAGGACTTGACGAGCAGATGGGTTGGAGAGGTGGGCAGAGGGCTGTAAAATAGGTTGGTTTTTAAAATATATATTATCTGTCTAGGAACCGTAAAGAGGGGGGAATCAATTACATCTCCCTGTGATATACTCTCACTTGCTAATAAAATGGGGACACTCTGTTAACCAGTTCTGTACTTGCTTTGTCTTATATATCCATACATTTAAAACATAAAAAAAAAGACTACTTGAATTGTATTCTATCTCGTGGTTTTGAGGGGAGGGCTAGGGGGAGTCTCGAGAGGGGGAGGATTTTAATGTATAATCCTTTTGTTTGTTATTACCTTGCAATGTTGAGCCATGAAGCCTTTGTTTAAAAAAATGGCACTGCAATACACGACAAAGAAAATCCTTTATTTATTTTATTAAATATATATGGAAAAGAATGAAAATTGGTCCAAATCAAAGGGGGGGGGGGGGGGGGGGAGGGAAGGGAAGCGGGTGGGGTGGGGAAGGCAGAATAAAAAAAGAGCAATTGCAAATAATTGACTTTTTTTTTTTCCTTTTCATGTGTCTTTTTTTAAAAGAAACCTAGTTTTTATTTTTTAAAAAGAGAAGTAAAAGCTTTCCTGGATGCTTTGTACCAAAAAAAAGAAAAATGAAAAAAAAAAAAAAAAAAGAAAATCTGTTAAGCAAATAAATATCCATCCAGAATACGGAGCCTGACTTTTTCCTTTATTTTGGTTTATTTTTGCTCTTGGGGTTGGAGTTGGGTGTGGAGAAGGCCACACCAAGCGACAAGGGACCTTCATCACAAGACGTTTCTAGATTCAGATTTCCTGTTTTCTCTGCTTTCTCGAGGCAGATATCGCCTCTCAATTTTTAGCTGTCCCGCTCAGCTGCTTTTCATCACTTAAAACCATCACGCACCAGTGCAAACGGGAGGTAAAATGCTGTGATATTCTACTTGGTAGTAATTCCCACTGATGTAGAGCGATGGCTGGGCAAAGTAGTGCCAAGGCATCCCCCAAATCCTCAAATTTGGCCAGATGTCATGCCGTCTGTGCAGTCCCACAGGCACAGCCAAAATCCCGGTCCTGTTGTGGGACCTGGCTGGATCCAAGCTCCCCCCACCCCAGACAACCTGGGTTGGAAAAGCTTTACCACCTTGAAAACAGAGTCAAAGATTTAGGCACTTGAAAATGCATATATTAAACCAGTATTTTTTTAAGTTTACAGTAAGCCAAACAGCAGATTTTTTTCTCAGAAAGCTTTTGTATTTTTTTTTTATGGTTAGTCGAGAGGGTTTTCGCACAGATACGGGGCTGGCTGCTTGCTTTGGGCATTTAGAGACGGTTTTAAAAAGAGGTTAAACCTCAGTGACATCTCTTGCCTGCTTCTTCCAGGGAGCAAAGCAAAGCAGCTGGGAGCACTGTAAGGATGCTAATACCGTTTCCAAGCACCACATTGATGCTGCTGGAAGTGGCCTCAGTTCTGGGCAAAGCACTAAAAGTCCTCTCTGTTGGGCAAAATAAAATAAATTATGGACTTTGGTGCTTGCATGGGTGTGCTGAGTTCTCTTCCTTCCTGGGGTGTTGACATGCTTGACACCTTCTGCATCCCCCCATTTGCAGTGGGATTGTTGCATCGGTGGGACAAAAATGCAGAACCATGGTGGGGTTTAGGTAGCCAGGCCAGGGATGCTGGCAAGAGGAGCATGAGCACTTCATGCCCCTGCACAGGAGAAAGTGGCTCATTTTTACCTCTCCTCTCCACCTCATCCTGCCATGGGGCCAGAGCAGAGTGGTGATTTGGGGGCCATTTGTTGGATAACCAGGAAGTTGTTCAAAATGTGCCTTCTTTGGCTTGGTGAGGAGCTGACTGGCTTGCAAGGAGAGATCCAAGCAGCCACAGGGAGCTCTGAGCCTGATCCTGGCCAGCAAGGACCCTTGGGTGGGTGAGACTGGGTGAGATGGGACCTTCACTTCAGCTCAAGTTCCTCCTACTGCTATTGTGGGTCAGCAGATAAATCTCAGGCACAGCTTGGAAATCCCTGGGGAGGAACAGCTTGGTGTAGGTCCGGACACCCAGCAAACCTCCACGTCCATCCCAGGTGGTCCAGCAACCTCCTGCTCTGCTGGCACACGAGAAGACGAGGGGGCAAAGGAAAACACCAGCAGAAAAGTCTGAAATGTTGAGTGCCCCAGGGAGGACTGGGAAAGTCACCCCCTTGGTCTCAGGGTTAGCAGGTAGCTCTGCAGGAGGCAACACTTCACAGGGCATTTTTCCAGTGGGATACATGGTGAGATATGGGGAAAGAGGGAGTGTGCAGCTTGCTGTATCGAGGTGGCCACAGCCTTTGCAAGGTGCATAAATCACTGTCTTGGCTTTATCTGGATATGAGTAGATACAGGGAGAAAAAAACAAACACACACACACACAAAACACCAACCAACACGTACTGTTTATTGTTATTATTTCAATCCAGAAGCAGCTGAGCTGTTTTCCTAGCATTCAATGAGTAGTGCTAGTGCCATCGGGACAGGCTCAGCCTCCAAGCTGCTTCCTCCACCTCCATATCCCCTAAAAATTTCATTCATTTCACTCTTTGGCTCTCAAAAGCTCATCGTTTGTTTGCTTGTTTGTTTTTGGTGATGTACCTAGCTGCACTAAATGAAGGAAAGAACTGCGTTTGTTTGTTTGTTTGAAATAATTTTCTTGTATGTTATTGTCCACTGATGTTTTACATGGCTGTGGGGAAGCCTGGGCAAGGTGTTGATGCATCACGGATTATTTCACTTGTCTGCACTCAGCAATAGGCAAGGCTCAGGCTGCCCGGTTTCTGCACCTATTGTACTTCCCATTTGTAATGCATTATCAATAAAGAAAATCAGTTACAATAAGCTCCTGGCACCTGGTATCTTTTTCTCCCTCTTGCCTTGTTTCTGTGCTCCCAGCTGTGCTCACCCCGAGGAATGCACTTGCTCATTAAGATCAGGTCAGCCTTTGCAGGGAGTCCTGTGAGAGCCTCTTTCCCTGCCTTGTATCTGCCAACAGCAAACCTCTCCTGGGTTTCAGAGCCCTGTGTTTCCTGAGGTGTGGTGAGGACCTCTGGGTAGCAAACTCAAGCCCAGCTTTGCTTTCTTTGTGCACTGCTCATTGACCCTGTTGAAGAAGCTCATAGATTTCTTTGTGTTCATGGACGGTAAGCTGAAATATCAAAGTTTTTATTTTTCTAGAAGCATAAACCAACAAGAGAGTCAATTATTTCCTGTTTCAGGGGAGGAACAAGGTGGGATGGTAGAACTGGGAAGAAGGCATGAACTCAGTGGCCATATTTTTGGCTTGTCATGGTTTGGTCTATGAAGCAGCTACTCAGCCTGCAGTAACGAAGTGAGGGAAGCAGATTCACAGTGAGGCATGCCTGGAAACATCCCCGGCTCCTTAAGCAGACCCCAAAACCGTGAACCGTATGTGCATTTTGGGTACAATTGTCTTAAGCTCCATGACAGGAGCATGGGCACCTGTGGGAGTACACCCCAGCTTCTAGGCCAGAGTATCTCCCCATCATCCCTCCCTAAATATTTCTGGAATAGGAATTTTTGACACTTGATTATCCTGTCCCAAGCCAGAAGGGCACACTGATAATGGCAATCTTTGTTTTCTTCACAGCTGGGGCAGAGCTGCAAAGGGAGGGAGGCGATTAGGAGAATATTAAGACTTCATCTTCCAAGATGTTGTTGCTTCTGTTCCTCCTCCCTCTCCCCTCCATTCCCCATGCTTAGCAAAGAAAGCTGCAGGAGTATTATTTCTTAAGGCCTACAGTGACGTCAATATGCAGGGTATTTATTTATGAAATTGAATCTAACAGTGGGGGAGAGAGGAGCAGAGGAAGATGGACGCGCAGGGCCAGCAGCTGCCAAGTTATAACAGAGCTGTAGCCTCCCAGTATTTTCCTACCCTCTTTCTGGGGGAGGGATGCGGTGCCTACAGCTCCAGAGGCCCAGGAAAAGCAAGGAGAAAAAAGAAAAACAGGAAAGGCCGACTTAGCAGGAAAGGTGCAGTAAGAGGATGGCCTAAAGGAGGTAAATAGCCCCCTTCTGGTGCTGGGGTATTCAGCTTTAGTCCTTCCCCAGGGAGGGCAGCGCTGCAGGCACTGGCCTCCAGGCAGGCTGTGACCAGGTTCGAGCAGCCCTTTGCTCGCAACCTGTTTGATCTTTATAGAGGAAAGTCAGGAAGGGTTGAAACGCCAGCCCAAGAACTAATTTCTCCTTTTTATGCCCCTTCTTCATTCACTGTTTCAGGCCTAGGCAGCAAAAACTCCAATGAGCATCAGGAGAAGATGCCTTTGGGCATCTCCCTCTTTGCGCAGGTGGAAGCTTGGCCAGCAGGGCCCAGGTTTTGGTTTCCTCGGTGGGGTTTGTCCCCAAAAGAGGGGAAGAGGCAGACTGAACACCATCCTCTGCGAGCAGGTGGTCCCTTGCTGGCTTGGAAGAAATGCTCACAGATGGAAGTAGGGGAGGATGGCTTTTGCCTTTCCCAGTAGCATAGACTAGGGTTGGGAAATGAGGAGAGGGAAAGGCAAGCACACAAATATGAGCATGGAAATCAAAATGTGCTAAAGGAGCACCGCAGATCTCCAGGTCTGTTGTCAAAGCCCCGGGTTTCCTGGAATTCCCCTCCTGACTTCCTATAGCCGTGCATGGGGAGGAGGCGATGCCCTGGCAAGCTGCCCCCTGCGAAGGCTTCGCTCAGCTCTGCCACTGCTTTCCGTGCCCTTGCAGACGGCATCAAGGTGTCAGCCAGCCCGGAGCTTATTGTTTATCCAAAATAAGGCAAGACGGACATGTTCTGGGGATCTGTTTACAAGTCAGGCTATCTCCAGTTATATAATGACACAAGCCTTGCTGCCAGCAAATTGTTGCTGCGAGCCGGGGAAGACAATTAGATCGCCTCTCTGGGCGGCGAGCGTGGACAATGCAGGCTTTGTGCCACCCGGCCACCAGCCCCGGCATCCGCGGCATGTCTTCGGAGGAAGAGGTGGCCATGGGGAAGTGGCGCGGGAGGGCTCGGGGGCGCCGGGGCCGGAGCCGGTCTGCGAGCGCCTTCCTGTCCGGGCGGCGAGGGGCTGACGGTAAATTGGCCGTCACGACATGGGGCGAAAGCAGCTCTGACCCCTCGGCTGCAAAATGGGATGGGGAAGTTTTCAGTGTCTGGCTTCCTGCGCTTCCTCCTGGTGTGCTGATGGGTTTGGGTGCTCGCTGAGGCTCTTGGCGCTGCTTGTGGAGTCAGTGGAAAAAATGTGGTAGCTGGAGATGGGAAATACCAAACCTGCTCAGAAATGCACTCGCTTACAAGGGAAAGGTGGTTTCCAGGTGAACTTGTATTCCTGTCATCTGTGGAAATTCAGGAGTGCTGCAATGAAACCTGCAAGGAACGATAGCTGGGATAGCTTCTGACCTCTCAGAAATGGGCCACAACCAGCTTCTAGCAGGGGTCCGGACATGGTCCTGGGCAACCTGATGTCGTCAACAGCCTTAGATTAATTCAGTGAAATTGCTCATTGCATCAAGAAGAAGCTAGGGAAAGAAAAACACTCGAAAAAGAATGCTGCCTGCATGATAAATAAGGGTATGTGTAGCTGAGTTTTCAGGGAAGTGCCAATAAACATCACTAAATCCTCGTGCTTCGAGGAGCTGAGGGCTGGTGGCCTGAGGGCAGAGGACACTTCTGCTGGCAGCTTGCTAGGACCTGTGCTGAGCCCTTTCACTCCATCCTCTGCAGTGCTGCCCACTGGCTTCATGGGAAGCAGAGTGTTTAATTAAATATGCTCCTGCTCTGAACCACTTGGGAGGTTCCTGATCTCCTGGACAAACGTAGATTTACTTTCTGCTGAGAGCATAGTCATGCTGGCTGCAAAAGCTACGTGTGAAGCCATGCTGCACATAACTAGATGCATCGTCTGTTTGCAGAGCTCACTCAGGGCTAGCAAAGCACACCTGATGTGCTTGCCCATTGCACAGTTTCTTGGACCTCCGGTCCATCCAGGTGGCAGGCAGAAGTTACCGGTCGCAGTAGCAACCACGAACCTGCCTGAGACACAATGCTCATCTCGGCCCAGCCCAGAGAAATAATTCCTTCTGGAAGTGAGTCATGTTTCTTCGTCTTTTGAGCCACTTCAAGCAATTTATCTTGCAGACTTTCTGGCTACATTTACATAAAATGCATCCTTCCTTTCTTTCTATTCCTGGTTGCATGCGTGGGGTTATTTTAGATGGTCTGTGCAGAGGTCATAGTGACACCGACACAGCATGGTGAGCACACTAGGCTTTTGGTAGGTGCTCTGCAAGGCCAGGGCAGGTGGCAGCTCCTGGTTTCCCTGGGCACTTGCAATGGATTTACATGTCAGCACAACGAGAAATAAGGCTAAGCTGCTGCTTGCTGCCAGAAACTCCATGAGTTAGCCTACAAAGAGCAAGTTGCAGAGATGAATAACCTCACAAGACCTCTGGAAGTGAAGGGAGTACGGGTTACTGGCAAAGTTAGGGAGGTGTAAGGGAGGATGGGAAAGCGAAGAGGCTTCCAGGAATGGCTTGTGCATGAGTACGGCATGGTTAGGAACTGTTCCTCCCTGAGCTCTGAGTGCAGGCTATTATTTATATCCCCATAGGTCTGCCAAGGCTCGATGCCTGCAGCGTTGGAGCTGGAACTCCAGCTCTGAGCAAGCTGGAGGCTTTCATTCATGCCTACGAGATGCAATCAGACCCTTCGGATTCTGAGGGCAAGCAAGGCTGAGAATAAAAATAGTGCAAGGCCTTCATAAGATCCACCTTACGGCTTGGTTTCCATGCCAAGTAAAGCAGGTATCTTCAGGGTGGAGAAGAAATGACTGGGAGGTGGATGAGAGGCCTGTGAGCAGCGTGGGAGCAGGGATGTGGCAGCCTTTGCAGTCTCGTCCTGTGCAAGAACAGGCAGAGCTACCTGAAGCCAGCTACCTGAGAAACCAACAAAGGGAGATAGCTCTCCATGCACCAGGTAGCAGGTCTGGGGACCTTCTTACCAAAGGGTGTTGTGGATAGAAGTTTACATGGATTCAAGGAGAGTTCACGGAAAAGGAATCCACTGAGAGTTACTAAATACATAGAAGCCATATCTGGCTCAGGAAGTTCCTGAGCTGAAAATAGTTGGAGGCTGGGGAAGTATATGTTTGCCCTTGTTCTTACTTCTCCCTACCACTCGTGGGCTCTGATGGAGGCCGGATGTTAGGTTGGATAGACCTTTGGTCTGACCTAGCGTGGCTGTTTTTATGTCCTTATGTACCTTCATACTCACGAGGGATGGCTTTATCCTGTTCTTGCATGACCACCTCCAAAAGGTCATCGTCTTCAAGCATCCTCACCCACCACATTCACTGCAGCTCAGGCACCGAGTCCACCCTTATTCAGGTCACAGTTGACTGAGATGCTGACTGGTGGCAGAAAAAATCTGCGGGACAGTTTAAGATTTGCAAAGCCTGCTTTATGCATCATTCCCCAGTAGTCCATCACTCTTTGGGTCTGATGTTACCAAGTGTTTGGCAACAAGATTGCTTTCGGACGTTGCCACCCCTCTTGCATCCTTGCTGTCCCATTTGTTTCCACTCCAGCAGACAATGCTGAAAATGCTCTAGACCCAGATGTTTGCATTAAGTTATAATTCTGCTCTAGTCATCGGTTTGCCCACTTCCACTTGGTTTCTGAATCCCTATTGCCACCTGTGCAAGAAAATCCTGAAGCTGCCGAGGCAGCAGGTAGCTCAGATGAACTGCTTTGGCTTCCCAGCAAACACAAGCACTTGGGATTTTATTCATCCTACTTGGTATGTGTTTTAAAGGGTTTATTTGTAGCGATAACAGTTAGAGTCTTTCTCAGCCTTTCTCAGCCTTCTCTTCCCTGGAAAACAGTATTTGAAAGATGAGTCTCCGAATAACAACTGAGCAGCCTTGTTAGCCTTCCCTTTGCATCTTTCCAGCTGGTCCTTTGATGTCTCCTGTCCTGGGTCTCTCACTCTGGCTTTGAGAAACTGCTGAAAACCAAGAGCTATCAGGATGCCAGTGACCCCTGAAAGTTAGGAAGAAAAAAAACCACAACACAACACGAAAAAACCCTTGTCTGGAAAAAAAAAAAAAAAAAAAAAAACAGAAAGGAAAAGAAGGAAAGATGTATATCCTGAGCTCCTTCATCCTGTTCTCTCCTCCAGCTAGAGGGCAAAGCATGCATGGCTACACCAAGAGCTACCTTCTGAAATATTCATCAGTTGAAGATTTTGGGTACTTTACAGCAAGCCATCTCAAAACACCTAGCTCTGTCAATGTTCAAAGCTCTCTGGGGTTGGTGACCTTGGATTATCAGCCTGTTTGCAGTACCAGAGGCATTACTTGGTGCAGGATGCTTACCCTCGCTTTGCTATCCCTTTTGTCACACCAACAGTGGGTCCCACTGAGGAAGCTGCAAAATGAGCCAAGCGCCACCCAAAGACCTCCAGAAGTGGACTGCTGTCGCGACGGGTGGAGTGGGACTTTTGCCTCCGCTGACATTCACATTGTTGATGCTCTTTTTTTTACTTTTTGTCACTGCTCACATAACCGTGGAAGTTATTCTTAGCTGCAGGGAGCCTAATCTTTAAGAAAAAAAAATAAAATAGCCCTCTGTGAGCCATTTCCACAACAATAACTTGTGGCAGGGAGGAAAAAAGGTTGGCCAAAATATGTAGCCCTCTTCACCAAATAAGGACCCTTGTCAAGGCAGCCCTGAGTGCTGCAAGGTTTAGGAAGTACAGGGAGGGCTTTGGAGTGCAAGAATGAATCAGCACAGCCATCACGTCACACCCACATGAATAATACCTCTCACTTCCCTTGAATTGTACATTGTGATAAAGACCTAGCTGCCTTTTTCAGTATTCCAGTGTCTGCTTGAGAAGAGTCAGATATGAAATTAGGTTTCCTGTACCTTAATAGATTAATTTAGTTTGATCTAAAAATGAGGGCACGTGTACTGTCAGGAGCTAAGAAGCCTCAAATGACATATGTTTCCTTTTTTTTCTCCCTTCTTTTGTGCTTGGCTAGTCTAAATGTCAATTAAAATTGATTTTCACCAAATTTTACTACTGTTCCGTCTTCTTTTGGGAAGGCAAGTTATGCTAAGTGAAGGATGCCTACTGCTCTTGCATTTCAGCAAAGTTGGATCCTGCAAAGTCGTGCACGTTAGCTTCAAGTTTAACACTACAAGCAACCCTGCTGGTTTTGCTCCACATAGTGCAGTGAGCGCATGCAAAACTTGGGGTTTTGGGACCCCTTGGAGGTGATTCTGTGGCATTGGAGAAATATTACCTTCTTTTTTGTTGTTCTTGAAGTGTTTTAATTGCTGTGGTTGTCCAGAATTCATCAGCTCTCCTGACTGATTCCTGGCTATCAGAAGGAGAACACTCTGGCTCGTGGTATTCATCCAGTGTGCCTCATGGTAGGAAGGACGCAAACTCTACACCTTATCTGCTGGTGGCTATTACAGCAGAGAGCATGGGTGACAACAGACAAATAGAACCAAGGACAAAACCGTGCTTCCAGTAGGGAATGCATGCACATTGCAAAATCATCACATTTAAATGTTTTGTTTTCCTTCAGAGACCCATAACACGCTTCCCTCTCACACAAAGGACATGGATGGGAATTTCCATGGTGACTGTGAAGACAGAATCCTTATCTCGGGGTAACTCGAGATAAAACGTGCGGAAAAAAGTCTGTGACCTGCTGAAGGCTGCTAAGCATCTCGGACAGTTCTGCACAAACTTTCTCAAACTTTGAAGCCCTGTGCTGTTAAAAGAAGCCTTTGCATTTTTACCACTAGATTAGCACTCCCCCTTTAGTGCTACAGATATAGGACTGCTGTGCCCAGTTCAAAATGAAAACCCAATACTGCTCATTTCACTCAGAGGATGCCAACTAGAGTTTTTAGGACAAGATATAATGACAGAAAGGGGGAAAAATGGTAATAGGGGCACTGAGGGCAAAGGAAAGGGATCGTGTCAAAATCTTCTTCAGGTCTGGATGCCTTATTGTCTTTCTATTTTAAAACAATCACTCCTAGACAATTTCAAGTCAAAATTGGTACAAAACTGATTCATGGACAAGAGACTATGCCATAAGGTCCTCCTGGAGTTTCCATACTTAAAGGATATAGAAACTAGTATCTGTGATATTCTGACGATTCCCTCAAATACCAGAAGGAGTCACAGAGCTTGTCGCCAATTTTTCTGCCATCTCCTTTTTCACCTGTAAATCCCTACCACATTTAGCAACTTGGTGGTATGTTTGGGAGCTGACAGAAGGCTCTTTTCTTGCCAAGTAGAGTCCTGTAATCTCGCAAATTAAACACAAACCTTGTTCATCCCGCCAGCTCTACATTTTGGGAGGTGGAACTGGGTAACCCATCAGGCCTTATGGCACAGGTTTTCCTGCATGGGCTCTCAGATTGCAGTCATAAAACCCTTCCATTCATGCTCATATTATGTGTAGTGGCACAAGTCACCTCGTGCCACAGGTAAAGGCTACACAAGCAAATGGTAGAGCACTCACCAAGGAAGCATCCCGAGACTTCTCAGGGCCCTGCTGTACTTTTATGTACTGGCGTTATCTCCCAAGAGGCTCAAAACTCAAAACTGTGGCTTTCAATAAAATGTGATTCCATGCTGCTATGAAATGCACTGCCACGCTGTATCAACTAGTCCTAACAAAAGATAAAACGTCCTAGCTCTTCGACTGCCTGTGGCTTGCGCTGGCCTTGGTTATCTCCCCTGGTTTCCTCGCCCATGATCAATGCATGTTTGTGGTCACCCGCAGGTGGAGGTGCTAAGCCCCTGGGGCAAGGGTCCTGCACCTCCGGGACCCCTGCCCAGTGCCACGCTCCTCGCCACCACCTCCTCCTCCTCCCCGCCGGCTGGAAGGAGCCAAGCGTTTCCAGCTCTCTTGTCCTTCTTCCTTCTTAAAGTGGAATTTGAAGCGACTATGTCAAGTCAACAGTCTGGGACAAAGACAATAATAATAAAAAAAAAAGCACATCAGGAACACCCTGGAATTTCCTAGTGATTGCTGATAGCAGATGAAAGCCGCTGAAGAACAGCGTCAATGATTACGATGATTAATGTTTCTTTCCATGTGAATACTACTGAAGGAGGAGAGCTCGTGTGCCTTGAGAGAGCAACATTCCTTTGTCTTGCTCATCTGCCCCTCTCACAGACCTTTTCCTTTTCTTACATCCAAAAATGGCTCATAAGAAAATAAGTCCTCCCAGCCTCACAGCTTGTGTCGCTATTCTAAGCCTGTCCTCTGAAGGCTGGTCAAAGTTAAACCGACAGTTTTTCAGGTCTTTTCCCTCCCCTTTATTTCCCCCCTCCTCTAAGGGGACCCCATTTTAATTATTATTTAGGAAAAGACAGCTGCTTCCTGTTTGTATCATTAATTTATTTTGTTTCCTGAAGGGAAGCTTCGGTGAAAAGAATCTGTGGATAGCTGGAACGTCTCGCAAAATATCACTGGCTGCACGGGCCAAGGTTAAATACAATAGCTAGGTTTATTTTTAAATGATTATTATTTTTCTAAGTTCATGCCAAAGCAGAGACTAAAATTCTAGCACACGTAACTAAGCTTTTACAGTAAATTCTGCCTTTTATACATAACTCCCCAGAAGGGAGACAGGCATTCTTAGTTACAACAAAAGCCCAAATGCTAATTTCCCTCCAACTATTATGAAAACCAAGGCCTGAGGGAGATAAGGTGCAGTTCCCTTTCTCCGATTTCTCAAAACCTCACACTCTGGTAAGCTCGGTGTGCTAAAATCATGCCTGACCATCATGCCAGCCTTCTGCAATGAGCTGACTGGCGCAGTGGATGAGGGAAGAGCAGTTGATGTTTATGCCAGTTTTAACAAAACAAGGCTTTCAACACTGTCTCCCATAGCATCCTCATAGAGGAACTGATGAAATATAGATGACATAAATGAGCAGTGAGGTGGCTTGAAAGCTGGCTGAACTATTGAGCTCAAATGGTTGTGATCAGTAGCACGAAGCCCATCTGGAGACCATTCACTGGTGGTGCACCCCAGGGGTTGATACTGGGGCCAGAACTGTTTGACATCTTCATTAATAACTTGGATCATGGAACTGAGGACACCCTCAGCAAATTCACTGCTGAACAGCACTGGGAGGAATGGTTAATAGAGCAGATGGCTGTGGTGGTGCCATTCAGAGGGACCTCGGCAGGCTGGAGGGATGGTGCGAGAGGAACCCCACAAAGTTCAAAGGGAAACACAACGCCCTTTGCCTGGCTAGGAATAACCCCAGGCACCAGTATGAGCTTGGGGCCAACTGCCTGACTGGAGTGTAGCTCTAATAGCTCAGATGGACCTTGCTGTCCTGGTGGACAACGAGCTGACTGTGAACTAGCAATGTGTCCTTATGGCAAAGAAGGCCAAGAGCGTCCTGGGCTGCATTAGGAAGAGCATTAACAGCAGGTACAAGGAGGTGATCCTTCCCCTCTCCTTGGCCCAGAGAGCTGGGTTCAGATTTGGGTGTCCCAATGAAAAACACAGATGTGCTGCAATGACGCAGAAAGATGATTAAGAGATTGCAATATCTGTCATATGAAGAGAGGCTGAGAGAGCTGAGACTGTTCAACCTGGAGAAGAAAGGGCTCAGGAATGGTCTTACCCCTATGCATAAATAAATACCTTACTGGAGGAAGAAAGATGGAGTCAGACTCCTCCCAGTGATGCTCAGTGGCAGGATGAGAGGTGGTGGGCACAACTGGAAAGAAAGGAACTTCCATTTAAATATTAAAAACATCTATTTGTGCTGTGAGGGTGGTTGAACCCCAACACAGGTTGCACAAAGTGGTGCTGAGTCTTCATTCCTGAGATACTCAAAACCCAGCAGGACAGGGTCCTGCATGACCTGATCCTGCTTGAACAGGGCTGTAGGAACATAAGGTCTCATGAAGTGTCTTCCAAACTGAGCTATTCTGAACCCAAGGCTGTGACAAGAGGCCCAGGAACAAATGAGGTTCCAGAGCTCCTCCAGTCTGGTCTCAGACACAAGTCCCATGGCCGATGCCAACAATGACTACACAAGGAGCTGTGAGCCCCACCTCACGCAGAGGTCTGTTACAGCACTTGAAAGCTGCTAACACAGGCCATTCCCAAGCCACTCAGACCCCAAATCAATTTCTCACCATTTTGGCAGTCTGGTTCTTTCCATTCACTTCAGGAGAGAGGCGCCCACCGGCCTCACAGCCTCACTGCCGTCCAGTGTTCCCGCAGCGAGGAGTTATTTGGCACCAGCCCTGCTGACCTTTTCACGAGACCGAAGATTACAGGAGGTTTTATTTATTGCACATGAAGTAACCCCTTGTCCCCCACCCCGTTTTTCCTGGTTTCCTTTCTTACGTTTGGTTCTCTCCTTCTCTAGGAACTTTCACGTGCCAAGTCGCTTTGATGGAAACCACTACTTGAGAAAGAAAAATTGCACAAGCCCTTGCTTCTACTCCCTATTCCTATACTGTGTATAGCTTAAAATTGAATAATGAGCTTTTTTTTTTTTCTTATAAAGAGTATTTAAGGCTGCGAAGTCACCCACGAGGGGTTGGATATGCTAAGATATGCTCCAAAGAATGGAGTAGAAGCTAAACAATAAAATGGGCAAGGTTTTAAATGTAGGGAAAGCTACGCATTATTCCTTACCCTTTCATTGACTGAAATGACTGAAATTTTTCTGCACCTTTCCCTTGGAAAATAAGTTCTTCTTGAACACTTAGCCTGGAAAAGCTGAAAACTACTGAAAAGCAATTAAAAAAAAAAAAAAAACAACCTTATAACCTTTGTTCTAAGCCGACTTTGCTGACAGCAAGCTAGTGCAGGATTTTCGGCAGAAAATCACTGCTGCAAACAGACTTGTGCTAAAGACAGGTGGGATGAGCAATGTGCTTGGGGCCTGAGAAAGCATGTCATCCTGTGCCTCGGAAATGTGGTACCCCTTGGCCCCGTGTGATGAGTAGAATGAATGAGCGAGCACTGCAACCACATGCAGAATTAATAATTCCGCTGCATCCCGGGAAATGCTATTTTTTCCCCAGGAAAGAAATAATATTACAATGTGCACTAATGAGCAGGCAAAGAACCGCCATTTGAAATGGGGATTGAATTTGAGGTTCACCCCCTGGGGCTAAGTGCAACCAGCTGAGATGGTTTCGCAGCTCGTGTCCCGCCGGTTAACACATGCACCGCTGCTCAGCCACTTCCCACCAGCACACGAGTCCGAGGCTGGGCTCCCGCTGTACGGCTGCGGCTGTGTGAGACACAGCCCTTGAATTATAAAAGACTTGAACTTCCTTTTCATCCAGGAGATGGGTGGGAGGCTTTTGATGGTACCATTTCCTGCCAGAGGGACAGAATTGGGAAGAAAAATAAAACTTTAACCTCTTCACTCAACTATGGAGGAGATAGTCTCGCCATTGGGCAAGGTTTATTCTGCTGGGAAGCTTGGGCTATTCCCATCCCGGGTATAGCACAAGGTCAACAGCAGCAGTCTCCAGGAATATTAATCTTTCACCCCTCAGACCGTGCCATGGGTAATTAATCACTTGATTGCATAACTTCTTGTAAGACAGGAAAAATAAGTTGTCTTTGCCAGCTTTTTGGACAAGTTATTTCGCATACATTTGAACTTTCTTCCAGTACTTGTTGGGTTTTGATTGCAATGAATGAATCGCATCCAAACCCTTTCCCAGCCGTGGAGGAGCCAGACAGCGAGGAGGCGCACGATGTCCCAGGGTGATGCCGGGGAGAGGGACACCCCCACGGTTTTGGGGGGATCCCTCCAAGCTCCCAGCAGGTGTGGAGGCCCAGCATTCAACCAAGCAGCTCGGCCTGGGGGGAATAGCAGAGCACAGGGCTTACCCTGCCTTTTACATCTGCATGTAATTGAAAGCAGGATCTGGCCAAGCTGCTGTTAACTCCGGAGAGCTGGAACTCGCTTAGGAGTGGAGAAATCCTGGAGTTTAATCCTAGAAAGTGAAGTTTCGTTGTGCTGTGAGCACCTGGGACATACTGCTGCGATGGGCCCAGCTGCGGGAGACCTTCAGGCGCGGGAGCTCACGGAAAGCTGCAAGGGGTGTTGAGCCAAGCACATTGCTGGAGGGGCTGAGCATCGGCTAAACCCACCTCCCCCTCCATGCTGCGGGACACGTTCTCTCTTTCTTTGTTAAAGAGGGGTGAAAAAGCATGATTTTCTTTAAAAACGTTGTATGGCATACCATGTAATGAAATGGGAAATAAGGTGTCCAGAATCTTCCTCGCTCCTCAGCCCACGTGGACACCAGCCAACCCATTTCCAACCCTGTGTCTCTGACCTCAGGCAGAGGAGGAGGCATCCCTGTGGTCCCTGATGCTGGTGAGCCCTGTGGCAGCCCCAAGCTAAGAGTCCTTAGGCTCTTTGGATTGCCCCAGCTAAATATTTGGTGAAGCTTCACCGTCTCCTTGCATCAGCTCAGATCTCCCAAAGTGGGTCAGCCTGAGACTGGTGGTGATGCGAAGGGACTAAACCCTCAAAAGAAGTCTTGAGTTAGGGCAGTGCCCTCCCAGGTCCTAAAGTGGAGGGCCCTTGGTGATGCATGGAGACAGGGAAGCTGGAAAAAAGTCTGGCGGCCACAGGAATCAGAACTGGTGAGGGCTGATGGATGAAAGCGCTATCCTTTAACAGCTCTTGGAAAAGCAGTCAGGAAGCTTGGTTTGAAAGCATTCCTGCGAAGATCACTTTATCCTTTGGCACTACATAGTCCTTTGGTAAAAACAGAGAAATGTTTCCCTGTTTTAAGTGTTTTGAGATCCTTGCAAGGAAGATGCTAACAAAGCAGATGGTGTAGCCCTGTGTGTTATTAAGTGTTTCTGCATGTTACAGTGTTAGGAGTGACACACGGGGGATCAACACAGTGAAATGCAGTTTTCCAAAACCACATTGACTGAGCGGGGACATGAGAGCAGAGTGGAAATCCCATGAACATATGGTCACACCCACTGCTATATAGGGGTTTTGCTTGTGTCTCTTCTGCTTGACCCGAGGCTCCTTGGTGCTCCCCCCAGCAACCCCATCCCTCTCTGGAAGGAAGGAGGCACTGAGCAGCTCCTCACCTGCCCAGGGTGTTGGAGACCACCAAGAAACAGCCTATACCTTTTCAGCTGGATGCTCTGGCTTGTGCTTTGTGGAGTAAAAGCATCCATCAAGCTTGCTGTGAAGAGAGCTCTGACGTCTTCCCGGCTGTACATGCTAACATGTGCTCCTTGCCATGCAATGTGTGGCCACAGGCGGCTCACGCTCCATCTGGCCATAGTTAAAGGGCTATCAAGAACAGGTCATCCAGATGAATTTCCTCCAAATCTGGTATTGCACCAATGTAATGACATGACGCTGCTGAAACACAGGAAAATTAAAAACAAGGCCAGACGCAGCTATTCCCCAGGTACCATTCACATGAATAAACAAGATAAAGTCTGGGAAGAAAAGCGCAGGAAATGGTTCTATTTACGGCTTGATCACACATCTTCCAAAAGCAAGTGAGCCAGCTGGACAACTTACTATCTTCAACCACTCTCCTGCTGCAGGATGCTGCCCCTCCAGATTGGTTGGCAACGAACTGAAAGTAGCTGAGAAAGCAACCGCCCAGGCAGTTCAGACAGCAGAGCAAAAAAGATAACAGCTTCCAATGGGCGATGGTGAGATGCAGGTAAGTGCAGACTGGAGGGGCTGGTGTCTTCCGCTGAAGGGCAAGTAACAGCAGGCGAGGAGACAGTTTGGAGGAAGCAGCAAGAGAACCAGTAGGAACCAGTTCACCCAAATATCTCGCAGCTCGTGGACCATGAAGTATTCCAGCTTCCATCTGTGGAATCCATGTTGCCAGCTCAGCTTCCTGGAAGGAGAATCTGCTTAAACCAAAGTTTAGCTAGTCCCATGAGAGGCAATGCAGAACCAGCTTAGGTCAGAAGTTAGGAGGCTCAAAGCAGCTGTAAAACTTCTCAAGAAATACTTCCGGTCTGCCTGGTCAGTTCAAGAAAGGTTTTTATGTCCTCTTCCTCACTTCTTTCTCTTGCTCCACATTTAATGGAGGAGAAGGGAAGAGAAGCAGCAGAGTCTAACATGTTGGGGCATCCCCTTATCATGACCGGCTATGGAAAGTTTGGGACAATCATCTGCCAGAGATGCATTTGGGGTGCTCCAACATTTGCACTTGGAGCATTAAAGCTGAGCAAGCCAATGACTGTGTTTTCTTGAGTAAAATTCAAATAGACACCTGATGATGCAGTTGCTGGTCCCTGATGAGTGACGCCCCCCCCCCCCCCTTATCTTGACTCTTGTGCACTGATGGGCAAGGGTGGTTTTCAGCAAGGTGCCCACCATCATCACATCCCTTTGCCTCTTCTACAAGAGGCTGCATGTCAAAGCTCCATGATCTTGGTTTGAATGAATTGCCTTGCTATGATCAGAAACTGTTACCTTCTTCCCCTAAGTGACTGCAAATCAAACATTCCATTCTGATAACATAAAGGTTAAATCACCCTGGATTTTGCACGCACTTGTAAGAGTGTGAGGATGTGCAAGTGTGGGCAGGAATTGTTGAGGACAGCATAATTAGGAAAGCTTCAGGTTGCATAATGTCTGGAGTCTGCAAGCTAATAGGGGAGACTGCTGATGCCTCATGCATTACAAATTTTCCTGAGAAACTTTGTAAGGCATTGGTGCGGTCAAGGAAGATTTTGCTTTTCCTTTTTACAGAGCAGTATAACAAATGAGGCAACTAAACCACCGGCTTTGGTGGGACACCCGCTGCACATAGCAGTGTCCCAGAAATAAAAATGTCTCTGCAGCCCCTTTTGGAAATGACATGAGAGACTAATGAGTGCACTGTAATGCTTGCTTGTGGCTGATGATGAAGATAAAAGGTTGACTTTGTCCCCTCTTCAAGATGGTTGCAAAGAAATTCCAAACTCTGTTAATTATAAATTTCTAAATACCTGTCAAATATTTTAATTGCTACCTGTTTAGAAGAAATATCTCAAGTTTATTTCCAACTCAGACAAAATGAATTTGGATATCTGCTATGAAGATAATATTTTAGTTATGTCTTCATATTTTATTTACTTTCTACTCTTACTTGTTTGCTTTGTGTAAGTTTCTAACATGGTACTTTTTCTATTCTTCCTAGAATTTTCCTTCTCTTGAAGATTTTGATATAGAAACTAGGAAGGATATGAAGAATCATCCGCTACCTGGTAGTACTAGATTGCACGGCATCATAATGGTTTTGCACTTCAGTGGAGAAGGGCACTCTACGATTTCAAGAAAGTGAATGTGTCCATCAAGCCAACATGAACATCATTTAAAAGAGCAAAATAAATAGTTCCTTGAGCAAGGCCTTCAAGGTGTACCAGAAAAGTGATGTTTTGGTCATGATTCTCATTGCCATTCCTAAAGCAAAACCTACTACTAGCAAAGGAATTCATGAAGGGAGAAGAGGATTTCCAGGAATACATGCATCTTTCCAGGGACACCTAGCAGTTATCTTAGCTCCTCTATATTCTAGGCCAGACAGTTGGAAATAATATGAAACAAACCCTGAAGGAGCTTTGCTCAAAACGAGCCAGTCGCTGTGAAGCCGTGAATGCATTGGGCTGGATGGGCGAGCTGAGAATTTGGCTGAGTAACCAAGAAGAACCAATATTGTGGTTGGGAAAACTTCCGATTGCTGGCTTGGTTGGAAGCACTAGACATCCAGAGTTTCTGCCAGGTACCATCAACCCTCTCACCCACCACACCCCAGGCTACGCCCGCTTTCAACCGGAGACCCAGGGCTTTTGCTATTTGTATGACAAAGTTGGTCATAAAATTGTTGCAACGTCAATCAAGGGGAGTCTTGGAGCTAACCCTAACCTTGGCACCATGCTCCTGCCATAATATCCCCCACCGCTCCAGGGTGCGGTGCCTCTGCTTCCACTCCTTGCATGCCAGGAAAAGTGGAGGCATGAGTAAAAATAGGCATTAAACACAGGACAGCTGTTGCCATTGCGTGATAGCAAGCTCACCTCTCTGCTGCTGCAGAAATGGTGCACAGAGGGGACCTGGGTTGTCTCGCAGCCTTTCTTGGTTCGCTTTGTGGGCTAGGTGTACTTTCATTGGAGCGATACACATGGTTTTCCAAGAAAGTTTTGTTTGCAAAAATGTTTCTGGAGCCTGTGCAAATCTTCCTGTCAACCCAAGGGCTTATGAACATGCTCGCGTTGCTGTTCATGCTATCTTGTAGTCAATGCAGCTCCCATAGCACCAAGGGGAGCTTGGTGTGCTAGCTTTCACACCCCAAACCCAACCCGAGCGGTCTGTGTGCCAGCAGCTCATCTTCAGCTCAAATGATCGTGGGGTTGTCCTTCTCCATCAGTCAATGTCATCTTCTAGCCATCAGAGCACAATCACCACATCTGCAAACACACATGGGAAAAGAAATTTTCAATGCTTTTTGGCTCCCACAAGAACCTGAAAAGTGACCAGCAAAAGAGGAAAACTCCACTTGGTCATTAATTTTTATTTTATTTTTGAACTTTTTACAAACCATGTGTTAAAAATGCTTTCCTGCCCAAGGAGACTTCATGCAAGGGAAAAGTAAAGCTAAGTTACAACTTCCTAAAAATAGGACTTAGTGTTTTATAATTCCTTCCCTCCCCCCATGGCTGTGCAGAGCCACCCCACCCACATGAAGTGCTGTCTGACTCACTCCTCTGTCTCGCTTGGAGAGAGAGGCTTTCCACCGACAGGGGCACCTGGTCAAGAACACAACATTCAGGGTGGTGTTGCCTCTTTACACGTCGAACCATTTTAAGTATCTTTACATCTATGACTACAGGGACCTTCACATAGACATAAGCATTACCAGTGGAGGAGACGTTGTCATATCCTTGCTGTAAGGAAAGAGATCAGGTCTTCTGGAAAATTAGCCATCTTTGGCCAAGCTGACTCAATGGCTTGGACAATAAGACATCTCTTCTGTATCAGTTCATTTGCAGTGCTGTGTTCCTCAGGCAGCATTACCCTCTGCTATTCTGGGAACACACATTTGACCTCTATTACACGGGCTTATTGTCAACATGTGTCCACTGGGAGCCTCAGCAACTTCTCCCATTGTCTATTGTCTTATAAACAGGCTTATAAAAGCACTACAGGAAAGCCAATAACACGCCAAAGTGGAAATTGCTGGTAACTCAAAGGCTTTACTTTCAACTTCTGTGTCTTGCAGTGGTAGAAGAGGTGAGGCTCAGGGAAGGGACACAGCCTGCTCTCCTCCGTGTCTCGAAGCCTCAAAACCTAGCTGTGTTGGGATGTAGTGTGGCCCCACAGCTTTAAGCTTGCTAGATGCATCGTGAGAAGGAGCCTGCTGGATGAACTGGGGTTACTGGTCTCCAACGGCTTCAAGGGGAAAATAACAAAAAGAAGAGAGAAAAGCTGGTGGCAAAGAAACTTTGCCGGCTGATCCTAAAGTGAAGTGTAATTTTTTCTTTACCAAAACTCCCTGTTTGTGGCTGGGCTATTGTGGTAAGCTCAGAAAATATGCCTTTTTACAGTTAACAGCACTGAAGTGGCTCCTCTTAAGACAAGAATGACACAAACCCATGGGAGCATCTTCACCCACGGGAAGGCTGGCAGCATCCTTAGGAAATATCCCCATGAGACCAGTTTAGTCATCCTCGGTTTCATAACGTTCAATGTCCGAACTGGGATGTGCAGAGGCAGAATCCCCTCTGATTTAGGGACGGTCCCACTGCTCCCCATTTGCTGCTGTGGCCAAGCAGACGGGGCATTTTGGAAGAGTCATGTTTCCTCCCCGTGGAGAGTGGGGCAGCTCCCACCACCCGAGCAAAAGGCAAGGATGGTCCAGCATCTAACATTAATGGCTTTTCTTGGGCAACCAGGCCTGGCAGAGGGGGCAGGAGCAGAGAAAAATGGGACAACAGAGACCTAAATCAGTGCTGCTGCTAAAGACACCCTGCTCCCTTTGGTGGCAAGGGCAGGGAAAGGGGACACTGCATCCCTCAACAGCCATCAGTAGGTTCCAGAGCCAACGGGACCCCAGCTGGTGGGCTATGCTGTGCTGCCAACTGGCAGTGTTCAGTCAGGATGAGGAGAAGCTGTCAGTGTGGCTAAGGCCAAACAAGCTTGAAGGTAGCAAGATTAAAAAAAATAATTGCAGGAGGCAAACAGAGGAGGGATGCAAAAGAGACACTGGGCTCTGCTGGCAACCTCTGCCACATCTTTCCCCATGTCCCACGGAGGATGGGACATGGAAGGGTCATGGAAGAGTTTTGAGCTTCTCCCTGTATTTTTAATGCTCTCCTGCCCTCAGTGCAACCTTTGCCTTCCTCAGTGGCTCCCCCCAAGCGCTACAGTAGGCACCCTCACTGGATGGGGTCCTGAGCTGTGCTCAGCATTGCAATTTCCCCAGGAAAGCAAAGGCTCCCATCCCAACAGGGACCATTTAAAAGTTGCTTAAGAGGCTGCAAAGGTTGTGTTGCTTTGTTCTCTGAAGGGAAAGCTGCTTTAGCTGGATGAGAAAGAAAACACCCAACAGCAGCAGCACCAAGAAAACAAACCAACCCTGGCGTTTGTTTACAAGAGCACATTCATTGGTGTCTGGAGGGTTGACTCAGTCTGAAATGAAAAGGGGTGGCAGCAGGCGAGCTGTGCTGATACACAAGTCCACCTCCTGCCGGCGGGTGGCCCCCGAGCTGGCTTTCCCCAACTTCGTGGGCATCTTTGCATACTGCAGCCTGGTTCAGCGAACAAAGGGAGCTGGAAAAAGCACCAGGGCACATGCTAGGATGGGTACAGCACACCTACAAGGAAGACTACAGCATAAAAGCATTTGCAGGCACCCGAGGTCTCAGAAATGGCATTAGTAATTGACCGTCCACCCCAACATACAGAAAATCTCTCAAGTGCCACTCACCCCGCAGATGGACAATTGCTTCTGCATTCAGAACACCTTCAAAAGATTAACACGATTAACACCCAGGCGCTTTCTAAAGTCCTTCTTTTTAGCCACTATTAATATTTGAATTTGGGTGTACGAATTGCCCATTCTTTACCCATCAAAATATTATGTCGCTTCACAAAAATGGAGTCGACTTCCTTAAAGTGGTCATTACCATATTAAGGCCAATGCCCTGAGCAGTGAGGAGAACCACCAGTAAAGCTGTGAAGTTGTAATGCTGAAAAAAAAATCCAAAGGAAGGATCAACTCTAGAGAAATCAGCATCTTCATGCCTCAGTGTACCTACAAAGAGAGAGGACTTCACTTTCTCCCTAAGCCCAGACAGTGTGAAGCACACCTTGCTGGTGCGTCTTCTCTAGAAAAATGTCTTCTTCACATCCGACTCGCCAGGAGCTGTGTCTGTGCTGAGACAAGGTGAGGAGAAGAGACATGGGTATTGGGAAGGGAGGTACTGCCTGGCTTTGGGACTGCCCCCATCTTCATGACCACCCTTTCACCCTCCCTTAAGTGGGTATCCAGCTTTGGTCCTACAACTGCCTTGTTCAGCTGATCCTCTCTCGGCTCTGATTTCACTTCTTCAAGCTGCATTACTATTGAAACAAGGAAGTAAAGCAGCTGTTTGGACCCTAAAACTTAAAAACCTCAAGAGTCACAAATCTTCCATTTATGCCTTTCTTTTGTGGTCCAGACACATTTTTCAGGCTTGTAGCATCGTCTGAGCCCTGTTTTCCTTTATTTTGTCTCTGAAATTGGCAGCGAAGTCTGTTTGCACTATGTAACCAAAAGGTATATTTGTCGCTGCAGCAGTACATCTCACATGGAAAATGGTCTCTCTCATTTCTTCCCCCTGTAATTCTTGGAGTGGCTTGGCACTGCCGCGGACAGGTGTTTAAGACATGCTGATATATGGCAATTTCACGTTACTGCGTGAAGCTGAAACTTGTTTGCATACTAATATAACAGAGGACTACTACTGTGCTTCAACTAAATCTTGGATTTATTAACATCATGCAGGCTGGGACTGTGAATGGCTGGCAAACCTGCACGCTCAAGCATCTGTAGAAAGACACTATGAATTAAAAACCCTTATTCCATTAAGAAATGGTTTCAGAAATCCGGAGTACAGGGGGAAAGTGCTGGTTGGCTATTGGTGATGTCAGACGCATGTCAATAATATTACTTAATGGGTTTTCCTTCTTCTTATTCATAAGTTCCATTTCATACAGCTATTGCCCCGAAGGGTAATTATTACACTTTTTGGGTGGTTTTGCTCTTTTGGCCTTTGGACCCATGCCTCAGAAAACCACCCAGGGTATCCAATCTCATAGAAAGGCTTTGTGGCCAGTCGTGTTTTCTGGAGTAAGGGCTTTTTTTCTTTTCTTTCTTTTCTTTTTTTTTTTTTTTTTTCCTAACTTAACTAGGCCACGTAAACGTTTCAAAGTATCTTTGGTTTCCATCGGTCCTAAGACGTCATTGCCCACCCGAAGGGACAGCTACGCCCCACATCTCTGGCAGCACCGGGAGGACGCTCATTTTTCTTGGAGGGAAACAACACATACGAGATCATCTTTTAGGCGAAAGGACATTTTGGAGAAACTGCTTTACTTAACATTGCATATTTACTCAGTTCTCGCATCTTCAACCGTATGGTGCCGTTAGGAGCTTCAGATTGTCCCTGGTGCTGATATTTACCCATTTTAATACGTTTCAGTATTCATTTCATTTATTTATTTATTTATTTATTTATTTATTTTTCCGAAGCTGAACAACAAGACTCTACACGTGCAATTTCAGTTTGCTTCAGATTTGAAGTTGATTTTTATGCCATATTATAACCATATTTATTTAGGTTCCCACATTCTGTCAAAGTCTGTTTACACAAAGAACATTTGTTTTCACTACTGCTTGCGAGGAATGAATATAATAAGTGCCAAGGGATTTTGAGAAGTTGAGAGAATTAGTATTTGGAAACAATACATTCGGCTGTTTCTTAGGGGAAGATTCATGGAGCACAGACACATTCTCCACTAAATCTATCAGGATGAAGTAGTTCTCATGGAGACAAAGCATATTCAGTCTCTTCTCAAGTTTCAAACATTTTATAAAATCAAGAGAGTTTCTGGAAACAACAACAGTGTTTCTTTCTCAGAGAAAAATGGATAAAGTAGGTTAAGATAATTTTCCTTGTTGAAATCAAAATCCAAAGCCTGGCACTGAAAGCCAGGGTCTGCTTGCTGCTGAGCAGCATCCGTTCCCCTTACACTGCATCGCCATGATGTGTGCTGAAGCCAGAGTTACGAGCAAATTACTTGTCAGAGGCTGTTTGCAGTACTTTTAATGCATTCCCATAAATTTCAGCACATACTAGACCTGGCAATTCTGATTTTAAGACTATCATAAAGTATATTTTAGCTCATTGAATGCTGGTCATAGCTCTGAATATGTAGGGATTTGCCTCAACGCTTCTGTCTCGAAGGCTGACGTAATGAAATATCAGGAGTAATTCCGAAGCTTTGGTTTTGCAAATAAAGAAAGGTAAAAAAATAAAATAAAATCCACCTATACCTTATATTGTGGTATTATTTAGAAAATGAATAGATCAGCTTCTTGTAAGGAAATACTTGTGTCATTTGCTATAGAGGTACAGTTTGAGTAATGCTCCTCCAAAATCAACATTAGCATTACTAGTTGCAAGGTCTGACACATCATCAAAATTCATGCTATTTGATTTTAGGTATTGTAATACCCTTTACATTTCAAATATTCCTCAGAGATTTTCTCTGCTATCTGGAAAATAATGAAGTACGTAATGGGTTATTCCCTTCTTGACAGTGTCCTAACAAGCTAGAAACATGCAGCTATTTCCATAGAAGCATAATTAAAATAAAATAAAAAGATAAGCCCTTTTCACTAAGTCTTCAATGGCAATTTATTTTGATGTAAATGCACAGTTGAATTGTTATATTTAAGGTATGAGTGACTACAGGAAAACACTCATATATTCTGTGATCTGTATTAATGTCTTCTAACATTTCTGCAGTACACAGTGGCACATTTGTGTGCTTTCTGATCTTGGTTGTTTTAATTTTTAAAGTCCCTAAGCACCAATGAAACACAAAGTGTTTCTAGAGGTTTGTTGCTGGAAGCTAAGCTAGAATACATTTGCAATCCATTTTGTTTCTCTGCCATCCATTAAACCTGGCCATCCTTAACAAGCCAACGTTTTTTTTTTTTTTTTTTTCCCTGCAGAAACTACCTGAAGCTTTGTGGCATTTACCATCGCCTTTACTCATCAGTGAAAAATTAATTCCCTATTTATTCCAAAGCACAAATCTCCAACTTTCTGGTTGTGGTATTGCTTTAACTCACAACCACCATCACTACCAAGGTCACCAGCTGCATACAGAGGTGAGTTCAGCAATGAAAACCACCAAGATTTTCAGTGTGAATGGCTGGATGCGGCTGGCCAAAAGACCACAGGTACTGCACCCTGTATAAGCAGTTCCTATCCACGTACACTAATTCCTACCACCTCATGCAGTGCCAGATTACCCACGAAAAGTGATTTTTGCATTGCATTGACCATTAAACATGAGACATTGCAGGAAACAGGCAATGCCTCCCAATAAAGGCGTCTGCAAATGACTAAATGATTTTTACGTTGCCATTTTACGAAATTTCTGCCCCTGCCCTCCAGCACTGAGGAGAAGTGTGGAAAAAACAACAACAACAACAACAAAAAAATACACCAGCTCCTCCCTTTCTTCTCCACAGATCATCTTCCAGGAAGGCTCCCTTGCATTTCAAAACTAAGGGCACATAAGGTCCTCTCAGGACCCTTGCACTCAGTTCAGAAGAAGATGTTTTATTTTTCCCCTGGAACAATGTGTTCCTACAATAAAGCAGCCTTTGATTCACAGCCTTGCTTGGTTGGAGAAGCACTGTGACTCGTTCCCTGTGTGTCAGGGAGGCGAGCTTTTCCCAGAGCAGCCCCAAACACCTGTAATTACCATCACTTCTTACCCATGGAAAAACCAAAGTCTTTCCCGCTTAGTAGCCTGCAGGAAAATAGGAACTGTCAGGGATTTTTGCAAAGCAATGTGACAACGAGAGACTTCAGTGGCCCAGACAAAGTTATTAGAGAGAGGACCACGTCCCGTGTCAGCTCGGCATCGCCTGCAATATTCTGCTACCATTTCTGTGGCTCCTCCCTGTGCTCCAGCTCAAGACTTGGCCTCTCTCCTAATCCCACTTGTTTGGGCAATAAATCAGTGACAGTGCACACCTAACTCATTTCTAATGTACAAAGAACACGTGCATTTTAAAGGTTTCCTCCTTCAGTTGCATGGTAAGATGTGAGAGGAGGCTTGCTAACAGGTTGGCCAAGGTGTCTTGTGGAGCTTAGAGATGAACTCGCTCCATCACTGCTGCTTTTTGTGCTCATCTCACCCTGACAAACTCTTGCTCCACAGTTTATTTGCTGGAAACCAGCTCCCAAGGGCCCTAGGCAGGTACCTCTGATGTTTTCCTCCTCCACACTTGCAACACAAGACACATGAGGTAGGAAGCCTTTACAGTACAGATGATGCACAGAAAAATAATGCAACTTGCCTGATGTGTCAACTGCATTGAAACTTATGTGAAAGCGATCACGACCGTGTGGAAAGCGAGCTAAGAGCCTGGTCACTTAAGCCAAGTCACACAACACATTTGTCTCATGACTAGATTGACATGAGCCCAATTCAGGGCTGTTTTTCCAGGCCACAAGCTGGTGCAAAGCAAATTTAATTGTTCTAGGGACATTCTCCTGCATTTGTTTACAGTTTGTCATTTCCACAGGGTTCTCGTTAATAAACAAGTATGCAGGAATACTCGCATAATGTGAACAGCCAGAGGGCATTTGCTGGAAAAACCTGAAAACCAAATCGTTTGATGTCTTTCTATGGATTGAGTCACCAGCCCGCTTGCTCTGTGCTGCTGCTCAGGTTTGCTGGGCTGTCGTGCCAATTTGCAGAGGACAAACAAGGATGGAGCCGCTACCAGAGTGTACTGCGTGGCTTTTTGTGACCCCTGCTCCAGGGATTGTATTTTGGGAGGTTTTAGTAGGAAAACAGCCTGGCAAGGCTGCCACCATTGCTGCCGCAGCCCCCTCTCAGCTGCTGGTTCTGCATCCTAGCCAGGGCGCAGGAGCAGCCCGAAGAGCCCTGTTGGGGGAAAGCACAGCACCAAGCTAAAATAAGAAAAGCTAGTCTCGGTGAGGAGGGAAGAGAGGCAGACTCCTCTAGGTAATAATTCTCAGCATGGCCTAGAATAAGCTAAATCGGGGCGGTCAGGAGTGTCCCCAGAGGTCTGTGCTGCCTCGCTCTGCTGGCATGCAGAGGCAGGAGCAGCAGCCGAGAGCTTTTACAACCAGGCAGACCCAGCCTTCACTTCGGTACATGCCCTACACTGCCTTTCCCTGGCAATAAAAGGGGAAGAAATTTGGGAAATCCCCTGATGGTGCACACTCCAACCATTTGCATCAGTCCCAAAATGTGGCAGGGATGCGCTGAGTTTTCTTTCTCTGCAGGAGTCCGTTCCCAGTTGCAATCGCTTTGGTTATTTAGAATGTAAAGAATAAAATAAAATAAAATAAAATAAAATAAAATAAAATAATAAAAAATAAAATAGTGCAGGAGCAGGTGAAAAGCAGCCCAAGGACTAAGGAAGGTGAGAGCGAGGCGCCCCCCCTGACGGTGCTGTTCCTCGAAATTGGAGGCAGCCACACCTCTTCCCGCACGCGGCTGGGGCCAGGGCGGGCAGCGTGCAGCTTCCCTGGCTTCCTGTTATTAGAAAACCCCGGGATGCTGCAGCAAGAGGCGGTCTTATTAGAGAGGAATCGGGAGAAAAGAAAATAAAGAGAAAAAAAAAAAAAAAGCATGTAAAATGCAATCTTGCTGGTTCTCTGGAAATCCAGGGCTACCTGTCAGCTCTGGTGCCTCAGACTTGTGGGCAGGGCTATGGGGCAACCCACGCTGGGGTTGTTGTGTTGAATACAGCACACAGATGTTGGGGAGCCAATCTGGAATTGGGAATTTTGCGTTTTCATCCTTTTTCTCTCTCCTTGGATTTGGAGCAGACCCAAACAGCCAAGGGATGGGGACGGGGATGGGCTTGCAATGGCCCGGCACTGCGTTGCTGAGGTTGCTGCTGTGCTTAAGGGCTCATCCCTAAATAAACCAAGGGGTTTATTATAAAGCAGTGCTGATGAGATGGTTTGGCTGGGGATCGGGGGCAGAATGACAGTGTGAGACATGATTGCACCCATCACCTGCCCTCCAGTGGGGCAGCAGGCTGAAACCGCCCGACTCATCTCACTTGTGGGCTCACCCAGATGGGTGCCCAAGGAGGCTGGGTGGTGGGAAGGGAGGGAGCGAAATATCTGACTGCACAAACCCGTCAGAAATTTGCAAGAATAACAGGAAACCCAGCTGCTAATTTTCCATCTCGCTTGTTTTCGGGTAGGCACACACCCTGCGGAGTCCGGAGCCAGTGAGCCCTGCAGAGGTGGGGAGGGGTGTGAGATAACTGCAAGTTGCAAAAATTATATTATTATTATTATTATTGCTATTATTATTATTGCTATTATTTCTATTATTACTATTATCTTTAAATAACGATGATGTTGTTGAAGAAGGGGCCGCCCTGGTGTCAGTGGGAGCCCCGATGCTTTTTGCTGCGAGGCGAACAACAACGGTGATGCTGAGAGCCCCTGCAGCCACTGCGGGGAGGGGGGACCCCAGCCCCATTTCACCCCCCCAGGGATGTGGCCGGGGGAGGCAGCCGAGTCCCCAGGCTCCTGCCACGCTCGCTCGGTCGCTCTCCAAGTGTCTGCTGTGCCCGCTCCTCCCTGCGGCCACGCATTATCATCATTTATTCATTCCGTGACCTTGAAATCCCTCTCTCTCACCAGCAAAACAACGAATCCCCATCAGAAGGGTGGGCTTGACAAAAGAGAGGGGAATAAAATAAAATAAAATAAAAATCGTGCAACCTCCCATGTTGCTTGTATTAGGTCAGATGGGAGAACTTATTTAATTAGTGACTTTTATAGGGCTTTATTTTTCGATGCCCAGTGGAGTAGTTAAGATTGGTAATAAGAAAGAAGTCTGGTCCCGTGCCAGCCCTCCTAAGACAATGGTGCAGGGAGGAAAGAGCCAAGCAATATATTTGAATGTTTTCAATGCCTTGGGTTTTCTTTTTTTTTTTTTTTTAAAAACTTTATTTTTCAGTGCCGTATTCTAAAACCATTTGAAGGGTGTACATGGAGGGGAGGGGAAGGAAATTGTTCGGGGCGGCCCGAGGGGAGGCTAACAATGAATAATGGAACGGCGAAGCGGGGAAACTGCAGCTCTCTTGCTCTCTCCCATTTCTCCATGGCCAGAGAAGTTTCCCCCGAATGAGACCTGCTCCAGCACAGGAATAGGATGTCTGGGTGATGGCCAAGTGCCAGGTTTTTGGCATAGATGATGGTGGATTGCTCAGGTGCACAGTGAGGATGGATAACCGTGGGTTTGGATTTCTCAGCTTGCCCAGGGAATTGGGTGCAGGGGGACCTTCCCTGATGGCCCTGGACCACGCACCCCGCATCCCGAGCGGCTCAGGGCTGCTCTCCCGGGATGACATGCAGTGCACATAAAGCGTAAAGCAAACCAGATGCTTCATTAGAAATTGCACAGCTGCGGGGTTCTGCTCTCCTTGGGCCCACGAGTTGTGCTACCCGCTTGCTGCCCATTGATAGGGAAACTCCGCTGCCAAAGGTCTTTGATGCCAAGCGTTTGAAAGACGTCCACAGGCCACCAGCTAAGACAGTAGCCTCACCAGTGGCCAAAAAGCCCCATGCAGCCTGATTGCTCAGTAGCCAAACTTTACTACTTGGGAGAGGAGTCAGCCTGTTTCCTGACAGCAAGAAGAATAATGTAACATCGTTCAATAAATTCCTAGCAAAAGCAAAAAAAAAAAAAAAGGAAGAAGAAGGAAAAAAAAAAAAAAGCAAAAAGCCCCGTTGAGCTTTGTCCTTTGCAAAATGAAAAATATGGTTGTTTTGCTCCGCTGGAGGAAAAGCAGAATCAGCTTTAAAATCGACGGCGGAGTTGGCCAGGTGCCACAGCCCTTTTGGCTTCAGCTTCCTTCCAATCGCCGTCTCCCTGCCAATTCGGAGCGCGCAGGACATGGCTACACACCTGATGATACTCTGAGTAATGGCCTTGGCTTGCGGCTATCTGCTCCATGCAGCAGGGAAGTGGGAGGGTGTTCATTTATCAAAGGCGCTCATCTGAGCAGTTGTGGCCTGCCTGGCACGGGGGCCGGCGCTGCTTCATGCGGGAGGGGATGAGTCTGTTGGAGCCCAGGGGATGCGCGGTGGCCCCCGGGGCTCGGCAGGTGACTGGTGCCAGAAGACACCCCCGAAGATCAAGGCTCTGCCTTGTCCTACTCATGCACAGGCTCAAGAGAGGCCAGAAGGGCCCCCGTGCTGCAGGAGAAACTCTAGGAGCATGGCCTGGTGTCTACATTTATTTGTACCAGGGCACTGACAAGAAGAAGCCTTGGGTCACAGTATTTGGTTCCTTGCTATTCCTGCCTTGGCATCAGCAAGAGACCCGGATCTCCGCAAGGGCATCATAAGATAGGAAAGACAATTAGAAGTTAGAAGGGGAAGGACATGCCATAAAAGCTGTTACCAACCCTTCCCTTCATTCCCTCCACATTTTTCACGGGGAAAAAAGTTCCCTCTGCAAAAACCGATTTGGAAAATTTCCACCTGTTCTACTGGCTGCATCCATGAGAGTATTTCTGCCTCTGGCAATAGCTTCTGCTTGCGGCTTGCTGCGCCGATGAGACATACGGCTCCAACGTATGGCTCCGGTATCTTTCTTGGGCAAGGACTGGTGTGAGCAATACAGCAGGAGGTGCTACAAATAGGCAGAAAGTTTTGCAAAAACATAGAGTGGGAAGACTGTGCTGTTGCAGCTGAAACCCATGCACGCTACATCTAACGCAAACAGTCCCCTGCTTCCCAAATCGCACAAAGCCGGAAGCTAAAATAACTGCTTTTTGACCTTTTTGACTTCTCCCATCTCCTTGCCAGTCCCCTTCTGCCTGCCCCAGCCACCTGCCTTTGTCGTTACGATAATCAGCAGCAATAAACAGGTGGCAGTTTGGTGTTGTGGAAGCCACCTGAGATATTTCAGGCCACGCCAGCCTGGTGGCTTCAGACAAGCCATCGGTAAAGTCACCTTGCCACCCAGCCTGGAAGCTGGCCAGGCTGGAGACAAGCCCCTCTTGGCAGTGGCACCTGAATCAAGAAAAGAAGGGAGAAAAAAAACAGAGGAACCATGGCTGGGACCATGGACAGAGGAGCTGAGCCCGGTGAGGTGCCTGCCGCCCCCCAGCTCCAGGCGAGCTCTCTGCAGAGGCACCTTTAAGGCTCTGGGCCTCGCGTGCTTTAGTCACGTTTTAAAAATAGGACGGGAGGCTTCTACTCCGCTTAGGTATTTTGGAAAATTTTACTCAGCCTTTCTGCAGCTCCTGTCAATCCTTCTCAGCACGTGCTGAGACGCACCCGTGGCATGGACACAAATAGCACGTGTCCCTAGGCCCTCTCAGCCGTATCCGGAGACACCTCGATGGGCTTCCCTGGCTGCCTCTCTAACCTCTGTTACAGGAACACAATGGGGGTAAGGCTCGGGGAGGTATAAATCTGCAAACCAGCCCAAACTGACCCAGCGCTCTGCTCGTTTGACGAGGTGGGATAGGGGTCCCGGCCCAGCAGGATGCGCCTTCAGCCCCAGGGTCACCACAGGAACCCTTCGTCACGAGGGCTGTGGTGGTACACGGCCATGAGCAACCCCAGCAACCCCACACGTGGCTTTCAGTCTGAGCACATCCAAGTGCTTCAGCTCCTGACCCTTGTCCCGGCCATGAACGCTGTCAGTAGGCCAGGCCACGTCATGTCACCTCCTGTGTCACAGGGATGCCTTCTGCATCACAGGGCCTGTGGCAGGGGAGGGGAACCAGAGACAAAAGCATTCTGAAGCTGGTGGATTGAGCGGCCTGATGAAGAGGCAGGACGCTTACGGGATCTTTTCCCCTCATAAAACAATTTCTATTACATTTCCTGAGATGACAACCACGCAGACTTCCCAAGCTTTCTCTTCCATTTATGGTTTACCTGCAAACCAAGAGCAGGAGGGGCTCTTGAGCAAACACAAGCCCCATTCTCCATCCACGGGGAATTTTACCTTGCTATAAACTCCTGCACCCACTGTCTCTGACTACGTATCACCCTTCAGGCAGCCAAATGTAAGATGGCAGATAAGAAAGAAAAGGAGAATGATTTTGAGACTTGAGTCATCATCTCTGATCTGGGGCTTCAACTCCCTTTGACAGATTTGTTAATGACAGGAATTTAAGAAAACCATGTATGTTTTCTTTCTGTGTGTTTTCATTGCTGGGGTGACCATGCTGGGACAACCCATGGTGCAGCCCTTACCTGCTGGCCAGCAGGACGCTTTGGTAGGACATGGAGGCACACTGCATGTCCGAAGCCTCCCATAATAGCACTTTTGCCTCAAGTAGAGGCAGAATGGGCTGCTTAACACTGCTGGGAGCCCCCCCAGCCTGCCCTGCAGACAGGTCACTGCCAGCCCGTCTGCTTCATTTCTCTGATTTCTTGATTTCTGCAGTTTGATTTCTCTGATTGCATTTCCACGTCCCTCTTCTCCATCATTGCCGCAGCATCTGCCCCAGCACTGCAAGCTGCTGGGAGTTAGTGGGGGGAAGGATGTTTCCTACTTGGGCTTTTTCAGATCAGAAAGCTCTGCAAAGTTCAGCTCAGACAGTCCTATCCAGATTGTAGGGACTGTTTGTTCCCAGTTTTGGCAGGGTTGTGAATGATGCATGAATAACAGCATCCCTTAATTAGTGTAATATGCTGTACCAGGTTAGAAAGCACTCTCTGGTTTTGTTTTTCCTTGGTGTGTGTGTGTGTATTTCTCTTTAAAGAAGAAGGGAATGAACAGAAAACATTGCAGTTGTGTTTTTGTTGGTTGGGGCACAGATAAACCCTGTTCTGATCGGGCTGGTTATGAATCACTGGAGAGCCATATCCACACCAAACAGCGCCGTGGCCAACCTGATGTCTGCTTGGCAGTTGTGCTGAGCATAAGCTCCTTAATTACTGTTTTTGCTGTCTGAATCTTGGTGGAATAAAGAGAGAAAAAAAACACCCTTTGTTTCCTTTGAATTTCAGAGGCTGGATGCATCAGCGCGCATACACGTGCATGCGCACCTGCGTGTGCATGCATGCACCGACGCACACGTGGTCTGCTTCGACTTTGGGGAGCGAGGAGGAAGCTCCATCACCAGCTTTATTTCCCTTTGTTTTTCTGCCTCCCTTTCTTCCCTCCCCTGGCTGTTGTTCTTTGGGGTGTTTGCAACGTGCCCATCACATCCCAGCTGTCAGGAATGATGTTTTCATTGTTGTGACCACAAAGGACGTCGCCAGCCCTCCCACCCTTCCTCCCATGGCATTTTTCCCCCAGCACTGCTTCTGCGTACCCAGGAGCTGTGATTCCAGCCCTCGGGCACTGCCTCCACCCTGGTTTCGGGAGGGGCGGCGTGGGGGGGGTGGGAGGGAAACGGACTCTTCCCTTCCCTTCTCTTCCTTTCCCTTCCTATGGGTGCCTTCGGTAGCCGGTGGCACCCATCCCTCACCCTCGTGCCGCCACCACCTGAGCATCCTCCTGCTCCTGCGCCAGGATGAGCGCCGCTGCCCACCCGGGATGCTGGGGTCAGCCCCTTCTCTGACTCATGCTTCTTCCCTGATTTGATGACTCCAAGTCTCCCTCCTTTTTCCCCTTTCCTCCTTCCCAGCAGAAAGGTGCCCTGGCTCGGCATCGCCGCTGCTTTTTCCCTGCGGGAGCGTGGGGGACATCTCCCAAAACCTCGCCTTGCATGGGGACGTCTCCGGCACCGGAGGCTGAGGAGCAGAGCAGCACCGGGGTCCCGGACCGGTGCGGAAAGAGAAAGCTCTCTCCCACTGGGTAACCCGGCAGCAACTGCTATTTCAGTAAACATATCATTTTGTGCTCAGTAAACACACATTCCAGAGGAATGCTCTCATTGTTTTTTTGCTCTGTAATGCATTAATGAAGAAATAAAGTTTAGGTTGTGTAATGGTGACAGCTTGAAGTCATTTTGCCTAGTGTTATTTCTCAGCGAAGGCTCAGCTCTCCCTGG
The DNA here is from genome assembly GCF_009769625.2 of Cygnus olor. NCBI lineage: Eukaryota > Metazoa > Chordata > Aves > Anseriformes > Anatidae > Cygnus > Cygnus olor. The sequence goes on along the minus strand of NC_049173.1, from coordinate 28,501,419 downwards.
AACGGGAGGAAGAAAAGAAGACCAGATTTCGCTTCAAACTCACCAACATGTGCAAAAAAAATCAAAACACAACAGCAATTAACTTCCCTCCACATGCCCCAATAAAACTACCTCTCTCGCTCGCTCTGAGCTTTGTCACGTATGGGGCTGTTTATGGAGGAGACAATACAAAGTGGGTTTATACAAGGCTCTTGTTTTAATTTTTGTTTTATGTCCACTGGAACCCTCAAGTAGTGAATTCATTTCCTGATATAGTAAACATTTCTGATGGCCAGGATTCTTTCTCTTTTCCCAAATGAACACAAACCCCTGGTCTAACTCACCAGCAGCGCAGTCTATACAAACAGACGTATCAGCTACATTTTCAAAGAATGCATCTTAAGCACGCAGCTATGAAAATAAACAAACAGCAACGCTTTAACGAGAGCCTGCCCGACCCCGCTGCAAGGAGGAAGCAGGGACACTCTTCTCCCTGAAATTTGCTCAACTCCTCAATGGCATGTGGAAAAACTATCAGCTTTTCACTATATTCCAGGAAAAAAAAATCCCGTTCTTGCATTTGCACACCGATGGCTGCCTGCTCCCTGCTAACTAATCTACACATCCCCTCTGATTTGTGACCCTATTTGCACTATGCAAATGTCTTCTGACAGCTCTCTTTTCCTGTCATTAAAACAAACAATGGCCCCTGTAACCAAAAAGGAAATCAGTAACAGGCGAAAGCTGTTCTCTCTAGTTCTTTTCTTTCTTTTTCTTTTTTTTCCTTTTTCTCCCCCCACCCTTTTTTTTCTTTTCTTCTATTTTTTTCATTTTTTCTCCTCTGGTTCTGTGACTAACTGTTAGTAATTACCCTGAAATATTCACAAACTTTTTTGTCTCCCAAACAGCTTTACTCATCCTAGTGGCCAACGCAGCATTTCCAATAAAATCCCTCTTCTAAAAAAACTGAAAATAGGGAAAAAAATAATGTCCTTCTGCTCAACCTTGTAAAAAACACCTTCTGCCTTTTCTTTTATATATATGTAAGTATATATGTATAGATTATATATATATATGTATATAATGACTGGTTTGGGGACCATTGGAATTAGTTCCTAGTCTGCCAGGAATATTTTAAATATTCTGGAGAAACATTAAGGATTTAGAAGGTATTGGTGGCTTGGAGATGATGCGCGTAGGGAGGATGACACACCTGTCTCTCCTCATCCATCCATTCTCCAGTGTTCATCTTATCCTGATCTACATATCCAGCCAAAAAAGAGCATTGCTGGTGGCTGTGCCGTGCCCAGCAACGGCTGGAGGTACCTGGCTCCAACACCTGCTCTGCCTTTGGTTTCCCAGGGAAAAGGGTTGTTTTCAGAGACTTCAGGGTGCTTACCCCCGGGAGCTGCTTCTCTGTCCTTTAAATAATACGATACACATAATCATAAAGTGGGCCAGTTTTCCAGCCCATCACACAAGCCTTGTGCCTGTAGGGCTCGGCTGAAGCCAGTGGTGTTAATGTTGACATAAGACCATGATGACCAAGTGGGAAATTAGTCCCGTAACACTTGATTGTCTTTTACAAAAATTTACTAAACAGTCTTAATGGTTTTGTTTGTGGTACGTGTTGCTCACTCCTGATTGTACTTCTGCCAAGTTGTATTTTCAACTGTAAACACTGGCCTCTCAGAAAATCTGAAGTAAAGCAAAACAGAAAAGATGTTCAAAATAACGTTGCAACCTAATTTAATTTATCCCTTGGTAATTGCATTTGTAGGAAATGAACAACGCAAACAAAACAGAACCCAAGTCTTTCCAGCCATCCCAATTGCTTTCACATGCTGCTGCACCGGGTGCAGCCAGCACACGGTTAACTCTCCGGCTGCGTCGGGGGATGCACGACCGGGGGTTAAAAGCCTTAGTGCAGGGACCCCCAGGTTTGTGCTCACCTCCCAGACCCTGCTCTGGGTCCCTGCCCGTGGCTACCACCTTCTGAAGGCGAGTCCATGGGTGCAGCTCCCCACCAGGCAGCTCTGCCATCGCTCTGCCCTTCCACACCATCCCCATCCCTCGTTCCTTCAGTACCAGTCCCTCTGCTTCACACGTCGGTCCCGAGGACATGCAGCTGGATGACCACTCACCAAGCGCCATGAGCCATGCAGCTGAAATCCCCCCTCACTAAGACATTTACACACTCGCTAATTTTAGTCATATCTGAGAAAACCTTGTTGAGCTTGGGCCTCTGCTTGCAAGGCTGCAGGATCTTGACGAAGGGGGCTGACATTCAGCAAGTGCACGCATGGTTTCTGCAGCCATTTCTACATCTTGGGGTTGCTTGTAAACCACACAGCCTGACCACATTTCAAGTATTTGATATTTGCCTTTTTTTTAATTTGTGCTCTCTTGGTGATCTCAAGCGTGTGCCACTGTTTGCCTCTACCACGTGGCATTGCTTCTCCATTTTGATTCAAGCGGTCCCAGACCCACAATCAACTCTCGGAGCTGTCATGCAAACCCCTCTGTTCACAGACACATGGACAAAGATTTGCACAAGCATTTGTCGGATGGTTCATATTTGCACAAGTATCTGCACCACGACCCCATCCCGTGAATATTTCAGCAAATGTTGTTGTACCTGCCTGATCGCTGGCCAGCGGCAATCACTAGGAGAATCACTGCTGCTGCCAAAATAAACTCATGGTTTTTATTCGCGGGAGTACTTGTAAACAGCATTTTTCTAGTGTTCACCCAGTTCTAAGTGGAACTCCCTGTGTGATGAATGCTGTTTACAGTGCAGCTCTTTGTTGTGAAACGGGGAAAAAAGGCAGTTTCTTGTGCTTCTCCGCAGCACACCAGTGCCGCAGAGGAAGGTACAGCCCCTCCTGCTGTCCTCTTGCACAAAAAGCCATGCCCCACATCTTGCTTGACCTCACGCTAAAAACCCATGCGGGTTTCCGTGTCCTCAGATCAGCAAATCGTACGAAAGATGAATGGGGAAAGTCCTGATTTGGGTGGAGAAGCTTTGACACTTTCCCTACAAGTCTCCCCATGGCTTCACCACTCACGGAGCGTTTAACGGAGAGCTGTGATACGCTCTGCGAGGATCGATGAGCCACATGTGCTGGTGGATTCACAGGCAGGGAAAGCTCATTCCCCACGCAGGGGAAAAGCCGAGGGTTGAATAGGATCACGCAGGAATGCCAGCTCAATTAAGGCCAATGCCATTAGAAATCCGGAGTGACTCCCACAGTGCGAACGGCGTCACTCCAGATTTCTGAGACCCGAACCTGCCTTTGCTCCTTTGCTCCTGTGTTTGATGCAGCCCCAAGGTTTAATTGCTCCCCCCTCAACGCTCGTGGATTAACTGAGATTTGGGAGCCGCACGCTCCTGCTGCTCTGGGAGCCCTTTGGGCTCCAGCCTGGGAAGCTCCTTCTGGCTTTCGAGACGCTCTAACCCTCCCTTTCCATTTGAAGCATGTCCTCTCATCACCCTCACCATTTTTTTTTTTTGATTCCCATATTACAAGGTGATTACTTTGCCTGCTACATTAACCATTCACCTGTTCCTGCAACTGAGGAATGGCTTAAACACTCTTTTGACACAATCCCTTGAAAATGGGTTGCTCTACTGCAGTCAATGAACATAGCGTGGGAAAAACACATTAATACTTCCAGCGGTGACACTGAGGATGGCTATAAATAACCCCCCTATTACAGTATTTATATATTATTACATCATATAGCCACTTAAAACTGAGAGCAATTGGAAGCGTTGAATAATGTAAAGGCAATCGCCTCTACATTAGTTCCACTGTCATGGGCATTACGTGCTGCTTGGTAACATTGCCGTGCTCGTTCTGTCACGCAGCGTTGCGTGACATTGGCGGTGGTGTCGGAGCATCAGCGGGCCCTCTGCAAATGGCACACAGCGCTCCGCAGGGTGCGTGTAGCTCAGCGTTATATAACGAGGGTGCTTCCCTGGAGGGTTTTGTCGGTGCGTGCTTTTTTCCTGGTGATTTCATTCGAATGAGGTGTCCAATTCCAGGTTTGCTTTAAAGTAGCTGTCTAGATGTGCCCACCACACCAGGTTTCAGCACCCTCATACATGGAGAAGGAAGGTTTGCAGTGTGGTGGCCAACCAACCCTCTTATGAATCATATCACAGTGTCCTGGGTGGCTCCTGCCTGCTTCAGTGACTTCTCCAGCCAGAGACATGGCTGAGAAAGTCTGGAAAATGAGCTGCTCAGAGCTTGGCAAGGATGCATTTGAGTATTGAGCCTCAAACTCATGGTTGCCTGAATCTGGTTCTGGGCCACAGGCAAGACTTCATCTTGAAACAAATCAGATTACTTAAAAATGCTATTAAACCATACAACAGTGTCATAATTCATGTTGTTGTTGTTGTTGTTGCGGCTCTTCCTTTTTTGGGGGAAAGGAGAGAGGAGGAGAGCAGTTGGATAGATGCTTGGTGTGACCATGCCCATACCATGGCTTGGTTTCTTGCTAACTATGGATTTCAATTTCCTCAGTTTTGATGAGCTTCCCTTGAAAAGAACCCAGCAAAACAAAAACTCTTTCTCTCCGCTTGAATGTCTCACTACTGGTTTTCATGGCAGGGATGCCCATCTGAATTACAGTGTGGTCAGCAGCGCTCAGTGCCTCATTGATCGTCACTTGTCAAACGAGCTCCTGTGTGGCATTTAGGACCCAGTCTGGAGGAGGATCTCCACCACAGTGGAGCTTGGAAGGGGCTGTTCCAAAAAGCAGTCATTGCAGATGTTGAGAAATCACTTCTCTGAACCTTGTCCTCACATGACATATGACCAATTTCTGCACAAAGATCTGCAGTCAACTTTTATTACAGCTCAGATTCAGCTGCTTCTTTGATTTATCGCAACAATGCACATTCAATATCTTTCTTCTGATCTGGAGGCCAGAAATATAACTCCACTCATATGTTTGTATTCTTAGGATTTGGGATTTCACAGATTCAGAAACTCATTCATAGATTCACAGAGTTTAAGGCCAGAAGAAACCATGAGAACATCTGGTATGACTTCCTATATTTCAAAGCCATTCAATTGCAGCCAGTTAGCCCAGTATTGAGCCCAGTAGTTTTGCTACATCTTCCAGAAAAACATCCAGCTCCAGACATACCGAGATAAGGGGATATGAACATATAAAAAGCTGGAGACTCACCACCTTACTTGATTTAGAAGCTCACAGTAATTAAATGTGCCTTGTTTCTAATGCATTTTTGTTTGGCTTCCCATCTAGCAGTCAGTTCTTCATCTTCTCCCACTTTATAACTGATCAGCATTGCCTGGCAAGCTACAGTCCTCAAACTTTGAAGGGTTTTTGCCTGTCATCTGGACAAAAGGCCAATCTATCTAAAGTATTTGTTAGTCAACTTTAGCCAACTAGTTTTTGCTATTTCATTTTATTTTATTTTATTTTTTGTTTTGTTTTATTTTATTTTATTTTATTTTATTTTATTTATTTCTATTTTATTGCACCAGTGTTTGTGTTATTATTTCTTCCTAAGTAACACAGAGGACATTCACTCCATATTAGAAAACAGAAGTTTGCCTTTAAGAAAATGTTGGTGTGAGAACTTGGGATATTTTAAAAAATATTGTTCAGAATACTTTCATTTTATAAATGAACAGAAATTGAACTTGCTGATTGAATTTGCTGATGTGAAACACAAACTGACATTTCTTGCTGAAACAAGGGTAGTGACTTGCCTTGCCAATGGGCTCACCCATCTCTCTGTACACGCGCTGTATGGCATTACTCTCTCCCCATGCCATTCTGACATGCAGATGGAGCTAGATCTGTCTCTCACACCAAGAAGGCATGTGTGCCAACTTTGAAATTAGTTGTGCAATCTTATTCTGCATCTTTTCTGGTTTTCAGCAGCTATACCATTCTCTGGGACTCCTGATCCAAAAGGGCTTAATCATTGTCACCGTTTGTCCTTCTGGCTATGTGTGAAGGACAGACTTTTCTCACCATTGACTATTTACACCAGAAGCTTTTTTTCTCTCTTTTTTTTCTTTCTTTTTTTTTTAATTCCTTTTTTTTTTTTCCTTTTTCCTTTTTTCTTTTTTTCCCCAGTGTTATCCTTCCTTCTTTCTGAATGGGCAGACATTTTAATGCTACATTAATGGCCTTCTGAAATAGGCTCATTTCAATTTAATTTTTCTGAACTCTATGACTTTCTCCTCTCCATCTATTGGAATCCGTTGGGATTCGTTATTTTTAATGCGCTTAATAAATAACAGCAGCAGAGCTGGGAAGAAGCAAATGTTTCTCTCACATTGATCTCTCCATCTTTTACAGTATATGAAATCCAAGAAAAAATATCCTCCATTTGTCCCTGAATACGTGCCATGACTGCGTGCCTCTGCCAGTAACCACCACCTCAAGGCACAGGTTTCTACCACCTCCGATGAAGGATGCTTTTGAGCTAGAATAGGTGTTAACATCTGAAGCATGTGTATTTACCATTGGCCTTTTGACATGCAGATAATCACTCCGACTTCACCAGTAAAACTTATTGTTAGCTTTGCAAAGAGTGGTTAGATAGGTAGCCACCCACTTATTCCTCCCATCTCCATTCACAGGCAGATGCTTTTTCATGACTGCCTCTTTCTGCATCCACGAATGGCAAGCAGTGCCAAGAAGAGTGATGCGAATAGGTGATGCGGGGCAGAGGCACCCAGGAGGATTTGGCATTACCAGGCTTATTTTGTATACACACCTGTGGCAATCAGAGCTGGAGGGGAAGCCCCTGGCGTTCCTCACGTAACAGATGTCCAGAGGCTGACTTCTAATGGGATTTCCTCAAGATGGAAAGGAAACGTGGCCAGCCTGAGACAGCAAGGGAGGGAGTGACTTTTGAGTCCTTCCCCACCAAGGAGCTTACGCTTATGACTTTGAGACACAAGAAAGCACCCTTGTGCTGCAGAATTTCACTGACAAACTTGCATTGGGTTCCTCCGTTCAAATCCCCTTCTTTCTCCCAAGGAACAGAAGGTGTGGCTTCAAGCCTCTGGGGGCAAAGGAAGGACCTGAGTTGGCATCTCTTGGCTGATGCTGTTGGGCTCCCCGCTAAGAGGCCAGCCTGGGAAGCACCCGCAGCTCTGCATCACCTGGCCTAGGCGAGCCGGCTGTATGGGGTGCTTACATCCAGATATTCTCATTTGGAGAGCCAGGCTTAGGGCTGCAACCATCTCCTCACTGTATTCTTGCGGAAAGCATGGTCTGCTCCATGCAGACCTATCAGCCTGAAAGCAGAGGCAGTGGAAACAGTTTGCAGCTGCTGCTCGGGCGAGGGATGCAGCAGGTGCGTGCTGGCAGGCAAAAACACAGGTAGCACCTAGCCGTTGTGCTGTAGCACTCCTGGCTTTCATTTCATGCTCACACGCTTCCTGAAACGAGCTGTCTCCAGGTTCTCCTGTAGGTTCATTTCATGAACTGAGGGTACCCAAACCCAAGGCTATGAAAAACCAGGCTTTGCTTGAGCCCCTGCTTTTGCTGGTGGGAGGAGAGCACTCGGACAGAGGCAGCCTGCCTGTGAAACCGGACAGGACTTGAAGTCCGGGGCAAAGCCTGTCATTTCTGGAAAATTCTGACCTCCTTCTTGCTAGCTATTTCTGCAGATCCACCACTTATGAAATAGTTGCATGTCCCATGCTGCTAATATACGATCCCCACACGGCCCCTACCAGTTTTACAGGCGGGGAGCTGGTGTACAAAAGTGAAAGAGAAGAGCTGAGGGTTTCAGCCACAGGGGAAGCCTCTGGTGAAGGGAGGAATTTGTTCGCTTCCCCCAGGCCATGCTTGCTTTCTCTTCTAGTCTTGCAACAGCCATGGGGGAGAAATAGCCAAGAAGAACTGCGACCCACTGCTGCGGATCTAGGCTCAGAGGTCTCCAAATGTCGAAAGCATTTTGGTGTGGGTGTGCAGGCTCAACCTCCTCTTCAAAAAATAATAATTTTAAAAAAATGGATAAAAAACTGCTGCGAGGGAGCCAAAAGGGATTTTTTTTTTTTCTTGGCCCTCTTGCTACTTCTGTGGGAACCCAGCAGTATTGTTTCCAGAAGGCTCAGTCTCTGTCACCCAAGTCTTTGGCGTGTTTGGGGACACCCTTACTACTTCCCTTTCCTCCCCTGCAGAAGAGTCCAACGCAGCTTTGACCACAAAGCCCAGGAGGCCTTAGAGTTTGTCTGAAACAAAAGAAAAAGATTGCGAAAGGCGGTGGTGTCAAATAATGCTTCCATTTAGTAGGAATTTTGCTCCCCTTGCATTCCCAGGCAGCACCTGCTGTGTGAGGCTCTTGGCCAGCTCCTCTGAGCCTCTGTGGTAAAACAAACAAAAACAGCAGGGAAAAAAATTCCTCTTTATAACGCCTGTTATCCTCAGGCTACCTTCCAAGACTGCCTCGCCTCCCCATGTCGATGGTAACTCTCCAGGGAAATGCGATACGGCGGGGCCAGAAAGCCTTGTGCAAATGGGCGGTTGAGCAATGGAGGAAGAGACCCTGTCTTATTGAAAACAAGACTGTTTTCCTTCTCTTCCTTCACGTCTAAATGCAGAAAGATCCTTATTGATGTCCCAGCCAGAAAAAAAAAAGGGAGGGGGGGGAGGGGGAGAAAAGAAAAAGTGACATGTTGTTACTTGCATGGCAAAAGCAATCGGGAATTATCCTGCACTATGGGAATATAAAAAAAGGGTTGGGAAGGATAGGGATGGGCTGTCTGTCCAGAAGGCCTGGGGGAAGTGGTCTTTGGAGATGTGAATAATGTGCTGCTCAGCCCTCGCATCGCAAATAGTTACACACTGTTCCTTCTCATGTGCCTTGCTGTTTCAGGATGGTTTGGAAGGTATTTTGTGTTTCAGAGCCTGGTGGAACTGGCTGTGCTGGGGGTCGTCCACATTTAGCTGGTGTCTGGCCAAAATGACCCATCTGCCTGTTACCTGCTCAGCCCCCAGCGCTGCAAAGCTGATGGGCACCTTCCAGCGTGTGGCCTTTGGGAGATGGGCTGGTCTCTCGTGGGAGATAGCAACACCTCACATGCCCCCTCTGACCTCTGCCTGCTCTGCACATGCTCGGCTGAGAAAGAAAAAGCCTTTCAGGACCTTGGTTTTGAGCCCACCTTTTGGCAACACATTCCAGACAGCTGTCCTGAGGCCAAATGGCACGAGGGGTGGTACAGACACAGACTCCCAGGCTCTTCTGGTCACCCAGCTTGACCTTTATAGTACAGCCTGCTGAATAACTGTTGGCATCCAGAGCAGGTACAAGGAGCCTGTAATCCCTGCTCTGTTCAAGCACATTGCCTTGATCTCACCGCAGACAGAGCCTTCTCAATGAGCCTTCAAGTCTGTGCTTTGACCAACTCTCCTTCTCTTTTTTCCTTCTTATTGCATTCCCAACTCAGGGTGAAGGGAAGAAAAGCAAAGATGCAGGAAGATGGAGGCATGTGCTGGGAAATCACGAGTTTTAGAAGTGATGGTAGCTGAACATGGGACTTTCCACTTCCCTTTCACCAGAGCTTTCCCAAGGTGTTGGCCAACACCTGTGTACAACCAGCCAGGGAGCAAGTTCAGGAGTCAGCTCAGCTCCTCACTTCCTCGGAAGCATTTTGGCTCTACAGGCTACCTGTGTGTCTGCCAAGATGCCCCTGCACCTTTCAGGTGGAAGATGCTCTATAAAGGGCTCCTGCTCCTTCTGAGCAGCTGTGCTTGGTGTTCAATGTGCATATCCTCATTTTCCAATGTGCTACTAAAAACATCACAGAAGAAATTCAGGTGTCACCCAGAGACCCTTAACCATCCAAGAGTGAGACATTGCTTCCCTGTGTGAGAGAGTCTGCCTTGGTAGAAGCGGAAATGACTTTTCAAAACCAGCACTGACCTGCAGCCAGGAGTTTTAGGCTTGGTAAGGACACCACTGAATGCCGGCGAGCTGCCCGTGTGAGTCCCAACAGCCCTGTTTGCCTGTAGCAACCCAGACATTATTCCTGTTACACTTCACTAGCACTGTCTGCTTACATCCCCTTGAAACTCTCCTGCCCTGTGAACACAATCCTAATGATTTTGGTGCACGTTGCGTTGATTGTCTATCACTTCATTTTCCTTAGCAGAAAGCTTAACACTAGTCTTAGCACCGGAATTACCATGAGTGCCACTGCCGAAGAAGGTCCCAAGCCACCTGCCATAGTCCTCTCCTCATGCTTGCAGAAGCAAACCTCCTAAGGCTATCCTAGCACGTCCTACATGCAGGGACCTTCACTAAACAAGCATTATCCGGTTGCAATTCCTTTTCCTGACCCCCTTCCTTCCCTCCACACCCCTAAACCCAGCCACGGCACAGTCACTTTGCTCTGCAGCTCAGTAATTTCAGGCTAGAGTTAGCATTTAACCAGTCAGAATGGTGCAAGCCCGCATAATTACTGCTGGGATTGTGCTGCGTCGGCCCCGTGTAACGAACTCTCCTCAAATAACCCAGCTTGAATGTCAGAGCCCGTGCTGTATTGTATTTCACATTCTGGCTGTGGGAGCCTTTCCCCAGCAGGAGTCAGGGTAACAAATCCCTTGCTCTCACAGGAGGGCCCCATAAAATGAATGGTGCTGGATCTCACGCTCCTGAGGAGGTCTCGCTTACTTCAGCCCTCACTGCTCGTAGCAGGAGCGACCATAGGGGACGGAGGGAGGCAAGGGTGGGCTGGCAAGCTTCTCCCCACCATCGCCCCTGTGTTACAGTATTGGGACTCTGCTCTCCCCTTGAATCTATATTTTCATATAAATGTTTAACCAGAAAAAAAGAAAAAGAGAGGATAACCACTGAGGCTGAGCTTGCATTGAATGCGTCTTATGGAAATTCTGCATGAGAACTCCCAGCTCAGCTGCGAGGAGCACTCATGTCAGTATGTTTATGGGGTGGTACCAAACGAGATGGTTCCCCTGCGCTCCACACGTGCTGGTGCCAAAAAATCCCCCATTCCCTCCTGGAGCAGCTGGCAGCATCCCCTCCACCAAGCCCTGCGGCCGCCTCTCCATCCGTGTCAGAAACCTGAACTCCCCCACTTCTCCTTGGGAGAGGGAGGCTGTTCCCTGAACTATCTCCCGTCTCTTGTTATCTTCTTTTCCTCGTCAGCCAGTGAACTGTGAAGCGGCAGCGGAGAGAAAAAATGAACTCTGACCTCATTTTTCCCCCTTACAATTAGCTAGAACCATGCTTTTTATTTTTATTTTTATTTTCCCCTCCCCACTTTCTAAATGATTAATAAGACAATTTGGTCCCTAGCTTCTGCAGTGAGGCGAGTGTGCTGACAAAGCACTGCGATGCTTCTTCCAGGTCACCCGGCAGCAGGCCATGTCTTTATGAAAACATAAAAATTGGAGGGACTTATTTGAGGAATTTGGAGACTGAGACGCAGGAATTTCGCCCTTCAGACCCTGGCAACTGTCTGTCTGCAGTGGTCTCTGAGCACCAGCGCCTGCCATGGAAAGGAGCAGCTGCTTAACAGCAACCTGTGAGCTTTGAAAAACAGATTTTTTCTCTTACATTGTTGTATTTATTTTGAATACTCAGCCACTGCCCTTAACCTGCTTCGTGTGGTGTGCAGCAAGCTGGATCCAATGGCAAAAGACAGACCTCTAAGCACCCTTGATGGCAATGCACCAGGACTCCTCACTCCTGGTTGCTCTTCCACCTCTGCTCATCCCTCTCTTGACTCTCCTAAGCTCCTATTAGGGTGGGAAGAAGGGAATTAAGGTCAGGTGCTGTCTCTTCTCTTGGCTAGTCCTTTCTGTGTCTGTGCCTGCTTTGTGCCACCTGGTGCATGGGGAGAATGAAGAAGCTTGTGTATGCTTTGCTGGGGTGGGGAGGACTGGTGCTGCTCCCAGCAGACCCCACCATATCACTGGGGCTGATGTGTAATATGTTCCTGCATCCTGGTGCCTTTGCTGTGTCACTATCTTGTCCAAGGGACAGCACTGGGGGGACTCACTGAGAGGAGAAGCCAGCATGGAGCCACCTACAGAGCCTCCGAGGCAACAGTGAGCCTTTTATCCCATCCACACGGTTATGTGGCTTTCCAGGCTTGGAAGAGTCTATGTGTGGGGAGCAAAGCTCTCCTGGCTTCACCCATGGAGTGTCAGCCCCGTAGGGTTTCGGTGGGCTTGGTTTCATCCGCCCCCACCTGACCTGCAGGGGACAGGGGCCGCACAGCCTGCTTGGCCTCTCGCAGCCCTCCTGCCCTGTGCTCCAGCCGAGCGCTCCCCTGCCCATCCCAGGAGGCCTGCCGTGCTCCGTGCATCCTTCTGCGAAGAGCTGTTATCTGTCCCGATGTTCAGGACGGGGAGGACTCCATGAGGAGCCTCCTCTGACACCTCCTCCAACACCTCCAACAAGAACCTCTCCTTTCCCCGGCAGATGCTTCCCACTCCTCCCACCATGCAGATGGCGGTGCCCGTGGGGCTGAGGGCCACGGCCTTGTGAGTGGCCATGGCGAGGGGAAGGAGCCACCGCTGCCGCCCCCCGAGCTGTGAAGCGCCGGAGATGCCCTGCTAATCCATGGATGCCACTCAATAATTAAAAGCTCACGTGCAGTTGTTTACTAAATGCTAGTTTTCAGTCACCGTGATGAATTTTTTACTGCAGTGCCTCCCAGGAGCGAGGCCGGTTGGGCTCCCGTCGTGCTCTGCAAGCCGCAAGCAGCCAGGGAGGCTGAATTCCTTTCTCTAGGAGTTGACAGTCCAAATAAACAAGGCAGACAAAAGAGAGGAGGGGAAACAGAAGCTCAGGGGAGGTGAAGTGAGTTGTCCAAGGTCATGCAGCAGGTCAGTGCCAAAGCTGGGAGCAGAACCCACGCTGCCAGCTCCTGCTCTCAGGCCCTATCTCCCCGGGGAAGACGGGGTGAAAATAATTTATGAGACAAAGAGCTTCTATCACATTCCTCCTGGCACCATGAAGTTCTTCAGCTTGTGCAAATAAAACACAGCCAGATAAAGAGGCAACTGGGCACCAGTTGTATTTTGGTTTGCTAGGTCTTTGTTCACATTAGTAATGTTAACTTTACTAATTCTTTAACTAATTCTTTACCAGCTAAACTAACCCATCAGCTGGGCAGAGGTACCAGAGTGGAGAGAGAGCATTGCTTCGGGTTGCTGATCTGGTGGGGTGCTGAGCATGGATGCTATCTGCTGCAAGGAAAGCACTGCTCTCCAGCTCCCAGCCAGCATGGCTTGGAGGTCACAGAATTGTAGGATGGTTTGGGTTGGAAGAGAACTTAAAAATTGTCTAGTTCCAAGCCCCTGCTCATGGAGATAAACTTCCTCCTGCTGCTCACTGGCACCAAGGCTACCGTGGAGGTGCTGAGAAGCAGCTTGGGCTGCTGTGAGGGGAGAGAGGGAAGAGTGCAGTGAGTCAAGTAACCAACCCTGCTCCATCATCCTTCAAAAAGACAGGAACAAACTGGTAAGGCCCAAGCAAGGAGCTTCGTGTGAGTGAGACCAGGCATCGCACCATCTCAATCTGGTTTCAGAGCCTGGTGGAGGTGGCATGGCTGCTGCTCGCAGGGAAAAGGTCCTCTCGGGAACCCCTGTCTCCCCTGAGAAGCAGGAAACACCAGCAAGGAAGCAAAGCAGCTTCCTGAAGGACTGGAGCAGAACTGTTGCACGTGGTGCGCTCTCAGTACCAGTGGAGGCATTGTTGCTTTCACGTTCCATAATTCATGTTTCATCTCTTGCTAGGGAAAATGAGGATCCTGCTGTACACTGCAGCCATCCGAGTGCACACACCTCACCATGAAAATAGTATCAGCCAGCTCTCCCTTTACTCCTTCAGACCACAAGATGTTACATAATCCTTACGTGCATTTTTTTTTCAACTATCTTTTATTAGACTGGGGGTGGTTTGTTCTTACGCTGCCGCGGTGGGGAGGGCTGGAGGCTGGATGAGGACTTCTGACGTGCACATGAGGGGCCATCAAGTTCAGGGCTCAAGCCCCTGAACCGTTGCCTCACCTGCGCAATGAGGCAATAACCTTCCCGAAACCAGACCACCCTCCTGTCCCCGCGCTGCCATCCTTCAGGGAGCATGCTTCTGAGAAGAGCTGCAGCATCACGCAAACACCTGTTTGGGAAGCTGGAGAAATGACTGTTCTTGGTTGTTTTTCTTTCTTTCTTTCTTTATTTTTTTTTCAGTGGATTGGATGATCTTTCCTTAGCAGAAGTTAAACACAGGACCTTCCAGCTCCCCTTCTCCTTCTGCCCCCAGTTAATTTCCTTGCAGAGCAAGGAGGGCCTGATCTGCTTGATGGCAGGGCTAGGCAGCGGGAGCCACTCAAGCCATCCTGGCTGGCTGAAATGTCACCGACTGCTGTTGTTAATTATCTGCAAAAGGTTCATTATCTCCCGCGTAAGGTTTTATTGCTCAGCTGCTTCGAGGACATGTGCCACTTGTGCCCTGGGGTGGCCCTGATGTCCTCAGACCTCCCTCACCCAATCCAAGGCTCAGGAGGTTCTCAGGGCAAGACAAGGAGCACAGCAGCATCTGCATGAGCATATGGTAGCAAATCATTGGAATAGGAAAGATAGCCCACAAGTCCCCAGTTATGCTCTGTGGTATGTCTTTGTGGAAGAGCACTTGTATCAGCTCCCAGCATACTGCCATGTGACTGCCTGACTGATAAAAGAGCAAGGAAAAAAAAAAAGGCAAGCAGAAAGTTAACTAAGTAGCACAGCAGTTCAGCAATGGAGTCCCAGAAAGCCTCGAGGTTTTCCTGGAGGCTGGGCCATCAGGTGTCCCATCTACTGAGGGGCTGCAACAACACTGCCTGGCCACCGGGAAGGCTCAGACAGAGACAGAAGTTGGCAGGAACCATTCATTTCATCCTATGACAGCCTTTGGAAGTCCAATATTTTCCCTCAGCCCAAAATGTGAACGTGAAGCACAGATCCCAGCATCTTTCATGAATCAAAGAGACAGAAAGAAAAAAATAATCCCATCCTAGCAAAAGCTCAGGTTTTGATAAATTGATTATCTGACTGTAAGAGAGAAAAACACATGAAAATTGGACTGGAAAATCCACACAGCTCTGTAAAGAGTCCTGAAGCACGTGGTGACCCTCTGTGTTCTGAGGTCAGATCTGAGCGTACCTAAAGGTTTTTGGTTTAGTTCTGGATTAGCCTGTGAAGTTCCCGGGCCCCGTTAGCTCATCTCTGACAGCAGTGCCAAGAGCACTGTGAGTATGTGGTTAATGTGCAACGTGAACGTTCAGCTACGTGGTGTAAACAGGCAATGGAGAGTGCTGGGGCCATAATCTTCTGTCAGCACAAACTGGCCTGGTGCCACCCAGGTCATCAGAGACGTTTTTGACTGATCACCTGTGAATGAGAGCTCCTGGTCCGGACGCCTGTTTGAACCTTGCCCAAGTGCTTCTTTGGCCTGGAAATGGCAAGAGTTAACCAGAATTGGAAAAACTGGTTTCAGCAGGGTCAGGCATACTGCAAGACAGCATTCCTCAGGGTATTTTGGTTTCTCTACCTCCAGTCAAATCCCAAAGAGGGCAGAGGAATGTGAAAGTTGAAAAAAATGTTGACTGAACTTTACAAACTCAACAGAAGGGTCAAGTGTAGTTTGGTTCAAGTCTCAAGCGAAGAACGGATATGGATCTTCACCTACCGGAGCAGGTTCACACATCCCTGGTTCAAACACAACATCATGACCATCGGCCAGAGGGACGGTGAGGCAGTGGCCTGAACTAAATCCTCACTCAACATCTGACAGCAACAGGAAAAAATGCTTGGTTTAACAAATGCATCCCTCTCAGCACTTTCAGTTCAATGAAGGGCTGAGACAGGGCACAAGATACCTTTCTGCAGCCCCATGGCCAAGCAAAGCCCCCGTGATGCCAGCAGCATCGTGCATGGGTGCCCATGGGGCTGGTACGGCTGCTCCTCCCCTGTGCTAGAAGAAGGGCAGGTGCCCAAGGCCAAAGGGCTGTCCTGAGATTTGGGGAGCTCCAGAAAGTCTCTGTGGCCACCCAACAGCCGCACGCAGGGCACATGTGGGGCATCTGAGAGCTTCAGCTCAATCTCCCGTGCTGCCACCAGTTTCTTGTGAGGTTTGGGGCAAGTCAGTGAGATGTCATTTTTTAAGAAGTCCTCAGGAGACCGTAGGGATAAATAAGAGGCTCTGAGATACCATGGAGGGCAGGGAAGGGTGCCACATAGGCATGAAGGATGGAAGTTATGCACAGATTCACCATTCACCCATTTTGAGGCAAGGCTAAGGACTCTGCTCATTCCTGCACTTCCGAATTCATATAAAAATCCCTTAGCAGGAAGGCCAGTGCCACTTAGAGGTAACCTGGGGTTCTGTTTTAAACAGATGTCTGGAGGAATACAAGCAGAACTTTGGGGTTGTTTTCTCTCCCTTCCTCACTCACCCTCTCACTTCAGAGACTCTGAATTGGCTAGAAACAGCAAGCAAAGTCAGAAAGAGAGCTTAACTATTAGTAAGGGTGGACAGTGGTTAGGGAGGTAGCTAAGTCCTCTGGTTATAGCTAACCAGCCGGCTTCTTGTCTCTGTGTCATTGAGTTTGGGGTTGTTTTCTGGCAAGCTGGCCCTGGCTAAAGTCTTTTGGGGAGTTAATGAGCCAGGAGAGTCATCTCCTCCATGGCCGTGTTTTGAGCCCGCAGTTTTTGCAGTACTCATGGCATATGAGGGTCTCATCTTTGGCTGCCTGGCCATGGCCACATGGGGCAGAAGACTACCAGCAAGGCTGCTCACAGGAAAACCATCCATGGAACTCCCTCCACTTCTCAAAGAAACCTATTTTGTAACATCACAAGATCCATACAACAGCACACATTGGCACCAAAACCTGGCTTCGTTCTTCAGCCGTCTGTTTAGGATCCTCAGAGGGTTATAAAAGAAATAAAAAAGGTGCTCTGATATGCCTCTGGATTGTGTTTGAGATGCTAGTTGTCATACGGTAACAAAAGCAGAGAGAATGTCGGATTCATTGACCTAAAAAAGAAGAAGAAAAGCCAGAATATCTAACACTTAGTGATAACCAGGGATAAGGGTTGGGGCAGCAGCCGGGCAGCTCTTTTGGGGTTGTCACTAAAAATTGGCATTGGGAGGGTGGGTCAGAGTTTGTGGTCAGAGAAATGACTTTAACCAGTTGGGATCTACCGCCTCTGTGCCCCTGGAGTAACATGCAGGTGGCTTTGAGCACTGACAAAAACAAGTTTTCACTCACATCAGCACTCCCAAGCTTGTGCAATGTTAAAAGAGGGAACCACAGGCCCACCAGCAAGGCCACCAGCTGAATCCTCATCTCAGCATCTTTTTTTAGGTGACAGCTTAAAGGCAGGAAGGACAAGCAAAGGAGTATGCATGCACCAAGAGCCACCTGAATCCTCCTCTCAGACGCGAGCTGAAACCCATAATCAACCGTTTCAGAAATTCCAGCAAAGTTCAGAGCTCTGACACGGTCCATATAGTCTGGAAACTTTTAAATAAACATCCTGACTTCTGAATTGCATAGAAGACTGGAAGCAACCTTACTGCTTGCTCAGATACCACGTGAGACTTGCAGCATTACCAGGCAGGGGAAAAATCCACCTTGGCTTAAACTATAAACAGTGTGCTACTTGGTAAAAGGCAGGAGGAATATGGGAACATGTATTTTGAAGGAAATATATCTGGGACTTAAAGCAGTTTTGCTGATTATTGATTCTGGCCTCCTGCTGTGAAGGATGCTGTAGACAGTGGCCCATCAGTTGCTGTCAGAATTGTTTTCCTGTCTTCCAAGCTTTTGAAGCTTTTGTGTGATCCCTGGATCTGCTCACTGTTGATGGACATGGTCGTATCCTCATGAACTGATAGAACTGGGGATGTTGGACTTAAAATGCAAAGGGCCTGGTAGGAATTATCTCAAACTGAGCTCAGAAAGAAAAGGAGTGCGCAAGCCCTGCTGCATTGACAGACTGCTGGTCTTGCTTTGGGAGGGTATCTGCAGAACTCAAGAAAGGAATATGCAGAGGGTTTATTATTACAGAAAACAGCCTCAAGCTCTTTCCCCCCACACCCCAAAATACAACTGCATTTTAAAAACACTTATCAGCATGGAGACGATCTTCATGCCTTGCGTAAAATCTAGCGTTTCCCAAGCGGCATCTGCAAACATGCCCTATTTTCGTCCCACAGGTCTCAGCCTGCTTAGCAGCTGGATCTTGGGGGAAAACGACTGCAGCTTAGAGCCAGACTTCGGTCCCCACGTCTCTGTGTGTGCACTGCTACAGTGCAATGCAAAGAGCCTTGCTGCTTGGAGAATAATCAGTAGACTAAGTGAGAAGCTCAGCTTTTCAATTCTGTGAAAATCACCAGAACCAGAAATGGTGGTGTTTTTTTCTTTCTTCTTCTTTGTTTGTTTTGCTTTCCTGAATCAGGACAAAACCAGGACTCGTATAACTTTATCGAAGTCTGAGTCACAATGAATATGTGAAAAAATCAACAGCAACAAAATGTTGTGTGTCAGCGTTGACCTTTCCCAACTTGTTTTATCTTTTTTGACTCCACATTCACTCTGTTTATAATACTATTACTGAACCTAAAATACTTTCGGTGCAGGATTCCCCAGAGCTGAAACAACTGAGAATGTTTGCATTCACTGCTATTGAAGCTCAGCATTTTTTCCACCAGTAGTTTGGCTTTGGGGTAACTGGCATTTTCAGGCTCCAAAAATTAAACTGTTTTGAAGAACTCCTCACTGCATTGAAGAATGAGACCGACCAAGGGTCCTGTAGCTTGTACACTGAAATAGCCTGCAAGGAGGAGCTCAGCTGCCTGTACAAGAGCATTTTGCCATGCCCCATCACCATCCCTATGACTTACTCAAACCCCCAATGGAGGGACCCCTTCCTTGGCCACAGCAGACAGGTTTTGTGCTGCATGCACGAAGCACACGCAAGACAGGAGGCATACGCAAGTCCCTTCGGACGTGAAGCACCTGCAGATGGATGCTCTGGGATGCAGGATGTGCTTGCTGCAGAGTCTCGGGGTTCACCCTCTGTCTTCACTAAGCGTGCTCCATGCCAGGGGGGAGAAGCCAGGGAATGAGCTGAAACACTGCTTTTTCCCCCAAACCATGCCGTTTGCTGCTGCTGTTTGCTCTGATCTTGATAAACAAAATGCAAACAGCACGAGCCGCTCAGATCGCTTCCTCCCTCTGACGGGGGAATGAGCTCAGCGAGCCCTGATGCCTCAGCCAAATCCCGCAGGGGTAATTTAATCGCATTCCTGCTCTGTCTGCCTCAGTTCCCCCACTTGGCCGTGTTACGTCTCTGCGCTTCCTGTTGTGGCATCCTTGGCATTCCCCACGGCGCTCGCAGCCGCATTGCTTCTCCCCGTACGTCACTGCCCAGCTCTCCTGGCCCCGCACACATGCACTGTCAGAGGCAGGGGGATGCGTTCCTGGGATGGATAGGTAAAAACTCGTTTGGACCTATTCAGCCCAGGAGGTCTGGGCAGGGAATTAATCGTGCATTGGCGTCATCTTGGGAGAAGGGAGCCCCAGGGTGACATTTGCATATAGGTCTGATTTTAGGGGATGGACGGGATCTACACCCCAGGAGGGCGATTTCCTCCTGGTGAAGGCTGCTATTGGAAATTTCGTGAGAGTTTGAGAAAGAGCACAAAACTCACAGGTGCTGAAGGCACACCTCCTAATGAACAAATTAACAGCAGATTCCCAGACCTCATCAGCAAGGGTTCTGCATGCAACCCCAAATGATGGAAAATCTATTTTAGGAATGTTCAGGGAACTTCTCTGGATGTGATTTTTATTATTATTATTTGTGCACCGAAATATAATATTTTGTGCGTTGCTGCAAGTACTATGTCTGCTCAGTGCCCAGGGTCTGGACACAGTAGGCTCTGAAAGACGGTGGGTAGGGGACTTTTGTGGAGTTGTAAGAGATGAGAACCACTTTGGAAGCATCCACCTGCAACCATTATCGGTGTCTTGTCTCATAGGTGGAAATACATTGAACACAAAAGGCTTAATTTTCAAGGTACAACTGATTTGTGCTCTTGTCCACCTAAATACATGGGTGAACGAGGGAGTAATTCATGAGTGACTGGGATAAGAGGTGGAAGATGCTCCACATAAGGGCACAGGACAGAGTGCCAAAAACACCATCAGTTATGTGATACCACTGCCCGTCTTGCCTGAAAAGTCGCATAGGCAAAGTGCATTGTTAGTGTTGCTAATTGGCAAACTGGCAAATGTTTTCTCCATCAAAATTTCCAAAGCTCTTCAAATCTTCATCAATCGTTGGCTGTTGCTTGCACAGTTGCCTCTGGTCCTGCAGCCGCATCCTGCAGGTGTTATTCAAGCTCTTTGGGGCTTCACATGTCATTTGTTGCTCCAGACCGTGCCAGTTCTGGCTGTTCCTCCAACTGCTGGACAGGAGGAGAAGACCCACAAGGTGGGATACTACCCCCTGGGAATCCCGGTGCAAGCACTGGAGGGAAGGTATGTTTGCTGGTGAGGGGAGAAAAGATGGTATGTTTTCTGGTATGTTTTTTCACAGAGAGACAGGATTTTAGATGATACAACTTGCCTTGAGTTTGGCTGAGTCCTATGAAACAATTAAATATTACTGCACGTGGTCAAGCCAGCCCTGGGTTTCTTCCTGACACAATTCATCCACTCTATAATTTCTAATTATCACTCTTGGGGCGAGATTTTTCAGATTCAATCTCTTCCAAAAATTTTTTGTTCTGGAAAGCTTGAGGTCCCAGCAATGTACTTCAGAAGATCCTCTGCATTAGGGAGCCCTTCTAATGATGGATGTGGTGGAGGGAGGCAACCCTACACGAAGAAAGAAGCTGACCTACTGTTTGGATGTAGCTTCAAAAAGCAATGGAAATGTTGAGAAGGTCGACATTGATCCCAGGAGATTTCAGGATATGGATCCCTGGGAAAGCCAGAAAAATAATGCCTCTGATGGATGCAGACCAGGAGAAGTCTTTAAGAACCCGGTGGACTTTACTGACCTGGGCTGCAGCACCCACATGCTTCCTCACTGCAAATAAACTCCAAAAGAGGAAATAAAGGTTCCCACATCCATGTTACGGGGATACATTGGAGCAGTCAGTGCAGGGTTCTTGGGAAGGGAAACACAGGCATACTTTGGTCTGAGATTTGTTTGATATTCTCAGTTATTACAAATCTAGCAAGACTTGTGTAATGGTCCAATCAGCCTTGCCACCGGAGTCTTCAAAAATAAAGGGCAGATCAGTGATGATGCCAGCTTTATGCTGAACATAAACATAACCTGAACAACTATGGTATGAACAGAGGTATCCGGACACCGAGAAGGCAATATCAAGCACTGACAGGTTAGGGAGTTGGAAAGTTGAGACGTAGTCTGTTTATCCCTCATTTCAAGTTGCCAAGTGCAAGATAACAGAGATTGGATGTGTAGCAGTTGTCAGCCTTTGGGACTGGACCTGGAGCCTGCTAAGACCATGCTGAAGATGTGTAAAGAGCTACAAAGAAGCTAAAGAGGAAAATTAAAATGTGGATGACTCATGCTTGGTATTAAAACGAGTGGTTACACTTTGCTGATAATCTCTTGGTACCTCATTTCCCCCACTACGAAATTAGGATAAGAGATTGCCCTTATCTCGCAGGTAAACCACAAAGGCATACTCATTAAAGGCCAGGTAATATTTGTAAAGCCCGCAGACAGCATGTTGAGAGCATCGTGGAAACACCCAGAAACTAAAGCCTGAGTTAAGACAACATTTTCTAAGTGGGAGCCATCACTCTTGTGACAATGTTTACTTACAATGACTTTTATCTCTGCCATGCCAGTCAAGTCACTTAATCATTGCATTTGATAGATGCTGGGGCAGCACGGGCACAATTGCTCATTGTCAGGCTGATACAGGGGTCACAGGCTTTGTGAGGCTGGGGCTCAAAATCCAAAAGCCCCCCTGTCATGTCTGTCAGGAGAAGAATCATAAATTTACTCATTTAGCTTTGGTGTGGGGTAGTAGCTGGTGCCGCCTTTATCTGTTTCTGCTGAAAAAATAAACCCGGCACCACCATCCCCATTGCAGCACGGCAGAGCTGCAAGGCACTGTTAATCTTCCCAGTGCAGGACGGAGCCTTTAGGGGTGACGAGGGAGGGCACAGAGCCGTGGGGTGAGCCAAAATGCCTCCACAGTATTGCCCGGGGCAGGCTGTGGGGCTGGTGGGAGCTGCCAGGTGATGCTGGGGGACCGCAGCCTGCCACTGCTGTTATTTCAAGGACGGAAAGGAAGGAGCTGACGCACTGCTGCTCACCTTTTACAATTTAGTATCCTGTCTGCAGCACTAAGTAGCCCACATAGTTCAGGAAGCATCCAGGAGGGATGCTCAAGAAAGGGGTAAGGAGGATCAGAGGTAGAACAGCTCTGATGCTAGCTGTTAATGCCCAAATATCTTTTTCATTTTTTGGCCATAAAAACATCCCTTTTCCAACTTCTGTTAATGTGCTCTCACAAAGCTGTTAACACCACTGTTACCCACACAGGCACCCATCCTTCATGCACCCAGCTGCACCCCTGGCTCCAGCTCGGTGCTGCTAGCACCACCATTACTGCGGCACTTTTATCTGCCCCACCGCCCCACGTGAGGCACAGGGGAGAGGTCTCAGGGGGCTCCTCGCCCTGGTGACAGCAGCACCAACCTGCAGGAGTGCAGGGCGACTGCTGGACCGCAGCTTGGAGGCAGGTGGGTGGGGGCGAGGGCAAGCAGGAGAAGGAGCAGAAGGGATGGGGCACTGGGTGAGCAGAGGCAGAGGGAGCACCGTGGACTTTATTCTCTGGCTGCCGGAACATGAACATTGACATCTCTGCTTGGATCTGGATTTGTTGACACAAAATCAACTGCCTGGATGCGGGGGGATGGAAGCAATTTATTTACCTGCTACATTCCCAGTGCTGCCTGTCTCAGGAACATAACTCCACGGAGCAGTTGTATTGTATCTGCCTGTCTCTTATCTAATGTGTAACCTCCTGGACTGAAGACATAATGTACTGTCTATCCTTTCTAAGATAAAAATAAAGCATATAAAAACACACACACACACACACAAACCAAGGCCAAAAATTCCCTTCGGGGAACATACTGTGACTAGATAAGAAGGTACTAGCTGGCACGTAGTTACCTCTTCTTTTCCTAACTGGGACACCCAGGGAAAGGGTGGAGTTGGGGCTTCTGGGCTTGCAGTGAAGCAAAAGAACCCAGACTGGCCTCCCAGGGCCACCGAAACCAACCCACTGCTTAGCTTTTCACTCCTCCCAGCTTCTTTGTATTTCCAAAGCAATATAATTGACAGGGGAGAATGGCATCCCTTGGGATCAATACTTAGAGCCAGTATTTGCACAGGAGCTTAGAAACAGTAAGAGCCACACTGGTGCTTCTTATCAACATCTTCTGTTGGCTCCACGGTTTGGCAACAAGCGAGGCAGCAGCAGTCCCCCAGCCATGCTCTTGTACTGCCCTGCCTCCCCTGGGAGACGTGCTGCATTACCTATCTGCCACGTCTGACACCTGGGAGGAACTGGATGATCCAAATCTGTCCCCAGAACACCACCAACAACATCAGAAGCAGCTCCTCAACGCCCCACACCTTAGCCATAATCCCTACGTCACCCCATGTGCTTCTACAGTAGCAGCAAAAACCCTAAAATTCCTTCCTCCCTCAGCTCTTCTGGCCCTTGAGCACTTTCAGGGAGAACAGTACTTAGGAATCCAGCAAAGCCTGACTATATTTTTGATTTATCTCGCTTTCAGACATGATGTGACAACCTGGGTTGTAGCCTGTTTTGCCTCGACACTTCGGTACCCTGCTAAAGATACACGGCACGTGCATGGCTCAGCTGGAAGGAGACTCAAAACAGCCCAAAATATCACAAGCCATGGATAGAGCTCTTTGGAAACATCTTCAGAACTAACCAGGTTAGCCAATGGCTAACACGTGTGTCTCAAAAGAGGGTATCTCATTGCCTCTTAGGTGGTGAACGGGCTAAAGTCCCAAGCTGGAGTAAAAAGCTAAAAGCTTTGGAAACCCCAAGTACTTTAGAAGAACTTAGAACTTCTTTTCCAGGTAGTCTCCTTTTAGTAGGTCTATGAAAAAGTTAATTTCAATTTTAAGAAATGTGCTAGAATGAAGTAGTAAAACATTTGGTTCTGAAAATGTCAATATTACATATTTGGACATTTTCTATGTTGTTGTTGTGCTTTTTTTTTTTTTAACAAACAAAACAAAACACTGGAATTTACATTGGCTTTGCCAAAAAATGTCAGTTTCATCAAAATGACATTTTGCAGTGGGAAACTGTTTTATGCTGTTTTTTTCTATCTCCCTTTCACTGACTGCTTGCGCTGAACTCTTCAGAAAAAAAAGTGGCCATGAGTTACAATGGAAACAACACGTGGTGTGCACGCACAGGTGTTTGCATGTGCAAAAACACCTTCGGTTTTTGCACTGGGAAAAGTTGCTGCACACAGCGGAGCCTTCACCTGCAGTTTGCTCAGGTTGACACTGATGATGCTGGCTCCAGCACTGGTGCTTGTGATAAAGCAACCCAGCTGGTGGATGTGATAAAACAACCCAGCTTGTGGATGGCCCCTCTGGCACAGCCAAACCTGCGCTCGCCCCGTGCGCTCCAGCAGCAGGCGGTGAGAAGGGACAGTGCAGGGACAATCATTAACACAGGTTGCACTGCGAACGCCAGTCTTCAGAGCATTGACTCAGTGAAGCGTACTTCCCACGGGAACTCTTAGTCCTGGCTAACTTGAGGCAGGACCGATTACAGCAGGCAGTAAATATACTTAGCATGCTCAGGAACATACATCTAAAGCTGTTTATACACATTCCTTTGGACCAGCCAGCAACAAAAATGTCCTTACAGCTGTTCCTCCTTCCCTTCTTCCTTCTCTCCCCATGCTGCTTCAAAAATAAAACTCGCTGGCCTCACCTAACCCTTGCTGAATTTACTCCTCTTCATCCCCAAGCCCATCAGGTCTCGTGTCCTACCAGCTCCCCAGCTCCCTGCAGGCTCCCAGCTGTAGCACTTCTGGCTCCCCTGAGGCATTAATAATGCAATAGGAGCCAAGAGGAAAAGGGCTTGCATGTTTCCTTATTGTTGAGGAACTGATAGCTGCTACCAAGTCACCTTCGTCACCACTGGCCACCTTCGTCATCAGGCTGGGGCTTTGCGTACATAGAGCGTTTAATCGGGATGAATGGCATGTTGAAAGCCATTACCCAGGCAATTAGAGCAGTGGGGGACCGCTATCTAACAAGGATGGTCTCAGGGGATCGGGCTGTGGCCACAGGGACAGCTTGTAGGCAACAGAGACCCCAGATGTCACGTCCCAGAGCACTGCCCTACGCACAGGATCGTTCCTCTTCCAAACCAACACCACACTCGATTTGGTCTGTATCGCGTGACAGGTCACATTAGCTACACGGCACGTTTCCTGTTTTCCAGACAGGGGACTGATCCTTTTGTACCCACACCACACTGAATGACAGCAGTTACAATGCAGCAATAGGGCTTAGTCCTAAAGCAAAATCTTCCCACTAAGTTCCACAGTGGACCCAGACATTGTTTTACCAGAAGAAGCAAGGACTCACACCGTAATTTGGACTCACTCAAGATCAGAAGGACTTTTTCTTCAAAGTCAGGACAAAACCCAAATATGACTAAATTCTCTACGAAAAAACAATTCTTCATTTCAAATCTGGTCAAGACACGTTGAACATCTTTACTTTGTATTTTAGATTATCTAATGCTCCACATTTTTAAAAGTTATTCCAGGTTATAAAAAGGAGGACTTTTCATCCTAAAAATGTTTCAGGACATTTGGAGTTTTAACAGAACTGCATTCTCTAAAGGAAGACCTGGTCTTCCTGTGCTTCTGGTACCGACCCTTCTGTGATTCAGTGCACAGCACAAGAGAGATGCCGGCGTGAAGCACCAAGCACCCCAAGGTTCACACCACCCAAAACCAATGCGTGCAGCCAATTACTAGTGCCGGTCACAGGGACGTGGACACGTGAGATTGGAAGAGGACATGGACCTGAAGACACGCTGGTCATCTCTACTTTTGGTACATCCAGTCTCTGTTATCTGGTTTACGGCCCTGTAGCCACTTGAGTCAAGCCACTTTGGAGGTACTGGAGACCAGAAGACAGCTGATGGTCAGGTACCCCAGGACAACAAGGAGCTCTGGGGACAACCAGCCACACAGCACATAGAGCCGAGGAGCAGCATGAAGGAGGTTTTTTGTTCCTTGAGGCCTGCACCTCCAGAACCGGGCAGGCAAAATAATCTGGAAGATGGAGAGAAGACGGAGAGCTGCATTTCCCAGAGCCGAAAGGTCCAGGGAAGGCTTTTGGGTTTCCAAAGCTTTCTCCTGCTGTAGCAGCTGCTCCCAGCGCTGTAAAACCACTGGCTGCCCTCTGCCAGCCGAGCTGGAGAGCAGCTCAGAGAAAGCTACTAGGTGCTGGAGCCACGGGTCCAAGTTTCTGGAAAGAGCTCTCTGCCAAGCTCAAGGAGGCTGAGCCAGAGCATCTGGCTAAAACACACACACACACAAACACACACAAAGGCAATTCTCAGAACTGGTCTAGGACAATATTTGCTCAGAATATTTTAAAGCTTAATTCCAGTGATCCCAGAGGCTTTGTGAGCACGTCTCGCTAATGGAGCAGTTCCAGGCTTTATCTGATCAGCCCTCCTCACCTTCCCTCATGCTTGTGCAGCGCCTCAGGAGCTGGAGGTGATGCAAGGCCTCCCGTTCTGGTCCATGAAGATGGAAGCCCACGGCCTGGATAAGAAAAGGACACGCTCCGGGGTGTGGGGTGTGTTTGTGACTGGAAGTGTAACAGCGGGCAAGGGCTTGAAGGGAGCGGGAGGCAGGAGCAGATGTGCTTGGATGAGCAAGAACGGATGACTTTGTGGTCAGAGTGCAAGACCAGTCACCTGCATTCGCTTCTGGGCTTTGGCACAGGTTGCTGCACATCTCCAGAGCAAGTGAAGTGTCTGTGCAGCCTCTTCAGGGGGGGACTTGGTCTCTCTGAGCTGAGGGCCCAAGTGCCATGGAGGGTTCCCTCTGCATTCAGTGTCTCGCAAACACAACGGAGTGACGAATCCGGCCATGGCTTACATGACCAGAGCACAGTCCACACTGGAAGAAGGAGATGGCAGCCTGATCAAGGTCTTTGCGGAGAAGAAGTTAAGCCCTGCAATTCCACCTGTCTTCCAGATAGATAACACCCCTTCTGAAACAGTGCTTGAAGGCCATGCAGATGATCAGCCAGCCAGGAAACCCCATCCAGGAGGGAGGCTGCTTTCATCTGTGTGAAGTGCAAAGAGATGGAAGAAGGAAGGCAGAGAGGAGAGGCGAATAGAAGAAGCAGTGACCATTTGAGATGACTTGATACAGCAAGAAGGGAATTTTGGATGAGACAGCCAGCAATAATGGACAACAACAAGTCCTGAGGGGGTGGCAAGAGGTAACCAACACTGCCCAGAAGAGGAGATGGCATGCACGGCACAGCAGATCTTACAGCCATCCTGCAGGAGCACCTTCGGGATAAGAAAACCATTCTGTCACTAGCGAATGTGAGCAAAGAGCAGACTTGATGGGAAACAGGTCATTCAGTAAAATCCATGGATTCACAGTGATTGTTGACCTTCCTTGAAAATTTTTCATTATTTTTCTTCTATTGGAAATCTGAAAAGCCTTAAAGTGAAAGATCTTCAACAGCTGAAAACACATCTCTCACTTTCCGATGAAACCTGTAAATTTCCATGGAAAAAGTCAATAAAAACATTTTATCATTGACATCAACATTTTCCAGGGAGGAGGGAGAGGAGAAGGGGAAACATTATTTTTGACAAGGTCTACTGATTGGCAGAGCTCTTTAAAAAATAGATCAGGCCAGAGTGCAGGACTCCAGTACACATGGCAGAACTGCTGGTCCTTGAAAGGCTGATAGAGATCTTGTTGGCTGAGTTTCCCCCTGTGGTTGACAGAGCATTAGCTAAAGACAGGATACAGGCAACCAGTCCTGCTGAGAAGGACTGGATGCCAAACCAATGGCTGGCAAGATCTTTAAAGGCTTAATGACAGAAGGCAAATGCTCACATAGAGACTTGACCAGTAGAGAATTTGTTAGCTGGGGAATGGCAGGCTAGCCACATACCATAACACTAGTTTGCTCTCAAGGAGTAAGAAAAAAAAAAAAGAAAAAAAATACAAAAAAAAAAAAGAAAAAAGAAAGAAAAGAAAAAAGAAGAGTAGTTCTGCTGTGTAAATATTTCCAAGGTGGCTATAACCTTCCTCCAAAGAGGCAAATCCAACATTAAACATCAGGAGAATAAATCAACTACAGAGACTGGCAAAAGGCTGCGAGTCTAAATTACAGCAAGGTCAAGAGGAAGCAGGGGGCTGCTCAGAGAGAGGCAGAGTGAGAAATTCAGCACATCTGGTAGGTACAAAGCAATGCCCTTCGGGCAAACTCGACCCCCAGCCCACCCCTACGCGGTGCCTAGAGCTTGGCGCAGACGGGTCCGAGGGAAATCCGGCTGGTAGACAGGGGGAAAACAAAAGCAGGTGAATAAATGAGAGGCAGCAGTGTAAGGGCGTGCAGCTGCTGCCTCCGCTGGTTTTTAGGGGATGCTCGCTCGCATCCATGCCCGCTCTGGAGCGGGAGCAGGCGCATTCCCAGCCCAGCAAGCAATCCCGCAGAGCTCGCGTGAGAGCGCTGGAGCAGTTCTTCATAAGGCTCAATGCACTTCGACAGTGCTCAACTTTGCAGGGCTCCCTGGGACCTAAAATCAATGTGGGGCATCCTTAAAGCTCCCCTAAATGTCCGTGGGGAGGGAGCAGGTCTGAGCATTGGCTCGGAGAACAGGAGTCCGAGCGGATCTCTGAAGAAGAGAATAAAAGAGGAGCGTGCAGTCGATTTTCCTGTTGATTTGGAGAGACTTCCAGTCAAGCGTCCTTTGGAGGCATAACGGGGTGGGTTGCAGCCAAAAAACATTTACAAGAAAATGTCCATAAAAAGAGTATAGTGCCTGAATGCACATGCAGAGACATGGCATGGAAAGCAAACAGAAAACCAGGGCAAGGAGCTGGAAAAAGAAGAATAGGAAAGGTTTTGTTTAAAAGGAGTTGGAGACAAAAGTAGGTCAGGGACTGATAGCGCTTTGTGGGGATGTATGGCGGCACAAGTCACTGGCATCGTAGCGCCAGTAGCTGTGCTGAGCCCACCTGGGTGGCAGGGCCACCAGAATCCATACCGTCAGGCTCCCCTGTAAGCATCACAGAGGTCTGGATGTCGGTGGGGTTCATGCAAGCAATTTATTGGGGTTCAGTTGGGTGCCTCGCTGGAAGGCTTCTCAGCACTGTATCACCTCAATTTGCTTCGAGCTTTGTACGGTCCCAGACCAATACTTTGACCTCTGCCCGGGTTTAGGCTTGAGTTTGTCACTAATATAAAACAAGAGAAATCCAAACATGGATTCCAAGTGCACCACGTTTGGGAAAATGTTATCAACACTTCAAAGTACTCCACCAACATTTGAATACTTTATAGTGTAAGTTCCTTTTAACATTGCGTTTATCATTTTGTGCTACATTATGTTTTGCTGTTATTGATCACAGTACCATATACAAAGAGGTTGCTATTTGTAATTTAATATAAAAGAGGGGAAGGGAAGTATGCTTTGAGAGGAACATGGATAGGACAGGAAAAAGGGATATACATTCAAGCTAGATCAAAGCTGGAGTTCTGCTTAATGCAGTAGCTTCTACCTGATGGTAGCTAGGAAGGTGCAGGACCCCTGGGGAAAGTCTTTTCCTGAACCCCAAGAGAGCAAACTGATGTTTAGCATCCCTTCCACTGCTCCCCAAAGCACGTGCTGGTACAGTGACAAGCCTCTGTCTCCCAGGCAGGTGGCACCCATCACAGACTGACACCAGGAATGGGTTCTTTCTCCCCAGCTCTTCAGGTCAGCTTTAAACTTATTTGAAGTATATGAACTCTAGGATAAGAATAACACAAGTATTTAAATATACAGAAACATATACAAATCCATCTTATTTAAATATGAATATATCTTTTTAGATCCCCCCCTTTTTTTTCCACTTGTAGCTCACACTGCCAACCTCCCCATCCCACCTGACTCATTGAAACACCACTGAAGCAGCAGCTAACGTCAACATTGTGCTAACGGGTTTAGAGGAAGAGCAGAGGTGCTCCCGCACCAGGAGCATCCTTGCGTTGCCCATGGTGGTCCCCGCTGCAGCCCCAGGGCTGCTGCTGCCCCCCTGGTGCTGGTCCATGCCGGGAAAGGGGAGCAAGGAGGAAGGCTGAGGCACTTAGCACCGCCAGGACGAAGCCAGTCAGGGTCAGAGTCCAGCTTGAAAAGCTCATAAAGAAGCATTTATAAGTTCTCCAGAGTGGATTTAAAGCTGGCTGTGGATACAGTGACTAAGGCTGCGATCCTCAAAGGTATTTAGGCATTTGACTCCCCAGTCAAGCCAAACCTTTGAGGATCTGGGCTCCAGCACAAGGGCTTTCTACCTAGACAAGCATGAATAATAGTTTGGGCAACAGCACTGGCCACGTGGCCCTAGGGCTGAAACCCCAAAGGACATGGGCCTAATTAACAGCTTAGATGCTCCAGGCAGGTGGGTTTGGATTCTCCAAAGCCTCTCCGAGCTGCATGACTTTCCTACGCATCCCAACATTTGCTCATCTCTGCCTTTCTGGGAAGATGAGAAAACGCCGGGAAACCCAGAGACTAATAAAAGACCAAGTTCAGCTGAGGGACCTGATCGAGGAGCTGTTTCAACGCAGGGCTGGAGGTGCATCGTGGGGATGGGAAGAGTCATTAAAGTCCAGGGGCAATGGAAACATTTTAATTAGAGGTGGCTACTGCCTCATCTAGTCAAATGTACCGTTTGGCTAAAGTTGACACATCCCTGTGGAACATTTCAGCTTCAACCAGTTTTATCAGGAAGCTTTTCTTGGGGAAAAGGACTGACTGATGCTGTTTTGCTGGTGTTTAGGACGTTGGCCACGCTTCAAATCCCTGCTCTGCCTGATTCAGAATGATCTCAAAAACCTCTGTGAGCAGGAAAAAAATGAGGCTGGGAGGTGATGGTTTAAAAACACTGCACTGGAATGTTTAAAATATGTCAAAACCTTTTCTTTTTTTCTTTTTTCTTTCTTTTCTTTCCTTTTTTTTTTTTTTTTTTTTAAATGGGAAATTCATCAAACCTGACACTTCCCATGAAGAGCTCTGGCTCCAATGAATCGGTGTATTTGGACGCCCCCTGACCCCCCTCCCTCCCTTCCAGCACCATTTCAGCCAAATATTCTTGGCTGGTTCTAATTATACAGCCATATATTTTTATATACACATACACCCAGCGCGTACACGGGAAGGCTCAGCAATCACAGCTCGGACAGGGAGGGAAGTGTTGATAAGACCTTAGCTGCTCCACAGCACGAAGAAAGAAAAAAATTAAAGTCTGAAAACTTTTTTTTTTTTCTCCCCCATCCTTTACCTCGGCCTCCCAGGAAAGCCCAGCGCCGGGAGTTGGGGGCTCTGCAGATTGCAGCCATATGCAGTGGCTCCCGGGGCCCCCTCTCACCATTTCTGCGCTTTTCTAGTGCCCTCCTCAGGTTTTGCAGAAGTTCACCTGCCTCCACATCTGGTCCTGCTGTCTGGCTGCCAGGCACCCAGCACCCTTGTGGCAAGGTGAGAATTGATCCTCTTCTCATCTGACAGGAGGAGAGGGAGCCCCAAAACCCAGGGAAGGTGATTTACTCAACGATGGATTTCATCGTCAAGACCTTCAGGCTGCAGGAGATGCTTCAGGGTGGGTGCGTGACCCTGAAGAAGGCTGAGAGCCCCCGTGAAATGCAACATGCTTCAGGTCCCGGGACCACCAGTGAGAGCTGAGGGTGCTCAGCACCCAGTAGGATGTGCCCAGCGCCTCTTAGGATCAACCCATCGGATCAGGACTGGTAGGGAGTGCTAC
The DNA here is from genome assembly GCF_009769625.2 of Cygnus olor. NCBI lineage: Eukaryota > Metazoa > Chordata > Aves > Anseriformes > Anatidae > Cygnus > Cygnus olor. Next base: position 28,469,281 of record NC_049173.1, on the reverse strand, counting down.
CTGAGCCCGACGCTGTAGGTAGGGTTTTGCTGGGGCTTCCTATACCACGTGCACCTTTGAAGGAAGGGGAGTAGGGGAAAGGGTTTCCTCTGCAAATGATGAAACGGTTAAAGTCGAGAGCAAACAGGCCACTCAGCTCTGCCTTTAACCCTACTGCATCAGGAGAGACCTGAGGGCCAGCCAAATCTACCAGTTCTAGGAAATTATTTAAAAAAAAAAAAACAACAACAAAAAAAACCCCAACACAACAACACATACAGAGGGAGGTGGAGGGCAAAAGACCAACCTATTTTCACAAGAATCTGTCCTTGATTAGAGCAGAAATATGGCAGTGAGGAAAGAACCGATTATTCAGCAGCGAGTGCAGAAGAACAAATAAAAAAAAAAAAGGCATATTTGTTCAGGGTGTGATAGAGAGCCTTCCAAAGCGCATGGAGACAATTGGAAATTAGGACTATTGAAGGGGAGGCATTTGCCACTCGGGGTGAGGAATCAAAGGGCAGTCCCCGGGAGGGAGGTGGGTGGGGTGGCCACCCCCGGGTGGCCAGTGACAGGCAGGCTCCAGTCTGTGACCTCTCCTAAAATCCTTCCAGGGGGCTTTCACATATTGTCTAGAGCACAAGCTGATTTCTACACAAGGGGGCTCCTAATGAAGATGTCCTTCAGGAGGCGAGGGGAGGAGACAGGGTAATGAAACCAGCCTGTTTGCCAAGCAGACATTTCCCCCCCCAGCCAAAGGTGGCACGGACGGATAAGGGGGAAACAGATGGAAAAACGGACAGTTCTTCTAACTAAAGGACTGCCACACCACATGCATTAATTCCAAACTCCCCAAAAAGCTAGGGGCCAGAGGGAAGGTCAAGGGTCCGCACGTCCCCGGGTTCTTACTGCAGAGCAGCCCTGGACAGCCTCCCCTGGCTGCTTCACCTCTGGTTAAGCAGCAGTCATCATTTGCCTCGGACTGACCTGGCCAGAGTTTGAACCAGCCCAAGCAGAGATTTATTAACCCTCGCAGCTGGAGATCAATAAATAGCTTCCTCTCAAGCAGGCCAACTGCCTGGAACACAAAAACATGAAACGAGCCCACCACCAATCTGCTCCCCCCCCCCAGTAAAAGGATGCTCTAATTCCCCAACAGACAGCAATTTCTAATTTCTATATCGTTTCGAAGCCAACTGTAATATTCGCATCTAATTACATGGCTCTGGATAGCTGCCACGTAAAGTATGGCTGTTAACAACATGATTTCTACACTTCTCTGGGGTCACTTGGAAACTATCTGGACTTGCAGCCTCCCTTCTCTTCTGCTGGTCACTCAGCTGCACCATACTGCCGAGGGCAAGGTGCACCCATGAGGTTTCTGTATGGGAGCAGAAGGAGCAGATGATGTTCTCGAGGGGCAAAGACACACTGAATTTCATCCATTCAACCCCGCTGTGGTTAAAAGGGAGGCTAAATGGATGATTAAAAGCTGCAGCTGGTGATTATTTTGGTTGAAACTTTGGTGGAAGAAAGGGTGAATGTTTACTTGAAAAAAATAATCTTTTTTTTTTTCAGTCAAAAGTCAAAACCGAGGCTGGCATGTTTGGTCTGGAAGGCAAGCTGGGCATCAGAGAAAGGCAGGGAGAAGCAGGACGATACTGTAACAAACAACATGCCACAGGACATTGTAGGCAGCCTGTAGCTCCAGTAGGCAGCTCCACTTGACTCCGAGCAAGTCACAAACATAAGCTTTTTATCTGTTTATCTGCAATCAGTGTTTTTTCAGATTTGCTAGCATGCCTTCAAACAAGAGGTGCCACTTCTGGCTCACGAAGTCCCTGAGCTGCAAACCTCCGGAGGCTGGGCTCTGCACCACTCACCCTCTGCTTCAAAATGCCCCGGGCACTTGCTGCTGGCCACAGCCAAGTGCTCAGCATGGACCTTCCCACTGAGCCATCCCTAGCTCTTAATTTCCCAATCTTTTCCTCCACGGTGTTCTTCTTCTTCTTTGCTGACTCCCATCTCACATAATTCTGTTTACAAATCCTCCTGGCTGACTCGGAGCTCCTCGCACGTCTCCCTCTCCAAAATATGATGGGCTTTATTTTAGAGAGGTTTAAGAGCTCACGCAGGTGGCAAGCATCAGGAATAGCTCCCTGTTACTCCCTCTTCAGAGGCTATGCAGGGGTGTGACAACATAAGAAAACCCTCCCTGGTAAATCAGATCGCAGCTTTTGACAGTTAGTGTTTTAAGACATACTCTAGCCATAGCTAGAGCTTGGCAGGAAAGACTTTCCCTTTCTCATAAAAGATTTTGAAATTTCAAGCAACGTTCCTTTCCACATCAGAAAGAAATTGGAAGGAAATGCTGAAAATGCTCACAGACCACTAGGCAAAAACAAAAACAAAGCAAAACAAAAATTGGTACAGATAAAAATAATTTCCATATATTTGACCTGGACCTTTTTCTCTATCTTTGTTTAATCTCTTTTCTAGTAAAAATTAACTTAAATTTAAAAATGAGATGGTATTTCAATATTAAAAAAACAAAAACAAAAACCCACAACAAACCTCTAATCATTAAAAAATAAAAAAATGAAAATTGTTTTAGAAGACTTGTAACCTTTTCGTAAGCTGGAAAATCTGTTAAAACCATCCCCTTTCCCACAAACAATTTCAGTTTGAATATATTTGCCTTTTGTGGCAGAAAAAAAACATGTAAAATAATTTTTCCAACCAGTTCTAGCAATGACTTCATGTTTTGCAACACTTTTCAAGGTGAGAGATGCACCAAAATAAACTCCTGACCTTGCCCAGCCCCTGAAACCGGTGGGATTTGGGGATGTTGGCTGGCCCCAAGGAACTGGTGGTCCCAAGGGGGTTGACTGGGGAAAAATTGGTGCTCTGATCTGAACCTGAGCAAAAATGCATGAGTCAGTGAGGGAGATTCACCCTTTCTTTTCTTATCCTGGCTGGTCCAACAGCAAAGGAACGCAGCACAGAGTGGGGAGCCGAGAGTGGCCAAGCTGACATCGGGCAAGCACCCGATGGACGTTGGGAAAGCACCAGATTCGGCAGGGGCTCAGAGGCCAGCAGGGGAGCCAGGAGCCTTGCCCTGCCACTGGCCGTGGCGTGTTTTTCCAGTGGATAAATAACGCTGCTTTCGAGCAATTTCCACCAGCTTTCCAGCGGTTTTCATCTGTGTTCAGTTCTCGATGGGACATCTGACACTTCGTAAATTCTACAAATTGATCCATTTGGGGCAGAAGGGCTCAGAGAAAGAAAATGGTCAGCAGATAGCATGCAAGCCAGCTGTAGTGTTGATGTAAAGGGGAGGTTGCCAAATAGCTGCCGGGGGATGGGACAGTGGTGTGGCAGTCACTTCTCCTTCAGCAGAGCTGGCAAACGGAGACAGAACATATCCGGACTTGCACACGAGGGCTTCCAGGATTCGTTGGCCCTGACATCTTCTGCCAGAAATAGAGGGAGACGTTCTGGAAACCACATCCCTGTTGCTGGGCCGTTGCTGTACCACCCCAGCTCTAAAGCCTGCTGCTCCCCTCTCCCCTTCCCTCTTCTTTGCCAGAGACCCGTACCTACCTCCTGACCCTTGCGGAGGAGGTATCCACATATCCCCTCCAACACAAGCACAAGTGGCTGGGATCAAAGCAACAATTAGCAGAAGAAATTTGGAGGTCTATTTTAACATGGAAGATCCGATTCTGTGATTGTAGCAGCTCCTTTTGGCCACCAAAAGCGATCGGGATGATTTCAGAGTCTGCCGTGTTTCACTTGCACAACTCATAATTACACTAGCAAGCCTTGCAACTCTCCGCTGAATTCACAACACGTACCTAGCAGACACGTTTTGGGTGGGTGGTAGAGTGCTCAGTCAACTGCCAACCCTGCTGAAGGCAGGATTTCATGGAAGAGAAAGTGTTTAAGAGACACATTTGGCAGAAACGCCAAATTTGCTGGGGTCATTTTGCATGTTGACTGCTCAGTGGAGACCACAATGAAAAACAGGAAAGTTCCAAAACCTCATAAGACCATAAATGCCATATTACATAAGACCAAATGTCCAAGTAGTGCAGTGTTTTGGGTCTGACAGTAGCCAGTAACGGGTATGTAAGGAAGAACATAAAGATCAGGAAACGGACAGATTTTCAGCTTCTAGGAAACAGCAATACAGAGACAAAGCAGAAATGGTTGCAGAGTCCCTCAGAGAAATCAGGATCCATTCAGCAACCTCCTCTTCCCCCACAAAACAAGTCACCCAGGGAAATGTGCCCAGTGGCAGCGAAGAAAACATTACAGAAAAGTTGGAGCCTGACTCTAGCTAACCACGGGGCAAGGCGCTTCATCTAGCCCGTGTCTCAGTTCCCACAGCGAGATAAGACGTTGCATCACCACAGGACAGAGACAATAAAACCATGTCATGACTGAAAAGTCCTGAGGTGCGAGGGATGAGGACCAGATGGGCCAGCTCTGGATGGGCAGGCTGCATGGGTGTCCCCTTTCAGTCACTTTCCCTTCAGCATCTGGATTTTAGCCCCAGTGATGTGGAAGCATTGCAAAGACATTGTTCATTACACAAATAACTCGTGACTGCCATCCATTGTACATTATTTCCTCTCCCCTAGTCATCATTTTTTCTTTTTAAGAAAGATAAAAACAGCTGCCCTCGTCCAGACAAGAGAAGGACACAAGACTTTCAGCATCCAGTCAAAACGAGTGAATCATGTTGGCACCCAAGTCGCTAATAATCTGGGGCTGAAACTTGTCTGAAGGGATGATTCGACCAAGTTGTTGCACAGTGGGCAAATTTAGGAAGTTCCTCAAAGCATATGAAGGCCTAAAGGGGAAAGACATCTAATAAATGGATCCCTGTAAATGTTTCACCCAGCTCTAATATCAAATGTTATTAAGTAATACAAGAGCCTGAGCTTGCCTCCTTGTTTGTCAGGTGACGAGTTAGGTGTGCTGCAGATGGGAAAAGTGGATTTTTCACCTTCCCAGCCCAGGCTCACTAAGACCAGGGGATAGGGCTTTTCTTAGTCTACCTTATTGCTCTCAAGCATCTTACACAGAAGTGCAATACCCAAGGAGTGAGAACCAGCCCCTGCCCAAATCGATTACATGCTGAATAAGTAAGAGGCCAAGGGAGCAGTGTTTTCAAGAGAGGAGCTGAGGTGCACCCAGGGGTTCAGTGCTTTGAGCATCACTGCTAGACCCCTTTTCCCTAAAGTAAAAGAGGCTCTAGATTAAATTTGTCCAGGTATCAGAGGAATCTCAGATCTGCTATAGATAAAACCGAACATCGCTTTCTGTTTATAGGTGGACTATTCTAAGCGCTCCTAAACCAGCATGCCTCAGCATCCCAAAATGCATCCTCTCTCCCAAGCATGCCAAGGTTAGCAAGCCAACTTTGTAGTGGCTGTGCAGGGAAGGAGTGGAGCCAAGACCCCCTGAAAACAACCAGACAATAGCTTCACTGTCTGAAACTACTGCACTCAAGATTTGAACTTCAGCCTCTGTGGAAGATACTGTGGACAATCTCACTGCATTTGGCTCAGTAGAGCTGCATCAGAAGTTTGCAGGTTGGCATAGAAGAGGTCAGACTGTCTAGTGAGGTCTTCCGGTTTTAAAAAGTATGAAATTATATGAAGTGGGTATGAAGAAACTGAAGAGAACACACTGCTGTCTGTTCCCTTGCTCTTGATAGGATATGCTCAGAAGGAAAAAATATTAGTCTTTACTTCTTGTTTTCATGTGCCTCTTTTCTTGATTTTTCCATGAGGTTCTGTGTGTCTGAACATATATAGTGACAATGCTGGAAGAGAGCAGAGTTAAGGTTATTTTCAGAGTGTAGCATGAACCTCTACATTTCCCACTTTTCAGAAGTTTAAATTTGCATTAATTTCTCATTTCCTGCTCGGAATAAATCCTTTATGCATTCTGGAACAATACGAGACACCATTAGGCAACATTAACTTCGTGCTGAAGGTTTTGGCATACAATGCTGTATGCTCTAATCTATTTGCAAATCAAAAGCCAATGCTTTGCACACTTCAGTGAAAAGCCAGAGGCAGCCTGCCCCACTAGAAAGGTCACCAGATTAGGACTCAAGGGAACTCTTCGAAGTTCTGCCACTGATTTACTGCTCAGTCATCTTGGCCAAGTCATCTCTCTTCTTTCTGCCTCTAGTTTTGCTCCCATTCTTTGTGTTTTCTATTCAGGCTGCAAGTTCTTCAGGGCAGGAGCAGCCCTCTCGTTACGTGCTGGTCCTGTGCCTCGCACAGCAGGCCCCCCTCCTAGCTGGAGCGCGCCTACTGGATGCTACTGCAACACAAAGAATTCAGAGCCTCAGCAGTTAGGCTTTCACTCCCAGGATCTTCAGTCCCTCTTGCTTGCTTCCTCGACATAAAGCTGTACAGAAGAGGCACCGGTCACCAAGTAAGCGACCAAGTTCCCAGTCAAAGGGTTAAAATAGCCAAGTCCGTTAGATAAAAAAGAGAAAGCTGTAGGAGGAACTCAGATCATATGGCAAGCTAGGTATTAGTTAATCAATAGTATTCAAAGGTGAAGGCCATATGGTGGAGCCAGGAACCATTGCACAAGTTAAGCAAAGTTTAGTGAACAGCAAGCCTGATAAAGCAAAGCTTTAACTATTTTCTGTGAAAAGTTCCACCTTTCCTTTAACCTGGCTCTGGACCAGGGACCACATACGCCAATCTTCTCTGTTACTGACTCATGCACTAGAGGGTTCAGTGGAAGTTTTGAGACCAACCCATGGACAATACCTCTTTATTGCCGTGACAGTTCATATAGTACGTGTTACATATAATTCTCCTATTCACTGGACTCTTGATCCAAACTCTTCTGGTAAAAGGGCTTGTGGGCAGTTTACTTTCTGTCCAATGATTTCATTGCAAAGGATTTTTTTTCTCTCTCTGTTGAGCTTGCCATGTGCAAGCTTTCCTTCCTCTTGTTTCCCTCCTCTTGTTTCCCAGTTTCTGGAAATAATTTGTGGTTTGGAAATGGAAATGCCCTCATAGGCTTCAAAAAGCTTAAAGCCTGCCATGCCAAATCAGTCCACTGGATCCATCTAATCTGCTCTCCTCTTTCCAGCCACGACCAATACCTGGTGCTTCAGAAGACAACACAACTTCATAATGGCAACAGGACACTTCAGTTTTAGACACAGTCCCTGCTCTGAATAGATGAGGAGCTGCTAAAGCATCCTCCCACTTCCACCCTCGACTGCCCTAGATTTTCTGGGAGGGTTCCTCAAGGAATCAACTAAAGGGCAAGCAGAGACCCCCCACAAGGATAAAGAGACTTAAGGGGGCAAAGTACATCGACACATATCAGAAGAGGGCTTCCCAAAACATAGCACAACAAACACAGCTCAGCCCCTTCCAGGACTGGTTTGGCTTCCTTCCCCTGCTCAAAGAAGTTGGCAAGCAAATCTTTATTGTAAGAGACAGAACAGAAGCCGTAAGGGAGGTACTAAAATCTGGGGATAATTCACAAAATCCTGGCCTGTGGTGCAGAAGGAAGCTAATGTTATGTATCTTTCATTTGTACTTTTTGTTATTACTACTAGATTTAAACAGATAAAAGTAACCTATTGATGATCACATCTCATTTTCAGCTAACATTTTTCCTGTCTGCTTTTAAATTAATAGGACACAGGTATAAGCTAAAGCAGACATTTTCTGGCATGTTTATTCATGTCACGGTGGTCTTGTGCTTCACAGATGTCCTATATACTGCAGCAGGATAATTTGTTCAATAAAGTACAACTTAGCATTACAAAGGTAACAGATTCTGTCTCTTAAAAGGCTACCATTTGCCCTAAAGAGCACCACCACCCTTTTGCAGGCCTGGTGACTCCATATGGCCATGGCAGGTCTTTTTCCATGGCCAACCAGGAGTGGCAAAGCCACACAACGGGACTTTGCTCTCTCTCTGGAGACTTGATATCCCCTTGGCCGAGAGCCATCAGGCAGAGCATCCGCATTCACCTCAGTCTGAGCCAGGCTTGCGTTCCCACCTACGATGAGTGTGTGTACCCAAGGACACCGCTCTTGGGATGAGGGAAACTCCAACCAGAGGACATCTTCCAGAAGAGACGACAGAATGCGTGGTGTTACATTGCCACCTTGTGGAGAGCTCCCACTGGAAACGAACAAAGAAAGATGGCTGACTAGCAAGTAGTGGCTCTCCTGCACCATCGTGGGCTGCACGGACACTTCCCCGTTGTTGCAAGCCCATCATCGGCTAAGGGCTTGTACCCTTGCTGCAACTGAATGGGCCGCTACACATTGCTGTTGTTTCTCCTCTAAGTGGTGGAGTGTGGGAGCTCCATGAAAGGCCAATGAGTAGGCAACATCATCCCATTGCTTCAGCGCCTGGATTTGCAGACTCTGTATTACAGTTGGGTACAGATGCAGCCAATGTGAAGCAAGAGGCTGGTCCTAGGCCAGCCTTCAGGGGGTAGGAGGCTGTGTTATCGCAGTTGCCACTAGTTCTTGCAGTGCTGCTATCCACAGCATGGCTCAGCTCTGTGAATCCAGGCCTCCACACGCTCAAGGAGAGAATGAAGGAAAATGTATTTCCTTTCGTTAAGTGCAGAAGATGCCTCTGATGGCAATGCTTTTTATATTAGTGGTGTCCCCAGAGAGGTTCAAATATACAAACAGCATGCTCCTCCTATTTGTGTGACGGAGTGCTGTGCTGACAGACTGGAGGAGAATTACTGACAAGTGCTACCATGTGGTCTCTAGCAGTGATGCCATGCATCGATTCCCATCTGGTGATGATGTGCACTTTTGCGATTGCATTGACACTAAGCTTGCTCTTAAGAATCTGCAGGCTGCATTTTTGGAATGAAGAGTATTAGCATTGTTTGTTATTTATTCAGTGCTACGGAGGTCTGTGACTTTACAGGCCTTTACAATTACAAAGACGGGAAAAAAAAAAAGGCAAAAAGAGAAATCACAGGTCCCTGCTCCACGGCCCTTAGCAAGAGAAGCTAAATGTGACACAGCAAGGAAGACAAACCCAGAGAAAATGGGCTGGTGGGTTCCAGAAGCAGCAACACATGGTGTGAGACATGGATAACTACTTAGTACCTGTGCATCACGTTGGAGAACAGTAATGTCTCCGGAGGAGGGAAAATACATCCAGCACTGATTAGAGGGAGGAAGCTGCCCTTCCAGGTCATCCACTGCCAACCCAATTCTCCGTTGGCTATCTGAAAGTAAATAAGCCTAAACCCTCAGAATTGGGGAATGTGGCAGATTGTACTTACAAGCATCTGAAGTGTGGACTGAAGTTTTCAAGACCATGAGAGAGGAATAGTCTTTGATTTCAAAGAAATCTGATACCTCCTCAAAGAAAGGGTCACATTCTTTGAAATGCAAGATATGGACAACTACAGAGATGCTGGCCAATAACAACAGGAAATGAATGCCAACATCTCTTGATGGGAGTAAAGGCAGTAAATCTGAGCTCCACAGATTTGTGATGGGACTTTTGCTAAATCCTGGTTGCCAGTAATTTCAATGTCTCTCAGAAACAGACCTATTGAGATGTGAAACTGCTCTGCTACTCAGGAGAAGCACAGATTACTACCTTTGTTTGGACAAAGGTCTATCTGATAAAGGTGAAGGCACTAGCAGAGTATATTTGTTTTTCTCCAAGGCATATAATTTGATATCCCATGAGATCTTAGTTAAGAAACAAATACTTTGCACTGTGTGGAAATAGGCATGTATTAGACTAAACAAAATTTATTTCAGTGACAGATCTCAGCTACAAATAATGCAGCTATTAGTGGGGAGGCATTATAATAAATGGGAGTCATTATTAGCAAGATGCTTTGGTAAACTACTTGTTAGTCTAATAAAGCTTAGAATTTTCAGCAACAATTTAGAGAATACAAAATCTGTGATAGTGGGATTTGCAGATGACGTATAGATTACTAAGACAGTAAGGGACAAAAAGGACAGGCTGCATTAGGGGGATACATGAATTACCCACTTGAATTACCACAATCCAACATGTGCATTGCACTGTAGGTAAGTGAACTGTATCGCACCTGGCAATAAAGGCTGAGATCCCACCCTACCCATCTCTTGCCCCTAATGGAGGCATCTAAACTAAGAGCCTAGTTGGCTTAGGCTTCCTCAGGGAAGAAAAGGTGACACCACTGGGGGAAAATCTGGCTGAAGTTTGAAGGGCTGTAGGCAAGGACCTACATTCCAGGTGTAAACCTCTTTCTTGGAAAGCATATATTGAGCAAAGGGCATAAAGAACATCAAAACAGCCCATCTCAGCATGAGATCTCAGAGCAGTGTTTTGATGACTAATACTATCCTCAGGTGTATAAAAAATTGAATTATTGAGTAGAAACAGGAAATTGGTTTTGTCCCTGGGTCAGCCACTATTAAAATCATTAGAAGAATTGTATCTTCAGCCTTGGCATCCCCAATTCAGGCAGCTTATGGATGTCTTCAAGTTCAAAGTCAAGCCACAAAAATGATCTTGTGAGAAATAATAAGTCTTGCAATGCAATGAGTGAAAGCTTTTAACTGAGTTTAGTCAAAACATGACTTGATACTTTTAAATATAGGTACTTTTGTATGGAAAAGACGTCTTACCAAACTTTCCAGTCTTTTAGGCAGAGACATAGAAAGATTCAGAAAGACTTTAAGTTGATGTCAGACAAATGAACTACTTTGAAGGAGAATATGATTTCCTAGCTGTGTCTATAGTTTAACATCAGAAATATAACAAAATCACAAGCCATTTCGAGTTTGTCAGGTGCAAATGGACATTTCAGCACTTTGACAGATATAACGCAGGACTGCTAAGGTTTAAGAGCACGTGCCTGGACAGTCACTCCAGAGCAGCTGATGCATGGTAAGTCATCATCTTAAGGTAACCTGCTCTTGAATCAATATACATCATGAAACATTCACTTTGTAGTAGCTCCTAAGAAAAATTCTTCAATCTATCTATATATCAGAGGAGAAAAACACAGAGGCTCACCATAGTCTATTCTCACCAAGGGATCAAAGAAAAAGAAGTCTAAATTGGAAATAGTGGAGTATCAGGAAAAGAGAAAAAAAAAAAAAGCTGCACATCTTTATATCAAAGCAGTAAGAGCCACTCACAGAGGGTGAGGATGGACAGCTCCGTTACTAGAGGCTTAAAGGCTTCTGCACCTCAAGAGCTCCACGCTGTCCTGAAAAACCCTCCTGGGTTGCCAAACTTTGATTTGGGATCAAAGATACCTCATAAATAGTTGAATACCATTTGTCTGAAGAAGCAGCTCTGAGGGATGACAACTGTCCTTCGTCTGAACTAAGTCTGGCAAAATCTAAGGGCACTGATTTTGATGGCAATTGGGGTGCCCTTACAATTACCCCAGCAAAAAAAATGGCAGTTTTGTATCCTTTCCTTTGCTTTTCTGCTGTTTCTTAAGCCTCCCAAGCCCTTCCTATTCTCTTCTGCCATGGCTGAGCCTCCAGCTTTCTTCCAGATAATCTCTACAAAACAGTTCCACATTCACTACACATAAATCTGTGTGACCCTGCAAGTCGATCATGCGGGGACAACATGAAATAAATGGAATTGAATACCAAGACGACACAGAGGAGATTGTACTTGAGTGTATTATTCATTTCCATATTTAATTCATTACGTTTCTCCTCTTCCTCTTCCCCCCCCCCCCAAATTTATATGGAGCTGCAACACATTTTCCAGCCTGCTGTGCTGGAACGCTGCAGCGTCAAGGGATTTTGCGGTTAAATGTAAGACCTTGTTGTCATATTGTGCACTGGGCCTTTGTCCTCAGGAAACCGACAGCTCCAAGTTAGATAACAACTGGTAAATCATCATCTTTGCTAAGCATTTGCAAAGGCAGGTAGGGGGGCAGGAAGAAGGATTTTTTTTTAGAGCAGGAAAAGAAAGAAACCTTTCTTCCAAGAGATTAACAACTTCTCTGACCACCCATCTTTGAAGTCTCCTCCTAAATCTCTGTCCTTCCCGATACTGCCATTTTTGACCTGCTTTTCAAGTCAGAAGAGAATATTTGTCTAGGGGCTCTCAGTAGGGTGTGAAGGACAGAGGAGAGTGGCTCAGAAAGAGGAAAAGATGCCTTTTCTGGCGGGAAAAAGAAAAAAAAGTGTGTGTGTGTGTGGGGGGGGGGGGGCAAAACAACCACAAGCCAACTTGATTTAGTACTTCAACAATGGTCAGTCATTATTCTCTAAGGGTTAAACCTGCTTGGAAAGCCGATGGGAGGAAGCCTACACTAGTTGGTTGCAGGGACCGGATAAGATGACTTAATACAACATGTTTTCTTTTCCAGCCCTGATTCCCATGATTTTTTAATAAGCCAACCTTTAATCAGCTAGTGAAATTTCCCTTCCCTATTCTTTAAGTCTTCTCTAAATTTATCCTCACACCTCTGGAATGATCCATAATTTTACATTTACTCCTTGAATGAAAAGCATCTGACTTCCCCCCCTGCCTGGGAGTCAGTGCTGTGCTCCTCACACCTCTGCTTCAGCCCTGAGCAGTTTCTACATCAACCCAGCTAAGGCTCCACTTGTACACTGGTAACTTATTATTCATATTTTTGATCATCTGTGTATGAAGTAATAAAGTCCCATGGTGGCATGTTGATGCATGTAGAAGAGAAAAACAAAATACTTAATCCTAGCCAGATGAAAGAGAGAAAAAAGAAAAAAAATCCAAAAAACAAAAACACCCTGAGTTCCTCCACACTCTTGCCTGGTAAATTTTTCTTCTGAAGCCAGCTGTTTGACAGATGGCTTCAAAGTGAAGTTGTGTTCACTACTCTTAGATAGTCTGAGGGTCCTGTTTTGCTCACTCTTTTTTTTTTTTTTTTGGAAAAGATTGGAGTCACTACTCTCCAGCTTCACAACTTCACTGTACAGAGGGAAAAAAAAAAAAAAAGAAAAGCAACAAAACCAACTGCAGTGACTTAAGTCATACTCAGGATACAGCAGTCTGGATCCGAAAGCAGATTAGGCTGGGGAGGAGAGGCAAGTCTGAACAGAGCCTTTCGATTCACTTCCTGCTCTTGAAGTGTCCACAGGCTTGACATGGTAGGAACTGTGTGACAAAGATTTCTGTCACCTTAAACACGATGTTATGCTCTGATATCAGTGGATTTTTTCTTTTTCCATCTCTGATGTTTTTTCAGTGGAGAAAGAGAGATGTGCTAAATCTCCAAACATTTTGCAAGCCAGCAAATTCTAGTTAGATCAGTTGCAATATTTCATTTCAATAACTCCAGGATGTTCTGCTTTGTTCTTGGAACGTAATCTCACCATGGTTCCAGACATTGTCAGCATGTTCTCTGGCCCTTCCATTACTTCTGTACACTTGGTCAGGCTCGCCACCATCTTTGCAGCATCCACCCATTCCTACACATCCTCCTAATGGTTTCACTTCTTAGTCCAAAAAACACCTCTCTGTGCTTTCCCATGGCCTCCTTCTCTTCAACAGATTCCCATAATTTTGTATGAAAGAAAAATTAACCCAAACCTATCTGCTCTTTCAAGCTCCTGAAGGCTGCCCTGCTGCCCATCCAAGCAGCTATGGTTCACCTGATCAGACCACCAGCTATCAGCAGGACTGTCAGATGTGTCCAACACACTGTGAAGATGCAAGGTGCTGGCCCTGGAGGTCAGGATCCATTAAATTCCTATTTCTACCCAGCATAGTAAAGTGAGCTACCACTTGGGTAATAGTAAAACAGGGGGACCGAGAAGAAAGCAGGATGATGCAATTTAGCTCCTGTGATAAGAAAAAAGGTTTTAGTGGGTTTGGATATTCATCCACAAACAAGTACCTTTGTGCATCTGATGTGTCTTCTCCCCATTTCTGGTCTTTTCAGGGCAAGTGTTGTCTATTATTGTATACTTGTATATCATCTGTGCAACCCAAAAGGCATTTCTGAGTCTGGAAATGTTACTGTAGTACTGGTGTTCATCATGGAGAAGGGAAGGACAGAAAGTAGAAGAGGGAACAAAGAGGGCACAGATAGCACGTCTGAAATGAAGCACGGACAAAGGCAGAGAAGAGAGAAAACAAGCAGAACAGAAAAGGGGTGGTGGAAAACTCTCTCGGGACAGCCTGAACGGGTCTGTTTGTACAGCTTGTGTGAGTGTCATACAGGGGCAGGTGAGAGCTGCCATATGGCCAGCCAACAGCGATCGCTATCCGCCGAGGAAAGATGACACCTGGTATGATGTTAGAATATGGATCTGACTTCTCTTGGGCTTTCTCTGCCCACAGCATTTTTTAAATTGTGAGATATGCTTTACTTACTAGCATCTGGAATCAAGAAAATATTCAAGAGACACATCACCATCACACGCTTATTTTTGTTATAATTCCATATCCTATTTCCAGAACTGTCTCGTAACTATGTGGAAAGATACTACAAAGCACTTTGAGAATATTACATGACAGTAAGAGTTACAACACAAGACCGGTTTCTAAATGGAATCATCACATTTTTCTACATGTCCTCAGTATTAATAAACAATGTATTTTCTTGCATGTTCTTACAGAGCAAACGTGGAGCCAACCTGATCAGTGAATCTTGTTTATCCTTTAATCGACACACGCACAATTTACTGTCCGAAAGTCTATCACGAAGCACTACAAACATTACATGGGATCTGCCGTGCTTAAAAGCTTTGTGAAAGAAGTATATTTTGCAGGAAGTACTTGAAAGATGAGATAGAGATTGTTTAGTGTGCAAGGGATTTGCTCCAAAGCCCACTGAGGCTGATGGAATGACTTCAATTGATTCCAATGGTCTTTGGAGCAGAACCAAGGAGGGAAGAACTAGCGCCAAGCATAAAGGGCAACATAAAAGAAGGCGCAAAAAATAAAATTCAAATTCAAGATTAACTATGATGGAAGAAGTCCTGGCCGTACTGAAGTCAAAGACCATTTTTTCCATTAACTTCAAAGAATGAGGACTTCTTCAAGCAATTTGTTAAAAGATACTGTTATGGATCTGTTGTTCAAATGGTCTGCAGTGGTGAAAGGTCCTAGATCCAAACCTTCTCCGTCACCATGATTCATACACTGATACTACAAGTCACTGCACATATTCCTTTAGCGGGAGATAAGGAACCATGCCTAATAAGAAAAATCATCTCCTGTGCCTATGAGGTGGTGACTCTGGTGAGATAGCCCATGTGTGCCAGCTGTTGTGTTTTTCATCTGTCCCATTACACCGACATACTTATTTAATACAGACCACTGCCATCAGATGCCAACAGCTGCAGCTAATCGGTACACGGTTGTTTCTGATGAAATGCTTTTCAGATCAGAATATGCCAATCCATCAAACCCAAGACTTTTGATGGGGGACATATTTCAACCAACTCCCCCCAGTTTTAAATTCCACTTTTGTTTTCAAAATTAAACCACTGGCAGTAAAAGAGTAAAATACAAAGAAGTCAATATCAAAATCAAATGTTTTAGCTGATGCTAGAGAAAAAAAAAAAAAAAAATCAAAACCTGGGTTTTTCATTTTGCAGAAATTTTTGAAATTTTGGCTGTTGGCCCAAGTTTAAAACCCAGGTTCGGTTAAAAAAAATTGTTGAAAATGTTCACAGGATAGGAAAGCCGTTTCCTGCCAACTCTATATTGGCTTACAGTTCTGACGCATGCAAGCTGGGTTTGAATTAGCAGATTAGGCCCAGATCCAAAAAGGGACCTAGGCACTTAAAGTGGGACTGAGGTATGCAAGTCCCAGACAAAGGTCCTCAGTCCCTGGAAACCACCAAGTTTCCAAAATTACTAATTCTGCTTTGGAGCACACCCCAGAGCACCTCAGCCCTGAGAGGCAGCTCCATGCCCACCTCTGTCTTCACCCCACGCTGGCCCTTCCCAGGCTCCCCTGGTGCATGCCCACCAAAACCATGGCCCTTATGATACGCAACATGTCCGTTTTCCTCCAAAAATACAAACAGAGGAAGAGGTGGTGCCACCTTATCGTACAATAGCTCGGTGCTTGGAGCACACACCCAGGCAGAGCTGGGCTGATTTCCCTTCTCCAAAGGGCCTGGTCAAAGCCCTCCCTCTCCTCCTCGCCGCACTGCACTGGCATGCAAGAGAGAACCGGGAGGTGTCCTTCAGTGCCCCTTGCCAAGCTTTGTTTCAACACCTGATCTCATTATTTTCAACATGGAAACACATAAAGCATTCTCAGAAATCCTGGAGCCATGTTTTCTCTTCATGTCTTTGGATTTAAGACAGCTTTGTGCCCTCAGTATTGCCTTTTGCCTGTCTTGGGCAGCTCCACAACCAGCATTGGCCTCTCTGTTTCCTATCTTTCCCCGTTTCAGTGGGTCAGCATGAGGCCCTGTGGGGCTCAGCCCTTGCACTCCACAGCACACACAAGGGCAGTTCAGCTCTCCATCGTGTTTGCTGGCTGGTAAGCCTAGGGAGAGGACACAGCCTGCTGCTAGGCCGTGGAGGCACCCAGCCCCACCGCGCCACTATCCCTGCCTGCACGTATACGGAGCTGGGAATTAGGCTTCCTTGTTTACATCTCCTCCTCTTTTTATCTTTTCCACCCCCCTGCTCTTTCCCTGCTCTTAGTGAAGAATGTTTTTCAAAACAAGTGCCTGCATTCGAGCTGCTGCAAACTCCAGTTTCCTTGGAGAAATGTTTGTGCTCTTTAACTTAAAGAATTTCCGAAACATATAGCAAAGGAATTTCATAAACTGCTCATTGAAAAACATTCCATACATTCCCCTCTCATCCAGAGACACCCGTGTGTGGTCTCCGACAAGGTCAGGTTTGGGGCTACGTAACGGGGACAGAGATTCCAGCACTCGGAAAACAACAGATACCACAGACCGTGAGGCGGGGGGGAAAGACCTCGTGACTCCCCTCGCTGGAGGCTGGGAGACCACCGGAAAAGCTACAGACAGTAAACACTATGCGTTTATCCCGGGGAGGAAAATCCCAGTGAGAACCTCCTGCATATCTGTGAAAGAGTGACATCAGGCTCTGCGCTGCTAAGGAATGGAAAGAAAGGAGAGGAAGCCAGGGGCTCCTGGCTATTACTTCATCTAAGGAAGGTGAAGGCACACAAGGAGGTCCTTTAGAGGTGGACTGGATGCCTAGTGCAAACAGTGGGCAACCAGAGAGGGAGAAAGTTACAGATGGACGCTGGGGTGGCAGTGGGATGAGCACCCTTGTTGCAGATGGCCTCCTCCCTGTGTTGAAATCTGGGAGACACGTCTGCTGGCCCTTCCATCCCTTGGGGTGCTCTGAAGCTCTAGGAATGAGCACTCTGCACATCTTCAGTTTACACTGTTTGCAGAAACCATAACATTGTTATTTCCAAACCGAGTACTCTGAAACACGCCAAAGGCACCGTTCCTAATCCACTATGATGGACATGACTCACGGCAGGTCTTAAAACAGAATTACCCAAAGTGAAGGAAGAAAAAAAACCCAACACATCAGGAAAATAGCCTCTTGGAGAAAGTCCTTCTCTAGTACCTGATGCAATGTCGCAAGAAGTGTTTAATTACACATTTTTCCACTGAAGTTCTCATGCTAGAATTGATTTCTGAATTTAGATCAGCTGGAGACCTGTCAACTCACAGGGGATGTTCTAAGGAAGTCTGATATACAAATAAGTCTGAGCTGAAAGCTGAGGTTTTGTGGAAATTGATAACAAGTCCATAAATATGCACATCAGCACAGATCACATATGACTGGTGGTGCTCTAAAGTAAGAGCGTTTCAATTTGGTAAGGTATTGCTACTTTCTT
The DNA here is from genome assembly GCF_009769625.2 of Cygnus olor. Taxonomy (NCBI): domain Eukaryota; kingdom Metazoa; phylum Chordata; class Aves; order Anseriformes; family Anatidae; genus Cygnus; species Cygnus olor. The sequence goes on along the minus strand of NC_049173.1, from coordinate 28,451,442 downwards.
AGGGCTCATTAATGACCACAAGACATACTGAATGCAATCATGATCCAAACCTTTTCACTTGCTCCCCATGTCACTCATGTAATTAACCAAATCCTTCATCCTCAGCCATGAGTCTCCCTTCAGGGAGACTGGAGCCTAGGCTATGCATTCTTAGACTTAGCTCCATTTGTAAGCACGTGAGCAAAAAAAGGAAGCTTAGGCTGGAGATGTCAGATCTTTAGTCACCTTCACAGAAATATCACATTGCAATAAATTGACTACAAACAATAGCCTGTCTAGGATTCTGTAGTGAATGACAAGGAATGAGAAATAGCTGAGACAACAAACATGCACTCACAACATTACAGTTGCTAAACCCTTTAAATCTGGGATCCTGAGTCAGGAGAAAGGAAGCATGAGGAATAACTCCAAATATCCAACTTCATCTTGTGCATCATCGTGATTGGATGAAACAGCTGGTACAAAGAAAGTCCTGCTAGTGAAACACCATGGATTGCCCTCATTGCTGCTGCTGAAGGTTGTCTCTGCTCTCCTGTTTGTTCTCTCCTAGCTCTTTATAAATTCAATCCAGCTATTAACAATATCCATTAGCTTCTCCAGAAGATTATCTCAGCTTTAGCAACTGGAATGCAGGGATTAGAAAAAAACATTCGGTTTTGTTTTTAATAAAAGTATATGTTGATTTAAACTGATGGCTTTTAACATCTGTTGTGCAAGTCTTTGTGGTAATAACCCTCAGAGATTGTTGGAGAGGGAGATAATTTAGTAGGTAATAAACATCAGTGACTTCATTAATAAAATATTTTAGCATAGACATTACAAATGGGAAGAAACAAGGCTTCCACCTGCTTGATAAGTGCATTGCTGAGGCTAGAACTCTGGCTGTTGTTGGCACAGCAGGAGACGACCCAGTAGCTCTCACCCCAGCTATGGCCATGGCTACTTCAAGAAACACGCGGTGCAAGAGGTGCTGCATCCAGGGACCATCAAGAAGTTTCTGACTATCACCACATGAGGCACTGATTTCGAAATGCTTTACCAATAAGGGGTTGTTCTTAGTTCCTGACATTGCTTTAACCCAGCTGACAACACTTTCTTGGAGCGCTGGATGCCTGTTAGCTGGAAAATGGTGACACAGATTGAGCAGGGAGTACAGAAAGCTGCACTGCCAGCTGCTGGGTCACTCAAGCGGGTCCAAAGAACCACATTTACTGGCAGAAGAGTTAAAAACCTTCCATAGGAATCTTTTTGTCTTCCTCCATGGGGAAAGCTTTTGAATGCAATTTCCAGCCAAAACCAAATTTCTTCTGGAAGTCTTTTTATTGATCATTTGCGTGTGTGAAACAGGGGGGGACCCTTGAGGGAGACGAGCTTTTAAAAACAGAAAAAGAAGTTGAAATCTTCAAAGTTAAAAACTGTAAAGGGGGGAGGAGGGAAAACTGTATCATGGATGGGGCTATCCTGCAGGCATTCGGAGATCCAGACAGTGACTGTGTGATGGGGACATGCCCCACACCACGTGAGGGTGCACGCTGTGGTGTCCGTTCACACCAGCTCTCCTTCCCCTGCACAGCAACGATGATGAGGGCACGAGGGAGGAGTGCTGTGCATTTGGATCCCAATCCAATATGGGACCCAGGACTGCATCCCAGCAGCTAGACACAGACAAGGAGGAGTGGTAAGTTTTCTCCCTTTCCTCCTAGTTCATATAACTGAACCAGCAATCAGGAACAAGTGAGCTGGCGCCTGCTCCTGTCCTACCTGGGATATTTGTCTTATCTCAAGCAAATTAGTGCTGTCCTTTGCCAAGCAAGCATTCAGTCCATTTTTGTATCCTATTCGTTCCTCAGGGAGCAGGACAGGGGCTCTGGGGTGCCCTTCTCCAGCCTTGGCACTGCCACAGAGGTCAGTCCTGCATGTGCAGCACTGCGGCAGGCTCTACATGCTGGGGAGAAGCATCCAAGCCCAATGCTCCCCTGCAAAAAAAATAGATGAAGGGAGCGTGGTTTGTGCCAGAGTGTGCTGAATCAAAAGCATCTGAAAGGTTGTCCTCCCCCGTGGCTTTGCGGCGAGCGTAAACATAACAGCTTGGGAAACTCTTTTCGGGCTGCGCTGAAGGATCCCTTTGAGACTTCCCGCCCGCAGCCGTTTCCTCCCCAGCAAAAAGCTGAGAGGGGCCTCTTGATGCTGGCTCACCCTCCAAGACATTGATTGCTCTCTGCTATCTGGGGTCAGGGAGGGATGGGGTAGCAGGGTGGGGGTTTTCCCTCTCCTTGGTGACCAGGAGCTGACCCAGGTTCCTCTACAAACCTACGGCCACGCAGAAGAAAGAGCTGTGCAGGTCCGCAGGCAGGAGCACGGTCTCTCTGGCTGTCACTTCCAGCCAGGAAGACAGAAAACATTGGTCTTTAGTAGGAAAAAAAAGAGAATTCCCTCAGATTAATGAAAACCTGTTAGTTAGCATGGGTGAGACCAAGTAAATGCCTTGGGAGGACAGAATGGTGTATACATTTTCAGATGAGCTCTCAGGCCAACCTAAAGGCAGCACTATCTTGATGGGGGAAAATTAGGCAAAGCCAGCTCTAGCCATCAAGGCTACAGCTAGGGAGGGGACAAGAAAGAGAGACAGATCACTTATTTTCTTTGTTTAATAAGATGTGACAAACTGTGAGTGGTCCCAGCCCTTAAAGAAACTGTTACCCAACATGTTTCATTCATGCGCTGAGTCTTTGCCTCTTTTGTCATGCAGTGCTCAGAAAGAACAGGCTGTCCCTTGACTCAGAGCTGGCTGTTTTGAGGCTGCAGCTGAACGCCATAGCAGGCTCGTGCTGTGATGCATCCTGAAGTCATGGTGACTGCAGACATGCGGGACAGAACACGGCTGGAGGAGACCCAGCTTATGTGCCCAGGTTTCCATCCCGTGACCACGAGGTCACGTGGAAGAGAAGAGATGGTGCGTGCCTTGACAGGGGGCTCAGGCACAGACCCCATCCACCAGCTAGGACAGAGTTTATCTGGATGTACCATTTACATGCAGCACCTTCTCAAGGGTCACTCATGACCTCCCTGCCCATCCTACCCAAGTTCTGGGCTTCCCAGATGGCACCACAGAGCACCCTGTCCTAATACTGTCTGCTTTCCATGAAAGGGCACTACTAGCACATATCAACTAGCAGAAGTGTTCTTTATCCATCAAAGCTAGATCCATTTGAGGATAGACCCTGTGTTACCCATAAAGTTGTCAAGGATTTTCTGCAGGTTTTATCAGGTATTCTAAGCAGAAGGAATCACTCCTGAAGCTGTTTGGGAATGGATCAGGGAAGGAAACCCCCGTTTTTCTGACTATAGGGAGTTTACACATTTCAAGATGCCACCACTTTAAAAAACAACAACCAAATCCAATGTCATTTAAAAGATATGATTCCTGTCTGTTGGTTTGGAAAATTGTTTTGGTTCTCTCTACAAGACTAAACAATTATTTAGGCATCTAGACCACAAATAAAATGTTGGTAAATATAGGAAAGATTAACTCATTTAGAGCTACTGGTGCCAGTAGCTAACTGCAACGTCAGTTTTCACTGTGGATGCTTTTGCTATGTGGGTGCCTCATTGCTCCTGCTAGCCTCTGCACTCAGCAGCACAGGAAGTAATGGCACAAAATTCAACATTTGCCATTTTAACAAGCCACTGAGAGGAGTCACGGAAATGCAGTGTTGTATGCCTCAAATATTCAAGTCACAACCAAGCTGCTGATTTCCTTTCTTGATACCTTTTGCTTAGCAATTGTAGCTTCGTTCCTGTTTCCACACTTCACAGCAAGGAACCTACATCTGAGAAACATGTTTGCGGCTCAGTCCCTTACGAACCACACACAGGAGGACAATGAAGTGAAATGGTGAAAAAGTGGCCAGTGACAAAGGGAGATACACAAAAAAACCTCTTTGTTCTTGCACATGGGCTGGCCAGAGCTCTTTGATCCAATCACAGCTTTAGTGAGAAGGATGCCTCAGCTGTCCCCAGGCATACAACACCACTGGTGCTGGTGGACTCAGATGCCTGGGGACCCACACCACAAAAGAGAGAAGGAACCTCAGCAAACAGCAGTTGAGGAGGACATACAGTTTTGCTGCTTCTTTTTATCTCCTCTTAACAGCCTAATTGGAGTGTAATGAATTTGGGGTTGGTGCTCACTGCCAGACTTGCTTCTTTGATGTGTTTTTGGCCTCTGCGCTATAAAAATGTGATGGAAACCAAAACCAAGATATTACACCTCCATAAAGTGTCTCTGGGTTTACCATAAGATTCCACCGTTTGTTCCAAATGGCCAAAGCCACTAACAGGCCCCTGCTAGCCAAGATGTTTGGGTAATGAATAAGAAGCAGAGAGAGATGCCACTGTGAATCACAGCTAGGAATGTGTGTTAATGGCAACAGAGGCGGGTCCTGGGCTGTAATGTGGAACAGAAGAGCACTGTGCTTGTGTTCCTCTGCAACCATGTCCAGCAGGAGCTGCTGGTGATGTCTGAAAGCCCCAGTGGGACAGGAGGATTTGGGAAGATAGGTGGCATACCTAGGACATGCTGATGCAGCACCTTGAGCTGGTCATGCCACCAACAGCCAGGCCGCTTCTGTGCCTAAGCACTTTTCCTTGTTGCACTTGGAGGTTGGATTGGAACAATGTTAGATGGTCAGGGCTGTGCAGAGCCCAGAGCTCTCAGTGCCCTTTTCCCACATCTAGGCCTCCTGGCCACGTGGGCCTGGTAAAGGCCCTAGCAAGGAACCTGCCAGAGACACCAGCTTGGAGGGACAGAGGGCTTCTGCAGCTCCAGCTGGACCAAGCACCGGCTGGCTCCACTCCTCTCCATCTATCCACCTCAGTTTCTGTCCAGTTTTGGCCTTCTTCGCACCTGCCACATGCCCCTTTTCCAGCTTTCCTTGGCTTTCTAAGCTGCTGAGCTCGTTCCTCACTGAACCCATATGTGCACACACTCAAAGCGTAGACACACACAGTGGCAGCCAGCAACACAGAGCCCTTCAGTTATGCAAGTCTTTCTTCTACCCTGTGTTTATTGCTCCTCCTTAGCCTATGAGCTTTTTCCAGCCACATCTCTTTCCTACACTGTGACAGCACAAGCCCACCATGCCTTTTTTGTCTCTCAGGGGCCTTTCCCACTGGCACATGGACTCCAGCACATGGACTGCCCCAGTTTGAAGTCAAGACCACCACAAGCTGTACCCCTCTGCCAGGGTCACCATCCTCCCAGTGAGGAGGGCACAAGCACATGAGGCTCTGAAGGGCCTTCCAGGAACACACCTGCAGGTGGGTCCCCACCACCTCACTTGGACTCCTCAGGCCCATGATAACCTCCCCTGGGCACACCTGAGAAACCAGGTGATGCTTAATGACCAAAACATCAAAGGGTCCCACATACAATTCATCTCTGGGGACACAGACAGATCATGAAAAGTTGGTACTGAAACACCTCCACTAAGTACAGATGCTCACCTGTTTCTATTCAAAAATCAACCAAGCAAGCTCACGTTCGATGAACCAACTCATGCGCCCAAAACTCATGGAGACCAGAGAAAAAAAATCCAACTGTGTATCTCTTCGCCTGTCTTCAGTGATCTTGCTCACAATAAAAAACGATGTGCTTGCTTGGAAAAATTCTAGACATCAATAGTTCACATACTTGCAGAGCATCCAGGGCTAAACCCTATTTAAATCAATACAGCTACATCCATTTTAGGGAAGCTACCCCCAATTGACAGATGCCTGGAAACTGGCCCTGAGTCTGCCTCTTCCTAAAACAGCACTTACCCTGTGACTGCATGCTTGAGCCACAGGCTGCTGATAAGATACACTTCTAGCTAAATGCAGCTCTCGTTCAGCTATGATTCACATTTAAGAACAGTTAGCTGGTGCAGCTGTTCTGGACAGAAGCCTGCTTTTTGCAAGAAAAGCACTTTCTGGAATAGGTATACTTGTGCAGCTTCACCGATAAGCAAGTTACATCCCGAAATCCCAGGACGAACTGTGTTCCCGGAGCCTGACACTAGAGGCAGGGACAGTCCCTCTTTTTGCCTTGCAGCGACTACTTTCACCTTAGCTCCATCGGATGCAAGCAGAGAGGTACTTTCTGCCTTGCTCATTACTGAGGAGGGAGTCAGTGAAGAATACAAGAGGCTACAGCTGAATATTAGCCCCGTGGCTCCCCTGAGTCCCAGTGCCCTGCCTGCTGCTCCTGGGGACCATCACTCACCCAGGGCCACAAGCACACCAGACCATACACGTGCAGGCAGACGTACACAGCTGAAGGGCTGGAACAGCTCCTTTTACTGAACATCTGGACTTACACATATAAACTACTCAACACTCTCGTCCAGAATTACAGAGTCTTTCATATCTTATCTCTCAAAAGCCACTTATCAGCCCACGGCTTTCAGACTGCAGTCTCTCCCGTCTGCCAAAGTGGAACCCAGCCATGCACAAACATGAACAACAGCAGCCCCTCTCTCCTCTCCCACGCTGATGGCTGCAGCTCCTCTGATGGGGGCTTGAACTTCAGGAGCAGCGGGAATAGCTCCGTCTACCCTGCTGCCATGGGCTTGTGGAAGAAGTTGAGCAAAGTTTAGCCACAGGGCAACATGAATGCCTCCTCGCAACCCAGGCCAGGGAAGGTGGCAAGCTAAATGCCTGTACTTATGCCCTGCATTATGGTGATAAGCAATAAGGAAATATCTGTAAGCAAACATTGAAGTGTGTTATCCACATTGCTACAGCATCCAGAGGCTTGAAGCATGCCCTGGAACCTCCATGTCCTAGATGCTGTTCAAAGATGGACCGAAAAGACAGGTTTGGGCCCATAAACAAACTTTCAGTAACAGGAACTAGTCTGGATTTTTGTTTAATAGACGTTTCTAATAAAACATCCTTTTTGTTTTTAACTCTAGCAAAATGCTCAAAACAAAACTTCATTAATGGGTTGACATTTTGCAATCTTTGTAAAGGATGGAATACCTTTTTTTTTTTTCTCCATTTTCACTCTCCCTTCATCTTTTAAAGGAAAAAAGGAGCAGAGGATGAAATGCAGGAAAAACTTTTCAGCTTCAGAGCTGTGAAAATACTCTAGGTTTCAAGTTCATTGGGCAAAACATACTTCTTCAAAAAACCTTTTCAATCTTTCCATGAAAATTCTGAAATTAAATGGAAAATTCCTTCTCTGTGTTGTAAGAGGAGACTTACATCACTAGACTTCAACTAAAAACCATGTATTACGACTTACTAGAGCACAAGATACGAGCCTAGACGTCGCAGCAGTAAGAACCCCAGCGGTCCTCCTCTTCGCAAGGAAATGGGGTCGGTGCCATGGCAGACAGGGGGCAGACAGGAACGGGGAGGAGAAAAGCCCTGACATGCTAGCAGGGAGAAGTTTAACATAAACCAGGATTGTTGCTAGCTCCGGACTCGCTGAGCTAACATCGTATTTCTCGGCTGTATGGACCGCACATGGGCCGTACATGGTTTTGTTCAATCCAAGAGAGGTCTGTCGCAAGAACAACCGTCTCTGCATTTGTTATGAAACCGAAGTTCAGGCACAAATCACAGCCGATGGGTCTCGTTCCAGCAGCCGACAATACAGCCCAGGGAATGAAGATAAACTCAATAACTGGGCACCCTTGGGGAAACAGGGGGAATACCATCCCTAATAGTGGTGGCTGGAGGAGAGGGTACAGGTGCCATGCCTTCCCTGCCCTGAGTGTCCCCCAAGCCCACATGCACTTCAGCCCCCATCAGCCAGTCCTTCTCTGGCAAAAAAACATGCTTTCAGATGCTGCTGCCAAACCTCAGAAATGTATATTGCTGTTCTGGCTATGTTCAGGAGGAAGGGGAAGGGAAAGCAGTGTGCAATTTTCAACAGTTTCTCCTTGGAGAGGGGCCCCCTAATTTTCTGAAAGGGGCCATGGAGGAGGGGGAGAAAAAGAGAGAGGCTCTGTCCCGCTTTAATCCCTTTTCCCAAATTAGTTATACATGGGGAATTCATGATGGAGTTCCCCCTTTGGGCTTTTAGCCTTGAATCATTTCAAAACACACAGAGCCCATCTGAAACCTTTTGATCACGTCACTTCTGAGGCTGCCGTGTCTGTGCGTGTGGCTGCACACAGAGGCGGATGGGAAAGGGGAAGACGGGGAGCAGAGGCTCCAGGCACACGCAGCAGGCTCACAAGGGGATACCAGCACTGTGCCAAAGGGGAAAAAACAGAAATAAACAACAACAAAACCAAAACAAAACATCTGCAGGACAAAGACCTGATACTGCTAATTTCTGCAACGAGAGCTCAGCAACATCAGCTGCAAGTCTCCTCTGTGCTGCTGTCAGGATGGAGCTACCTGGACCCTTGTGGGACTGCAAGTGCTGTTTATTCAGCTGGAAATCACCCAGACTACACTGAAACAAGCCAAATTCAGGGCCTTTGCTCAACCCAATGGGCCGCTTTGACTTGAACAGGTCTCACATCACAAATGCGACTCAGCCCCAAGCGGGTGCGCAAGGACATGGTTTCCAAGAGTCCACAATGCCAGTGACAGCATGGCACAAAACCCTCTTTGCTGTGAGGGAATTGAAAAGTTTGGGATTTCGGCTACTCTGTGGCTTCAATTCCCCAAAAATACCATGAATTGCTACCGCGCTTCAATCATTTAGGATCCCACAGCTCTGTCAAAATTATTCAGCCGACCAAGAAGGGTAGAAACCTCCCCTCAGGTTAATAGGAATGAGGTCTGCAAGCCAAGATCCTCAAAGTCATTAGATCCTCTTAGAAATCAGTAGTATTTAGACATTTTAATAAGTGTCTCAAGGCTCTGGACCTAAACACCAATGCCTTAAAGAAAAATTAAGTGTCCAGGAAAGTTTACAAAGGTGACAGAGAGGTGACTGTGCATTGCTGGGAGTCTAAGCAGGGATGTCAGTGTTTTGGCAATTTTTACTCACCACTGGTTATTAAAACAAGAGCTCAACTGGTTTAATTAAAACTCATGGTAAATAGATTTACTTTCTCCAGTGCCAGTGCTCTATATGGACATATTTAAATGCATTTACTTCCATTTAGCTAAACTTGGTAACTGACTCTTCTAAATGTTTCCACATGGTGGCTTGGATTTTTTTTTCTTCAAACTAAATCAATTTTAAACCAATTTTCGTTACATTGGTGGTTTTGCATGTCCACAAGGCCTGCGGGCCTCTTGGATTGGAAAACTTGGCGTGAAATTCAGCCCAAAAGGCCAAGTGCTGAAACCCAATGAAAATGAAACCGCTGTGAGCTATAGAGGAAGCTGTCTGCCCGGGCTGCGAGCACGTTCCTGGGGCACCAGCCCTGCATGGACCAGGGCGCAGGCATGGTTGAAACTTGCCTCTGGACATTGCCACCATGCAGCCCCCAGCAGGTTTGAGATCTGGCAGCAGTGAGCCCAAATCCTGGCTGGTGGGAATCACTTGAAGCACAGCCTGTAGGAAGATCAAAATCTGATCAGGAGCCCTTTTTTTTTTTTTAAAAAAAAAAAGTGGCTTCAAGCTAACTGGAAACCTGGCCCTGGGCTTCTTCAAAAGCTGGCCCAGGGCTTTCCTGCAATTCAGCCCAGGTTTGCAAACTTGGCTGGTGTTAGGTTTATTGCACCTAGTTTGGGGCTTTGCTGTGAACATTTTGCGGAGATCCAGCTCTTGAAATTAAATGGACTCTGCTGTTCTGAGCCTGGACCAGTGTCCCTAACATCCACAAACTCTGCACCAATCTATTTATTGCCATGTAGAAAGTAACTGGGGGTCAGTTACTTTATTGTCAAGGGAGAGGTCATTGCTGTGTATGATCAGTAAATCAAATGACTAAATTCAAAAGCATGAACGGATGAGATGAAGACTACTTAGTGCAGGGCTTTGACTTATCAAAGCAACCTTCTACATAGGTGAGAAGCCAGGTTTGTTACGGTCCTGCTTCTCCACCATGGTGTCTGTAGCGAGCAAACCTCAAGAAGTCTTGGGGGAGCACCGAGCACCTGGCATCCTTCAAAAACAGAAGCAGCAGCTTCAGAAGAAACATTTCTCTTAAAAGATACCAGCCAAGATGGAGATTTTCTGCCTCCTGGTAGGTTTGGGGCAACGAAGAAAGCCAACAATACTTTTGGTTTCCCAACATCAGTGCTTTTAGTACCTCTGCTTCTGTGTGAAGCTAGAAAAGAATGGGTTTATTTACTGTTCAACTGGTATTTTTTCCCCAAAAAACCTCAAAAATGGTGACCATTCAGAGCAGAGCCAAGCTGGCTCTTGGCAAAGGCTCAGCGTGGCTCCTGTTACCGAGCTGAGTGTGGTCATGTTGCTAAGATAGTGGCCTGGGAGTCGGGCCACTGTTCTTGGCTACCCTGCTGCCCCACCGTGTAACCTCAGAAAGTCACGTCTCCCCACTGCAGCTCCACGTTCCTCGCCGTCCCGCGCCTCACGGCTATTGAGGCTGCCAGCTTTATGGTTCAAGGTCTGTCTCTTACTATGCTAGCTACCATCGTAATTATGAGAATTTGATACATGCTGCTTTCCAGCACCCCTTCCCACACAGCTTTGTTAGAGCAGCTCCCTTTGTTTTCATGAGCAGCAGGGCAGAGACACGAGCTCAGACATTTTCTCCACAGAGGATCCTCACCCCCTTCTCAGCAGGCCCCTGCATTCACCCCACACCTGGGGACATCCTCATCTTGTCACCGTTACTCTCATTCCCATCCAACACCCCTCAGGGTCATTTGCAGTCTCATAGCTTCATCGTTGAGTGTGCTCACACTGCTTCCTCCTTGTTCACGTGTGCACCCAGCTGGGAGCAGCTCTCTGCCATCCCTTCCTGGGACATGCATGTGCTATAGGGGACAACCTGGCCCCATCACCCAGCAGAAACACCCCAACATCCTGCCCTAAAGGGACTACAGTCTGGGGAAGCATGGTTTAATGGGGACAAGCAATGCAAAGGCACACACTTGAAGCACAAAGAGCCCACAGCCTCAGCAGAGGAGTCAGAGAAGGGGAAAAAAAAGTGGTATAATGCTGGAGAGATAAGCCTGCAGGGAACTGGGGGAGCTGGGATTCAAACTCAGAGAGCACCAACTACACTGGGACACTCTGCCTTCACTCTTTTAAATGGTACTTCGATGCATTTACATAGATATACATGCATACATTACATATATAAAGATTATCTAACACCAGGACACATGCATACTAGGCAGACCAAGCATGAGTGTGCAAGCACATGCACGTCACCTCTGTAAGTGGCATGCAATTACTTGCTCCTCACTCCCTTCCAAGTGCTCACAGCCACTTACAGAGCACCCGTCCCAGTCTAACCACCAGAATATGTGCCCAGTTTCAGCTCCTACGGGTTAAGCCAGCACAACAAGCTGGGATTTCTGAAGGTGCAGGCGGGACAGGCAGACAATCACACTGAGATGCTATCTCTGCTCCTTCTCAGAGTTTGGCGTTGTGTTTTATCAACAAATAACATGTCTTTACTGCCAGCCCTGCTGAACCACTATAGCTGCAGACAAGCAAGCTGTGTTTGCTTCTCTTTCATTTGTCATCAACACAATGGCCAGCCAAGTTCTCATTCCAGCATCTTACTTGGTAACAAACACGGGCAAAAGAGAAAAAACTGAATTTCAGCTGGCTGCATTGATACAGAAGCACAGGTGAAGTGAAAAAAGCCCAATATAGGGAAAATAAAAACAAACAAAAAAACCACTATTGTAGGGAAGTAAGAGTTTAAAGACAACATAGCTGGCTTGTTCAGGTTCCCAGTCATTGGGGCAGAGCTGTGTACACATGCTCTTCCTTCACCAGCACCCAGTCAGGTCCAGTTTGACACGAGATGTGCAAGCAGTGCTGAAGATGTGCTCCAGCGTATTCTCAGACAGCAGTAACCCTCCCCTCTTACTGAGGAGCAGCGAGGAGGAAGCCCACATCACATCCAGGACTGCCCTGAGGTTTGTTGACACTTGTGAAGCAAACGATATTCAGATAGAAAAGGACCAGACAACTTCACCTCTACACCAAAACCACCCGCTGAGCTGTCCAGAGCACCACAGCTTTCTCCCCCAGCAAGCTGAGTGAAGGCAGGGAGACCTGGGCAAAGCTGGGGAAGCATAAGAAGGAAAGGGCAGTTGTGTGCAGACTGCTCCATTTCCCTTGTCCTGCTTACCCAAGTCCTGCTCGTGCACCCAGCCAGGCTCCTGCTTGCAATTGTGGAACAGAGCAGGCACCATCATCCCGTGCACAGGTGGTACCTGATAGACCAGGGAGCTCTGCACCAAAGCAGCAGATGATAGCCAGGAGAAATGAGTTCCTGAGACAAGAAACTTCTCTACACCATGTCTCTGGACAGGCCGGGTCTCCTGCGTGCACAGCACTACAAAACAAGGTGGGAACAAAGCACACACAGAACATCTCCCCATCCCTCGTGCAGGCTGCGCTTTGCCAGGTGCTTTACCTGGCACCAGCAGGAAGAAGGGCAGCCGAACGGAGTGCTACAGACACCAGAGAGACAGAGCACACAGCATGGATGTAATAATTCCGCTCAGTGTGTTATTGAGTACTTCGGGGCCAGCGCAAGAATAGCACCTACAGTACAGCATGAGGATAGAAGAGGGCTTGACTTGAGATGACAACGTGGCTGAAAGGAGACCAAGAAGCCCTCTGCAAGCATTTGACTCCCCAAGGGCTGTGCTCGGGGGCCATTTCAGGTCTAGATCAAATTCCCCCTGTTCACAGAGCCCAGGGCAGATGGTGAGGGAAAAGGCAGGGAAGGAAGATGAGAGAAAGCTCCGACAGGAAGATCTCCGGAGTATGTTAGTAGGTTGCTGAAAGGGAGGAGCAGTTTTGAAACACGAGCACAGAGATAAAATCTATTCTAAGGTGAGGATGAGCTAAATATGTCAGAGGCCTTTCAGCACAAGCCGGGCACATGTGAAGCGATCTAAGTAGTAAACAACACATTTACTAACGGCCTCCTAATTTATTTATGGAGCCACATTGCCTAGCCAATCTCTGTCATCTGCTCCACACACGAATGGCCCAGGCACCAGGGGAGTGGTGCAGGAGCCCTGCCCTGGTTTCACTACCTGCTTTCAGAGATAACTGCCAAATAACCCAGCCCTGCCAAGCGCCATAAGGCCCACGCTTCAAGATAGTTGACTGAAAATATTCTTTTTCCCAACTGGGGAATGCTTCACAAGCCATCTTAGTGCCTCAGAGCACCTTGGAGCGCGTAGAGTCGGGGAAGGAAGAGGAAATACAACCACAGAAGCATGCAGAAGCCAACACAATCAACCCCGGGGTTGGGGAATCCCTCCTTGTATATATACATCCACATATGTATATATATCCACGCTAGTCACTGCTATGGCAACTAACACAACAAAGATATCCTTTTAAAGGCCCTGCGGTAAGGAGGAAAAATATTTTGCTATATATATCGTCGCCTATTGACGTCAAAATCATTTGAAATAAACTAACCTTTAAGCTCAGATGGCTCCGGTCGTCATTTCTCCTCTGCAGATATTGAAATTACATTCACGTCACAATGAGCATCTGTTACCTTTCACGGAAAAAGTAACCAAAGAGAGCCAGACTAGAAAGTTTTCTATCAAACCCTCCCTCACACCCTCATCAAAGCAAGAGAAAAAAGAAAAAACACCAAACAAACAGCAACAAAAAAACTTCCTAAAACCTCTGAGAGGCCAACTCCTGAGGGTCTCATTTAGTCACTCCTCAGGCAACACCCATGCTGACGTCAGAGGGAAATTGCTAATTTGGGTAATTAGTGAAAATGAAGAACCTGGAGTCGGCTGTGACAATTTAATTCAGCTGAGCATCCGAAGAGTTCACTGGAAAAAGGCAAGCTGACAGGGCTGAGTCTGGGCTGAGCTGTAAAAATAAAGCACTCCATATGAGAGCGATTTGCTTTCCCAGCCAAAAGCTTGTAGATCAGAGCAGCTCTACCTCCGTGCGTGTGTATGTAATACCCCGAGCCTTCAACAAGATTTGCACTAATGTCATCGGTGCAATGCTTCTGATAACGACACTAAGGAATTAGCTGCTGCTATGTACCAAAAAAATACAGGTAAAGGGAGTTAGGAGGCAGAGGGGAAGGTAGGGAATTTAGGATGTCAGTTTGCACTGGGCTGTATGAATACATCTCTACTAAAGTCAAGGTCCAAAAAGCACAGACAATGCAGTGGCATGGCAGCCCCTCAAGGGAAGAGGCTGGATGTTGGTGATATGGGTGGGGCAGGGGACAGCTTGGTGGCTTCCTCCTCAATGCCCAGGATCAATAAATGCAGCATCTCCTGCACTCTGGCTAGTGGGAGAAAGTGAGAAATCCACCTTACCTGGCTATGCTCCTACCCCAAATCATCTGCCTAGCTCCTGCTGGGAAGAGCTACTTCAAACCACCCGTGGCTCAGTAAGGTTTCCGGCTGGCTTGAAGGAGGCTCACTTGCCTGCATGTCCTACCGCAGCCCCGTGGAGTGGGCTGAGGTCACTGCAGAGCACAAGCTAGGCCATGCTTCTCTTGCTAGCAGCAGGGTTATTTCAAAGAAACAGAATTTATTGGATTTTTTTGGTGGTAAATCTCTCTGACTCGACATGGTGAGCTTGAACAGATATACAGATATAGCAAAGGCGGCGAGTCACTTGAGCATTGTGGGCTATTCTACATTATTAAGTCCTCTGCAATCCCATGGTAAACTCATTTGGGATGTGCTATTACATGGCCACTTGAAGCACTATGGATTTGGGTCAGTTCCTTCCCCAACCCTTTTTTCAGGTAGGTCAAGTAGAGCTTACAAACCAAGAAGATTTGGATTGGTCTCATGGAGAAGAACCAGCAACCCCATATGTTTTCAGATGCTTAGAAGTTTCCCTTCTCCCAGGTCACTTGTTCTCCAGAACTTGTAGAGCTGCTGCAATTCTCAACCTTCCTGCCCGTCTGCCAAGTTTGCCTCTAAGCGCGGGGAATCAGACAGCTCAATTTACCCCTGAGCTGATGAGAAGCACTGGGAGCCCAGCTCCAGCACTGCTTCCCCAGGCAGATACAGTCAGGTGCCTCCATAGCATCCTCCTAGTGCTTAGCTCCTAACTGTAGTGTATTAAGATACACACCCTACTTTTCTCACATCTCCTGTTATTCCCCAAATTCTCCTACAGGCTCTCATGCCACCAGCCACTTCAGCTCTCCCCTACAAAAGCCTCCCGAAGTATTTTGCCCACGGATCTCCTGCTGTGGCTCAGCCTGAAGCCTAGACTCACACTGATCAGACACCACAGAAGAGCCCCTGCTTCCAATTCTCTACATCTTCCAGCCTCCCTCTATATCTTCTCTCATCTAATTGAAAAAAACAGACATCTTTCTGAAGACCTCATCCACCCTCCCCTTTACTCATATAGCTTAGGAAGACAACATTCTGCTACTAACTACAGCCTTCTTCAGCACTGATTCATGGATGCTTTCAGAAAAGCTCCTCTGCTATAGCACCATACCTCAGCCTTTTCCTGGAAAACATCTGCTTCTATCGCTACCTCCCTCCTTTATTAGAGGTCATGCAGGTATCCAAAGACCCTTCTCCCTGCTCCTTTCTCCTTTTATTAATACCAGGTGTGAACCCTCCACAGCACCCTAACCAGGTCCAGATGGGATGTGTCCCTGCACCTACATTTTCAAAAGAAGAGCTGTTGTTCCTCTTGGAAGCAGGTGTATCTGAGGCAGGTTTCTCTAAAGCCTGTGCAAGTGTTGGGTGGTTGCTGAACACCAGAATAGGAAAAAAAAAAAAAAAAGAAGAAGTTATAGTTGGTGGCTGAACAAAGCAGTTGGATATTTTACCAGCAATGAAGTACTAAAAATATAGAAAGCTTTTATAGTACTCCATGCTCTACCTAGAAAGCTATAGGATATCTGTAGGACGAGTCAGACAGACAGCCTTATGTCTGACAGCTGCTAGTCCTGAGGTGCTACTTGGCAGGGAGAAAAGCTAGCACTGATACCGCAGGCCAGAAATCAGAGGAATGCCTTTTTCTCTATCCACAAAGAAGAAACATATAAGTGATGTGCTCTAGAGCAGAGATTGCACAAAGAAGGCTAGCCACAGAATAACTTACAACCGATCTCAAGCTGAAGACCAAAACAGGTTGCTTTGAAGATGTCTGTCAAAGCTCCTGGTTGCAGCCCAAAGCGTGGTTAAGATCCAAGAGGGAAAGAAACAGAGAGGGGCTATGGGTAGGCACGGATCTAACAGAGCCATTTGTCAAGAGAATCGAAGTCAAAAGGCAACGTGGAGTTCAAAGCCAGCATCCAGCAAAAAAAAAAAACAAAAAACAACATAGTGTGTGCAGCTGCAAACACGGCCAAAACAAGCCAGAACAAAGACTTGGAGGGACAAACACTAGAGCACAGCCCAGGCCGCACGTGCTTGGGGTGGACAGCAGAGCCCTGCGGGGCTGCAGAGGAGCCAGGCAGGCCCAGGTGGGACGGTGATGAGAAGCCAGCCATGTACATAGCTGACATGCACAGCCTAATACCCCCTCAAACTTGGGAGAGTCCCGAATGTGTGGATTTGGGGTGGCTCCCCACCTTTGGGGTGAACCTCAGCTTGGCTCTGGGTGTTATCCTTATTCGTCTTACTCTAATTTCCAGCCCTACAACAGAGCACGGGCTTGCTCGTCTAAAAGCAGATGGAGTTTGTGTTACCTGAAGCTGGCAACACAGTTAGTTTAGACACTGGTGTCCCGAAAAGAATGGGTTATCCTAACAAGGGGATATCTTTTAGAGATGTCCACAGACATACGCAAATACAAGCTGGCTGCACTGGGGAAGGGAGTGCTGAATGAGGGACAAGACAAAACCAAATGGTAGGCAGAAGGACTAACTTGTTCCTCAAGGAACAGAAAAAGATGGAACTCTCTGCTTGTGCACTCTGAAGCATTAAACATGCTAGAAGAGGATTATCCAGAAACCTCTCAGGATATAGCGTATGCTGCTTCTTTTTTTATGCTGGATGTGTCAGCAAGGTCTTGGCAGGCTGTGGGGAAAAAACAGTGTCTATAGAATTTCAAGGTTGTCACAGATCAGTAACCTCAGTCAAGGTCTGTTATAGTCATTCAGAAATGACCCCATCTCTTCTTTCAACTTAGGGATTCTTCTCCTTTCATCCATTTGCTCCCTTGTCTTCCTTTCCGTGTTTGTCCTGCAAAACAGAACACTGCTGCTGTGCTCCTTCGGTGCAGCTTCTCCAGCCTGCTCCCTTGCAGTGGAGCTTTGCCACGCTGGGGGTGTTCAAGGAAAGGTTGGATGTGGAGCTTAGGGATATGGTTTAGTGGGTGACATTGGTAGTAGGGGGGCGGTTGGACCAGATGATCTTGGAGGTCTTTCCAACCTTATTGATTCTATGTCACAAAGTCACCAGGTAGCAATGCATTGCCATGGAGAGAAGTGGCATGGATGCTAAGGGTGACATAAAGGTGGGACATTTTAGCCATTCCTCCAGGTTGGTTTATAAGATATGGGGAAAGCTCTGCAAAACCAAGTCCTCCCGGGTGGGTGTCAGTCGGGTTGGCTAGATCCTCAGCGGATATAAATTGTCATAGTTCCATACAAATCATCTGGAAAACGATACCACGGTTGGCAAGCTGCTAAGGTAACAAGTATACCACAGGGCAATGCCAACTAACGCTGGCTGTGGATCTGGTCCATTAGCTGTACTGGTAGTATCAGCTTATGTGAACATATTTGCGGCTCTGGTAGACCTGGAAAAAATGACATTTCCATGCGTTTGATGAGAAGTGAAACATTTGATGCTTTGGTCTCAAATTTTCTGCTGTCTTCCACAAGAAACAAAGGACAATGTTTCACGAATGGCCTTCTCTTTTTCCCCCTTTTGGGGCAAATGTAGGAAAATGTGTTATCTGTGGAATTTCAGAGCTTGTTCTTTAATGCAGAACACCAAAACCACCAGAAATAACATTCTCCTGGAAAAACTAAGATTTAACGTTGCCCTAAGCCAAAATAACATACTGATCACTATTCATCATTCTGCCCTCCTGCAGAGGGCATTCTATACATCTCCAAAAGCCTTCCTACGGCAGTCAAGGTTCAAAGACTAGCTGGAAGCAGTCACTTCTTCTGGAGTAGGTAATTCCCCAGGTCCGTGTTCACAATCATCCTTCCCTAGAAGAGACTGGACAGCTGCTCTTTGTTGATACCCAGTCTCCCAGGACTTTCAGCAAACACATTCGGGAACCTGGATTTGGGCTAGGATAACATTTCCTGCCAGACTTGTCAGGATATGCCAGTGTTTTTTTCCAAGTTACCAATGCATGCATGCAACCTGAAGTCCAAAGCACAACTCTGCAGCCCTTGTGCTGTTTGTTGAGCCCTTGGCCTTCCACACCTACACAGCTGCAGAAGAGCCCACTGCAGGATGATGGTCCAGTATTGGAGGGTATCAGAGGAAGGAAGGCAGGCAGGAGATGAGACAGGATGAAGATAAGATGCCAACCACGCACGTAAGACTGTGAAAGCCTCTACAGGTCTTGGGGAAATCCAGAATGTGAGCAGCTTCCCCTCATCCCAGCGGTGGGAGACTTCAAAGGGCTGGTGTGCATTATGGCTTTCTCCACCACCAATACTTTTATTACTCTCTCTCCTTCTATTTTAATGTTGGTAAAATGGGAACAGGAGTTCCCCCTTCAAGGGGGCTAGATTCAGGCTTATTCATCCATGTGAAAGGATTCCTGCAGGTGCCAGTTTAGCTCAGGTCTCAAAGAAGAGCCATGCACATTATTGTAGGTGTGCTCCGTATCACCATTACGTACCCAAGGAGGTCTGAAAGTGGTCTTTGTTGAGGTGTGCCTACAAGAGATGGCATGGGTATGTATTCTCTGCATAAGAGCACAGCACGCAGGGCTGCCAGGTCCGACTCATTTGGAGCAGATTATCTCAGCACATCCTCTGGGCTGCAGCATGTTCATGAGGAGATGGAGCCTTCGGCATTGCACGGGGCTCAGCTAACGCTCTCAGTTCTCAGCCCCAGCTGAGGACAGATGTAGGCACCGCTTTGCTCTCCCCTCCTGGTCCTTGCTCCTGAGCCAACCCCCAGTCTTTGTACCTGAGGCTGTGGCAGAGGATTTAGCAGATCACCTATGACAGGGGACCCTTATTTTTGAGCTAGAGGTGAACTGAAGATATGAGCCTGCCAGCTCATCTGTACAACATGCTGGTGGCAGATGGTATATAAACATGTGTTTTCTTATTACTCAAGAAGGGAAAACAGTTGGGAAAGCAAAAGTTTCTTCATTTTTTTGCAAAAATTTAAGTTAATGAATGGAAAAAAAACCAACAAACTTCTGAAATTCTTTTTGATAAACAGGATTTTGTCTTAAAAAAAAAAAAGGAGGAACTTGGCAGGGCTGAAGGCTGCTACTTCTCATTAGGACAAGATGATGGTATGGCAGGAATGCAGGACAGAGGGGTGCAGATGTGTGAAAGCATTTAGGAAAAGACACCCAGGGATTAGAGAAGTGCCTGTTCCCAAAATGGGTTGATCTGAGGTAAAGGAAACCTTTGGGTTAGGAAGATAGTAACCCTCAACACCCCCCCCCCCCCCCCCCCCCTTTAATAGTGGATATAAACAGTTTTACGGTATTTCCACCAAACAGAAGAATAAGAGAGAGAAAAAAAAAATAAAAAAAAGGTTTCTGCAACACACACATGTTCCCCATTAATTAGGAGGACTGCTGTTAACAACACGTTGCGCCAGAGCTGCCAAGAACTGTCAGACAAAGGACAGGGAAGCCCACGGCGGAGGCTCTGCTGCCTCCCGGGGGGGACCCGCAACCGAGTCCCTGCGGGGCCAGCCCCACACCGTGGCAGGGTGGTGGGGCATGGGGGGCAGCAGGGCTGGGGGCACAGTGAAACACCCGGGCAGCCCCTGTTTGAATCCCTGCCCCCTGCCCCCTCCAGCTACAGACATTTTCCACAGAAATCCTGGCTATGCTCTATTTTGGTTGAGACTTTGGGACTATTTTTGGCTTTTTTAAACCACGCTTAGGGGAGGCGCCTTCTGCTTTTATTCACATAAAGGATCTTTATTTTTATGTATTAAGGGACATTAAAGGAGGAGGGGAGGCAGGGCAAGGGGAGAGCAGCGTTATGCTTTGATTCAACTGTAAAACACCACAAATCTACGCCTAGGCTGCCTTTTCCCCTTTGCCGGCTCCAAATAACGTGCACTTTGCTGCAGCAGAGACCACCCCCTGCATCCCGGTTCTCTCTGGCAGGGCCAGTGCTGGGACAAAGCACTGAGTTCGGGCTCAGCATCTCCCACCTTCGCACCTCCTCGTGGCCACTTAAAGGGCTGGGGGCAGCTCTATCCTGCTACCACATCTTCTTGGCTCCCCCTGTGCCAGTGTGGATGCCCTGCTGGATGTGACCAAGGCTGCATGCTGTTGTGTACACACAGCACTGACTCACATCGGGATGGAAGCAGGGTCCTGAACTATTTTTTCCTCGTTAAACTGGTGTTGGAAATAATGTTGCAATGATGCGGCGAAGTTCAATGTGGGGCCTTATAGGCAGGAGAGAAGATCTTATTTTAGAATCAAAACAATTTCCCTTGCGCTCACATACCCCGAATACTCACAGGCACCAAGATGCTTGTCTCCAGGTGGCCGGCCCAGGATCCTTTTTGAGGATGCTGAGAATGAGACGCCAGCTATCGAGGTCTCCTCACGTCTCCTGGACTCCTCGGAGGTTGGTGATGATGTGCTTGTTTTGGACGTGCCTTTTTGTGCTCTGTAGGAGCTGAGAGGGATTAGCCTCTCCATCCTGTCCCACCTCGGTGAGTCATCTGAATTTACTCACCGTCCTTTGTCTCCCATTTTGGGCATCCTGCGGAGCTGCACGTAGATGTGCAGAGATGCCGACGACCTGCTAGTCTAGGGGCTTTCTTGCAGCCCCCTTCTGCTGTTGCTGTCACTGTGCCAGACAGCCCCTTCAGCCTCGCTCAGGCCAGGGAGCACCTCCGTCACAAGCCTCCACGGAAGGAGCAGAGGGGAAGGCTGAAAACCATTGCTCCTTCCAACAACCGCCCTGCAGATGCCCACGAGCTGATGTCATTTCTTTCCAAACTCTATCCATCCCAGTGCTGGGACGCAGGACTCTACGGTGGTATACACACAGTTCACAAACTAGCAGAACAGCAAAAGCACAACACTGGCATCCATGGTGCAAAGTTTTGGATGCTAAGACACTTTGATGTTCTACCCTTCCTTTCGGATCCCTAAAATGTCACTGCTGAGAACCTCAACCCTGAGGTTTTGTGAGGCTTTATAGCTGCAATGATGCACATGTAAATTAAACACATTCAACTTCATCTCTGCAATGATGCACATGTAAAATCATTTCAACTTCGTCTCTACAAGTATCACACAAGGAAATCCTTGAAGCAGTTGTCCAAAGCATTGCTGTTTTCTTCTTGGAAGGCAAGTCCTTTCAAATATGCTGTGAAATACCCCGGTCTGCATTTTCAAGAGTAGCTAGTGATACAGGTGGGTTCACTGTGACACATCCAAGGCAAGGACATCTGAAGGGCTTTATTTCCAGGTTATGCTACGAGTGCCTTTCTGCTAATGGCCTTCCTGGTAGGTGTCTTGAACAAAGAGTGGAGAAAGACCAGAAGCATCAGGAGTCCTGAATGACTACAGCATACTGGACGTTTTCTTTCTGGGGCTTACATCAAGAGGAGCCCTTTGACGGTGTTAATATAGCACTGCTGGGTCTTGGGGCGTGCTGGGATTGCTCCTCGCATCACCTGCTCTGATCCATGTGAAAGAAGGGGAAGGCTCAACCCAAACTCCTAACAGGCATCACAGTGCTGTTTTGCAGAACACATACCAAGGCTTTCAGTTAAAACACTTCAGTTTGGGATAGTTTATCTTTTGGAAAATGTAAAGGATTTTTAGATAAAGCAGAATTTTTTTCTCTTATGGACACCCAATCCTTTCATTAAAAACTTTTTTTTGGTGGGGAGAAAAAGCAGCCTACGTGAAAACTTAAAACCATGTCTTCAGATAACCCTTCTAATGACATCTGTGAATCTAATTTACCAGTTGGGCCATGCTGCAAGAATCGACGATAGTAACAGTTTGACGTCTGCCTCATTTCGGTGCTGTGGGGAGGAGGGAGGTTTGGCAGAGAGCACTGCTGTCATGTGGGAGTCTCCGCAATGAGTCTTCTCCTGGCGAATGCTCTTGCACTGCGACGGCAAGTCAGACGGCTAGTAGCCACGGCAACAGCCCTGAATCCCTAGCCATTGCCATGGTTATTTCACATCACTTCAGGGCTACCCCAGTTCATCCTGCTATCTATTGCTCAGGGCATTATTTCGTAGTGATTTCACTAAACAAGTGCAATTTGATATATCGATTACACCCACATTTGTTTTATCAGGGATGGTGTCAACTGCACATCTGCCTGTAAATGTAGTCAAGATAAAGCAAGGTCATGCTTTTAAAATACAAGCAGGGGGACAGACGATAGCCCAGAACTGCTCTCTCCTTTATCCCACCTGCAGAACCCATCCTCCTAAGGAAGTATTGGGAAGCAAGTGGGGGCTACGGCATCCTTAACCCCACATCTGTCATGGAGAAATCATTATGACACTATCAACCCTAAGCAAACACGTAGTTTTAGGAACCCTGTCTCTCCCTGGTGAGACGGTGCAAATGAAGGGCAGAGGTAACCATGGCTCTGGAGGACTGGAGCAACTTGACCACAGGCAGAGAAGAAACGAGGAGCAAAAGTACAAAAAGAGCCCAAATTTCCAGGCTACCACATTGCAATGGGTCAGCATGGATTTGCACTGCCTCCTGCATGAAGCCAAGAGTCCTCCTCATAGCTCTTCTTGGGGATGCTTCCAACCAGCGTTTGCTTTCCTGTCTGACTGCACCAATGCCCAAAAAAACTACGACACCCCTGAACTGGCGCTGCATTCCAGCACTGCACAGCTTATTAGAGAACAGGAGATTTCTGCTTTGTCTCCTATGCCCATTTTTATTGCCATTTACTACTCTTTAAAAATGTTGACCAGGTTTCCCAGAGCCAACCCTTGGAGGACCAGGTCCCCCTCCAGCACCAAATTACATAATTTGAGTGTAATATCTGCGCCTGCTCTGACCAAGAAATAGAAGAAAAAAATAAACAAAAAACCCCACACAATAGACAACAGCAATTTCAAAAGATGAGGAACCAGACCCATGTTTCAGAGAATTGAATAATGATGTATTCTGCAAAGTCAAACCCTTTAAAGCATTTCTGGTTTCAGAAATATTCAAAAGAAAAAAAAAAATACAGCATTCCTGGTGCTTTCCAGAGTTATCTGAATTCCTTCAAAAACCCACTCAAGGTTAAAGAAGAAAAACGTTATTCTAATTGTACAAAGCATTACTTTTTTTTTTACTACAAGGTTGGACATACAGTAGTCATAAAAGAGCAAGAAAACCAGAAGTCTCATGTTCAGAATTTATCTTGCGTTAACCTCTTGCTCTTCTTTCCCTTGGGATTTTTTCTCAGGTGTTCATCCACCACAGAGGTGCTTCCAAGCAGCTACTGAAAAAAACCCATCTTCTCTTTACTACCGTAGGAGACCCCATTTTATTCTGCAGCCTCACTTTAGCAGTTGGAGAACCTGCAGGGCAGTGATATCTCTACCTAAGCCCATCATTTCTCTTAGGAAGGTGCAGAACTTGCAGCTAGCAGCCCACATTATAAATATCCCGTGCCTTAAGACCATTTCTGCGTGCAAACAATTTCAGCTCAGTTTCAATGCCGCTCACAACTTCTCACGTTTGTGTCCACCTCCAACGATAAAGCTCACTGGGGCACAGCACAGGGTCCTGGTTATTTACCCATTCGAACAACCCAAACAACCCATCCCAGCTATTTTCGAAAGGCTGATTTCTCGGCAGCTCGAAGGCATAGCTTTTCGCCGTTCCTTGCCCTTCTTTCCCCAGCCGCCTGCTCCTTAGTGGAGATGTTAACACAGAGCAGAGCTGGCAGCAGTCCCCCTGACACCCCAGGGGGTTCCTCCTAGCAGTATGCAGCCAGTCATTAGTCTCCGACTATAGTCTGTCAGCCCAGCCAAGTCACTGGAGCCTCGTCCAAGCCAAATGGGTATGCCACCTCATGCCAAGTCATGCCATAAAATAACAGTAGAAATAACTTACATTTTAAATCCCCAAGGGCAGCTACCGCATCAGACGGACTGATTAGAAAATAGATGCTAAAGCATCAGGAACAGGGCTTTGGGCTCCTGTTTGCACTGCAGTAAAACGGTTTGCCACCAAACAAATGAACAAAAGAAGTGCCTGAGCCAGGTTCAGTCTCAGTCATCCCAGGTACCTAAGTGTTCTGCCTAATTCAGGGCCTTGTTTAAGTAGGAGAATAATATCTTGCCTCAGCTGCCATGATGTGAGGCAACTACAGGTGAGGTTCACTTGGATCTCGGGTGGGATGAACCACCTCCTTGAGCACCCATCTCTTTTGTGTGACTATATGAACCTCTGGGCATTTAGGGGCAGGAGGAACAAGTCTGGGGTGAATGTGTACTAATTAGAGCAGTAGGCATTTTAATGGACTGGAAAAACCACCTGCGGCTAGCACAACGACATGCCACGTAAGCTTCAGATGATACTGCCATGAGGAGCATCCCACGGAAAGATGTACCCATTGGAAAAAGAATACATGATAGTAAGAAGGAAAAAAGGAAAAGAAATGTAACTTGGAACACAAAAAAAAAATCCAATAAAATTATACTTTTCCCTCAAATTGAAATATATTTCCATATTTTTTAATGGGAAGTTTTCCCAAAGTCTATAGGGTTTCAATAGCAAAGCGGGTACTCTTGAGAAGGGATTTTCTGGTAGCAAACTGTTTCTATAAAAATGTGTACATAGCTCTCCCAGGGATCAGTATGATTCAGTGCTGTTGGAAATCTTTAGTAGTTATCTGTAGTGAGATGGCAATATTTGGGTTATTTAGACTTCTTGCGAATATGGATCATTACAAATAGCTCATTATGGAGCATATAAAATGAAGTGGTAACTGGATAACTTGACAACAAATTATTTTCACTATACACGAGTGAAAGACAATCTATATTGGAAAATGATAAATTAAACCATTCATACGCCCTGAATTCACTGTAATCTCTTGGGGGGGGGGGGGGGGGGGGGCGGGTAGGATATCTAGGTTAAATAATGGGCAACTAAACAAAGACATATGTTCAACGTGCATCACAGATCACAAAGGCAATGAGATGCTGGAAATACTGTAACAATAGCTTCCCTCAAGCTGGAGCTGCCAGCCGAAACCGAGGACAGATGAGTGTCTGTCTTTTCCCCTGATAAACCCTTGTAAAGATCCACCTCTCCTTCCCCTCTGGTTCGGCACCAAGAGTGGTGTGCCCCATGGGAGGATGCGCCGCTCCGGTTGCCGTAGGGCAGCGGAGGCAGTCAGGCTCACCAACGCTGGAGGCCGGTAATCAGGCTGGGCCTCCCCCAGCAAGAAGCGAGGCTAGCAGCAGGCCTCCGGCTCCCACCACCGTGCCTTCCCGCTGGGTGCCGGCTGGGCTCGGGACAGAGGGATGCGGAGCAGGCAGAGGTGGCCGGGCAGCCCGGGGCCGGGGCGAGCTGTCCCCATCTCCAAGATGCATGCGTGGCTCTGGCCCGGCTCTTTGTCTGCACAGGAGGGGGGCCGGCGGAGGGCGAGCCAAGTCAGAGCATAGCCAAGCGAGAATGTTCTGGCAGCCCTTTCTGGCGGCCTGAGCAAAGTTATTTATCACTTTGTGCATTTTCCTTCTCATCTGTGTACAGCCGGCTCCAATGGCTCAGCTTGCGTTTGCCTTCCAGAGCCAAGCCAGTCCCTTGGCTGCGCTCTGTCTTGGCTGTCCATTCACACCTTCTGTCTCCTCCAGCTCTGCCTGGAGCAGAGCAGGATCCCGAATTAGGGCTAGGTATCTATAGCCAAGCGAGAGACCGAAGCATCAGCACCCGACACCGATGGCAAAGAGCTCACCTCTCCCCGAGCGCCGCCGTGCTGCTGTTTTCCCTGGCCAAGGGAGTCGCGCGCGGTTGCCGCCGTGCTCCCAACGCAGCCTCCGCTGGGGAGTTCCAGCGCCTGCTGACGGCTACGAGACATTTTCTGCCATTTTTTTCAGGGATCGCGCCTTCGTGCTGGGTTTTCCAAATCAGTGGATGTAACAACAGCAAATTTACAGCAGTTTTTTTCCAGTTCTACAGACTTTTTTTCCATACTGCTTGCGTATTTTGCCAAAACGTCTAACATGGGTGTCTAAATCAGGCTTGAAAAGAATACCAACTGCATTCAGATGCTCATACGGCTGACGTTTGCTCTTGGTAAGGACACCGCACTCCACCAAACACTGAATACTGCAAAAACAAATCAATGCCAACTCTGCCAAGTCTTGTATCAAAGGTCCAGGCTACGGCCTGTCCTAGGTCACAAGACTTTGCCAAAGACAGGACCCCTGAATTCGGATGTCATTCCTCTCCTCCTTCCTGAGCCTCCCCTGCAGCTTTGTCTGGGGCTGATAGGTTCAGCCACAAATCCCTCCGAATAAATGGGAAGTCTGGGTTTCACCTTGCCATGCTTTGGGTAACACAAAGATTACATTTTTCCACTGAACATTGCACTCTAGCAGCTGGTAGATAACTCCCATCTACACAAGGCTGGATCTTGCCTATCTACCTCTATCCATCTCGGTCCCAAGAGGGCAAAACCTCCCATCATTTTGGTCAGGCACTTTTTCTGATTGACAGATAGGAACCAGGAGGAATCGGGGCTGAGGGGGGCACCTGGTCTGCAGTGGCTTCCCAGAAGCGCTCCTGACAGCAAAGTGTGTTGACGAGCAGCTTCCCATCATGAGCCCCTATTTGCACATGCTGAGAACTTTCCAAAATTGGGCTGCAATTTCTCAGATTTGGTCTCTGCCTGAAGGAAGAAGAGGAAGTTGAGTAAAATCCCTTCAGACCTTCTGAAACGAGGAGAGAATGAAAAATTGCATTTTCTTATTGTAATAAAAATTCTAACCATTTCTTTTTCTCTGTAAAAGGCCACATCAAACTGCTTGAAATTTGAAGCATGGTGTGACTATAGCTCTCATTGCAGGCCAGATCCAAAGAAAGCTGAGGTCAACAACTCATTGTTGACTCCCCTTAATTCTGCCTGGCTCTGGCAAACACCCTACAGGTAGGCAAACAATTTGTAGAAAAGAACTGTTTGGAACAGTTGTGCCTATTTTCTACTTGGGAGTTGCTTGGGAACAGGCTCAGATTGTTTGCAATGTATCTAGGGTTTGGATGTATTCACCAAAGCCCAGCTTTGCTCCATCCTCCTCAATTTTTATTTTAGAACCTTGCTCCATGAATAATCTCCTCAGAGAAAATATTCACGAGCAGACGAAAGGACATCTTTAGGTAAAGAATTTGTAACTAAATCATTTCTACACTTTTTTTTTTTTTTTTTATAGCTGGGTCACAAGCAGATGATTTATCAGTATTATGCATCTCTTATACATATCCTGGTGCATCGGAGGTCCTCAAAGCTGTTAATCTCTCAGTGTCCTGCAATGTAGAGCGCTCCTCCATGAGGTACAGCACCACTGACTTCCCACTCAAAGAAGCTTTTGGTGGGGCCGTGGCCTGGCCTCCCCCTCTCCCTGCCGCTCCAGCCTCCGGGCCATCCTCTCTCTTGGTACCGGACCTCCAAGGTCTATCCTTGGTCCTAGAGCTTTGTTAAATTCTACTTCAAGTGCTTTAATTCTGTTTTCTTGCTGGAGTAGGGTTTAGAAAAACAAACAAAACATATTACCAATGTGAATATTCACCATTAATGACAAAACTCTAAAACAGGAAGGTCATTTCTCTGGGAGGGAGACTGGTGTTATTTTGAATGAAGGAAAGAGTGCAAAGATCTTGCAATATTTGCTGTAAATGGGTTGTTATGGTGAACATTCCTGTCAACAAGTTCATTAGCTCAGAGATCCACGAGTGAACAGAGACCAAAAAATGTGTTTAAAAATTCAAGAACAGATTAATGGACAATATTTTGCAATCTTTGTCTAGCTCTGCTTCTCACTGAGAATTAGTAACTTTACTCCAGGCCAGATTCAAAGAGTCTTACTCATGCAGAGCAGTACCATGTTTTATGAGTAACCCCGGTGATATTTAGGGTTGTTTTTTGGAATAAGACTGGAGTCCAAGTAAGACAGTGGGAGGCATGGGCTGAATCACCTTGATTAATCAAGCGTAAGATTATTGTTTTTATACGTGTATATATAAATAAACATAACAGGAGTAAGGAGGCATGCCTGGATTGACAGGCATGTCAGGGAATTTATAACATCTTTTTGAAGCATACAGCAGACTCCTTTTTTTTAGCAGAAGACGACAACACCCAAAAGTTACTTAACATCAGGAAAAAG
Organism: Cygnus olor; assembly: GCF_009769625.2. Classification (NCBI taxonomy): domain Eukaryota; kingdom Metazoa; phylum Chordata; class Aves; order Anseriformes; family Anatidae; genus Cygnus; species Cygnus olor. The sequence continues at coordinate 28,422,861 of NC_049173.1, read as the reverse complement.
GGAATTCACACCTTCAGAAACAATAGAAGATCAGGCCATTTTGCGGGTTTTACTCTCAACAGTTCTGGCTGCCTTCTGTAATATTACATAAGGTCTACGCTGCTCTTCATAGAAATGATGGATGAAGTTTTCAGAGCTGCCTGAACGCCTTGAAAGCATATGGCCCATTTTCCAAAATAATAGGGTCCCTGGGATTCTAATCCCATTGAATTTCAGCACTTCTGGGAACGTTCTCATTAGCTTCTAAATCAGTACGCGTTTTTTTCCGTATGTAATGTTCCCTGTTTCGTTTTATCTCAGGACTCCAGCCATCACAATATATCAACAACAAGATAGGCGAAACGTGGTGTTAAAATCCAAAGCACAGTTGTGATCAACTGCTCTGTGAAAAAGCCGCTGAGACGCGCTGTGGACTACTGACATAACCAGCAAGTGAGGAAGGAACCAATTCAAAGCTCACTGATGTAAAGGAAAGTCCACTCATTTCTATGGGCTTCAGTTGGACTTGGATCAGGCCATGGAAGAATAAGGATGACATAAAAATAACATGACGTGTGCCAGATTCACCAATATGCTCTGATGTTTTGCCCGGCCCAATGATGCAAAGCAGATGGAGCGTACTGACAATCCTGGCCCACTTCAATCAGTTATTCTGTCTCTCGTATTAGTTTTCATCAGGCGTTTTATTCATGGTATAAATACATTTATCTCATTAGTGCTTCTGCTACAGTATGTCAGGATAAAGATCACCACTTTTTAGCCTCATCAGAGGAAAAACTTTCCATATTTTATCACCTGTTCACAATGGTTTTTCAATGGGGTTTCTAAGATGCCCATTAGCATGTCTCCGAGTTTTGCTGTACTTACCTGGGGCTTGTAATTAACTGTGTTTAGCTGTCATTAACTGCTGTACTTCTTTGGCACATAACATTTCACAATTGCACAGTTTCACGGTTGCACCCTCAAACAAGGCATTAAGAAAATTATTTTGCAAAAGTACTTATGCTTACCTTTAAGTTTAAGCAGATGCTTAAATCACATCAAAGCTACCCCAAATAAGCATTTGTACATTTTACTGAATCATAGCCACATTTAAAAAGACATATTTAAAAGAACCTGTCCCTCTACAAAAATTACCCTGCTATGTCTCTACCATGCCTATTACTCAAAAAAAAAAAAAAAAAAAAAAAAAAAGGGCTAAAATCCACAGGGAATATTTATACATGACATGTTTGTGCACTCAGTGGTTCAGAAAACAGAAAAGGCATGCCTTGTCTAACACTGTGTGTCAGCAACAGGGACCTCATACCAGCTGTTTTTTTAGTTTGTATGGTTATTTTAAATATAGGCATTAATATACATTAAAAAGTTGCTGAATGACTGAGAACTTAAGTAGATTGGATGATGTCCCTCAAAACGAAATAATCTATATTTGGCTGGTAATTCATTTCTTCTGAGAGGGTTTTTGCTTGACTCTGCACATATTCCTCATTGCAGAATAACTCGGGTGATTGCTGCCTGGCTCTAACCTCCAGCCAGCTAACCCAGGAGTGAGCCTTAGTGCTGAAAGGGCCAGATCTGAGTTTCCATATCCCCACTGGATGCATCTCCAAGAAAATGTCCCAAACAACCTGGATAACAGCTGCACCGTTCAGAGCCTGCTCACTGGCACAGGGACCTGGCTGTATCCAAATTCTCCCCCTGAAGAGAAAGGATTATAATACTTGTCATATCTCACTTGTCATCCGTCCGGACTGCAAATGGATTTGAGGCAGCAACTGTCTCTCTCTGACTACAACAGCCCCACCACAGTCAAGTCCTAGCCATGGCTCAAATGTTACACATCATAACTCTTCCTTCAGACTGAAGTGCAGTTTTGCCATGGTTAATTTTGTGCTATTGCTCCCAGTGTTATAGCAGTTGGCCATACTTCCTCTCCCCTCCATTCTGTTTATTTGTAGAAAGGAAGAAATGCCACAGGATAATGGGTTTGTGCTGCGTGTGAAGGCCAAGGCAGAGTCAAGATGTTGCTGGAAACCAAATACTGAGACAAAGCTGAGACGTTTATTTTCCTGTCGGGGTGCAGTGATGCTGAGTGCATGTCCTAGCATGGTGCATTTTAACTCTCCTACACCAGTACCACATCTAGACCCAATCAACCAGTGGGAATCCAGCTCCCCAAGTCTGAAAGAACTGGACTTAGGTGTTCATATAAGGTGTAATATAGGTGCAGTGAATAAATGGTTGATACTCAATGGAGCTGCCCTAAACAGACCAGCAGAAAGTCCAACTCTGCTTTCCTTTACTACATGAAGGAGCAGACCATTGGCAAGGGAGCAGGAGGTGGTGCCTCCATGCAAGCTAGCAGCACGATCTCTACCTCTAGGAGCTCACTGGTTCTGAGGGAATCCATCCACGAGAGCCATTTCCCATCCAATCTGAACAGAAGTCCCTCTTCTGGTTTCCACCGCGCCTGGTCCCGCTCCTGGGCACTATGGAGAAACAAGAACAAATTGAAGAAAATATCTCTGAGCTAGAAGCAGGCTATGCTGCCAACTCTGCTCAGTTTGAGAGCAAATCCCCGCCCCAGGCACTTCATTGATTCCTGCCTTGCTCCACGGCCCAGCCATATTTATTTATCTTGTTTATTTGTGGAGGCAGAATGTATTTTACACGTTTTGCACGACCTTGGGTGAAGCAGCCTCCTCCAAGGCTCCCCATCCAGACAGGCCAATAAAACAAGTGTCTGCAGTTTCCATGAAGCCTCTGCCCAGCAGCAAGAAAAGCGCTATCAGGAGGTTGTTCAAAAGTTCCCAGAAACAGCCACTGGGGGAGACTTAAGAGGATGCGAGGTAGGGACTGTAAAACATGTTTGATGGAGCATTTTACACTGCTTTAAATTTGGAATTCTTTGGAGAGCATCTGAGGATTTTCAAGAAACAAACACAAGCCTCTTCCCCCATGCACTTCTACACACACACAAAAAGCTCCTTCATCACACGGGGAGCCAGCATCCCGAGGCACTGACCTCAGCTCACTCCTCAACTTTATCAATCATGTTATATAATCGTCGCAGACTGAGCAGCATTTGGAAGGTGGGCTGGGCTTTTTTTCTTTTCTTTCCTTTTTCCCCCATCTAGGGTATTCAAGGAAGAAAGTCTAGAGCTGGGACGTGGCTTGGGAAAGATCTAAGAAGAGCTCTCAGCTTGCGAAAATGAGGTGCTGTGGTGGTATCTTAATAGGAGATTTGGAGTTCCTTCCCCTGGGGTAGATTCTCAGAATATTTTGAGGTTGTCTTTTGGGAAATATAAATAAAAAGTATTTTTGCTGCTTCACAGATTCTTCGCATCCTTGCTTGTCAGTAATCAAGTAAGAACTAAACCACCAGGCAGGATAAAACCCCAAAGAGATGGGCCAAGCTGCAATAGCACAAACAGGCGAGATGTTCGGTGTCAGCAAAGCAGCCTAGCTCCCTGGCAAGGACAACCCTCCCTGAGTCCTTCAGCCACCCCCTGTTCACCTCCGGCTCCAGGCATCACCAGACCCCCAAACAAACCTCTGTGCTCCTTGCAGGGCGAGCCAGCAGCCAAATGTCCTCTCTCTACCCCAGGACTTTTTCACCGGCAAATCAAAACAAACTGCCTGAAGACAAGAGATGTTTTGACTAATTTTCCCAGCTCACCCTCACTTAGTTCTTCCCCTGCATAGCCATTCATAGCCACTCCGAAGTCTTCCCGAGCCTCATAACTCAGCTTTCTCTGCTTTCCACATTCAAGCGTTGGTACGTTTCCTGCACACTGTGTACTCCCAAACATGCTTTGCTTGAAGTCCACACTCAAGGCTTGTCAATGGCAAGGTGACTAGTTGCATCTCAGTGCTCAACACATTACTATCTGCTTTCCTGACCCAGGGATCCCCTTGACCTCAAACAAAGCGCTTCCAGTTATAATCTGGTGGCAGCTGCCTCTAATGACGTACCCCTGCATTAAAGTGACGGCAGGTTGATTGCTCTGCTTAGCTCAATTTACTGCACATGAACATGCAAATTAGCAGCCGGTACTCAGAGCCATGCCCTCTCCTTGCAGCCACGTTAGCTGCTCAGCAAAGCCATTCCTGTCACTGCCAGTGTGCGCAGCGGGACCAATGCACACTGCAGAGCAAACTAGACCTCCAGCAATCCTGCTTAGGTCTTGTCATTTATTATACAGTTAGATATATGCGCACTACTTCAGACAAAACAAAATCAGAGCCAAAACTTCACTTAAAATCTCCAAAAATCCAAATCTTTATTATGAGTCAAAGAAGTTTGACTAATTCCATTGATTTTAAACACATTCTTTGTTGCTTCCTCTCAGCTGGAAGCAGATACACAAAGGGAAAAACCCTTCTGATGTTCTCACAGCCTGACCTAAGTTGTTCTTACAAGATTTCCAATTTCTGTTCTGGATCAAAGACGTGTATTATCCATGAGCCATCAGCAGGGACAGAAACCAAGACTTCGAGCAATGAAAACCACAGGGTCGGGTTGGGTTGTTTGTTTTTTTTTTTTTTGCTTTTGGAGTTAAAGGGCTAAAAAATGGGGTAAATCCTTTCAGCTTCCTTTAACTGCTAGAAATGAGACTCTTAACCACCACAGAGACTAATGATTATAGGGCAACCCAACATATTTGACTAGCGGATTTGGTCACATTACATCAGTCATCAACAAATGGACTTTTCGCTTAGGTCATTGGGAGAGTTCTCATGTGTATGTATGGAATTGGACCCTTAAAACATACATGGTCCCTGGGAGGTCAGGTGATTGTGCCCATTTTACAGGTGAGGAAATGCAGGCACACACTTGCAATTTGTTTTGGATTCTCCTTTGGACCAAGGTGAAATTCACACCTTGCCAGTATAGCTCGTCACCACGAAACCCCCAGCAAGGTGTCCTTTTTGTCTTGTTCTGCTGATTTCTGTCTTGGCACGCTGTTGCTCCCCAGAAGCACCACCTTCATCCCCAGTACAGCACCCACCCAGGAGGACTTGAGCCCATTTCTCCTGGCTGCCATTTCCCTCTCCTGGGTGGCCACCAATGGCACTGCCTTGCTCCAGCTGTGTGGACCAGACAGTCCTTCACTTCTCCCAGTTTTTGTGTCACACATCTAGACAACAAACTCTTCTCCTCCCCTCTTTTGTACAGCAAGGGATGAAAAAAAAAAAAAAAAAAACAACTTTAATGTCAGCTGGAGCCCCTTGGTGCTATTAATAAAAAAAACGATAATAACAAGGGAGGTTTGCAAATTAGCAACCCTTGCTACAAGCAGAGATACACCCATTTAGCACAAATCATTGCAGGCTCTTGCCTGCTTAGTGGCTATTTTAATCACTGGTGACTAATGCCTGTGAGGGCTATTCCAGGGTTTGACGTGCCTCAAACACAAGAAAAAAGGGAAATCTTGTGGGGAGAGAGGGGAGAGGAAGAGGGCGAGGGAAGAAATTGGCCGAAGCCAAAGGTTCATCTCCCAAAAGCGGTCAGTTCGTACCACCCATTTCGCTGCTGCTGCTGCTGCTTTCACTGGGGTCACTGGCTAATTCCTCTCTGAATAACAGCATCCTTTCTCTTCTTTTGGTGTGAATCTAAGAAAAACAGTCATGCTCTGGAACACAAACAAAGGCTACCTGTCCCTTCCTTGGTTATGGAAATGGGGGTCAGCCTTTTTATTTTCAAAGGGGGCAGAGTAAAGGAGCTGGAATGCTGCTTGGCACACCACCAGAAAGGAAATCTCTGCTTAAATATTTGACAGGAAGAGAAAAAAACGAGAGGACAGGAAACAATGCAAACGGGGGGTGGGGAGAGGGAACTTTTGTTTCATGTGAGCACTGCACGGGCAGGAGGAAAAGGGCTGCATAGCACACGAAATGAGGGTCACTTCTGCATGGGGCAGAGCAGCCCTTGCCTTCACTGAGAACCTTTGGGTCAGACCAGTCCTCTTCCTTCTTCTCTCCCAGCTTTCGAAGGACTAAAGGAGTTTGCCTTTCAAGTAAAGCTGAACAAAGAGCCACCAAAACCCAAGTCCCTCAGACAAGGCAAGCGTGTTTACCTAAGCCACGCTGCTCCTCTTCCCAGAGCAGGTTAAGGCTTACAAGCACTTGCTCCCACCTGACGACATCTGGGCCGTATCATTTTGCAACACTGGAAAAAAAATTCCTTTTTGAAAAAGCTTTGGGAAAAATAGATTTTTGAATTTTATTTTTTTGTAGGGAGCGAAAAAAAAAGGCATTCGGTTGGAGTTAAAGGGCAAAACAGTGTTTGATAACATGAGCGACGCAAGCAGGATTTGGTCTAGAGCATCCAACCATCATCATTACATGAAGTCCATCAGATTTGTAATGACCATGGGCAACCAGGACTTCTGCTTTCTCTTTTTGCACTGCATTCGACCAACCAGCAGCATAAAAGCCCTTTACTCAGGTCATACCTGGATAGAAAGCCACCCCTGAGTACTAACACTCCTTCCTCCAGCACCTGCTCATTTCACGACGGCTGAGGAACCCCAGGAACTCTCCTGGACTAAGGTGGTGGAGATGCAACCAAGTAAAAAGACCCTCTCCCCTGGCAGACAAATATTGCAAACAGTAGGTCGAAAAAATAATAAAAATGGTAACTTAGCTTTCAAACAGAAAATGTGGGGAGGATGATTCAAGTCCTCTAGTTGGCTTCTCTATATTACAGCATTGCAAACACACATATACCTTGCAGCCCTGTGAAACCTTTACATTCACTCAGGTCACTGCAGCTTTAGTTTTACAATGCTGGAGGCTCCCAACAGTCCTGATCATAAACAGCTACTTCTGTTTCTTGCTTGTTTGTTTTAAAGAGGGAACACTTTTTGGTTTATTGCTGTTGTGGCTACTGGATATTAGCACTGGAAAGCTAGTTGTCTAAGTTGCCTTGGACCTCTCTCTCAGAGCCTTTTTTTCACTATGTGTTTGTTTACCAACATGGCTCCAGATTGTTGGCTAAGATTTGTAGACCCCTGGTGTGGCTACAGGAAATATTTCTAAAGTGTTCCTCTTCTGAGAAGTCTGCAGCATAATAACCATCTCTTTCCAAGAGGCTTCTGCAACAGCTCATTGCACCAGAAGTGCTTTCCCTGTCTTTTCCCTCCTCTCCACCTCTGTCCTCCCCAGAGGCATATTTTGGAGGTAGCAAAAGTATCACCTCTGTAGGAGGCTGGTAGCTAGGAGCTGTCTCAATCCATCATCTGGTGGAGCCAAAGAGCAAGGCCAACTTTCACTCTTGCAGTTCTGGAGTTATTTCACTTGGCTCTTCCAGTTGTTGCTCTCCCTGTGTTTTCCCTCAAACAACAGAGATGACGGGCTGCCTATATATACTTGTTCTTCACGGATCAGGCAAGAACCTCCTAAGGAGACGAGAGGAGGAACTGGAAGTTCTGTGAGCGGCCATGGCTGGGACAGTACAGACATTCACTAAGTGTGACTTTTGCAGGTGCTACGAGCTCCAGTTTCTCTTCCATTGAGTCCTGTGCACTGCAAGGTGATGACAAAAACTTGAATTTCCCTTTTTTGTCATCCAGAGATGCAGGGGTTCCACGTGCAGAATTGCATCAAAACCAGGAGGTTCCAGCTCTAAGTCAGCTGAACTTTCAAAGATGCCTAAATGATTTGGAAACCTAATTCACATTAAACTTTATGGGAACTGGACATCCAAATTCCCTAGGTGGCTTTGCAAAACACAGCTGTAACTAATTGCTGCACAGAAAGGTTTGGGGGAAAGATTCTGATCTAGAAAAGGAGAGAGATTTCAATGCCAAAAAAGCTTTTGCAATAGATCCTCACATGGTATCCACAGAGCTGATTCTGGGCTACCTCTTCAATGAAGTAAATGGAGCCATTTTACAACAGCTAATCCTCTCTCTGTAACTCTTTACGTGCCTGCAGAGGTTATAAACTAAGTGGGAGAAGGAATTTCTTCTGCAGAGTTTCTAGTAATCCCTGCCACTGCAAACTACAGGGCTGAAAGGTTGAATAAATCAAAACGACTGATGAACAATTCACGCCCAACTCATTCCCATTGAAGAAATTGTCACATTCCATCAGTGAGGCTGGTAAAATCTGTGACCATCTCAACCCTTATCAAGCCTTAATTTCTTCTTCCTGTTTTGGCAATAATTTAACGTTAAAGGTCACAGAGTGAAATGCTCAGAGTCAGGAAGCGGAGGAGCTCTGATTTGATAACAACATTATTTAGCCCCACGAAGCCCCACTTGGTATTTTCTCCTCCTTTGTTCCTTTTCAAGATCACGATCCATCTTCCACTGAAGACAATGGGAGTGTTTCCACTGAATTTAATGAGACTTGGATCAGGCCCTAAATGTCAGTATTACTCTATTAATATTTATGCTGTTGGAAGTATGTCAGAAAATATACAGGATGTGCAGAGTGGCTGAGCGTGCTATGAGAATCATAAATTTTCCTGACTTAGTCATTTCTTCACAAATCCTTAACATTTCTAATCTAACCATGGTAATAATAAAATAGCAGGATTCGAACCTTCTCTTCTTACTGTACGAACTGTAATCTGAGTTGGCTCTGGAGCCGAAAAATCAGCTGCATTGCAACTCCCTATCTAGCTCATGTCCAGTCTCTATCAAACACACACACATGCATATATTCATAAATGTTATTTTAGAAGTTGCACATTAAGTGGCCCAAATTAAAAGACTCAAAACCGACAGGCTGCATGATTTACAGTGTTTAAAGAACCTTAGCTTAGCAGCCTTCAAAGAGGAGATGAAGAGCTAAACCTGTTATTGCAAGGCACCCACAAACATGACAAGTGGCAACCACTCTGAAGAAGGTTTCTCCAGGCTGTTTTCCTTGGGGTTTCCTCTTGACATGAAGAAAGAGCCAGCAGTGTGGCAACAAGGGGAGCCTGCTGGCTTGCTCTGGGAATGCCTGTCAGAGCAGGGTGTGTGGCAACCGCAGCGGTCAGACCCTCTTCATGTAGCTGCTCCAACCTCCCCGTCGCTGGAGAAGTGATGGACAAAACAGTCCCAAAGGCCTGGCATTTCTGGTTCCCTTGAATAAGTCCCCAGACGGGTGGATTCCTCCCTGCCTCACCGCCCCTTCCCAGCGGGCAGAGCTTGCCTGAGTGGGTGGAGGAATGTGGACAAGCTCGCAGCATAACAGCCAACTGACCACCAGAGCTGTAGAGTAAGGTCACTGGGGAAAAACAGTCATTGAAGAATGCGGCTGAGCTATGCCCAAGCTATGTGGGAGGAGGCTTTGTCTCCTTTGGCATGCTGAGCCCGGCCAGGGCCACAAACAGGGTGGCAAGGGGCAGGCAGGCAACGAGGGATGGACAGGAGCTGCTCCGGAGACAACCTGGAAGGGGTGGGCACCAGGTACATCACCTCCTAGCCCTGCTTCGCTACCCACAGGTTGGTCTAGACCGAAGCACAGTGTGAGAGAACATTGAAATTACGTACAAATGGGCTAGGTAGAACATCTAAAGATTAATACAAGCCACTTCTGCAGTCCCGCTGGAGATACACTGCTTCCAGGATCCAGATTAACCCACCGCAGGCTCAGAAACACATTCCGGGCTAAGAGGGCAACAGGGGCACTGCCATGTGTTTGAAGAGCATGGAAGAAGTCAGAAGGGAAAAAAGGCTCTCCCTAACCTCCTCTCAATGGTCTCAGAAGTAGAACACAAGCACATTTCTACACTCCAACTTGACACTTCAACCCCCTTCATCATTTCTTGAGATTTCCCCATTTGTTGCCTCTCCAAACCTTTAGCTATCCAACCCCCAACACATGATCCTAAGAACACAGGCTAGGTGGGGAAAGGTGTCAATGCAGGAAAAGCAACCAGCAAATGTCTTTGCACTTTACTACATTCACACCTTGCTGATTAACCCCCCCCTGTCCCCCCCCCCGCCTCAAATCAGCACCCTTACACTCAAGACTACCAGATATCACCACCAGGACAGCCTCTTTCTCTCCCTACCCAGTGTTCAGCAGCTTGAAAATTACATGTCTCCTTATGTGAGCTGAAACATGTACACCAAGCTTTTTTTTTCCAGGCTCAGCATTATTTGTTGTTTAGCTTGCCCTAGGAGTATCTTGGTTTATTAAGCGAGGCAAGGTTTGAAGGCAAAGGTAGCATCTTTTTTAGACCAGTTGATACTGCTGACCTCGATACAAACCTCTCCACATAGTCAATCACAGCCACAGTAACAATTCCAGGACAATTTGGCTTATCAAAGCACTCCCAAGTTTGGCTGTGAGCAGAAATATCGCACAAAACTTTTCCTACTGGATCCAAAAAAGAGCACTACCTAAGGAATCCAGGACTTAAGGGAACATAAAAACAACCAGACTTGTATCTCTCTCACCCAATATCCTGCCTCCAACAGTGATCAACATCAGATGCTTCAAAAATGCCAGAAAATCCACAGCTGGGTAGATTTTCATTTGTATCTGGGGGGTGATCTGTTCCTGGGGCAGTTTCCTCTTCTCCTGTGAAGTCAGCGGTCCAATCTCTCAGCTTGAGGCTATCAATCCAAAACCCCAAATCTGAGTGACCCGTTCCTTGAAGAGCATTTTTGTTGGGAAAAACATGACATTTCTCATGTTGCTAAATAGCAGCCTATGCAAAAACAAAATCTAAGGACTGAAGCTGAGACTTTCAACCGAGCACAAAAGATTTCAGAAACTGAAACCCTCGAGATGCTGGGCAGCTTACATCAATATGGCCCCTTTGAAATTCCCATTCCATAGTAGCAGCAAGCAAAACCAGCTTCTGTAATATTACTTTTTATTTTTCAAAATAATAGCAGGGTAATTAGTTCCGCAATGCCTTCAGATGGGTGTTTTATCTGTCTAATGATGGGTGAAAGGGCAGGAAGCAGAGGGACAGGATGGAATTTGGAGCATGACCCAAGTCCTGCCAGGACACAGGGGAGGGACGCTTTCCAAAAAAGGGAAAGCTTTGCCATGGGGGAAGTGGGCTGCCTTGCCTCCATATCCTGTGGATCCAAACTTCCCCCTGAGCATGACATCTCTAATGAAAATATGCATGCAGACTTCTCTGACACGCTTCCCACTCCACTCTGGCAGAAAAGTCCATCCATGACAATCTGAGTCGTGGCAAAAATAGGTGTACCCCTGCTGCTCAGGCAGTATTAGTGCAGTGGAAGTTAGGGAAGAATCACACAGCGTTATGGTTTGGCAGGAAGAAGAAAAAGTATTTGATGAGATAAGACAGATCACAGAAATGACCAGCTCTCCTGACTGCTAGAAACTGAAGGTTCAAATAATGGCCCAAAATTCAGTGGGTCATATCAGTTAGGCATTAAGTTTTTCCTTCTTTCTTCTATAGAGTCAACATTTCATCAGGAGAAAAATCCCAGACCAGCCCTCCGTGGTGTGTATCTGTTAAAAGACACTGGTGCTTCACAAAAGCATTCTTTGGTCTTTTCCTCCGTGTTTTTTCTTGGAAAAATCTGATTTTATGTATCTCACTTTGGAGCATCTAACAAGAGATAAGCATTAAACATGTTTCAGAAGTCTTGGCTGGAACTAAGTCAAAGTTTGAGAAGTGGCTTATACGACTTGGGTTAGTATTTCAGTTCCTACGAGTTTATTGAGTATGAAAAATAGCATTCTCCTTCAAGTGTTCTATTTAAATAAAACTGCCATTTTCAGCAATAACAGTTTGGAATAATCTGCATTGAAGGCCAGGCTATTAAATAAGTCATTTCTTTCTTAGTTGTTTTGGAGCTCTTCCACCCCAGCCATTCACTAAGTATTCAATGAACCTCCTTGAAGTTCTTATCAGGCCTTAAACTATAACAAAACTTGGGGAATTTTGCCTAGATTTCAGGCCTGTGTTGAGACGAACTCAATGCTCACAGTCACTCTGGACCACCAGTAGTTCTTTCAGGCACTTTTCTGGTTAGAAAACATAATATGCTAGGAATTTAAACAAAGGTGATGTATCAGCAAATGACCCTCAGACAGTGTGATCTCATCTCTCAGCCACTCAACATTTGGCAAGAGGAATGAAGTTTGTTGCCCTTTAGCAACAGCCCAACAAAGCAGACAACAGCTAAAATACCCATACCATTTGAAACACAAACAAATCTTCTCAAAACTGCCACTTCCCTTCCTCTCCTGCCCCACAGAAGAGAGAAATAGACCATTTGCCATTATTTCTAATAACGCCACTATTATTTCTAATACTTCTGGCAAGCAAGAGGAGGGACATAAGCAGTCATTTCCTGGTTTAGCCATGGAGGCAAACAGTCAACACCTAATTTTGCAGGCACTAACCGCAGCATCGAAGGAGGCTATCTCCAGCATCACCACCAGCTCAGTTACAACCTGGGCCAGCCTTTGGGAGTTCTTAAGAGGCAGCTGGAAGCACATGGCCCCAAAGATGCTTGCTCAGGAGAGAACGAGCTGCAAGCCCTCGAGCCTGGCTGCTAACCTGGCGCATGAACCAGTGACCCAGTTTCCCTTCTCAGCCTGCATTTGATGCTTTAAGCACTTCATATCAGGGATTGTCTATTATGGTCTGTCAAATGGAAAGCACCCAAGACAGCAGGATCCTGATCTCTGTTTGGGCATCTAAACCTATTGCAATACAAATCAAAAATTAATGTTCTCTTGCTGTCACTGAGACTCTGCTTCCATTCCAGGCTTGAACCTGGATGAGCAGGGGTCCCTGGAAATAGAACAAATAAAGAAACGTAGTAAAAGAAAACAAGCAGAAAAAAACTAACAGAACTTGGTATCTGACATATGTGCTGTGTCCAAGAAGCTTCTCCCATGGCTGGGGATATTCCTAAGATGATATCCCTGTGTGACTTTTGGTTACGAAGTACTCAGATTGATGCCCACTAATGGCAAATGTCTCCTTATCAGCTCTAAATTTTGCATGGTATGTGTAAGAACTGGATTATCTTTGAGATTTGTACCCATTTCCCATATTAGGTTGAAAACAGCTAAAATGTCCTGAGGAAGGAGATGGAGGGACAGATACACAAAGCAGGAGCACAAATTCATACACAGAGCACATTTGCATAAAGCTCATTTCTTTAGGAAACCAGCTAAGAAAATATGCAGAAATCCTTTCTCAGCTCTAGGATGCTGGAATTACATCTGGCCTAGCGTGCCTACATCCACCAGCCAAGGTAGCAGGGTTGTGAACATGCCCACTAACACACACAACGAGAAGCTGTCTTTTTTTCTCCTTCAGAGATGAGATCAGGCCACCAAAAGCTGAGGGACATGTAGAAAATGAAGAGTGGCCTTACCAAATCAGGTTGAAAGTTCATAACCCAGTATCTTGTCTCCAACAGCAGCCACAATAGATAGTATTTAGGAGGAATAAAATTCAGTGAACGTATTTGATACTTTCCTCCAGTGTCCTCTTCCAACAATTTTTATTCAAAAAATTCTGAAGCAGAATGCAATCACTATGCACTTAATCTCTATGGCTTTCTCTACAATAAACGTCTCCCCTTGAACTTGTGTATACTTGGAAGTCGCAAATTTTTTGGGATCCAAGGTTTTGCTTGGGCTTGCTGAAGATATGGAAGGTCTTCTGAAGCCTCAGCGAGGAGACAACAGCCACCACACTGTGTCCCACCTTGCTCCTGCTCGCTGGAGGCGTACTGGAGGAGAGCGACTGAGGGTGAACAATCCTTGAGCCGGACTGGGCCAGGAAGAACTGGGCTGGAAGAACGAAACACAAAGCCCTGGAGACTCTGGACTTATTTAGACAACAAGAGGGCTTGCCCTTTGGTGCTTTAACTGCCTCCAAGATAAAACTAAGCTGATTAAAGGACTCCCATCACAGCGCAGGCCCCATTTATGGAGGGTTTCCTGGCACAACCAAGGCAGTCAAGAGCTCGATTCCCTGCAGTTCTGGCACTTGTCTAATGGTGCGAGCAAACCCGACACGCAGAGCTCTGGCTGCGATTCGGCCTCCAGGCCAATGTCAGCTCTGAGCTGGCCACCAAACACCTGCGTTAGCTTTCTGCTGGTTTTCCACAATCTCTCCCCAGCTGGGCCCTGCCCCAACTTCCACCGAAGTCCACGTGGGCGGCTGACCTGCCGTAGGAACCGGGTGGCACCCAGGGTGGCTGAGGGGACTGCCACCAGCTGTCCCACAGCCCCAGGCCTGCCCAGCTCCCAGCCGCCAGGACTTCTGCATTCCCTTCCAGCTTAGCGGGATGACCAGCACCAGCCCTGGCACAAACACAGCCACTCAAATCAGATGTCACCATTCAAGCAAGGCGTGATTGTCATTGTCCCCTGGCACCCCGACCTCTCCCTCCCACCGAGCCGCAAGAGCATGCCGCATCTTGTGCCCACATTTTCTTTCCCAATAAAGCCCCGAGGGGCTTCTTTGGCACAGCTCACGTTGCTGGTGAACAGCTCCCTTCGTCTTCCATGTTTACATCGTTGTGGTTGTTAATTTGAGAGAAGCCTTTTATTTTAGACACCCCTCTCCCCACCCCCTCTCCCTCCGCAGGGGGGAAAAAATGTGACCTTTAGGATTGTTTATACCAATCAACAAGAAGCCCTTGCGCTGCCGGATTCCAAGAAACACGAGACAGTCCTGGAGCTGGAAGAGGGAGGGGAGCCAGGGAAGGAGAGGGAGCAATCAAGGTCAGGAGTTCACAGACAGGATAAAGCCAAGGCAGGCCGAGGAGACAGGGTGGCAGGGCATGCCCTTTCCGTTCGGGGAGGCACCGCCAGCCTTGGCAGCGCGGCAGTGGGTGTGCAGCAGACCAGAACACCGCTCCTGTGTCCCAAGGTGATGGGAGGAAGGAGCTGGTTGCGAAGGGAGGCCTCAAAGGATGAGGGTGTGCGCTTCTTCCCAGCAAAACCCTCGTGGGTCTTCTCCCAGCGTCTGCCGGAGGACCGAGAGGCACCCAAGACAGAGCAGAAATCATCACAGGCCTGTTTTGCAAGCCAGTGCCCGCTGTGATGAAGAAAGTGGTTTGAAAAGACAAGGAGGAAGATGAAAATATTTTCCCACTGTTGAATGCAGAAGTAAATAAATAAGTAAACAGACAAGCATTCAAATCCAGGAATTTCCCTTCATTGCCAGCATTAGCCTTCAAGGGAGTAGCACCACAGATTTTTTCCTACCACTGTGCTGAGCCAAACGAGCAAAGGTTGTGGCTTTGGGGATCCAAACTTCAAGTGGCTAACAAGCAGAGGATGCACGGTTTGCTAACATGTTCCACGGGCAGCTCCGGACTGGTGTGAAGGCCGGGGGTGCCTTGTGCACCAAACGCACTGACAGCAGGGAGAATGCCTTTCAAGTTCAAAGGTGGCCCCAGCCCCAGCCCAGTAGGTTCAAGCCTGGGTGAGAACCGAGGCGTTGAGGGGAGGAAGAAAAGGGGCGAAGGATCAAGAAGAACCGCAGGGGGACAAATGTGGCGGGGCAGCCAGATGCTGCGATACAGCACAGCACTTTTGGGCAGCTGGCCTGGTTCAAGGCAGGGGTTTTCAGGACAGAGGTATGTTTCTTCCTTTGAGCCCGCTCCCCGAACAACACATCACAGTGGCTGTGAAGCTCAGCCCCAAGGTATCTGGCACAGAGCAAGCAGCTTGACAGCTTCAGTCACTTTCTTGTGGTCAAAGCTCTCTATGAATCTATATATTTACAATTATAGGACTAAGTCTTGTTCTCATTTACACTTATCTTCGCCATTGGCTTACACAATATAACCAGAGGTGGTATTTGGCCTATGCATTGCTTTTATTTCTTATGTTGTCTGCCCAGATATATTATTTATGACCCATTAGATACATTTGTTTGTTAACTAATAAACCTCAGAAAATATTTTTAATGAAAGACTGTATTTTTAAACAGCCATGTCGCCACTCCTCTATTAGCACTCGAGGATTAAATAAGACTGTGAGTAGTTGTTAAATAACAATTGGTTACTGAAACACATGTACTGAGGTTTTGGTCTTCCCATTACTGAGGCTAAAGAAACGATGCTTCTACAACCACACTGATGTTGCCCAGCTGAATTCTCATTTCAAAGCACATTTCAAATGCTGAATTTTAAACCACCACATGGATTTCTCGCCCATACCTTCAGCAGCACTGGATATGCTGTGAAGGAGAAAAGCAGATGGATGTCACAGCTGGTCATGCAGAAGTCAAATCTGATTCTCTTTAAATACAATTAGATGGTTTTTCTTTGGGTTTAGGGCTTTTTTCTCTCTCTTTCTATTCTTTCTCTTTTTAAAGCAGTGCTACCACACACTAATTTTTCTGCTGGGTAAAGCAGGGCTTTGATAGCATCTAGGATTTGCAGGCTAGGACAATTACCCCATGCAAGCTGTGCACAGCTGCACTGCTGCTGGAGTGACAGTTGTACTCACTTTCCTTGCTGTACCAAACTGCCAGAAGTCTACTCGTGAAAGTGAGCCTGGAGTAACATTTGTGGGCTGAGATTGGCCACGTCATCTGTGATACCTACATCCACTCATCTGCCAACATGCTGTCTGCAATCCGAAACGTGCTCCCGTTTTATTCCTACATTGTATGGGCGATGAAAGAAAATGCCAGGAGAGAGAGACGGCTAACACAGCCAGCAGTTACTTGTTCTTCCCTGGGTCCTGGTTTCAATATAAGTGCTTGGTTTAGGTTATTGTTTCTCCTTTTTCCTCTTCATTCATTCTGGCATTCCATCTTGCCATGCAATTGGAGCTATTCAACTCAAAGATAAAAAGGATTCATGAAAACGCTCAAAGACCAAGCTGGGTTGCTCACTGACACGGACTGTGTGTCCTGTTTTATATGACTTAGGGAATAGTAGTTCCTCTGAGAAATTATTCTCCATTCAGATCCTCAGCAAATGTGTCCTGATTGGATACAAATGAGAAAAATGAAATGCAGATGATCCCTTTTTAGCTGCAGCTCCGAGGAGTCCTACGCAGCATGTATATCTTTGGTCAGCTATCTCCTGGTTTCTGCCAACAAAAGTGTTGTTCCTACCTGCTCACATCTGCAAGCATCACACCTGTTTTCTGTGACTACCACACCAGCAAGAACACCAAGAGAAGGAAACCATCTCTGCCTCGCCGCTTTTCAAGGTCTTAATTTTGTCAAAAGCTTCTGAAAGTCAAAGTAGCCCAGTTCCAGGAGTCAGCTCGTCCTTACAAATGGAAATGCAGACTCAGCCCTGCCTACCTATTGCCAAACTCCACGTACACTGTTTCCCGTTTGCTGGCACTGGCTCTTCAGAAGTGCCTATGCAGTAAGAAATACTGGGCACAGAGATCTTAGCTGGAAATCAGCAGTGGTCTCGTGAACTGCCACTTCTGCTTCTCTTGCTATTTTGACTTCTCTCGCAGCATTGTCAAGTCAGGAGGAAGCCACGTAAAAGGAAAGAACGCTCAAAAAAACACAGACATTGACACAGCAAGAATTGGGTTCCTCCTTGTTCCCCTAGGCACTAAGATACCAAACCCTAAAGCATACTCCTGCTGTTTCAAGGCAAACATTCACTGGGAATTTTTTCTTTGTTCTATGGCACTTGTCTGTCATACCACAAGACCGTGCATACCTGCACTGGAGAAAAGATTGTGACAGAAAGGCCAAGCACTATCTTCTGTTTCACTTATCACCTCATCCTATCAGCCTAATTTGGTGATCAGTAGAAAACACCAGGAAAAACTTCCTTGTTCAATGAACCTTTCTGTTGTAAGAACAGGGATGCCCTCTTCACACTCCCCCTCTATCCAAAAAAAAAAAAAAGCCAAACAATCTTCAAAAGGCCCCCTGAAATAAATTAGCCTATAGAGGACATAAGATAAACATTTAAATAAATAAATAAATAAATAAATCAGCCTAATAACGAAACTATTCCCAAAACAGAGAGTTTGAAATGTACAAAAGCAGGAGAAAGGATTCCACGGGCTCTAACGTGGGGTTTGCCCCACTGTTGAGTTTGAAAGCATCTCGCACACCACAAAGATGGATAGTAGCATAAAACTAGTGTAAAGGTAGATACATCAGCAGTCTGGTCCATGGCCAAAATCTCATTCCACCCCTGGAAACCCAAAACCGCAAAGGACTGAAGTAAAACTCTAATGATATATCAGAGCTACCTGATACCTCCCGAGCTCTCCGACTCAACAGTCTTTACAGCCAGTGAAGGGGCTCCGAGCTGTACTTTATTTGTGACCATACTCTTAAATGTCCAGTTTAGGTAAAAGAGTTTATGATTCCCAGGCTATGATGGATATCCTTGCTGCAACCACAGCTGTAAAGACACAGTCAGGATTATTTTGAGCATCCATCACCCACCCGACTTGAGCCTTGTGTCTCATCTGTCATCTAAGTAGGGGGTGCAAATCTCATTATAACCACCAGAGCGAGTCATGTGTTACAACTTCTGTGCATGTCCATTACATTCAAGAATAACCTCCCAGCTCCTCCAGTGGGGATGGCAGAGATGGATGGAGATCCCCCTTTGATCTGGGGAGTTCTTCCTCTACCTCCAGTTTGTCTCCAATTGCCTCCAAGGTCATGCTGTCAGGACAGGGACGGCACCCTCCCTTGCATATGAATCCCATCTCCCCTCCTCCAAAACCACAGTCTACACGTGTTTGCTGTTACTTCCAGATGTGTCCACAACTTGAAAGCGGTGATTTGAGAGGAAAAAAAAAAAAACAAAAAAAAAAAACATTTAGAGCTGGAGGAGCTGAATCCCCCTTCCCCTCCCTCCTTTTCCTTCAGCATCTGCCTGGGCTGTCTACACAGTCAACACCAAATCGTTCAAGGGGACTCTATATTCACCACATGTGGAAGGATTAGAGACATAAAGCGACTTTTCCTCTCCCCATTATACTTAAACCCTCTCCTTCACCTCACTGTCTCAGAATTCACTCCTAGAGATCTCTGGCTAAAGCTCCACCAGCAGATATCTAACAAGAAACTCGTTTGGTGTCCTTCCCCGTGCTGGAATGAAACGGATGTCTGCGAAACAATGGAAATGATGGCACTCACTAGGGCTAGATTGCCTGGATGGATGCAACAGCACGTACAACATTAATATATCTTAATCCTACTGTTCTCACTCACGCAACCCTGGCAAAAGGCTCGAGCTCTGTCCTGCAGACATCTCCAACTCTTCAATAGCCAGAGCGGGGGTCCCTTTCAGTGGCTGATCAAGGGGATCGGGATCAGCAGGAGCACAATGTTACTTCTGTGGGGTACTGCAAGCTTTGGATTTTCGCTTGAAGAGGACAGAAAGGGGAGGGAGAAAGGAGCCAGCCTGGCTCATGTGAGCATCTGGAGCACTTGCTCCATCGCCTGAGCACCTCCGACACAAGAAGGGCTCACCCCTGGTTTAGGGAGTCATTTTCAGAGTGGCTCTCTTCCCCATCAGCTGGTGAAGGGCCACCCCCTCCACACTCTGTGCTGTGGGAAGCTAATTTAGAAGCCAGCTTTGCCATCTGTGGACTACCCCATGCTGGGAAAAGCCTCAGCTGGGGAGATGTGCAGACTTTCCAGAGCAGCGCAAAGAAATGGGAGCGTGGGAGAGAGCATGGACTCAAGAATCTTCCTAAGTCCCTAGCAAACTTCTCTGTGCTTCCCCCAGACTCCACCTCTTCCACCAGAAGTACCTAAACGTGTCCCTATAGTGATGGCTGCTGTTGACATCGGAGCAGACTCACAGCAGCACTCCTGCTGCTGCCCTCAGCTGAGTCATGACTCACGAACAAAGGGGATTTTGACCATTGTTATTTTATTATTTTCATTATTTCATTCATCATCTTAATTTCCCTCTCTCACTCCTGGTCAAAAGAGAAAGACATACAAACACATATACACACACAAAAGAAAAAGAGAAGGAAAAAAAGAATGAAAAACTGCCAACATGGTCAACATCTGGAAACTGATTTCCCAACCCCAGAACAAAGAGCTCTGAAACTGTGGCTCCAAGTCTCCTGTTTGTGTTCTCCCATTATGTAAAAAGTCCTATAATAAAATCTAATAGAGAAGAAACCCAAGAGTCGGCAAGAATAATTTGGAATTTATTAGCAAATGAGATCCATTTGGAAGTTCTCGTAGAACTGTACATTGGGCTTACAAAGCTATTAAATCATACACCAGGGCTTGAAAATGCTGCAGGAGTAGGACAGCCTTCAGTTCCAGAAAACCTATCCTTATAGATCAGGCTTGGCTTAAATCACTTCTTTAATCCCGTCTAAAATATTTGTGCCATTTCTGTTACTTCCCATGTTCAGAAATATCATTCTTACCAACGTTTAGTACTGTGCACGGGTGGGGAAAAATTATGGAGACACAGAGAACGCCAGGGGGAGAAAAGGGGAGAAACAGAATTTTGAGATCACCATTCTTCAGCAAGGGAAGGGGAGAGATGCAGTTCCTAAAAGGGTTTAGGACACTAGTCCTTTTTACCAGGAGGAAGTTTCTTAGAACGGGTTAAAAATCTACTACTGACACTTAACAGAAAAGGATTTTGCAAGTCACCAGAAATGTTCGTGTGGGAAAAATATTTTCAAAAACATTCAGTTTTTAATTTAAAAAACTGAAACCCCATACTATTTCAATAGAAAAAAAAAATCATGCATTGTTGAGAAACGGCACAGTGCACCCCACTGGGACAGAAAGAAAAGCGTTATTAGTTGAGAATTGTTGAAGAGAAGACAATTATTTGAGGGCCTCAGAAGATGCTCCTTTGAGCGGCTTGATCACATACAGATATGCCCAAGAGCCGTGTGTACTTCAGCTTCTCTTTCCCCTGATCCTGAAATTTGGGTGCCCTGAAGAGCAGCCCACCACGCTGGCACCACATGGAAAGCCCAGGCTCACGGACAGCAGGATTCATCCTTCACCTCCAAGCCAAAGCGATCTAGGAAGAGACACCACAGCTAGATGCACATAAATGAGTCCACACTGTCCAATAGTCTCCTGGTCACAGCCCTTCCCCCCCCCCTCCCCCCCCGATGTTACTTTGCTGTGCTTATGTGAATCATTGGACCTAGCCTTTCATCTGGGCCCTTGGGATGTGTTACAAGGATGGAAAGAGAAAGGCACTACTTCATAACGCCTTCCAAGTATGAGGGAGAGGAGATTCCTGGAAAATCTGGTTAAAACGGTCCAAAAACCTTCTTCGAAGAAATGTGGCAAACTGTATATAGCTATTTATGGTGGAGATCGAAGTTAGACTACCCTTGAAGACAAGTGGCTGCTGCCCAGAGGTCTTAATCATCATTCCAGTTAGTCATTGAAAATTAAACACGTCATAAGGAGGTGGAGGGAAAGGGCTACTCCAAATAAATAGCCTCATTATTCTGCAGGAACTGTTCTAGCTCATACATGTTTACCTACACTCGCGTTCAAAAAAGAAGGCACCGAGCCAAACCATGGATCCAGAACTTGAATTCTGAAACCAGACTTCTTTCTTCATGCGTGGAATTGCTCAAACAAGAACAGAATTGGTCAAAGCAATGTTTTTCTTTAAACAAAAAGTGGTTTTTCTTCAAAAGAAAATTAATTTATGAGCATTTTCTTCTCCCCTCCCTCAAATTTTTCTAATTTTTCAGTAGAAAAAACAGAAAACAAGAAACATTTTCAGCTTTGGTTTTAGCCTTGTTTTTCTTCATTCCTCCTCTGTTGCCTCCCTTTTCATGGCAAAACAGAATAAAAACAGATGAGAAGGTGAGGGGGATAATAAAGAATTCCACATGTTCATTTATATCTTGAAAACTGAAGTTCTGAGACTTTTTCTATTTCTTTGAGATCAATTCCAATTTTTTCCCTGCTTGCATTTTTACTGTCAAATCAGTAAAGTGAACGTTTTGGGAGTGCTGCTTAAAAGCATCTTCCAAACACTTCCAGGAGATGCTCTTAGGATGTGATCTGTACTGCTCCTGCCTTCCTTCATGCATCCTATCCACGCAATAAGCATTCTTGCTGTCTGCGGGCACGCACAGCTCTCAGATGCAGCCAGGTGAAGCACAATAGCTCAGCACACCGGCCACCACACACTAGCTGCTTTTCTGGGAAAGCAGATGGCAGAGGAACTGCAAGTAACACGTGGCCGCAACCTCTCATTACCAGACCTGCCTCTGCCGTAGCTACCCAGGGTAAAACATCAGCAGCAGAGCACATTCGTAGCCTCGAGCCTCCAGTCCGCAGCCTCCTCAGCTCCACAGTCATCGCTGCTTTCACTTATGAGCAGCAGAAATAGAGCCTGTGGACCTCGACTTCACCAGCTGAAGACAAGGTATTGCATTCCCCATCACTTCCCTGCACTATTTATAACCCAATCAAAATGAAATGTATAATTGTTATTAATAAAAATGTTTCCTAGCCTCTATGCTTGCACAGGAAAACCTGAAGGCAACACCTGAAGGTAGTTACAGGCCCACAAAGTGGTAAAAGAAAAACAGGTACGTATTCCAGCCTCGTGGCTTTTAATCCAGAGTCATGGTTTGTCGACAATTGACTCATGATTTTTGAACGCCGCTGAGGCTGGCAATCCTGACAGTGAACTTGGAGAGGTTTTGCCAGTTTACTGAAAGGGAACTGGGGACTCGAGCTCGTGATGCTGACGCTTTTCAGCGCTGCAAGTCAAGTCTGTCGTGCATCTTGGCTGCATCCTGTCCCATGGAGACAGCACGCACAAGTCTCGTCTTACCCGCTCTTGCCCAAGCCAGACCTCTCCCTCGAGGACACACACGGTGTAGGGCAATCCTCTGTGGGTGCAGAAGCAAGGTCCAGTCCTCCGCTTCACAGGAATTAATGAGAATTTCTGCCTTTGGTGTATTCAGGGAGACAGGGTCTTGCCCAAAGCACATACCAAGGGAATGATTCTTCCAGAAATATGAATTCTCTTTGCCTCATACCAAAACATTCATAGTAAGAGCAGGCAGCGCTCCACAGCGAAATATTGGCAAGAGGAAACGCTAATAAAAGACTAAGACACTAAAAAACACCAAGAAAAACCTCCCAGAAGAAACAAACATAAGAATATGCTGCCCATTCAATAAAAAAAATGCTAACAAATTAATGCTGTCTCATGATGATATTGAACTATTTACAGGAAGAGAGCGCAGAATTTTGGCTGGCGAAGGAGAAAACTATCCATCACAATTATTTTCTGTGCAGAACAAAACAGGGAGGAAACAGAGGAGGAAAAGTGGGGGAGTAAGGGAATGGTGAAAGAGAAGGGACACAAAAACAGAGAGTACAGATTAAGAAATTGATGCAAAAAAAGGAAGAAATGAGGAAGAATGAGAGGGGGACAGAGCAGAGTTAACACTAGGTCTTGCTGCTCACTATTTATCTGCCTGGAGCTAGAGTCATTGGCATCTCCCTTATGGGGCACAGACTCATGCACTTACTCCTCAAAAGCAGTGGCTCCCTAACAGTGCCATCAGCACGAGCAAAACACTCGTGGGCCAGCTGGGGCAAAGTGAGTACAAAGCATATGCCAGTTCCCATTATTAATTTGTTTTATATCCACATCGTTATAGATGATTACATGAGTTGATTTCACAGCCTGGGCCTTTCCCGGCCGGTAGCCCCAGTGATTCACGACACTTTCTGTTAGTGACTTAACCACGTTGCATGGAAAATGCTCCAGAGCTGCACGCGTGTGCTCGCAGTGACTCACTGACTCCTTGGGACGGCATTTAGCAACCTGACCCAAGTCTGCCAGCAAGACAAAGCCACTTCTTGTGCGGCTTCCAAGCTGTATGGGTGGGCACCAAACACCGGAGCACGTGGGAGAAGTCAGGAAAAGGTCATCCTCAAGTATTTAGTTTGTACAGGTAACAGCTGAGAGTGCTGGCACAAGAACTTACTCAAGGCACAGGTTGGCTCTTCCCATCTCTGCCAACAGCCAGCAATGGCAGCGCAGGTCGCAAGGCACGTAGTCCTTTGGGATGCAAGAAGCACCTCAAAGAAAGCAGAAGTGCTCCATGCAGCCCTTGACACCCACGAGGAGGACCGTCCCATGAAGCTCTCAGGAACCACCAAGGCCTTCTCATTCAGAGAGAGGGAGGTATTTCTGCATCAAGAGTCAGCAGGGATGGCAAAACGCTGCAGAACAGCCTGAATTAGAAGATGAAACATCTCACAATATAGCAGTCCGACATTACTCAGGAAGAACACGCAAGCTATGCTGTAAACCCGTGCACATTGGATACGGGAACCTTCAGGGCCAGGCACCAGAGCAGCTCCCTCACAGCCAAACCACCTCCACTCTGCAGGCACCTTAGAAATGGAAGCTCTAACCGAAAGGTTAAATAGATGTTTTCTCCTCCCTTTTGGAGGAAGTGAGGCTGAGAGGGTGCTCAGATTTCCCAACTCCTTCTGCAGTCTTTGGCTAATACTTTGTTTTAAAAAAAATTCAAAAATAAAAGCAGCAGCTTGGAAACAGGGTGTACCATGAACCCAGTCATACCTCCTGCATGAAGAGTGGTGTGCTCAGATGCCCAGAATGGATGCAAAAGGAAAGGTGTCAAGGAAACACTTTCAGCAAGCAATGCTTTTTTTTAGAGGGGATGAAAACAATCATCACACTCCTGCTGGGTTTAGCGCTTTGGTTCTTTCTGACAGAATATAAAGAAGAGTGGGCAAAACTCAAGCCATTTTGTTTTGCCGAAGAAAACCTGAGTTTTTGGTTTGAAATGAGATTCTATCGTGATAGAGACCTGTTGGTTAAAGTATTGACCTCAAGTGCTTCATTCAACACAGAAAAAGAAATCCTCCATTTTTAATTCAGCAAGGAAGCCAGGATTCATCCCACCTTCCCTGCCATTTCAGTAATGCACCAAACACAACCTCCACTTATTTCTGAAGAGGTTATGCCTGCTTCCCACACATCCTGGAACTAAGGCACCCCCAGGGGTCTGTTGGCCACGAGATAAAAACCCTCTAACAAAAGCCTAAGGGGCTGCGGGCAGCTCCAGGACCTCTCAGAAACCAGAGTTAATGCTACGAAGACAGGAACAAGCAAGGTTTCTTGTAGCTACCACAAACTGCTGCTGCTCTGGTTGTATCAATCCATAGGTGCTCTCCATCAGCTCAGAGGGAACAAGGTGCTGAAAGATGTGCATCCCCAAACCAAGGGTTTCCGAGGAGCAGGTAAGGACCCCACTGTTCTCCTGTAGGCCTGTGATGGGCAGCAGCTGAACTGGCAGTTGTTCTCACCTCGTTGGGTCAAGGCTCTGGGGAAATGTGTTTTCCCATCTGACTTTGAACTCTTCCAAGCTGGTCTTGACCCCATGGTGAGAAAAGTCACAGCTGCTGGGCACAGCACCTAATTGTTCACATTTTGCCAAGCTAACAATGCACCAAGGGCAAAGCTCTGTCACTTGAAGGAAGCCCTGGATAGCACTTTAACACTCTCACACCTTCACAAGGGCAGAGGAGAAGGCGTGACAGAGCCAGACCTCCCCGCTGGCCCCCAGGGAACTCTACTCACCACAGCCATGCCCATTTCTTCCCGCATCCCTCTGGCCCTGCTGCAATAAGTGACACCCATTCCCATGGCAGGCACACCACGCTGCTGCTCCCCTGACTGGCGCTACTTGCTACCCTACATCAATACCAAAAAAAAAAATTAAAACATCTCCCTTGGGCATTGGGCAGTGCATTCCAGCTCTTCTCCGGTCACTGTTTGTGCAGTGTTTTAAATACATGAAGCATTATACAAATGCTAACTATTATTATAATGTTCCCCTCCTTCCAATCAACTCCCCCCACAGACCCACAGACGCATTCCCCACCTCCCGTTTTAGCACGTCCACGGCCCCAGAAGTTACCCTGTTTTCATTTACCCTGCCCTTTGCCATCCGATCCCAGCCCTCAGCAGCTTTAAATAGTCTGCATTATTATGAAGGCTTGTTAGAACTTGTCCCTAATCACTCCAGGAATAATCCTTGATGGCTTGTTTCGGGCCGTGTGCGGATGGCTGTGCGACAACAGGGCTCTGGCCAGCCGAGGGCCCTCCTGGAGAGGGAGGCAGAGGCCGGGGCGTGATGCAGGATGAACAGACCCCTGAAATGGAAGCCTACTTTTCAGAAAAGAAGGGGCTGACCGTGTTACATGTTGATAGACGCCAAGCAGCAGAAGCCAACCTGCCCTTTAAAAACAAGGGCATTGGAAACGGTGCCGTCGGTGCCTCCCCAAACTGCGCTCGCTCCTCCTGGTTCTGGGGCTTGCACTGTTTGCCCAGCACACATGAATTCCTCTGCTATATACCTAAATATAAGCTCTTGCTCTGCCAGGGCTACAACCCAATTCCGTGACGGTGATAGATAGAATCATAGAATATCCCGAGTTGGAAGGGACCCATAAGGATCATCAAGTCCAACTCCCGGCACCGCACAGGTCTGCCCAAAAGTTTAGACCATGTGACTAAGTGCACAGTCCAACCTCTTCTTAAATTCAGACAGGCTTGGTGCAGTGACTACTTCACTGGGGAGCCTGTTCCAGTGTGCGACCACCCTCTCGGTGAAGAACCTCTTCCTGATGTCCAGCCTAAACTTCCCCTGCCTCAGCTTCACACCGTTCCCACGGGTCCTGTCACTGGTGATAACAGAGAATAGGTCATCTGCCTCTCCACTCCCTCTCGCGAGGAAGTTGTAGACTGCGATGAGGTCCCCCCTCAGCCTCCTCTTCTCCAGGCTGAACAGGCCCAGTGCCCTCAGCCGCTCCTCATACGTCTTACCCTCTAGGCCCTTCACCATCTTCGTCGCCCTCCTCTGGACACTCTCCAACAGTTTTATGTCCTTTTTGTACTGTGGTGCCCAGAACTGCACATGGTACTCGAGGTGAGGCCACACCAGCGCAGAGTAGAGCGGGACAATCACTTCCCTCAACCGACTAGCAATGCCGTGCTTGATGCACCCCAGGATACGGTTGGTGATAGAGATAACGAAAAGGAAGACAGATCTGGTGCTTAATAAATCTGTTTCTCTAAGTTGGCAATGGTGATTTCAATGTCATTCACAGGAGAAAATCCAAGGCAGAGATAAATCTGCTTTTTTTGGTTTAGGTTCCAGCTGCAAGCTTAGAGGAAAACAAATTACACAGTCCTATGACACCACTGAGACTCTATCCCAAAGCAGGAGTATCTGGCAGGGCAAACAGACAACCAGATAAATGTTTGCCTGGGGTCACGTTAGCCCACCAAGATGAAGCCTCTGGTGTTCACAAATTCTTGTGTTCATATTATGCATAGCCAACATCTCACCGGTTATGTTCTCAAGACACCGTATGCACTAAAGTAGGAAGCAAGAAGCAGCTGAAAAGCACCTGCTGGAATAATACCATGACAAAACGCCTCTGCACCATGGTTCAGCATAGTGCTTGCCCAAACACATGACCATCATGTTTTAGGATGATCTCAGAACACATTGCTGTGCATCTCACCACCTGTAGGACACTAGATGTACCTGAAGGAGCTAAGAAGAACAGAAAGGGTTTGGGGGCTTGTCTTTCATTTCCCAAAAGCTTCACAGGTATCAAAAAAAAAAAAAAAGAAAAAAAAAAAAAGAGACTATTCACAGCCTTTTGGAATCAAGAGGTATTGATCATTGCATCAGATGATGCAAAGCAGATGGTTTGGGGATTTCAGCTGAAATGAGTATCCTGTAACCTAATGCTGGGTCAAAAAGAAAAAGAAAAAAAAAAGTGCAGAGCTTTTACAGCAATTCTGTTTATTATGGGGGCTACAAAGAAGAAATCAGTGCTTGACAAAAAGCTGCCTAAATGGCTGGGTGGAAAAAGGGCAGCAAACTGCAGGATGTATGGTGTGAAGCCATGTGGACTGCAACAGAGATGGGTGTTAAACCTCAAGGTGCTGGGCTCCAGGGGCCCCACACAGTGGCAGTATTGAGGGGACCGCAAGCTGCTAAAAGAAGACACTTGAAAAAGCTTCTGGCCATGCTGGAGCAGGTCCATTTTCTTTACATGGAATTAGCCCACTCACAGGAGTGCTCACCTTCTAATATGGACACAGCAGGAAAAGCTAAGAAATAATATTAAAGAAAACTCTTTAAAGGGAAAATCCTTACATTGCTGTAGTCCACAGAGAATTTTGCAAAGAAAGTTCCATTGTTTTGCACTGCAGACACGCACACAGAGACAGGGAGAGGTGAGTACGTTTTATTTAAAAGCACCCAGCCAAATCAGTGATGGAGCCAAGTATTGAAGAGCTTTGATATTTGGTCATGGAGCAAGATGTGGCTATTCAGTCCCATTTCATGCTTTGCATCCTAGCCCACAAATTCTGGGTCACAGGAGGGTGGACACTCAACACAGGCTCTTTAGAAACCCAGGAACATGTTCTGTTACTCAGCTGGGCTCAAACCAAGTTACAGCAGAAGATGGAGCTGGCTTCATGACGGGCAGAACCACCTGGGAGCCAGCACTGACTGCCCTCCTCAAGGGGCCAGCAAGCAGGGAGGGATCTAAAGCACAAAGGATGTTCTCTGAGGTGCCAAGTCCAGTTACAAACCCAGGGCAGAGACCAGTGAAGCTTGGAGGTCAGGCTCCCAGCAGTGCTGCAGCGGGCAGGCACTCACAGGAACTACAGCAGTGACATGCACACAGTAAAGTTTTCTTCAACACGCACAAGGACACCAAACGTGAAGACGAGACAGAAAAGAGGTCTCCCTAAAAATATCTGCCAAAGTCAGTCCTACCTTGGGTTGGACTGCCAGAAACGCAGTAAGCAGCAGCCATTCCTTGAGAAGCTCTCCTCGAAGAAGAGCCTGAGGACACTGGGAGCAGAGCCTTACTCTAATGGATGTTCAAGTAAACACTTGGGGGGGCTCACACTATTTCACCATGTGGACCTCACTAAGATGTCCACATCAGAAACTGAGACTCCCTGCAAGCTCTAGAGACGGGCACACGTTTTTTGAACATGATTCAGAGCCCAGAGGGTAGGAACCTAGCTCCTGTTCTACTTATGTGGTCCAAACCACTGCCCTGAGGTGCCTTCCCCTCTTCTTAGTCCACCCAGTGCTTAGGCAGGCTGCTATGCTAAATGGCAAATATTACACAATGACAGAAATCCCTGACATCTCCTCTATGTAGCAAGCATGGTATGAGCCCAGGGAAGCTACCTGAGATGGGGAACCTGAGGCTGCCTCGCATGCTGGAATGACAGAGCTGGGGCAAGCTCTACATTTTATTTATTTATTAGTACATTGGTGAAGTCTGGCACATGAAAAATGGAAGAATGATAACCAACTATCACTAGACATGCATACAAAACAGTGCTGCTCTTGGTGGGAGAGACAGTAAAAGCCAGCTAGGACAGAATAAAATCAGATCTTCTATAGAGGTGCTACAGAGAGCATCAGTAACTGGAAATGAGGAACAAAACAATTTACTGATCACTGAAAGACTAAAAGTTGACTAAAGCCATACAAACAGTTGAGGTAGTCCTGGTCGAAACTGAACTTACAAAAAAAAGCAGTTTGGATGCAATGAGCATCACTTGCCACCGCCATGCAGCTCATTAGTTATTTAGCCATAGTTAACTATTGTGTTCCTGACAGGTTATCAGCCAGGAAAGCCTCATTCTCTGCAAGCATAAAAAACCCGCACAGGAACAGCAGAAGTAAAACTGCCGAGCGGGATTTTGTACATGGGACATTGTAACATCTTATCAGGCCCCAGACACATGAGATCAGAAATGCCATCTGGAACCCACAGGGCTTATCTGGGCACTCAGAAGTGTAGGAAGAACGAGAGCCAGAGGAGTTTTATTCTATATGAATCCATGAATGCTGCCATTGTAGATAAGGAGTGAAGTCCCAGGTTCCTCTAAGTCAATGACAAATCTCAGTTTGACTTCATTTGGGCTGGGATTTCCTGCTCAGCATCCAAGTGTAAAAACCATGCTAAACACAGGAAACAGACAGCAGAAAGTCCCAAACCCCCCCACGGCTCCCAACTGCGCTGCTTTCAAGGCCGGCATAAGCCTACCTGCTAGCTGAGAAGGATGGCTGTTTGTGCTCGGCTCGGGCTAGTTTTCTGGGGTTTAGGGTCAGGCTTTTGGGGGGCTGAAGGCCAGTTTTGGTAAGCCAGGATGTTCTCCTGTGCATGAAGTGATGAAGCTGAACCCCAAGTCACAGCTCATCTGCTGTCCAAGGGGCCCTGGGATGACCCAGGCTCTCCAGCCCTGGGGGCAGGAATCCCCAGGGTGTAAATGAAGGCAGTGTCCAACCCCAGAGATACACCAAGAGGAAAGAGCTGTTAAACCGTGAAAAAAAGAAGAAAACAAGCCGAAGCCTGCCATCTTCCACAAGGCACTGGCTTGCTGGAAGGAAGACGAAGGCTTGCAGCAAACAGGATCAGACCGTAGCCCTGCACCCTGCAGGTGGAGGCTCTGCCACCACGCAGCCAGGGACAACCTTCTGCCCCACAGCAACAGAGGAGTTCCCACAGGAATGAGGACAACCTCCTTGTCCTTTCAGCATGTCCAAAACACCACAAGCTATGCTTGATGGCAGTAGGATGCCAACCCCAGAGACAGCAGGAGAAATTCTATAGGTACCGTGCTGTCAGTACTAAAGTAAAAAATCCACCTCTTTTCAATACTAACATCCTACCCTGTTAGGGGGGCCCTAGCTACTGCCAGATGAGACAATAAATAAAATTTAACCTGCAGCAGGCTTTGGGGCTGCTTTTCAGAACAGCCCACATCTCAAGAGAAGGAGAGGCAAGCACTTCTGATGCTCCCATTGCAGCTGTGACATTACAGGAGGGAGGGAGGGACCCCACTAGGGTGCTGCAGGCGCTGGCCCACAAGCTGCCAGCAGAATCCACACCAGGGCCAACAGTGACTCGGAGAACCTCTGCCACCTCTCACCAGCCACCCTGGTGACCTTCATCCCGCTCCAGCCATCCCAACCCCATGCCAGCCAGGAAGGGGGGTCTCCACTGGCCACCTTGGAGCCACCCACAGGGATGCTAGGCATCCCCTGCAGATACCCAGTGCCACCTAAAGATGGGGGCAGGGGCTTGTTTTTGCCCTTCCTCAGTGCCCCCCTGGCTCATACCAGGTGTGTGGGCTTTTCCCGGTGCCAATTAAGTGCAGGCCAGGGCAGAGGGGTTGCACACCGAGGCCCCGTCTCACCGCCTCCGTACTGTCACCTTCCATTAGGCAGCTGGCAGCAGTGACAAGGGGAGGGAAAAGCCAGCAGCATGTTTGGTTTTGCTGTTTTTGTGGGCACTTTACAACTTCAAAGGCTTCCCCCTGGTTCACAGGGGGCAAGGGGCAGAGGTCAGTAGGCACGGTTTGACCTCCCTTTCACCTCCTCCCCAAAAGGGAGAGACACATACACACAGAGGAAGGAGAAGAAAAGGAAGACGAGATCCTGGCAAACACTTTTATCCTCTAATCTTTCTTCGCCTTGGAGCTGCAGAGGCTTTGTCCAGCAGACAAAGTGCCCTTCAGAGGCTGACACTTCCACGGTGGGCTCTTCCTCCTCTCCGAGGAAGTAAAACAAAACCAGCAGCACCACAAAACGAAGAAAGGGAAAAACACTTTATTTTGATACATTATTTCCAGCTAGATATCCATCCATCTATATATAAGCCCTGTGACTGCACACAAGGGAGGGAAGCAAACAGGCACGATTGTTCGAGCCCCAGCCTGGGATGTTGAAAAATGCATTTTCTTGTCGTTAAAGATGAGCATTGCTGCATTTCTTTATTTATTTCTAACGGCGAGGTCACTAGCCCGGGGGCACCGAGGAAGAAGTTGGAGTTTCAGAAAGCTCCCAACAGCTGGTGATTATATCCCTCGCAGTGCCTACAAAGGCATTGGGAAAGCAGCAGAGAAAGTAAACAGTATCACTTCTGGGGTTGGAGGGGGAGACGAGCAGGGGGGCAGAGGAGGAGGAGGAGAGGAGAGTCAGATGAAATTTAAACTGGCGCCCAGCCCAGCCACCAACTTAAAACAATACAGCAAGAGGAAGCCAAAAAGGAAAGAAAAAGAGGGGTGTGTGCGGAGACACGCTGTGTGTGCGCGCGCATGTCAGACAGCGGCAGAGAGCGCGCGAAGGGCTGAGGTCGCAGGCAGAGGTTTCGGGAGCCATCTCCGGGGGTCCGCCGGGGAGCAAAACAGCTTGCAGCAGGCACAGTCATTGTCCCCAGCGTAAATGCAGCTACAGGCATTTCTCATCAAGCTGGCAAAGCACAGCTGTTTACCTCAGGAATGATGAGAGGAGAAAAACCCACAGGGTCCAGAAACAGTCCAGCCTTGTCACCTCCTGGCATCCTCAAAACCAAGAGGAACGAGCAAGGAGCAGGGAGGTCCGGACAGATCTAGTGACCGATGCTCTCTGGGTTGGCACAACTCAGATTTGGGCTACGCTTGGCTTTTGGCTGGCTCTGGGAATCACACTCAGCTCGAGGCAGTTTCATGCTAAGCCGGTGCCTTTCTCGAGCGTTTTGCTTTGACAGTATGGGAGAAAATGCAGAGTCACGGCTGGGTGGTGCTTGGTGTTTACAGCACAGGGCACAAGCTAGATGCTGTTCGGGCCCAGCCTGCACATGCGTGTGGAAGCCCTCCTCGCGCAGACGGGCCCTGGATGCCGACTGAGGCCCTGTCCTCACCTTCCAGAATAGGTCTGGCTATGTTCGATCTTCTCTGGTCACGTTGACCGTGATCTCACTGGAATGAGGTTAGTCATCTTTGCATGGGGAAGGGAGATGCAAGCTTTTTGGAACAGGGAAAGGCTAACAAGCCCTCCTTTACAGATGTCTATATGTGGACCTTGGCAGACGTGCATTTGGAAAGTCTCTGGAGAGAGGCAGTGTACCTTAAAAGGACCAGGCCAGGCTGTTCTTTGGGTTGCCCATCCAGCTTTCTGCTACCTTGCCCACCAGAAGGAGTCAGGCATCCTACAGGTTGACATGTCCTCTGAAGTGCTCCAGTGATACCCTCCTCTTCCAGAAACAACCCAAACTTTAAAGCAGCAGCTGTAGGCCCCTCACAGGGGTGAGAAGCCCCGCAGCTGGCTCTGGCTGAGCTTCAGCATGTTTGGTGGGACAGGTCGGTTAAGTGCCATAAACCTGGGGTGCTTACTGCTTCATGTGCTGTTCCTCTGAAGTGAGGCAATGTGTATCTTGTCTGCAAAGCTTTCCTCAGTTCCCTTTGCCCTGAGTCCTCATGAAGATTTGGTATGGATACCACTGCTCTGGCAGCTTCTTCAAGGACTTCTTACCCCCTCTTCGAGGCAAGGTACAATAAAATAGACATCAAATCTGCTACCTGCAAAAATTTCAGGAGCTATAAACAACCTCTCCAAGTACAGGCTGATGAGGAATGAGATCCTTAGCATCCTATTTGGAACAGCCACCAGCTTAACATTCCCTCTAGAAATAACTGACTGATGGTACTGAGATACCAGTTCGCTGCCATACACCCTCCATTGATCATGCACGGGTTACTCACAGGTAGTTTTGGGCTTGAATGATGCAAGCTACAACAGGGGAAAAATCTGGTTAGATACTAGGAAAAAAATTACATTTATGGTTAGCCAAACACCAGAACTGGCAGTTCAGGGAGGCCAAGGTCTCCATCCCCAGGGGGAGTCAAAATTGGACTGGACAAGGCCCTGAACAGCCTGAACTTGTTTGGCCCTGCTCTGAAGGGGCTTGAACCAGACAGCCTGCGGAGGTCCTTCCCACCTGACATGAGCCTGACCCCAAGGCCACGTCAGAACCTGCCCAGGACCTCACATCCAAGTACAAACATTAGCATGGAGGCCCCCCCGTTGTGGGGTTTCCAATACAAATGTTGCCGTGGTTACCTTTTGATTAAAACAAACCCAGTGCTACTTGTCTGCTGCCCAAGGGTAACCACACAGCCAAGCTGAAATGAGGGATCTGAGTGCACTAAGCCTCCAGGTGTTGAACCTGTGAGCCCACAGCCCCATCCTTATCCCCATCCTGACCCTGCAGAGGGGAGCCCCAATGGCTGAGCCCCGCAGACAGGCACCAGCATGCTTCAGGTGGCCCTGCCACCCCAAACAGGTGCAGGCATGCAGACGAAAGACAAGATTACCAGTCTCCTCTTCACCCAAGCCTTGACCAAAGGCAATCTCACTTTCTCAATGACAACTCCGTTCCTACAGTAAGAGCAAATTGCTTCAGTCCCAACCAAGTGGACCCACACTCACCTTTGCTGGAAGGTCTCTTTGGGAAGGAGGGGGGTAGGGGGAAGTTTTATAGAAAAAAAGTGGTGTCTTCACCTACCTGGGCATGTGGCTAATATATATATATATATATATATATAAAGATCACCATCTAGTGGCTTATAGGCATGATACCATCTGTTATATGTCCGCAACTCTGATGACCAATAAAGTTGTTGTTACAACATATTACTAATGACACCCGCATTCATCTCTTCAGCTAGCTAGGTATGTATGCAGACACAGACATGGACAAGTTTCTGGCTCACAGAAAGCTGACATTCATCCATCCCCCCCAGAACAAACCCTGACCCCCTCCCCCATCACCATTTTCCTCAACTTCCCCTAAATAGGACCTGGGCACACAGTAAGGGGGATACATCTTACTTGAAGGCACAAAAGTTAGGTATCTAGTGTAAACTAGTCAAATTCCATAAAATAGTTAATACAATGAGTCAGATACAACCAGAGGTTGATGCACCCCATCCTTTTGTGTGGGACAAAGCACACTGAGACAACCCCACTGACTACAGATGGGCTTCAGACAATTAGTTTAGGCTAGATGCCAAACACCTGAGGGGGAAAGGCAGATAGGATGAATCCTGTTTATGAAATTCCACAGCCTGGAAAAAGTTACCTAGCAAGCACAGAAGGCTTGGCTGGTGAGCTGCCCATGGGATGGGATAACTTATGCCAGCCCTTTTCCATTTGCCTCTCTGTGAAATCCTTCAGGTCAAAATATTCCCTTGCAGGAAGGAAGATCTGTGACTCCTGACAAAACTTGTTTCACTGAAAGAGTCCTAATGAGCTCTGCTCCCTGTTCTTTGAGAAAAGATGGGGACAGCCATCATTATAGTTGCCTCTCTAAAGCCCTGCTGGGCTCAGGGAGGGTTTTACATTAACATGACTGATGGTCCTAGTACATGAGCTAGCCCAAATGTTTCTTCACATCTCCAGTTGGCCATGCAGACATTTACTTCAGGAACACATCTGAAGGATTAAGTACTACACATGCACAGACCATTTGTTTTTGTAACACTGACGGCCACCAGACAAGGCCAGATTTGAAGCTAACAGAGGTCACAGCTTGGTTCTAGACTGCGTCCTCCAAGGCCTCCCCAGAAGTGGCCCACTATGTTCTTGCTATGCCAATACAGTTGCTTAGTACTAGTGTCAAGTGATATAACTGAAGTGCCATTTTGGCACACCTTCTTACCATGTTCCCAATTTTCCAGGTTACACATGTCAAAAACCATGCTGCTTTGCTCTGGTGAGAATAGAAATTCTCTAAACAGACAATCTGGAGCACGAGCTATAGACTTATACACACTTCTTTATACAGTTTCAGTTATACTTCACATTTCTAATGGCTTCCTTTAAAGCTTTAAGCCTACTTGAAGCCTCAGCGTGAGCAGCTGGCATCGATCCACTGACTTTGTATGGCCCAAGATGAAAATCCAGCCACACATTACACAAATCTGTGGTTAGCTGGAGATAAAGGAGACGGAGTTTCAAAATCCATATTCCTTTGTCAACATACAAGATAAGGAGACCTGCGATCTGTAAAATACAAGAGAAACCCACTTACAGAAGCCACCACATTTGTAAGGCATTCCTGATATCTATCTGTAGCTGACAGAAGTACACATTAATGCTAGTCAGCTAGTCTCCTTTATAACCTCTGGAGAAATTACAGTCCTATGGAAGGAAGTTATCTTGGACACTTTGTGTAAGCTGGGGCAAATGAACCTCTGGGGATACCCATTCCCTTCTCCTTAGGGGGCAGAGAGCTTATATAAACAGCTTCAAAGGTTGAGGTTAGAGAAGAACTCCACACTTTTTGTTTTGGAAGGGATCTGGTATCTCTTCATGGTCTTGGGATCTGAACAGCAATCAGCATGAACAAGAGGGTTATGCCACAGTTCATCAGCATTTCTAGTGGCTACAGTGGCCTCCAGGGGGCTTTGCATCCGGCCCAAACGATGGACAATTTTCCATAGTCTCAGCAATAGCTTTTGTGGGACCTAAAGGCAGGTCCCCTGCAGACCAGAAGTAAGACTTAACTCAGTAAGCCAAGAAACCACTGCATGCCTTTAGCTAAATTTGGCTGCTGAAGGACAGCTCTAGTGGGGTAAGGCAAAGAAGTGTTATTTTCCCTCAAGAAAGCTAGCTTTATTTTCTAAAGGTTAATGAGAAATAGAAGAAAATTAGGCTAGCCAAAAGAATGAAAATAAATGTTTTTTTTTCCCTTCTTCTTTCCCCCTCGTTTTTCAAAAAAAATGCATGGCTTTGGTTTTTCTGCAGGCAGTTGCTTCATATCAATGTACCATGTGGTGACTCAGACATTTTGTTATTATAATCCAAGCCAAAGGGGAGATATATTTTATGAGATCCATGTCTCCCCCTTGTCTGTCCATACTGTATGTTTTCCTGAGTGAGGAGAAACAGTCAAAACTCTGAAGACAGCTCACACTGTCTCTTGGCAGGTTGTAGACTGCCTTTTCCTTCATCTAGCAAAGCTAAAAAGAGTCTCAGGTTTGCAGTGAACTGACATGTAGCATCAGTGTCAGAGTTTCTCAGTCCCATAAAGCAAGGGAACCAGATAGGAGCTCTAACACCTTCCCAGCCTAGTGCAGAGCTGCAGAGGACTATGAGGAAAGGGACTTTGGTGGGAGCTAAGCTAATGCACACATCCTCGCAGCTGGGGTTCAGCTACCTTTGCTCCGCCGACAAGCAGTGAAGTGTTTGGATGCAGTAACTCCAGCGTACTCCAAATTCATGTCCAGAAGAACCAAGAGCACTTGTAAATCAGAGTGCTCCTCTTATATTTCCCCCCTTCTACAAAAACCCTGTGTTCCAGTCGCGCAATCAGGTAAGAACACCAAAAAGCAGTTATGTCTCCTGAAAACACTCCACAAGGCAATTCTTAGTGATGCGAGTGCAAAGGCCAAAAGGTTCCCCAAACCCAGCCCTCCAGCATAAACCCATGGCAAGGGACTACCGTGCAAAACTGATCTAAGGCAGGGGAAAATCCTGGTTCCAGCTAACAAGTTTGTTTCCTAGACACAGGTCTGCCTTTTGAACTCTGAAACCTTTGACCAGCATGAAGCCCAAGGGCACATGGAATAAAAACAGACGACTTGAGGCGCATCTGGTAGAGGCAGTGGTTTCAGAGAGAAACTAAAGAGAAAAAGGGTTGACTGTGCTTGAATGCTGCACAAACCAAAAGTGGTTAACAACCTCCCATCCCTCGCACACAGGTGGAATATCAGAGCTTTTAAAGACCCAAACAGATCAGAAGAGATATCAGATGGCTCCAAGTAACAAAGACATATTCCTTTGAATCAAGTTATGAGAAGTATTTCCTAAGAGAATGCCATAGGAACCATCTGATCTACTAGCTGCTTGTGGCACTTACCACGTGCTTTATGTTCCTTCCCAGAGACAATGTTTCCCTGGCACCGAGAACATCAGCCTGTTCTGCTCAGCCTATTTTGAGAGCCCAGATGTATGCTGCTAAAAAGAAAGTTCAGTAAAATTTCAATTCCCAGCCTTAGATGCCCAAGTTCTGTGAGTGGGAGGAGGGAAGAGGAGAATAATTCCCATTGCATTTCAAGAGGGTTGGGTATTCAAGCATATACCCACATGGGCCAAAGATGCAGGATAAAGAACAAAGGAAAAGTTTTGAATTATTCCAGAAGTCCTTCCACTACCTCACTTCCAGACAGATATGGAGGAGTGACAACACCCTGAAACAAAGAAACACAAACGAAGAGAACATTATCAGATTATTCAGAACAATTGCCATTTTTAGTGGCCTAGAATTAGTGACTTAGAACAACCTAGAATTCAGATCTCAGTGAGTTCTCAAAGCTGCTTAACTCTTTCAGCGGTGTCCCACGTAGTACCACAACAGAGTAGCTTTATTAAACAGGAACTTAAAATGAAAGCATCTCTTTCATCACAACTGAAGACAGATTTACAGGAGGCAGTAGGTGACTTTTACTCCATGTAGCACATTCTCCAAGCAGCATCACTATAACCTGAGAGTGAAGAAAAGCCAGGGATTCCAGACCTGCCAAGCTATTTGGGATTGAATCAGATCCCACATCATGACAATGAGTGATAGTATAAAGCTCAAAGACAGAAAGAAATATTGTATGTTTTAAGTAACTGGCAGGAGCAGATTCCACATTTCAGTGTTTTGGCAGAACACAGTCTGTTCTGGGACTTTATACTCAAACCCTCATTGTTGAAAGCAGAGTATTGCTCACACAGCCTCAGCACGAGGAGAACAGTTAGCAAGTTTATCGATAATATCTTTTGCTGTCTTTTGTATAAGTATACATACCCACTTTTTTCAACTGCTAACTTTCGGGTAAAATTCAATTAAGGGGAAAAAGAAACACTGAGAAAATTATTTATTAGTGTAAAAAGTGCCAAGCAGTAATGTGACATCCTACAAAGACCATGAAAATTGCAAACTTGATGTTATTCAAAGCCAAAGCTGAAAAGCAAGAAGAGAACTGCATCAAAAGCAGCCTGTAGTGACCTGGAAGGAAAATGCCCAAAATAATCTGGTTTGGAGAACACCACTCTATGTGTGTAAGAGGGGGGACCAGAAGCATGCTCCTGTGACTTGCTGCTGACCTGGTGAGAAGCAGCAGGTTTTGGAATTCCCACCAGCATGCCTGGATTTCAGCACTGTGATATGCATTAGGAATGACCACTGTCCCAAAAAAAAAAAATAGGGCATATGATCATATCTCTTTGGAGACCAACAGCATAAAAGCTAAGTTCCCTTGAAACCTCAAGCCATTGGAGATAATCAAGACCTACTTGTAGGCAACGCAGTCCCAGCTGTTAGCTGAACAAGCCTGTAGAACACCCCATGTCTTCTGCTGCATCTTTTTGGTTCCTTGGTACTGAGATACTCGGTGCATATTTCAAGCCAGTAGGTCCTGCCCTATCTCAGTGCATGTGCTTGAGAACACCCTCCTCACTTGAGGCTAAGCCAGAAATCCACAACAGCTTTAGGTACAGTAGGAAAATTACATAGCAGCCCCTCTCAGCCCATCAGCGATAACTGACAGAGTTGGATACTTGGCACATGTGCTTTCTGTCCACCTTCAAAGCGGTTTCCAGCAGAAGAGAAGGCTGACCATGAACCAAGCACTCATGCCAAGATAGACTCTGATGAATCGACGTGGGGATATAATAATGCTGCAAGACAATCACAAGTGATGCAATGCTACAAGCTGAGCTCAGGAAAACCCCCAAAAGATGGATGCTCCCACGAAATGTCTTCCCCTTGCCATAACTCTTTAGGACATGTTAATGAGCGGTTTGACTGTCACTCAAGTATGCAGAAGACACATTCACAATAGACACAGATGCACAAAGACAGCAGAACAAGCACTTGATCCAAGCCATGGCAGCCACCAGCACCAGCTGCCAGGAGCATACCAGTCCACTGTGACAGACATCTTCATCACACTCCACACTAACAGTCCATGAGGAATGAAGGCCTCCATGGAGAGCAGCCAGAGTCACTCTATCTAGGACTGACTCTGGGTCATGCATTTTATTAAAGCCGTTCCTCGAGAAACCAGAAAACGGAGCAGAGAAGAATAGAAACCTCTTAAGAAAAATTAGTGCAAGAAGTTAAAATGCAAACACAGTACAAACATAGCAGACCACTCCTTGGTCGGAGCATGCTGCACTCGCATGAGTGAGATCTCTCTTCACCCCAAATGAGTTGATATGTGAATAAACAATGACATCAACATGGACCACAAGCCCAAAAAGTGACTTGCTAATGGCTCCCTCTAGCATTCTGCCTGCCGACATTATGCATCGCACTGAAGCAAAGACCTTCCTCAACAAAACCCAGAAGATACCACAAGTGCCAGACACCTTGCCCCCAATTCCCCCAGCAGGGACTGCTTTCCTAGACCCCTCCCCAAGGGAAAGTCCCACTGCAGTGAGCTGAGGGGGAACAAAGCGCTCTCTGTAAGAAGTGCCTTCATCTTCGTA
The DNA here is from genome assembly GCF_009769625.2 of Cygnus olor. Lineage (NCBI taxonomy): Eukaryota > Metazoa > Chordata > Aves > Anseriformes > Anatidae > Cygnus > Cygnus olor. Next base: position 28,382,568 of record NC_049173.1, on the reverse strand, counting down.
TGACCTGATGAGACCAACTTCAAAGAGCCGCTACATGTTGGGAGCACGTACAGCCATCTCAGATGTGGGGTACCAAGTCACACAGCAAACCGAGACAAACAGGGGCTTGAGAAGAGCTACAGTAGAGCTGCAGGCCCCGCGTATTTACAAAACAGCTGCTAGCCAGAGACACTTCTGAGCTTGCCCCGCTGCCTGAGGCTAGGGAATGACTGCAGCATGCAACATTTAGCCAAGCCCCCCCCAGCAGATTTTAGTTATACATCTCTGCTTTCATCTCCCCCATCATACACAGCAGTATGAATGCTGCCTCCATCCTCACCATACAACTTGCACAGCTGCAAACATCTCATCTTAGGGCCATGAGACCAGCAGCTTGCTCTTGGATCATTAAATTCCATCTCATTGTATGAGCCTAACACCATATGATTCCCCACCACACCAAAAAACAAACAAACAAAAAACACAACTGATTTTTGCTGTTAACAGCTCCAGAAGCTGACTGCTTGACTGTTTAGGAAATCCATGCATATCCTTCAGTCTTAGGCCTTCACACCTACCCAGCAGAGGTACATCTGAGCTACAGGTATATATTTATTTATCCTCCTGTTTCATTTAAAAATTTACCAACTAGGATCACCAGCCCTTCTACAGCTTGCTGGTTTCTTCTGAAGAAGAAGTAATGCTAAAAGTGACTGAAGTAGGAAGTACCATCTGAAACAACAATCCATCAGCCACTGTTACTAATGTTTTCTGGAGGTTTTTTGATCTATACCTGAGAAATCAAAGCCACTACAACACATTAAATGAGTCTGGGGAGCCTATGGAAGAGCCCCACTGCTAGAAACTCATAACCAAGATTATTTTGGCTATCACACATTCTATTTTGACCCATGTTACCCTTACCAATTTCTTAAGAGAAATGCAGTAAGATTTCTACATGTATAGACAAAGTTATGTTCCAGCCCCTTCCTGAGCAGCTGGTCACATTCAACAACACTTATGTTTTGCTGTTCTTTCAGTTCCCCCAAGATGCTCACTTCCACACCCAGCATGATTAACTGAAACTCCTACATCTTGTTAACCAGGCTCATGATATTTTACATAGGTATTTTTCAAATATACCAATCCAGCTTCATACCCCAGACTAGGTGCTACCTTACAACTAACATATCATCCACACAAATACACTTTCACAGCATCAACATTTTCTTTCTCCTACCCATCCATCTACCCACTGATGTTTATCCATCATTACATGATTATTTACCTGACTTTCCATACCTTTTCAGTGTAGACATTCTCCTGTATATACTGTCCAACTTCCTCTCTGTCATTGCTCCTTCTTAAGCTCCACCTCTCTTCCTGCAGGGACTAATTACTCTTTTCTTTTATGAGATCTCTTTTGTTTCCTTCTTTACTTCACCAAAGCTAACCTTTACTTTCAGGTCCCATCCACTAGCAACTCCCTTCCTCCATTCTGCCCTCATAGGCACACAAACTCAGATCCTTTTCCCCTAGCTGGGCATCTGCCCTTTGTAGTCTTCTGCTTGTTAGGAGAACTCCACCACACCTGTGCCCTCCCTCTGCTCAAGCACACCTGCTGAAGTGGCCTCAGCTGCAGCTCCAGGCTTCAAATCTCTTCCAGACACACAAGCTGTTTCTGGCCTACGTGGCATGTAATATGGGCACCTCCTCTACAGCCTCTCCGGGTTTCTGAGCAAACAGACACAGCTCTGGTGCATGCCAAGTCTCTACATGGGTTTCAGAGCTGGTTCTCTGAATGAACAAGGGCAAGTGACAGCAGCTCTACCTCTGCTAGCAGCTGCTCTATGTGGACCAGAGAATACAGCACCTTTATCCAGCACAGTCATCAGCTCAGGTCCCTTCCACCATCCAGAAGTTCAGTTAGCTGGACCTTCTTTATAGGGATGAAGGGAAATGACTTCTCCCAGCTCCATGGTCTTGACTTACATTCAGAATTCAATACCATGATCACAGTCAGCACTTCTTCCCTCTTCTTACCTCCAGCTGTAAAAGGAGAAAGAAGATATCCTGGGTCCAGACTCCTGGAATGGCCCACCATGGTCAGCAGGCCTCTTCAAAGCTGAGACTTGATTAAGGGTATCAGTAGGTGTCAGAGGGACAAAAATACATTTAAAAAAAAGATGGCAGTTCAGAAACAATGTAGGAGTTAACAAAACCAAGGCAGTTTTTAGGAGGAAGTTCACTGCCATGCTGCCATCAAAGGGATGCACCCGAAGGTCAGACTCCACTGATACTGCTTCACTGACTCCACAAACTGTAACAATTTGCACTCCTGCTGAGATTATACCTGGCCCTATACCTACCTACCTCTTCTTATGATCTAAGATTTACTGGCTAAGCTCTGCCAAAAGCAGTAGGGCTGTGCAGCTATACATTTACAGGAGGATCCAGCTCAAATCTTTCCCTCTTTATCTGGAAAGTCCAGAAAATGTGCCACTGCTTATGGGGAAGGGAAGATGTGAGGAAATTTCCTCTCTTCTGGTACGGTTATGCCTGTTCTCTTCTCTACATTAGGGTAATTGCATTTCAAGCAAAGGCTTTCTAGCCAGCAAAAGGAGGCCCTGCAAAATGAGTTAGAGAAAACCACAAGTTTGGCATCAGAGCCAGCATCCTTCTCTGAATCCTCACGCCGAGTCTGGCTGTCTGAAAAGCTCGGCTTGAAAAGTAGCGTAAGATTTCTTCACATGCCTATGACAACAGCTGTAAATATTTCCCTTTGGTCTATCACATGCACACAAATCCAAGCTCTGGTGAACCCCCAGCAACATGGAAATAGAAGCCATGGTAAGAGCTGCAACAAGCACCTGGGCACCGAGGTGGGCAGGTCCACAGCACCTCCCTGCGAAGACATGCACCCATGGACAGACACAGCTTTCGCCTTGCATCCAGCTGGCAGTCGACTAGGTGTGCTCGCACGCAGTGTTTGTGGATGCCAGGCTGGATGTCAGCCCGGTGAGCTGTGTTGCAGCATGACGTGCAGCGCCCAGGTGGGGCGCGCATCCTTCCAAGCGGTGCAGGGGTGCGCTACCAAGCTGCCACTGCTGTCACGGAAAGGGACTGCAGCTCCTAGCTCTGACAATGGAGGCTTGTCCTTTCGGCTCCAGGTTCAGCTCCCACAGATGATCCACCCAGAGTGGTTGTCAGAGCAACCCTGGCCTTCGAGGCAGGGACTTACTGGAAATGACTTGGTAATTATTTGAGCTCACCCCGGGGAGCAGCCTGAAGTTGTGCACACACAGCCCTCTTCAGTGCGGAGTTGGATGATCTGAAATTCCACCTGGCCACCTATCTGTGCAAGCTTTTTCACAGATCAGAGCCAGAACCGAGCCCTGCGTGATCCCAACACAAAGAAATCTTGACTTGGCACCTTCCACCTCCTTCCCCCTGCCTCCCCGCAGTTACTTCGCAAGGAGTGCCATGCTAGTGGATGCTGCCAGCCCAGCAGCACTGAGGTCTTGTGCTGATCCTTGCTATGGGGAGGACGTCATCCTCTTCTACAAGCATCGCTCTGACCTGCTTGAGTGGGGAGAAAGCTCAGCAACCTCAAGGACTAGCCTCTGTGGTAGCCACTCGGCTACCCTAAAACCCATGGAAGGAGCTGCAGGAGGCAAATTCAGCTGGTTTAGGGCACCACTGGGCAGTCTCTCAAGGGAAAACAAAGAAGAAACAACAGAATCACAGATCAAGAGAGAAAAGGCTGGGGTTAAAATCAGCACAAAAACATGAAACTGCTAGTGCTAAGCATGCTGTGAATTTGTTTACCATGTATTTTAATCATGTAACTGATTGGTCCACTGTAACATACACCACATGTTAAGATAGACGCAGCAGATAAAAAATCAGTCTGATTTCACACAGGAAAAATGTGTACATGAAAACAAATACATTAAATGCATTTCATACAAAGCATTTCTTCTTATCATTTTAAATACATATCCCGATTGTTCAGACCAGTTTGGAGCCCACTTGAACATTCTGGGACTGTCCCAAATCCCATACGGGTCAAGAGCTTGCTGACTCCAGTGGGTGTTGGATCTGATCCTACGAGATCAAAATTCCTGTAAGGACTAGTGTTTCAGTGTGGTCGGGGCTGCATTCCAGCCAGAATACACTGTAGTTACAGCATCCTTACAGTGTAGCTACAGTGTAATGCTAGAGCCCAACGTCTCCAAACACGGGCTGGGGGCGAATTTAGCAGCCTGGATAACAAGCGAGTACAAAATAGGATACAGTCGGTGTCCACCTCTGCTGAGGTTCCTGCGAAGCATCACCAGTGAATATTCAGCTAGTGTATTTTGGCCCCTTCTTCCCCATTCGAGTCATTAATCATTCATCCTAATTATCTCGGTGGTATTTTGTGCTCCTCCCCCACCCACGCCGCCTGTCTGTTTGCGGTATCCATCTGTTATTCCTAATCATATACTTGGACTGCGAGATCTCGGGAGAGAGGGCCATTCGCTGTGACGTGTACTTCGGGCACTCCAGCCTCAGCCACCAGTCGAGACCTCACACTGTGTGTCCCCCCAAATAACGAGCAGCACCTAATGATAATGGTCAGACACACCGCGCACGCACGGCTGCAGATGCACAGATGTGTACGGGTGCAGCACCTGTACCCGTACGTGTATCAGAAATGCACAGGCACATACGAGTCTCCTGGGGATGGAGATATACCTGTAAGCAAGGCAGGTGGCCGTGGGATCAGGGGAAGGAGAAGAGACGGGGGCAAAATGAAAAGTTTCAGATGTGGACTTTTTGCTGCAACCATCTTCTGCCTGCTCACCCCCTCTAGCTGCAGCCCGCAGCCTTGCAGCGCAGGAGCCGGTCACCACACTTTGGCTACAAGGCAGCTGCCCGGGGCAGGAGAAGTACCCTTCTGCCATTGCGCATGATGCAGGGGGACAGCTGACGCTTTCCAGAGTCTGGGGACAAACAGCAAAACTTGCCTGGGCTTCCACGTGAGCAGCGTTAAGGGAACACGTGCTTTTGCAAGGCTCGCCACGTGTGCTGTGGCACGGGAAGGAACAGCAATGGCAGCGAGACTGAGCGAGTGCAAGAAAGTCTCCCCTGGCTTTAAGCTACTTGTCCTTTCAAAAGTTCTTGTCTGGCTTGTTGGACCTAGAAAAAATGGTTTGATATGGTTCTGAGACACATTTCTGCAGGAACTGTACCTGAAATGGAACGTTCGGTGGGACCTGGCCTGAATGGAGGATCAGAAGATTTCCAGCTCCAGCTGTCTTCCACTCGTACCATTTTCCTTTGTGTTTAGCTTGCTGAGGTGCACTCCTGGTTTCCCATAATCAGACTCAGAGATGATAATTCAGGCAAAGACAAAGCAATCTTCTCTCCCTTCTTCCCCATCCTGCAGATGAAGCTCACCTGTGCATCACCTGCCAACCCCAAGATTTAAACCCACTCCTATGTTCAAGCAAAGACAGGCAAAGTCTAGGAGGAGGCACAGAGCAGCAGCAGAGTTTAAGCCCTCGTGTAAACCCATTTACATCCACACAGTAAAGAGGAGACAATCTCACAGGTCAGGCTGGCTGTGCCGTCTCCCTCCAAAACCCCGTGCTCCACGGCAGCAGCATTTGGGACGTGCATGCTCAGAGCTGGCGAGACAGGCGGTGGTTCTGGGCACACAGCCCGTGCCAGCAGCCCAGCCTGAGGGGTCTTGTCCCCTGGCAGGATGTGGAGCACCTCCAACACCTGTGGCACCATCTCCTGCGATGGAAAAGACAACTGGGGAATCTGTTGGCAGGGACAAAGAATTGGTTTGTCCATGAAGAGCCCCTCTGTGTGTTCTGGGAACAAAAGCCTTTGCTCCGAAGAGCTGTCATTCTCCCTCCAACGCTGAAGTCACTTCAGCAGAGATGGACCCAGGGATATAAAAAAAATAATAAAAAAAAAAGCATCAGAACAAGGCATATACAATGGCCCTGTCTGGTACACTGCTAATGACTATCATCTGGGTGCAACAACGGTAGGATGAGAAACTATTTCTTAATGTACACAGAGCAAAGGAAACCCCTTAAGCAAACATACCAGCAGAACAATTAGATGGTTAATCACAACGTTGGCCATGAGAGGTTTTCTCCATTTTCCCACTTCAAAGGAGCAGTAATTAATAAACAGTGTTGCCTCTTCTGGAGAGATGAGTCAGCCCCCTGCCCACGCTGGGGTTATCCTCACACTGCTGCTGCTGCTGCTCAGAGCATGTGAGTGCTCCCCAGGGAGGAGAAAGGCTTCGTTCAGCTTGCCGTGCTCCACGCCAGATCACACAGCATTGCTCCGCACGGCCTCCCTCCTACTGCCGCCCGGGGGGCGCCTTGCCCGTGGGTGGGGAGGAATCTCCAGAGGGGTTCTCCCACATATTCTCAAGCTCCAGGTGAGGACGGTAGAAGAAAAGCTGCTGGATGGATCAGAGGAGCTGTGGTAGGGCTGAGATTTTGCTGTCTGTATCCAACTCTGAGGTAGGACAGCGGCAGGTTGAAAGGCATCGGCATTTACCACGGTCTGTGAGACGAGCTGATCTGCTTCACCCCGAGGAGCAAGGGCAGGTCTGTGCTCCACAGCACTCTCCACCTTCCCCTCAAGGAAAGGTGGGCGTGTGGGCAGAGCGACAGCAGAGAGGCCCGGGCAGCGGCAGGAGACGAACACACGGTGCTGCTGTTGCCTGTCTCAGGAGAGACACCAAAGAGCTGAGAGATGGCTGGGGAAGAATTCCAGACCAAGACGGGGAGGAATTTAACAGAGGATGGGCTTCCACAGAGCTAACCCTCTTCTCCCTTCGCTTCATGGTCTCACACAAGCAGTAGTTACAGAATCCTCCCACCCGGGAGTTGATATCGATGTAAGCTGCTCCGCTGGTGTACAGCCATTCCCCATCTTAATGTGGATTTAGGTTGGATATAACGAAGACGTTTTTCACATTGAGGGTGGTGAGACGCTGGAACAGGTTGCCAATGAGGTTGTGGATGCCCCACTGGAAGCGTTCAAACTCAGGTTGGATGGGGCTTTGAGCATTCTGATCCAGAGAAAGGTGTCCCTGCCCACGGCAGGGGTTGGAAATGGATGGGATTCAGGGGTCCCTTCCAACCCAGACTGTTCTGTGGTCCTATAGTCTTCATAAAACCACACCACTCACCATCCATGGTGCCAAAGGCATGGCCACTGGGATGGCAGGCCCTTCTCAGCCCTGTTCCTCCATCGTCTGTGCTCAGGGCCTCCCACCAGGCCTGAGGTGCTCTGCAGCACTCTGCCAACAAGCCAGGTCCTCATCAAGCCTCTCCCACCACAGAACTACCAAAACTGGTTGAGAACCACCAATTCACACCAGCTGCAAAACAACCCTGATGCTTTAACACTCTCTGAGCCTATTGCTACCCACAGTAGCTGTGAGATAGACATTGGGTCTGCTGCAAAATTTCCTCCTCACCTCTGCTGTGCGCACCCTCAGCTTCCAGGGGCATTGCTGCCCGAAGCACACCATCCCAGCAGCTCCCTGGCTCTCCAGAAGACACCGCACTGAGATGACACTTGTTCCCTTCAGCTGCTCTAATTCTCTTAGCAGGGTTTTTCTTTCTCTGCTGGAGCTCCAGGCGGGAAGAAACAGCCACAGAAGAGCTGGCTTTGCTTAGCAGGGCCTCTGCTCATTTCCTGAGCACTTTTTGACGCGTTCCGTTTGTGACCAAACTTGGGCTGGGATCCCAGCTGATATTTTAACTTCAGCCTCAATAGATTTCAAACTTCAGCCACTGTAAATAATTCCCCGACATGCGCTCCGCCTGCATTTTGGCACTTTCGCTTGTGTACAGTATATTTGACTTTATTTTTTAAAATGTTTCTTAGACTTCTCCATGGAAGCTGTCAAGAGGAGGACGGCATCTTGGTGAAACTGCCTGATCCTTGGTGAAGTCTGGAGACACCAGATTGGTTTGACAACTCCGTGCATAATAATAATCACATTCTCTGCTTAACGAGAGACAGATGAAGTGGTGTGCCATGTTCTAGGAGATGTTTACAGGACAGAGAATATTGGAACAACCACATGGCTTCAAACCAGGGAGTGATCTCCACAAGGAACCTGGTTTCAGCAGCCACCAGGACCAGAAAAAAAGCAGTCTGCAAACAAAAAGGATGCAAAAATTCTCTGGTTGTGGTAGTTAAGAGAAAATTTGACCCACACAGGCTGTTTATTTCTAAGTCTTCTCAGAGTTGTCTTGTGCTTAAGACATCAGTTCCTCATTCAGCCTAGCAAAGCTCTTACCAAGATTATGGTTAATTTTACATATACAGCCAGCTCCAACTGCAGCATTAGCATGCTGAAACGTTTATCGATTCATTGCTAAGGAATCACCCAGGCTGGATTTTACTTAATACAAGTGAGAGAGCTTTTGCACTTTGCTTTGCTTCTGTCATGCCTGTTAGATGAGAAGTAATCCTCTCCTATGACGTATGGAGTGCTGGGTCTCAGCCTGCAGGCTCTCCTGTGATGCAGGTGACAACCATCATTTGGGAACACAGCACTGAAGAGGTTAACAGAGACTGGCCTTCCCCTGGTGACTGCCTTTCCCAGCCATCGCAATGGGGGTTAAACTCTCTGGAAACAAGGATTCTACAGCAAAAAGCCATCGAAAGTGTTGTACACGCCTCTCTTTGGGTGCCGTCCATCCCACTGCTACAGCCTTTCATCAGGGTTCCTTTCACAGCATTTAAGAGCTGCACAGACATCTGAGGCCTCATTCCAGACTCCCCCTTCTTCTGGAGCTTGATCTGAGGGCAAAGAGTGGAAATTCAAAACAAATAGTAAACAAAAGCAAGCTCTCCTAAGTGTAACCCACACGTTTGTTTGGAAGTTCCTCAGCTAATTTTACTCCCTGTCTTATTCTCACTCTGGAATTTCTTTTTTCTTCTTTTTTTTTTCTTTTTTCTTTTTTTCCCTGCCTCAGAAGAACAAGAAGAACAAAGTGTCAGGAAAAAAAAAAAAAGAGAGAAAGGGAAGAAAATTACTCCACAGAGAATGTTTTGTCCTGTGTGAGGGACCTGTCCGGCCCCCCAAATGCATGATTCCATGGATGAGGCAGGCTGGTCTTGTCTCCTACTAGATGCCCATCAGGTGTCCGATGGGAAACCACCTTAAATACTGCTGCTCACTCCAGATTCAATAAGTATTTCTGTTATTGGATGGCCCAAACCAAAGCCCCAAACATCTGGAGAGTTTGGCTCCAAGTCAAGCTGTGATCTGAGCTATCCTAGAAATTCCAGTTTTGCCTGGCCCAGGACTTGTTGGCTATCTGCAGCATGGAAATAGGAGCTGAAACCTGTCATCAAAACACGGGGAAGAAGAGGGTGAATTCTAGGCAAGCTCCTTTAAGTTCTTCAGGCTGGTTTCCCTAATGGAAGAAACCTAGCTTAGCTGCAAGACAGTCAGTGCAACCGCAGGGATTCACACCAACCAAGGATCTAGCCTTTAAAAAACAAACAAAGAAAAAAAACATGGAACTCCAAGTTTTAATGGGCAGCTGATAGAAAACTTGTCATTGACTGAAATGCAATGGCTCTAGGCCTTCAGCTTAGGGTGGGAGGACATTTCCAGTACCCATCAGAGAAGTCCGAGGAGTCCCCCAGCAAGCTGAGGTTCCTGACACCTGCATTGCTCGGTGCAGCACGTCATCTGGGAACACGACCCCTGTTGGGCCTGGGATGGCTCAGGCAGATGGCAAAAAGGTGATCTTCTCCTGCAGAGAGTTCCTAGTTTTCTGAACCCCAGTTTTCTGGTCATTTTCTTGTTCATCCTAAAGGAGCAAAGTACCACAGGTGTGGTACTTGAGAGCCTATCAGACAGTCTTTGCCCAAGGTATTAAACCATTCCCTCTTATGGGGAATGTGGAAAGAAAAGGAAGGTTTGGAGGCTGCTATCCTTATGCCAGTACAGTGCTCCGTCACACCACATTGCTTCCAGTTGCAGTCAGAGGTTGAAGCGTTTTGATGCCACTTTTTTTTTTCACATCCCCTGAAGTTTGTGCTGTCCCAGATGAGACTGTCACAGCTTCCATGTCTCCTAGCCCACACTAGTCCATGATGTGCAGGATTATTTGAATGTGGATTCCAAAAAGCTGAAGAAAATCTCTAAGGTTTGACTTCTTTTTAAAAAGCAGAACTATGCGAGGTGACTCTCCTTATGTGTTACAGTTGTTTGTGTCGGTTAAGAAATCATTAATGTACAGAGCCAGGAAGCAAAGACACCTGGCACTGAGCTGTCATTGAAACGAAAAGCACAGACTGAGCCAGCAGGGTTGAAAATGAAGGGGAATGGAGTGTGCAATATTTTTTTCAAGGAGTAACGGGTGAGCCAGCAACATATCAGTGCCACCACCATATGTCTTCCAGAATGCCCTTTACTACAGATTTCTGTGTCAATAGCTTCTCAAGGTCTGGTCACCAACCAAGAGCTGCAAATATTTGGTCTGCTTTAGAATTATATTGCTCAAGGACTCTGGAGGAAAGTCCTTACTGAGATCCTTAAAGTAACGAAGCCTTGCAGAAGTTATCATGAGCTATTTTTCATTACTCCTGATTCACCAGCAGGGAAACTGAGGCAGCAGGAGGTACTACACAATGCAGCGGTAGAGGAGAAGAGAACACCTCGCCCCAGACATCCAGCCATTTGTCTCTGCCTACCAGACAATGTTGCCTCCTAGGTAAATAATGGAGCTGTCCCACCCAAATGTTATTTATAAACCACGGGGCTGGGTTTGGCACAAACTCCGGCAAAGCACAGCACGACCAAGGGAGTCCTGAGGAACACGCGCCCTACACAGACGGAGCCGCTTTGGGGAACCCTTGTTGTTCTGCTGGGTTTATGCAATTGGTTGAATGGGAGCCCAGACCCCAACCTATCCAGCTGCACAAGAGCACGGGGAGAGCCTGAACGAGGAGGACACGAGGGGCCAGTGGAGCTCCCCCAGCCACCACCTCCTCCACCCTGGTGCCCTGGCCCAAGCCGCGCCGGTCAAATCCATAGGGGGGCAGCAAACCCTTTGCAGTCCTGGGATTTCCTTCCCCAAATGATCCTCTTCCAACCTCTGTCCCTGGGCAGCCAGAGCCCCACACGTACACAGCACCCTTGGGAAGGTCAGCATGGATGCTGCAAGCTCAGGGGAGGGTAGACAGACCTGCGAAGCCTCTTCCAGCCAGCCATGGGTGGCCCGTTCGTCTCAGCTTCTCGGCCAGGGGGGACATTGTGTGCGTGAGACCACTGGTAGGGCTAGCAGGGCGTTGGGAAAGCAAGGGGAGTTGTGCAACACACCTCGGGGGGCGGCTTTGGGTATTAAAACCCACACTTCCACGTCAGGCTGCCAGAACTCTTCAATGGCTGTGGGCTCCCTCTGAGAGATTTGGGGCAAACAGGGTCGAAGATGCTCAGGACTTTCACAGCTGCATCGCTACAGTGGCAATACAAGGATGGCCAGACCGGCTCACAGTAAAGGTCCATCCGCCTCCTTATCCAGCTCCTGCGGTGGCCAGCAAGAGAAGCGGAGGAAAGAGAGTAAGGACAGAGAACAGGAGACACTTCTCCTTTGCGGGCCGCTGCCCTGCCTGCAGCCAGCCTGGTGGTACCCCATCCGTACGCTCCCCTCGCCCAGCTGCAGCTCAGGCACAGAGCGCTCAAGACAGGGAGCCAGGACTTGTATTTAATCTCTTAATGCGGACAGAGCTTGGGTGCAAGGAGCAGGTGAAACTGCACAAAAATGACCGCGACCCCCTGGCCAATTAGAACTAATTAGTCCCCATGTGACCCCGAACCTCAGGGCACAGGCTCTGCTTTAAGGTCTGCACCAACTGCGTCCTCCTCTCCCCCAGCACACCAAGGGCTGCGTCCCCGGCCAGGCACCTCCAGAAGCCCCCCACCGTTGCATGGACACCACCAAGGGCAGGCAGGTGCTGCTACCGCTCTTGGCATCGTGGTGCTGCCAAAAGCCTCGGCGCAGGGGCGTTTGCAGCACAGCCCAAAGCCAGCCTAAAGGACCAGCATACAGAAAAGCCCAAAGCACCCAGCAACACTCGGAGCAGAATTTGCTCTGCTGGCAGGCAAGGGAGGAGAGGCTAGGAAGGCACACAGGTGACTTACCCAATATCCCCCAGGCAGCCAGTGGTGGAGCTGGGGTCAGCTCACAGCTTGCCTGCTTCTCTCCTCCCAAGCTCCGGCCCCGCTGTCTCTGCCCTGCTTGATTCTGCTTCTCTCCACCCAGCTGTCCTTACTGAGCAGGCTGCCTGCCCTGCCTTTGAGGCAGCTGGCAGGTCTGGATGAGTGTCTCCACTCCATGGAATGGGCTGTTCCTCCCTGTGCTGTCCCCGGGTGTGCTGTTAACCCTCATTTCCCACCAAAGTGGCTACGGACCGAGCAAGGCAGAGAGCTCCGTGGCAGCCCCATGGGAGCTCTTCTCGATGGGAGACACGTCGCTCCCCCTTTTCCCCTCTCCACTGAGATCCTTTTGCCTTCAGCTACCTCCCAGGGGAAAAAAAAATCCTCAGTAATCCAGACTAAACAACCCTATTACCCCCCTTCCCCGGCTCACCTGCCTGTGCTGGCCCCTGCCCGCCTGAGCACAGAGCGGAGGCACGGCCGCTGCACTGGCTCCTAAAGCTGTAACGGGCTACCAGGGAGGGGAGGAGAAACAATGCCGTGGGGGGAAGAGAAAGGAAAAGGGAGAGGCTTTGGGAGCAGGTTAAGAAATGAGCCGGCGAAGCAGGGAGACGCACCCCTAGGAGAAGGCAGCATTGGGAAAAGCCCTCACTGTGCCGATGCTGGAGTGGGGAGCCGTCTGCTGTCCCTAGAGTCATCTCAGCCCCTCTGCAGCAGCACCCTACCCAGCCATGTCCCCCAGCTCCCTTCACCTTACCACAGCACAGCATCCTTCCCCCAGCACCCCAGACAGGGATGTTTTTCTGCCTGGCCCCGCTGTGCAGATGCCGAGGACAAACAGAGGAAGAGACTGCGTGACCCCTGTGGAGATGTGCCTTGCTCTGTGCTCAGTGCCGCGCTGCATCAGACCAAGTGACTTTCCTGGCTGCTTCTGGCCACAAGCATCTAAAGGTCTGGGCAGCACCAAGGTTAATGATGGGAGCTTGTGCAGGAGGCTTGCAAAGCCTGAAGATAACTGACTTGCAATTCCCCGAGACTTCACAGGCAGAAAACCACCCTGAGAAATCCTCAAATACCAAATCCCTTGCTCTGCAGGTCAAACAACAAAGGTAGGGCTAGATAAAATTTCCCTCAGCGTTGCTCCCAGTGGTGGAGAACGAGGCTAGATACCTGGCAGATGCAGGGGAAAACAGTCTTCAAGCATTTTTGACTGCGACAAAACCTGGGGTTTGATCCAAGAAGGGGACAGTGCAGAGTACTCTGCGGGCAAAAGAGGTATATCAAGGTCTTTTCTGCCTCTCCTGAAGCTGGTTTTGATTAAAGAAGGAATTACCACCAGTTCCCTTGCCCCAGTTACACATCACACACCATCCCCATCTCCTTCACTGCCAGTTTGTTCTAATAAAAAGCAAAACAACACCTGAAAAGCACGTTGCACAAAGACAGACCCGGCGAGCAGTCACACCAATGCCAGCATGTAGTCAGATGCATGCATGCACAAATCCCTTGCCTGTAAACAAGGCAGATCGCTTTCTCAGCTGCCACATGTGAATCCCAAGCTGCTGGGGAAGAAACCTCTCTCCTCCCGTGTCCTAGCGCCGTATGCAAGGTGATCTGGAAGGGCATACTTGCAGAGCTTTTGTGCCTTTGCAGATCCCAAGTCCTGATGCCTCTTGGCCTGTGAAAGCTCTTCATGGACATCAGGATTTCAGTTCCAGCCTCTGACATTTGAATGGACTTTGCCCGAGCGCCCCCGCAGCTACGGCAGCATCAAGCCCAGGTAGCTTCACTGGCATCCACGTGGCGCCTGGAAGTCACCCCGAAAGGTGCAGCCAGACCTTGCCAGTGCTTTAAGTGGGCTTAGTTGGGTTCAGCACTTACCACATTGTGCTTCTCAGGCCCCAGTTAGCCAACATTTTTATTATACACAAATACAAAGGGCCTGAAAGGAAAGTAAGGGATGGTTTCCTCCACAGCTCTCCTGAGTAACTACCAGTGGAAGAGCTTTGACAGTCAGAGAGACTAAAAACCTTGACAACAGCCATTTCCACCACGCTACAAGTCTGTAGCAAGGGTGTAACTTCTGAAAGCTGTCCGGCAGCATCTACCAGGGGAGAGGAGAGGAACAAAACCCACTGAATGCAGACCCTCTGCCACTGCAAGGCACGGCAGTGAACCAGCGAGGCAGAGAACAGCCTCTGAATTCTTTGTAACACCACGGCACGCCAACGAGGAACAAGAGAGCCAAGTGGCACGAGACCTCCCTCGCAGACAGCGGCAAGTAGCAGGGAAACTTGGCAGCAGCAGCAGTGCTCCTAGGCACCGCTGGCAGCCCAAGGCTGTTTGTTCTCTCCTGTCACTAACGGGGGTAGAGCAACACAAGGGAGATGCTCCTGAGGCAAATGCCAGCTGCACGGGGACAGACTCATGGACAGAGGAGGAGGAAGGAGCTGTGTCTTCTTGTTCAGCCTGCGGTTCCTTGTCCTCGAGTGCCACCAGCAGAGAAGTAGGTGCCCATGGCGTGGAGGTGGGAATGGTAGCCAGAAGGGGCAGCGACTTGTGTGCACGATAATGGCAGTGCCAAACAGCACCAAATCCAGCCTAAAGTCATAGAATTATAGGACGGTTTGGGTTGGAAGGGACCTTAAAGATCATCTAGTCCAGCCCCCTGCCATGGGCAGGGACACCTCCCACCAGCCCAGGCTGCTCAAAGCCCCATCCAGCCTGGTCTTGGGCACTTCCATGATGGAGCACCCACAGCTCCTCTGGGCAGCCTGTTCCAGCACCACCCTCATCATGAAACAGTTCTTCCTGACATACAAAGAGTCCAGAATCTCTGGAAATTAAACTAAACTACCTCCATCTATCTAAACTTCTCTTCTTAAATATGTACCAGGCAATTTGCTCTGATGCTGTGGGCACAGTCCAGCCATGGCTGGCAGAGGCTGAGAGAGGAAGGTTGGGGCAGCCCGACCACAGAGGCTGTGGGGAGCCTGGGCACCACCAGAAAACCATCACAGCCTTCCCTCTCTTCCTTCCCATCCTTTTCTGCTTCTCTTCCCCCATCTCTTCCCCCTCCGCACCAACAAGCAAATCCCAGCAGCTGCGAACCAAACCAAATCCTCCAACCAGCTTCTCATCCTGTGGGACAAGCCTTGAGACACACTGGAAATGGCATTTCCCCCCCTCTAGTCCCCCTTTTTCTGCAGACACACAGAAATGCAGGGTCTTCCCTCTTTTTATCAGTTCCCAGTTTGTTTTCCTCACTCTAGTTCTTAGAGCTCGTTTGGATGCCCATGCAGAAGTCAGTGGATGGGGCACTGAAAGAGAGGGAGATCAAACCACAGCAGTGCATGAATAACTCCATGGCAAGAGTCCCTCGTGGAAAGCACGACTTGAATGTAACAGAAAGGGGTCTTTTTGGAGAGATTTTTGAACCTTGCTATGAAAGGTAGCTGAGAGTCATACCCCAGGTTTTATTAAATTGCCTATAGCGAGGGCTGTGCTAGGGAGCGTTCCAGGCATTTTATAGGTGCCTGGTTGGCCTTGCCAGCTCCACGCACCCAAAGATCATGAGGCATGCTCAAAATATTGAGAGACCAGTTTTACATAATCACAAGCCTTTTATTATTAAAAAACCCAACAGACAGACCTTCCTTTCTTTGCCCTCTGTTTTTCTGAGGTTTTCAGGTTTATGCCATCAAACTGCATGTATAAGGGTGGGGCTTGGTGTGTTTTCTTCGGCTCAGACTTACAGGTCTTATATAAATCCCATGACTCCAGGAGTTCAGTCTTTGGAGAAAAGAAACACCAAACATGAGAAAATTACCCTGAAACTGTCAACCCTGAATTTCCCAAGAAACTATTTTGCATCTTTCTGATGGCAGGTCACAGGTTGCTCAAACCCTATGGCCAGAGGCACCTAAAAGGGACAAGTATTTGGGACAGGGCTTTGAAGAGGAACACTCATGCACATACATCAGAATAACAAAGTGGACATGTTCACCCAAGACTGTCTCTCCTTCCCCTTCTTTTAGCTACATAATGCATGATTAAGAGCACGGACACTGCATCCATTCGTGGTACCTGACTGCGACTAATTTCCACTAGCACTGCAATTGCACCACTGATAAGAGGAACATCAGGCCAGGGTCTCCTGTCCCTCTGGGTACTGTCCTACCAGCCAGCTCCACCTGGTAGAGTAGAACTGTCCTGCCATACACTGGCATAACGAGCATCAAATCCATCCTGCCCTAGGAAACTCTGCTAAACACTGTGGGCCACAAACAGGACCCCAGAGTGCCTTAAACAGGATTAACGTTGTTTGAACTTTGCAGCCCATCTTCAGAAACGTAGAGGCAGAGTGTTGGAACAAGCCCCTGGCAGCATGAAACAGCCAGGCGAGGCTGTCTTACATCACAGGTGAAGGATCTTCCCCAGGAAAAGCAACCATATTGGCACGGAGCCACCACAGTGACACCTAACCTTAGCATCAGCTGCAAAAAAAAGGGAAAGGAGCTGGGGCTGGGCTGTTTGTATTCTCCTTTGATCCTTGCCTGACTCCCCAGGAGTCACTGAGAAGCAGGAGTAATTTATAATAAGCTTTAGGCTGCTCTGATTTATTCCGGGAGCTGAAGCCAGGTGCAAGGAAGTTAAATAGCCAGCATTTCTTGGCTTTCTCTGGGGGAGTGACACGCTAAACATTACAAATCCCCCGTGTGGCATTTTTTAGGCTTTGTCTGCAATGGGCAAAGGGAGCACGACTTAACATTAAGACAGCATGTAAAAAGGAATCAGTCTTTTTGCAGGTAGGATGCACCAATCACTAGTGGTGAACCTTTTATCTAGCTGCAAACACTGACCCTGGAACAGCACTCAAATCATGCCGAGTCTTCAGTAACAGAAATATAAAAAGTACAGGAAAAAAAAATAAAGACAGAAAAGAATTAATTTTTGACTTGCAAACTGAAGCAAATGAGGGTTTTTTTTCCCCCATGTATTTTCAATTTCCTGAAATGACACGCCACGAAATGGACAACACCAAGTTTGTTTCAAAAAGCAGAACTGCAGAAGTTATTCATTATCAGTAGGACTGATTGGAAATTCAGCCGCCGGCTTGGTTGTTTTTTTTTTTTTCCTTCCACTTACAAATTGTTCACAAACGGATCCTAATTTTTCCCAAGTGAATCTACAACTTTCAAAAGTACACCCCTGCGGGCGAGGAAGTCCACAAGCATAATGGGTCAGCAGTACCTAACTCCCTTTGACTTCTTTGAATAACTCAGCCTTCACCAGCCCATTGAACAAAACCAGCTGCTCTCTTGGAGCTCCTCGCATGCTTCCCACTTGGATTTTCACTTTTAGTTGTTCAAGGCACGTCACTGCTCATCTGCACTACACGGTTTGATCCTACATCTCAACTGATGACCAAAGGCTTTTAAAGAAGGAGGATAAGCAAGGCTGAATAATGAAGAAGTCGCTTACAGTTCACATTTTTTTGGACAAAACAAGCTTTTGTGCTAAAGTTTGTGAAGCTTTTAGATTCATAAACATTTTCCCCACTGCTCAAAGGTCATCTGAATACTCATAAATAACCAATAATATCACTCTTTGGAGACCAGCGAAGCCAAGTCAAACTGAGAGTCTGCCAGCATGTCCACAATACTGTTTATTCCGTTAATGCACCAGACCCTGCACTGGAGCACTTGACTCTGCTCCTTCGAAACGAAAGGAGAGAAAAGTCAAACAGAAATCAAACCCCCTCAGAACGAGACGGAGCCCCGCGTGATGACTGTCCCCCTGCAGCCACTCTGCAGCACGCGCTCCCATCACTCTGCACAGGAGATGTCAAGCCAGGCAGCCTGCAAACCCCGCTGTATTATAAATCCCAGCATCCTGTCTCAGTGGATTTGAGGATTTATTTTTTTTTTTAACTGATGTTTTAATTCAAGCCTTACTCCATCAAAACAGCAATGTTACTGGCTGTTTCAGAAGCGAGTGGGTTTGATTCCAAGCATGCCAAAAGGCAGAGGGAGGGAGATAGTAACGGGGAACAGCTTAAATCTTTTAGCTTTCTCTCCTCAGCACCATTGCGAAACATTTCTCTGAAACATAAGATTTGAGTTGCCATGTTTTAAACAAACCATGGTGTGTTATTGCACTCTGCTTCTGAAACGGCGAATGCAGGTCAAGAACTCTTGGACCTCTCAGATTTTAAGGTATACAAGCTCTGGATCATTGCTATCCGGGCCTTTTCTTTTTCTTTTTCATTTCTTTTCTCCCCTTTTCTTTTCCCTTCCTTCCCTTTTTACTTTCCTCTCCTCTCCCTCTCCACTCCACTTTTTTCCCCCTCCCTTTCTCTTTTTTCTTCCTTTCCATTTCTTCTTCCCCATTCCCCTTGCTTTCCCATTTACCTTCCCTCTTCCATTCCCTATCCTGTCCTAACACTGGAAAGCAGCTGCAAGCTGAAACGTCAAATAAAACATTCTGAAAAGCTCCCTTATGTTTATCGACGCATTTTCCATTCTCAGCTTTTCACCCAGTAGGACACAAAACAAGTATTCAAAAAACGTGTGTATTTGCAGATGAGCGTGCATAAATACACCCGTGCACACACAGCATGTGAAAACACATGGAAAAGGTGTTTGCACGCATGTGCTTATGCTTGCGCACAGCTTTTTCTTTGACAGCCTCAGGGAAATTTGCAAGCTGGCTCCCGCAGGTTAGCTCTGTCTGTTACAGACCGTGTCAGGATGAATAATGGGGGCAGACGGTTCTGCCAGAGGGTCACGGAACAGCAAGTGCGTAAAAAGGCGAGGTTGTCCAAGAGCTACATGTGGTATCAGCCCAGCTTTGAAAGGCGGTGCCGGATAGAGACAAAAATCAAGTTATAGACTCGGAGGCCAGCAGAAGCACAAGGCCACTTTCTGCCCAGCTCTTGCAGAGGGCACAGGAATTAGAGAATCCCACAGTTGTGGAATTACAGAATCCCACCCAGAAATACCTCCTGTGGAGGGAGGACTTCCTCTGCAACTGAAAGCACAACAGCACTTAGGCAGGTGTTGGTGGTTGGCTCCCTCAGACCTTAAAACAGACTGTTCTTGGTCTCACTGAGCTAGAAGATCAGGGACGGACCTTCTACTGTTGAAGCCCCCTATATTTTAACTGTTTGCTGGATTATCATGGAGACAAAGATCCAGGCATGATGCGGATACGCAATTCAGTGGCTAGCAGCCAGGAGGGAACGACTATGTCGTGGTAAACAGATGATAGGCTATTCCTCAGACGTAAGGGTATTTTTCCTGGAAACCTCCTTCTTCTGTATCTTTACTCCAGCTAGTGAAAGATGAACACATTTCACTTGATATTTCAAACCGCTCGAACAGCATATGTTTGGGAGTTCAGCAAAAACCTTCTTGGGCCCAAATCTCCACATGAAAGGCTGGAAAAAGCAGCAGAGAAAAAAACACCAAGGAAAGGTTAGCACAAGAAATAGAGCAGAGAGAAAAATCCAGATGAAAAAATACATTCACTCCATACAGTGTTATACCCACAAAGGATGTTATATGCCAGGAGCTGGAAGCCCTGCCAGTGCCAAAATCCAGGTCATTCATGCAGCAATAACTGCTTCCCCTGAACATGCTCATTGTGACACAGCCAGTTTTTTCCACAGGACATCCCAGATCATTCTTCCCTGGTCCCCATCCAAGCCTGAAGTTTTCTGCCCGTCTCCCAAAGCCTGTCCTTGTTCTGCTTCCTTCTGCGCTGCTGCCTCCACAAGTGACTTCCAGTCCTCTTGTGCTTGGTCTTTCCTGAATTTTGAACCTCTTCCGAGCAGCCCGATGTCTCTTGCCCCACCAGCCACCTGATTGTGTATCTCCTCTCTGCCTCCTAGACACCAGCCAAACTGGAGCCACCAAGATCAGCGGAGGGTCAGACAGCCTTTTAACCTCCTCTCTGGCTTCACAGGACCGTGAGCATTGCTGGGAAGGTTCATGGATGAAATGCACCCTCCTGCTTTTGGGACAAGCACTGCAACAATCACAATTCGAATGGACCCAACAGAGAATTTACCAAACTCATCACCACAAACAAACCAAGATCTCTTTTTTTTTTTTTTTTTCCTTTAAAACATATAACATGGCTGAACACAGTCGTGTCTTCACAGGAATAGCAGCAGGTTCCTCCTTAGCCCTACGAATGAGGAGTCCTCTTCAACCAACTTTTCTAAACTCTGTCATGGGTGCAATTCATTTCACCTCCATTGGGTACGTACGTTTTGAATGAACTGATTGAACATGGAACATTCTCTGGAACATGATTGAACATGAACATTCTCTGGAGAGGATGGAGGAAGCTCATCTCAGACAAAAACAAACAAACAAACCTATTTTCTCCTATTTCATTCTTGTGAATGGCTGAGCCGTTTCAGCTGACACCATCCTCCCCAAAATTCACATGCATAGCACCAACAAGAAGGGTTAGAGGCTGGCAAAGTCATAAGAAACGGAACACGGGGTTTTAGGAAATGCTGAAAAACTTCCGAGCATTACTCGTCCTATTTACACCTCAGCCAGGATGCGAGGAGGCAACTCCACCTTGCCTTGACTTGCTTTTGCTCTTCAAGGCGCAGTATGCCACCTCCCTTTCCCTTTAAGAGGGGAATGTGGCATGAAGACAAGTGTGTTTTTTTGTCAAAATGACCGTCCCTCTTGAGGAGAAAGAGTGAGGGAGGAAGGGAGTCGCTAGCTAACTTGGAATTGGGTTACAAGGAAAAATGTGCCTGAAAAGCGGCTTTCTGAAGCCAAGAGCTTTGCAGGAACTCCACCAAGCCTTCCAGCACTATAGGACACACAGATACGTATCCCTCACTGTAACATTCTGCAGGCTCCAGGCCTGGCTTTCCCATAAATATCGAGGGGGCTGTCAAGTGGTTAAAACAGATCACAGCGACTCCTTCCAGGGCAGCCCACGGAGATGCACATCTGCAGACTTGGGTGTGGGGAGGAGAGTGAGCTTTGAGCTGTGTAGGAAAACAATAAGACCAGGGAAATGACATTCCCCTACCCTTTGGCACATCTACACCACAGGGACGAGCCAGGGGGAACCTACTACTAAAGGCAATGTGAAAAAAAAGTGCAAGGAAGCCTACTTTGGTGCCATTTTACACATGGAGAAGGCATCAGGGACAGCACAGTAAACACCTAGCTGTGGTGGTGAGTCCCATCTGGGTCCTCACTGGGGGCAACCAGTGCCTGTCTATTATCAGCAGGATGCAGAGCACAAGAAGCTGTACATAACCTGGGAAGCCCACAACACGCTGTACGCTTCCGGATGCTCCCAAACCACACCGGCTGGCGTTACGAACACCTCGCCAAGCTGAGACAGCCCAGGTCTTCAGGAGAAGATGCCCAAGAGCTGCTCCCAGCCTGCCTACCCCATGCAGCAGCCATGGTTGGTCTCATTTGGTAGGAAATCCTCCTCGGTAAGAAGGGATGCCCCACAGTGCCATTCCAGGGGAAGCTGAAGAGGCCAGGCAACCCTGGCCTCTTCTCTTATGAAAAAGCTTTGGATATAGGCTGCAGCTGTTGCCAGGAAATCTCCTTTGGAGAAATAAGCCTGTTCTGTTAGCAGCCTCCATGCAGCAGCCTCGGCTCTACCTTCCTCGGCTGCTCCGAGGCGTTCCCCTTTTGGAAGATGTGGCCTTTGACAATCAAAATACCAGACACTTCAGGATTTATTGCAAGCCCTCCTGCCCTGGAAAGAGCTGATGAAGGTCCCATTGTGCTCCTAGGCCTGCGAGCTCCAAAACCTCATGCCTGTGGCTTAGCGGTACATAGGCCTGCCTATAGCAGCCACACTCCTCCACCTCTCCCCACAATCCCACAGCCCCCCGGAGGAGCCCTCTGACTCACGGCAGACACTTTTTTTTCCCCCTCTATTTTTCCCTGCATAGTTCGCTTGCTGACGTCCAGAAAGGATTTTTACCTCCTGGAAAACAAACGAGGCAGCTCCTGAGGGCAGAGGGGGGCAGAGCTGCCAAGGGGCCGGGCAGGAGGTGGGAGGCAGGACTGCCCCATCCCATTCCCCATGGGATTCGCCCCCTGACTTTGGGAGAGATACACAAGGGCTAGATCACACTACCATGCCCAAAGACAGTGTTTAATCACCCACATCTTCCTTCACCCTGCTGCAGGAGTTGCCTGGAAGGCACAACAGCTGTCTGCTACATCTGTGTCCTACTCTTTGACACCTTCAAGCCTTCCAGGCCCGGTCCTGCTCTGGTTTTCACCTCCTCCTACTCTTTCCTGCAAGGAATTCCCATTACCCATGACCGGAGGGGCTGTGCAAAAAGACAGCGAGCTCATTTTTAAAGGGAAGAGCAACGTCTAAGTCCATTATTTTTTTTGCAATCGCTCCAAACTCCCCTTTGGACAAACCCTGGGTCAGGGCCTCCCTCCTTCGCAGTGCTGAGGGCAGGGGACCCTCGTCACCCCTCCGCAGCTGCGGCGCTGGCCCCTCACACCTGCTGTGGGGTCCTTGCCCAGTTCAGCAGGCAAAAATTCAGCAAGGTCACAAAGCACGGGCACTGCCACGAGTAGCACGGGGCAGGTCACAGCCCTGAAGGTCTCCTGCAGGTTCTGCCCTGCCATGAGCGTATGACGGGCTAGAGATGGAAGGAGGGCTCTCTCCTTATCTTTAGGGGGGCTTCACCCCAGCCTCTGCCTTGCCCACCTGGAGGAGCACGGCCTCCACGCGGGAGGCTAACGGCTGAGTGCTGGCACCCCAGCCCCGTGCTGCGGGCACCCGTACCACGGGGAGGCTGTCGAGGCCGTCCCATCCCTACAACAATAAAAAAAGGGTCACTTTTCTTCTCCTGCTCCTCTCCTCTCCCTCCCTTCCAGAAAGCCTTGGTTTCATCCCACCGTGGAACGAAAACAAATGTTCTCAACCGCAACATTTTTCACGAACCGGAATTTCTTGCAGTCTGGCCAGCCCTGGTGGATCAATACCAGGCATTTCTTTCCTCCTCTGCTCTGGCCGTTCCCTTCCAGCCTCCTCCCCCCGCCCCACTCACCGAGGGGAATAAGGGAGCCAGAGGTGTCGAACGGAGGAGTCGGGAACGCTCCAGCTCGCTTTTAAAAGGGACAGAAAAAACACTGGCGTCAGCCGGAGCACCAGGGCAGGCGCTGAGACCTTGTTTTGGATTTCGCAGAGACTGTCCCTCGGGAGAGCTGTCTTTCTTTTTTTTTTTTTCTTTCTTTCTCTCTCTCTCTCTTTTTTTTTTTTCTAATGCATGGTTTTGTTTGTAAGTTAAAAGTCTCAGGATTTGCAGCCTTTGAAGCGTGGTCAGCCTGCCAGATGGAATTAGTCAGTGCCTTTCAGTCGGAAATCCCAGGCAGATGAAGCGGGATGGAAGGACAGTGTTTTTCTCATTTACCAGGAAACCCTCTGCCTTGACCCCCACAAATTCAGCCAGAGTGCTCCATGGGACCCCAAAAGCAGGCAGGGCTGAAAGCAGGGAAGCAAGCAGAGGGCTGAACCTTTCACATGCGTAAATCGGTGTGGCACTGCTGAAGCCAGTGGCCCCTGAGCAGATTTATACCGATCAAGATCCAGCCCAGATGTTTTTGCTGGTACTTGCCTGAAGCTATAAGATGTCAGCGGAGTTTCCTCTGCTTAAAAGCAGTGCCGAATTTGGCTCTCCTCACCCCTGACTCATACCAGCTTTCCACCTCTTCCCACCATGGCCTCTCTTGAATCTTCCTGTTGGTGGACTCCTCAAGGTGTGCACTCCTCCCAGGTGAACAGCCTGCTTCTCCCGTATTCCTGAGCGAGTCTTTGCCTTCCTTCACATGCACCCTCAGTTCCACGTCCAAGCCCAGGAACCCAAGTGCCATCTTTGAAGCTTTACCAATCTATTTTCTCCTCTCTTCTGTGTTTTTCTCTTTCCTGAGCCTACCCTTCACCGCTCCCCGTGGCTCTGCTAAAAGCTTTGGGTCATTCCTCAGGCAGTCCCCTGACAAAATCACACTTGGAGAACATCCACTTATTTCCACATCATCCAAACCACCACCCAGGAGGAGAGTTAGGACCGCTTGTTCCAAACATGCGATGTATGGATGACAGCTCACCATAAACACGGAGTGACATCAGTCGATGTGGGAAGAGCACACAAGTGTCAGACTGGAGCTGACGGCTGCCGTGCAAGAGCCTGGCGCTAATCGCTCACCAGCTGGGAGCTCGGCTCATTTCTCCCAAGGCTGGAAGGGGCAGAGAGGCTTGCTGTCGAGCTGCTGCTACCCAAAGCAACCAGTCAGACCCATTCACAGGATTTCTATTTCACCCTGGGGCTCTCCAAATTTCTCAGCAGCACGGTGGTTACCTGGACAGGGAGGTCCAGAGCAGCATCCCTTTAAAGTGACCGTGGTGCTCAAATACTTGAGGAAGGGACTAACCAAGGGGCAATGCATCTCTGAGTGAGTTCTTGTTTTAATAACGCAACAGGAGATAGCTCAAGAGCAACAAGCATGAGGCAACAAGCATCTGCGATAGCTATTGGCACTGTATTAGTAAGTGAGCAAGCAAAGTCAAGGCCAGTTCTTGAAGCCTCTCTCAAATATCTTGCACTCTGCAAAGGTAGATGGAGAGGCAGAGAGGGGACATGACGATCCCGATGATCTTATTGCAGGTGGGTCCTAGTGCCAAGAGCCCGGGCTGCACCCTACTGCCCTAGGGCAGCATAAGCGAGGGGCAGCAGCAGGAGCTGGGGAGAGCATTCAGCAGCGGGATGCAAGGAGCATCCCACATCTGGCCTGGCAGAAAATTAGTGTTGCAGTCTGAGTCAACATAGCATAAAACGAGTCCAAAAGGACTAGCACTTCAGACTGATAGCAGTACAAGGAGAGGGATGTGAAGGCCAGCCGTCACCTGTGACAACTGCAGGGAGGCCGGTTTGCAAGCACGTTTGCAAGCACACATGCCTGTGTTCATCCAAGGCCGAGCAGGGCCCAGCAATTGCAGAACACTTTGCCAGATGAAGCTACAGAGGGATCCTTCCTAATGCTGTAAAACCAATGAGGAAATTGGGCGTTCCCTTCCTAGAGACACCCCTGCCCGTTAGTTATCCCATTTACACACATCTGTGTGTGCTCTGGGCACAACCAAGGCTGGGGACCCCTTACCCCACAGGTCACACTTCTTCACTGCAAACCAAAAGGGAGGAGCAGAGGTGATTTCATACACTGGAGACCTGGAGCCGTTATTTCGTGCACGCCTAAGGGATGCCACCAAGCTGCCAGCAGGGCCCAGAGCTGGGCACAGTGTGAGTAACTCTGTTTTAGAGGAAGAAGCAACAAAAAAAAGAACCTGAGAGGTATGAAAGCAGGAAAACAGGCTTGTTTATGAAGCCAAAAAGAGAATGCAGCGTATTCCGAGGCCAAAGGGAATTTTTCTCGCAACGTTGCTTTGCCTTGGCTACCTGGCCACTTTCACATAAACAATGGAGACACACCAAGAAGGCAAGGAGACTTCACAGAGGTTATAAAAATATCACTTGTGTAATTAGACTGAATCAAAACTCATGACTTTCTGGTTGGAAGGAATGCTTGTGTTTCCCCTCTCATTTCTTTTTCTCTCTCTTTTTTTTTTCCTCGTAAAAATCTAGATAAATAAAAGCCCTAGGATACTGGATGGTTCCTTGCATATTGTTTTAAATGCAGAAACAACAACAACAGCAACCACCATGGTCAGGGGGAGTGTCTGTGACTGGCGTTGCCTAGCCCCTGTTTTTCTGTTTGCAGGAGCTCTTCTCACCCTTGCTCTACCCCACACGACACCCGTCTGGGCTTGCTGTCCGACGCGCAGGGTACCATCGTATCATTAAATGCCTCGCTGCTTCTCCCACCGCCGCAGTGCTGCTCTGTAGGTGGGTCATGGGAAGAGCTGCAGCAAATTGGATTTAAATTCCTGCCTCTCTCCTGCACTTCACAGGCAATTCACTCCCTCCCTTCCTTATAGATGGGTAACAGAAAACAGAAGAGGGGAAAGCAGTGCTGCAGAATCCTATCATGCCTGGTTCATGAACTCTGCGAGGCAGGGGCTGTGTGCTGCCTTGCCCAAGAAGTCCACAGGCCTGCAAGGGGCTACTTGCAATATTACCCCCCCACGCCCACATTCACAATAGCCACTAAAATTGACGAACTTTGTAAAATCCCTTGGATAAAAAGCATGAGTGTTGCCAGTTTTAATCTTTCAAAAATGTTGTGTGTGGCCCTAGAACAGAATGATATAGCCTTCAAAATAATAAGACTTAACCAACCCAAAAGTATTTGGAGTATTTTTCATCTGTTTTCTTATTTGGACCCTCGAGGCTTCATATTTTCAAGTGAAGTTGTTTTCTTCCAGGATCAAGAGAGCTGGAAATGCTAGTCTAAAAAAAATAAAAATAAATAGAAAGCTGAGAATCTCATTCAGCCTCTTGATTCCAGGAGCTCAAATAAAGACCACAAGTCTCAAATAAAATCCACAAACATCACAAGCTTCATGTTGACATTCAACAAGAGATGGCAACGTTCAGTGAGCACAAAATGATAATTCCCACCTTGCTGGATCTGGTTTTATTTTCTTTTTCTCACCTCAGCTCATGTAGCTATTTTTCTCTTCCTATAGGGACTCCATTTCTGGGCGAATAAAATGATTTCCTACCATACAGCAGAGGGTGTAACCCTATCTATCTGTCAATTGCTTTTAAAATTCTTCAGTCCTGGAAGTTACATGAAAACCAATGGTTCAACAGAGAGGGGGAAAAAAGGGAAATAAAAAAACACAAGTAATGATCTTAATGAGAAAAGCTGCATCGCAAGTCCTACATTTATCCTTTCTGTTAGTTTGCTACTGGTCAGGCAGTTCTAGTTTGCCCCCAGGTTGCTTTTTCCTCAGCCAGAGGGTGATGGATATGGGGCCAGAGCTCTGGGGGGCAGACCCACAGGAGCTGAATGTCCCCCTGACCAAACCAGAGACCCTGGGAGGGAGGGACCGCAGGCTCAGTGCCACCTTTGGGGGTTTGAAACAAGACAGTGAGTGGGTTTAACAGGAAGTCTCAGGAAGATTAGCTCTCAGAGGAGCTCTTCTGACTTTTTTTTTTTTTTCATTTTATTTCATGCCAGGCCATCACAGATAAGGAAAAAAGAAACACATTTAGAACAATTTTTTACTTTGCTTCTGTAATCACAGCAGCAAAACCTCTTCTCCCTTAGAAGAGAGCAGGGCTTAACAAATGGCAATCCCTACCTCCTTTATGCATGTGCCCTAAACACATTATAAAATCATGCTATGTTGCTTTAGGGTGCATCTGGCAGTATACAGGGACTTACTGGTAAAGCAAACCCACGGAGAGGGCCACAGAGACACACACTTCGTTTGGGTGACTGCATATAGACATATCATCGCTGCCTTCTAGAGGTGAAATCAAGAAAAGATAGCAGAGTGACACACTGTCGCCAAGTATTCAAATACAAGCAGCTTTAACTGCTCTCAAAAGGTGTCGATCCAACAAAAACATGAAATAGAAGTCAATGGATCCGAGTGGAAAATATTATAGCAGTCAAATAGGCTGCTCCAATAACACCACCTCTACCCACAGGTATGCTTGAAGGAGATGGGGAGAGAAGGGGAAAAGAGAGAAGGTTCTGTGCTGAACATCTGAGAAGTCTGGGCCTGTTTGGGGGTGAGGGGGTCTTTTTTTTTCAGAAATCCCACCCACTGCTAGGGAGCTGCGCGAGACCCAGAATGCCAGAGACTGATGGGTGATGGAAATATCCACCATGAACCCCCACAGGTAACTACAGGGCCTCCCCAGAAATCACTGCAAACTCAAATTAGGGTCAGGAACGTGACAGTAATGGCCCAGCCCTTTCTCCATGCCCATGGCAGAGCGGTGAGGAGTAACACATGACACCTTGCTGTAGGTTATGTATGCCCACCAGCTCCCAGAACAGCCCCAGCTTTCCATAAAGGGACAACACTCTATGGAAAACAGTCACCATGTGCAAAACCCCACACTGTTCCCCACGGGAATAAAAATGAGTTTTCGGCCTAAAAACTTGATTTATGGGCTCTCTCACTCCAAGAAACAGCAACAATCAGTTTGGCAGGTTGCAGCGGTCCCTTTCTAGCCCTGCACACACACATCCACGTCGAGCTCGAGAAGCCCCGGCACACATCGTGTGACTGCAAGAAGACAGCCAAAGACCCCTGCAATGACCTGCTGGATGCAGCAGGGATGGCCAAGAAGAATAGCTCTGTGCAAGGAAGCACAAGTTGCTGTGACGATGGCACAAAAGCAAGGCACAATCTCACCTCCAGCCATCCTTGCCCTGAGGGTTAGCCGTTGATGAGACCTCGAGCTACAGTAGTTATCCAGCACTCCTGTTATCTCTCCGCATGGACAGCTCCTGCTAGTACGATCCATCCCTTATTTTTCCAGGCACCAAAATACACCAAATTCCTTCCTTCTCCCTTAGAAATCTAGCGCTGGCCTAGCTCGCCGCCTCCCTGTTGGACAGCTCAGTCATGCCGAGCTCGTCCCCGCCAATGCTGGTGAGAGACGAAACCAGATCCTGGGGCTCGACAGCCGAAAGCTGGTCGCCCTCCAGGTCCCCGAGAAATCCTTTGCGGTCGCAGAGACGTCACCGCTGAGGTGGGCTCTACCTCAGACCGAGGAGGGCTGCCTCTGGTTGTTATTAGCTGTACTGAGGATTCGAAGGACAAGGAGGCACCAAGCCAGAGCCTACTACAAAATGCAGCGATCTTGCATTTGCAGAACATGCATCTGGCCTTCATTAATGCTTAAATGGTCCAACGTGGGTAGAGGAATCGGAGTGACGGAGGGAGGGGAGCTGAAGTGCTGCAGACTGAATGGGGCAGTCACGGGAGATGCTCAGGCTTTTTTATTTTGAAGATGTTTCTGATTTCAGGGATCGTTTTATCCAACATGCGCACATCATAGCATCAGCAGGACCGTGCGTAGGCCTACACGCATTTGTGGGACAGATGGCCTCCAACAAGGGCTTGGCCTCAAAATTTCTTAGGGTGGCCATCCCAAACATTAGGATGAGAGTCAGGCAGGGACGGGCCAAGGAAGGGCACTGGGAATTCAGCCATGAAATGACGTTGAGAAAGTCTTTCACCCCACCAAAAGGAGGCAACTGCGTTCGGCACGCCAGCATCCTTCCATAGCAGACCTCGGAGCATGTGTGGGCTGGAGAAATGACGTGGTGACATTCACCAGTTCTCACCACAGGGCTGCAGGCATCATCCTCTTCTCCCTATAGCCCTGAACTAACACAAGGCTTGGTTGTGGCTGATCAAACACGCTGCGAGGGCCTATGTTTCATCCAGGATGGAAGAGCTTCCCCCTGCCTTGAGGACATGGGGATGGCAGATTGGAAGAGAACTTCAGGCTGGCTCACGAGGATCAGAGTCCATCTGTGAGCGTGGCTATGAGTGTACACCGAAGGGTGATTCAGCTGCATGAGTATCTCGATAGGTGGGTCGCTGAGCACGCAGCTGAGTGTGCTTGTGTGGGCAGCACAGCACATGGCAGAACGGGGCGCAGGCAGCCCGTGGATAAACAAGCATGGCAGGAGTGAAAGGACATGGCAGGGCAGGGGGCTTGCTTAGAGAAGTGAGTCAAGGGCCGTGCCAAATTCTGGCTTCCATTAAACCTGGCACACCCATTGCTCTGGCATGACAGCACCAAGGTACCGGAGGGGGCAGTGGCCCACAGCCTGTTTCTCCTGGGTGGCATCTGGTGGAGACACTTGCACTGACCTGGTGTTCAGAAACAGGGTAGGCCTCCTGTTGACCTGACCTCCACATGAGCAGAATGGGAGCTGCTGGAAATGACGCTGTAAACAGGAAGGCATGAGATAAATAAGAGACGGTGAGGAAAGAGAGCCATTTAAAGTGGCAGCTGCGTTTTAGCTCTGGTTCCCCTCTTCTGCTCAGCTAGAAATGAAGGCCCCCACCCTTTTCTGCTTGCCTGCCAAGACAGCATATGCTTACTACTTACAACTCTTTCCTAGCCGATGCAAAACTTGCAGCAGACGACTGTTAACCCCACTGCTGAGGCTGCCCAGGAAACTGGGGAGAATGTGTCTACATGCTCCAACAACCTGAAAGAGAAGATGAGCTCGTGCCTTAGGTGAGCCAAAGCTGTTGTATGCAACATCACGATGCCCAGTGATCTGCCCCCCTAAGTGGAGGTTTGTTGAGCTAGATGCTGCACAAGCAGGCGATGCAAATACTTAAGTATTTTGGCTGTTTAGGGACAACGAAGCACATCAGGGAGAGGTGACCAGCTCTATGTGATGTTGCACAGTGGAACAGAGGGGATGAGAGGAAACAGGCCCTCTTCCAGCTCCATCCAGGATCCAGTAACTCTAGGAACTGAACTTTGGAGCTGATCAGTCTGACCTCAACTTCTGCAAACTCAGATCTACGTCCCCTGAGGGCATTATTCTGCCCTGGTGACCTCAGGACACGGATCAGTTTCTAACTTCTGCAGCCTGCTGCAGCTCTAATTTCAAGCCATTTTAAACACAGCAAATCTACATTTAGATATTCAGCATCCAGTTTTGCGCTCCCATTCCCAAACACATGCTTTTCTGATGCACTAGCAATTGGTAAAATAAAACAAAGGGGGGGGCGAGGGGATTCTTTCGGTCAGCGTAAGCGTTTCTGTTGCATTCTCAGAACTGGATGTTCCCCGCCTAGAATGAGATTTCAGCACCGCAATTTCTGATCACTCCTGTTGGCAACTGCTTTCCTTTCACTCAGCTCTCTCCTGATCTCTTCCACGGCAGGGCAAGAGGCAGAAGGTTGTGCCCTGCACTTCCAGGGCAAAACACAGACCAGTCCCACGACAGTTCCCATGTAGAAGAAGAGATCAGTCCCGTTTCTCTGGAAAGACACACAGACAATACACAAAACCTACCCAGCCTTATTACAGCAACCCAGCTAAATAGGCAAGCTAAACAAAATACAATTAGGTTTCCTTTGGCCAGCCTGGAACATATGGTATTCGTCAGCCAGTCGTGTTCCTCTCTCGATTCTGGCAGGAGATAGGTAACTTGTTCCAAGCACTAAGAAAGCTCCTGGAAAGTCAGCATGCTGAGCAAACTTTTGGAGGGGGCTAGCTGGGGATATAATAGCTCCCACAGACACAGATTTGACAGCATTTCTTCCACATTGTTCAGCTAGGCTCTAGGTTACAATGCCTCTGGCTTTAGTACATTCCTGGTTCACATTGTTCCCTGTGGTATTGCATCTGTGAGCCCTCATTTGCTAAGCACACACACACGGCTCTGAGGCCGAGGGCCCCCACCAAAGTAGGCAGGCAAAGGTGCATAAGGAAGAAAGGCTCCTGTGGATTTGGGTTCAGAAAGAAATCCTAAAAAGGCAAATTGCATCAACGATGAGTGCACCAAATCCTTCACTACGTTACCTTTTTGATGCAGATGGGAAATGGCTGCTGCCACCCCACTGTGGATGAGTGGGCAGTGTCCAGCAAGAAAACAGCCATAAATATCACAGTGTTGATTGCTCCAGAAAAGAATAGCCTCTGAATTTGGTTATCTACCAAAAAAAATGCATGAGTCTAGCTCTGCACTAGGAATATTTTGCTCAATTGCAGTTTACAAAGAAGTTGGGAAAGAGCTGATTCACAGAGAAACAAGGCCATGTTTTAACAGGGGGAAGAGGAAACCTTGCTCTGGTAGAGTAATATCTGTGAAACAACTGCCCCAGCAAAATCAGTTACGTCTTATGGGAAAGGGAAGGCTGATAAAGGACTATTGATTTATTCCAGTAACAACAGAGACTTCAGACTGGAAGCAAGAGGAGTGCTTCCCACCACACACTGCAGGCCTGAATAAGAGTTTCAGCTGTGTGACCCCACATAGTTCAGCCTCATCACTGCCAGGGCTGGTCTGACATCTCCTGCAAAGGTTTGCTTGGTCTGCTATAGGCCTTTTTTTTGCAGCAAGGAAGCCAATTTATTCCCTCCAGTGCAGTTCCAAGCCAGCACTGACTCCAAGTTTCTGCACTGCCTTTTATCTTCCCACATACAGTTGGCCTTACTGCGTATCTGTTCCTCCCCTATCCCTGACGACGGACAGCCTGGCTGGCGTGGGGCACTGGAACCTTAGCCCAGTTTTCCTTGGGCAGCGAAAAAGTGGGAAATGTGACTGTAAAAATAGTGCAAGAGGAGTTCTGCTGCATGTTCCTGTGTTCTCTGGTCCTCCTGCTTGTTGCCAAAGCCAGGCTCCCTCCTTCCTTTACCTGCCAGGCACAGTCACTCTTGTTCCTTCCTTGCAGAAGGCTGGGGTATCTCAAACTCTCTAGTATGGCTCTTCAGCAACTTGCCACATCACTAACACTTCAGAATACCTTGACCTTCTCTACCCCCTCCTTGTAATCCTATACCCTTTGTAGCAGGAGGCATTCGCCTGCTTTTTTTTTTCTGCCCCATTTCCTGCTTTTTGACGTCCAAGACTTGGCACGGGTAATAGGCTTCTGTTCGTCCTCACGGCACCCACCACAGACCCTCCTGTCAGGTTTACCAGCAGTAAGCGCACTGGGAAAGCATTTCCCACTCTTCTTGGTTGCTGTTATGAATCAGCAGAACTTGCTGCAATCCCCAGCAATGTGCCGGAGCACCCTGAGGACTGAAGTGCTTGCAGAAACCCTTGCATCTGCTTCTGCTTCGCTTAGCCCCATTGAAATGCTCGGCTGCATCGCACAGCCCTGCCATGGCACTGCTTTGCTTATGTGTACTCACAAGGCCAGCTCACCTCCTTCGCACACTGCCCTATCAGACGTGCTGCTGTTGCTCTAGCTGAAGATTAATGGGCGAGGTTCTCCACCGAGGTTAATGGGCGTAGCATGCTGCTCCCAATCATTTTTGGCACGAGCTGCACTGATGCAGCCAGCCAAGCTGCCTGTCCTTAGCTGGGAGGAACCAGCTGAGTTTTCCTCTCAGGAACCGAAGAATCTACTGTGGCTTCGTCCTTCGAGAACACCATCCATCACCCACCCAGGAGCTCCGCTGAGTGAGGCAACAGCACATCATCATCCCCTCCCCGCCACGCAGAACCGAGTGGGGCTCGCTTTTGTTCTTACCCACATCACAAGGCTTTTGGTGGGCCCTGGTCATCGAGGGCCATTCATCTATTTTGCTCTCAGGTCCTGCTCAGCAGTACCCTCCTGGGCTTTCCTCATCCATCATTCCTGGCAATTTCATCTGTTTCTTGCTGGGCACTTCCTCCCCGTGCCTTTGAATTGGAGTTTTTCTTCTCCCTCAAAGGAGCTTGTAACATTTACTGCATGGTATTGGAATCTCTGGACTGAACTGAGTCATAGTTCAGCAAAATTCGACTGGTTTCATCTTCCTCGCAGTAGGAAACTGGACATACTGCAGCTGTCTTTCTGTTTTCCTGTTTAAACAGTCCCATCTTCCTGCAGCTCTGCCCTCAGTGGCAGCGTAGCTGAGGCACATGGCTTCCAAAACAGGAGATAAAATGGCTGTTGCCAAAGGTTGTGTGCGAAGCTGTTCAAAGCAAGATGGGACTTCACAAAGTTTCCAGTCATTAAGCAGAGTTAACAGCATTTGGCTCCTTCCTGCAGGCTCCCAGTATCTCTCATTAACACCGGTTTACTACTGCTCTTCTGGGAATCGAGAGCGAAATTTCCACCAGCTTCCAGGACGGAGGATGGAGCTTTCTAATGCAAACCCTGTGCAACGTCCCTGCGTGTCCCATTCCCTGCTATGTGACATCCCCAGACACCACAGCACCCCTTGGGAGTGCCGCTTTTAGCTCCGCAGGACTCCACGCATCACTTTGGTTACTTCACAGGTCGGAAAGTATCGTGCAATATTTTAAAGATCTTCAAACCCACGCGAAGGATAAACAATGAAACCGCACGGACAGAAACCTCAAAGTGCACCGTTATGTTGCCCGAGCCTGCGCCAAGCGTTTTCCACCTGCTGTGCACCTGGGATCCCTCCCCTTCGCTGGTAGTTCATTGCAGCCACGCGATTTTATGCAGAAGAGCCCAGGGCCAAATAAATCCTGAGGACATGCTGCCCGCTGGCACAGAGCAGAAGGGCACGCTACACAAGCTGCTCTTTCATGCAGGGACCCGCGTCTCTCTGCAGCTTGCTGTCAAAGACGGGCATGTGCAAACACATGCCACGTTTGTTTGTTTTCTTCCGCAGGCAATACTCAGTAATATCTGCTGCGGGAAAAGCATTTATATGCTGTGAAAACACCTAAGCACAAACATTACATTTGTGTACATGAGCAGAAGAATTTGAGAGCCTGCGTTAGCCACTTGTAAATGACTGCCCACCTCGCTTTAAAAACTGGCCCAGCATGCAAGTAAATGTAAGCATAATAAAAAATAATAGGAAACAGACAGGCAATAGAATTAAGAGCAGCAGCCAGCTGGGATCTTCTAACCAGTGACATCAAGGGATTGCTGAGGTAATACACTGATGGGTTTTAAATTAACTGTAACCACTCAGGAAAAAGATCTAGGCGTCACTGCGGACAGCTCAATGAAAACATCTGCTCCACGCACAGAGGCCATCAAAAAAAAACGAGCCCCAGAATGTTAGGTTGAATAGGATAAAGAACAATACCAACAATGTTATAAATGCCACCACATAAATCAGGGACGTGTTCACACTTTGAGAAGTGAGCTGAAGGCTGCTCACCCTATTTCAGAGTGGGGAGAGCAAAAACGGAGTCCAGAGGGGGTTGCCAAAAATCGTTAGAGGCACAGAAAGGTTTCCAAGGTCATCAGGAGGAGAGATTAAAGTACCATTGGTTCAAAGTAGGTTATGCTAGAAGTGCACAAAACAAATAACGCAGCAAAGGTTTTCCTTTGAAAGAAACGGCGTCCACTTAAGACATCCCCCAAAATATTATTAAAACAGGAAGAAAAGGTGGCCGGTGTTCTGCAGTTTGCCCAGCCACCACGTGGACCTTGCTGCCACAAGATGCCAGGCTGATTTCAGCTGGCACCGAGGGAGGGATCTGCCATCTCTTGCCCTGCTGCCATGCCATGAAACCAAACAAAAGGTGTGCGATACACATGTGCCTGGGCAGTCACTGAACACCTGGGGCCAGGAAGAGGTGATGATGGGCAACCAAAGGCAATGAAGAAAGGCAGGGGGACCAGCAAGGCTGCAGGGAGAGGTTAAAGGAAGAAAACGTGCTTTTCAAGAAAATGTGCTTTTCAAGACCAACCGTATAGGCAAGGTTGGCATAAACACCCTTATGGCCACCGAAATTAAGAATTTTTTCCTTAGCGTTCAGGGATTGTCCCCAAGTTCTCCCCAGCTGCAACAGAGAGTGGTCCCGGCGATCCTATGAACACATGGGAAGCATTAAAGCGTGACACCACACAGCACTTAGCCCCAGCCACCCTGCCCATACATATAACAGAGCACAAGGCTGTCTGCTCCTCTGCCCATCAGCGTGCCTGCGGGATGCTCGTTGCAGGGCTTCCCTGAGCTCATGTGGGGGGCTGGCACTGGCCTTTCTGCTTCACTGGTGATGTGGATGTCCACACAGGCGCACCTGAACTCAAGATGTGCCACCAGGCATGCCACCACAGTGACACGTGGCAGTGGATTTACAAGGATGTGCACATCAAGCAATGGTCCTGGTCCTTGGGTGAGATAATGCCACCAGAGTGGTGCCTCTCATCCATCCCTCCCCTTCAAGGGAACTTGCTGCACAGGCCAGGGACAGCAGACTATAGGTCTTTTTCCTTCTTCCCTCCACCTACCCAACTCCCAAGAAACACAGAGTGCTGCGACCAGCAAAAATAATGGGGAAAAAAAACCAACAGTGACACAAACCCCCCAAACAACCCCACAGCCACCAACACGTGGACAACCTCCACCATCAGGCCGCCTGCTTGCAGCCGATCCCCAGCCCGGGAAGCACAGCGACCCTCTCCTTGCCCGCCACCCAAACCGCTCCGCTCCACACCCCCAAGCCCCCAAACCCCACCTGCCCTCCTTCCCCCAAAACTTCTGCCAGCGGGGAACCCCGCCACCACCATATGCGCAGGCACCATCATAAAGCCACAGGGGCCAGCGTTAAGTAGGGCTTTCATGTGCGTCCAGCATTTCCAAAGGCACAGTACATGCTGTATGCTCGGTGCTGTCGGGCTCTGGGGCTGAATTCTCCAGTGTTTTAGGAAAAAGGTAGGGCGGGGGGAAAGTGTGAGAGGGGGGAACAGACCAAGCTTTGTAGAATTCTTTTTAAGAGCGTATGTATGACTGTATAAAAGAACATTTTTTTTCCTGACCTCAAAAAGACAATATTATTTCACACAGAGCTATTTCCAAGAGTGGCCAAGCTATTTCTACATGAACTGGTGCCTGCTTGAGGCAAAGGCTGTGAAGGGGAAACCCTCTCTCCAAGTACGACATGGAAATTCCTTGACCTCAGCTGCGAAGCCGATCAACACGCGTGCGATGGGCCAATGAAAAAAAAACCTAAAATACCGAAGTGGCCAACGCAGATGAGGGCAGGTGTGTAAGGGAGAAGGCACAGCCTGCTTTTTCCAGGCAGAGAGCCTGACAAAAAAAAAAAAAAAAAAAGGAGACGTGCAGGGGTGGGAAGAAGACGAAAGCAGGGCAAAAGCAAAGGTAACGAGACACTGGTCAGAAAAGCAAAGACTTAAATGCCAGGCAAACAGGTTCTGATTCATACTCTACGGCCTGAAGGTAAAAAGGCAGGGTGAACAGGCAGGGAAGTCAGAAAAAAATATTTATTTTAGGCCACGCTATCATTTGGTGTGTTTCATGGAAAAGGTTGGGTGTTCACTACGAGCCCAGACGGAGGCAAATAGGTTCACCATTAGTCTAGACCTGGTAAAAGTGAGCAGTGACTCCACCACAGACCTGTACCCAACGCTGAACCTGTGTTTGCTCCCTTGGGAGGCCACCGGGGAAAACAGCACCAGAGTGAACCTACTGTTCCTGTCCAGCACTAAGGCCGTGCCAACCTGCTATCTCCATCACCAGACCCCCAAAAAAGCCACCAGAGGATACAAAGCTGCCCAGCATCAACCCACCAGCATTAACTTTCCAAGTCCAGGGGGACAGAGCCCTTCCATTCCCTTCTTGGAGGCCTGGATATCTGCAATTAATGCAGCTGAGCCCTAAAAAAATTGAAAACCCCTACCTTATGATGAGGGCTGAACCTTTTGGTTAGGTGAACCCTGTAAGTTCTCCCTGTGGCAGAAAACTGGCGCGGACCTCACGGACGCTCCGTGCCGGGACTGAATGTGCTGGCGGCCGGGTCATTCGGTGCGTACATGAACTCGGGGCACTTCCCCAGCGCACCAGATGCGCAGTCTGCTCTCTCCCCGGGCTAGATGTCAGTCAGGAGGGATCTCCCACTGCCAGAATCATTTGTCTTGTTCATGGCCTGTTCCCAAGCTAACAGCAGGAGAGAAGACTGCGGGGTCTGGGCCACAGGCCTTCCCAAACTCCAAGCAACCCGCACGAAGCAGAACGGCAAATGCAAAGGGCTCTAATGGCATCTGTAGGTCAGTTTAGGTGTGCACACCGGGACGGGGATGCCAAGCCTTGTCAGGGATGCAAGCTTCGTAAGCTCAGCCTCGGCTGCAAGCCACAGCTACAAACCTTATTACAATGGTGCCCATGTTTAGGATAAGCAGCAAGTAACAGCAGTCTGTATACTTCCATCATTTTCAGCATCCCCAGAAACCCCACGTAAGAATCAGAGTGACATGCACTGCAAGGAATGTTTGCTGGTGCTCAAATGCTCTGCATTAAGAATAAAAGCACCCAGGCCCAATGCAAACTAGATCTGTGCTCCGACACCTAAAATCAGGTCAAAACTTAGCCCACCTTCAACAAGTTCTCAGAAGCCCCACCAGACCTCTCTGCTGCTCATTCAGATACCTCCTGGATTTCTCCAGGAAAAGGCAAGCCCTTGAAAAACAAGAGTGACATCCAAGGAACTTCGCTGTTACTGAATCTCCAGCACAGGCTTCTCGAAGTGCAACACCTGCGTGGGACATATGGCCTTTCCTAACATCCATCGGGATATATCACAGACATCGATCCAGTCTCTCCTCTTCTCCCCTGGTCACCTGCCCCTCTTCTGCTAACGTCAAACTTTCCAAGGTCCCCCAGTGTTCCTAGTCCAGGACAGAAATGTATTTATTAGGGCAAAATGAACAGAGTGTGTATGAATTAGAAAGTGAGTCCAGTCTGTTCAACTAGGGTTGGGCAAGCTTGTTTTGCCTAATTTAGAGGCCATTCAAACATTGTGGGTTTGAACATTACTGCATTAGTGTTTCACTTAGGAAAAACTGTGAAAAAAAAAAAAAGGTGAAGAGAAGGAAAAAAATCCAGCGGAAACATAAATAGAGTATAACGTATATGGGGCACCCACTTGTGCCAGCACAGACCTTCTAAGCCCTAACACATTGCACAGACTTCCCTTCAGCTACAAGTTCCTTTAAATTACTTCAAAGAAAAATTTTTAAAAAAAAATGAATCACCAAAGAGAGGTGGAACAGGTCAGAAGAGATGGGCACACATGCCAGTGACACCTGCCCTGTGTCCATTTACACTCTTAAATCAGGGCTGTGTAGCTGAAGAACAGAGCTACCTTGCAAAGCTCCAAGCCCTCCAGACCACCTCGGGTGCCACATGGCATCAGGACACGTCGCTAATTCCCCATGGGTCCCGCCAGTGGTTCATTAGCTTTATCCATCCCCAGCTGCACGCAGGACTCCCGACCACCCAGCTTCCTGGAGATAATTAGCATCTTTCGTTTTACATCCCTCTTTTCCTTCTTTTGTGTCTCGGGCACAATAATTTGTGTTTGGCTGAAAACTAATGAATTGGGGGCCCCTTCCTCAGGCAGGGTAAATCATTCATTTTAGTGATGTCCACCAAAAAAGCCAAGAGAGCCACAAGAAACGAGGTGGAACCCCGGCCTCTAAGGGGATTTCCTCTCCTCATGCTAGAGATTGTTCTAGGTAAAAATGGAGACCAGAAACAAAGAGATGGAGTGGGCAACAGACTTTGCTTACCTGCCCGTGAGCAAGCTCCGAGGGCAGAGCATGACCTGACCAAGCAGCTCTCACCATGACATCTGCCAGCCCAGGGAAGCCTCATCCAAGGACCAGCTCCCCATAAAACACCGCTCCTCCTCCCCAGGCGCCTGGCTGTGCTCATCCCCTGCGCCCTCTCCC
Organism: Cygnus olor; assembly: GCF_009769625.2. Taxonomy (NCBI): domain Eukaryota; kingdom Metazoa; phylum Chordata; class Aves; order Anseriformes; family Anatidae; genus Cygnus; species Cygnus olor. Next base: position 28,343,060 of record NC_049173.1, on the reverse strand, counting down.
ACCTGCGAGCACCCTCCTCACCACCAGGCCCTCAGGCCTTGGGCCCTGCGTGGCCACGATCCCGCACCAGAGGAATCCCTTTCTTTCTCCATACCATCTCCGACCCCCCCACCTAATCTCTGTTTTTTTTCCGGCCCCATGTATACTTTCCAGCTCGTTTCCTCTTGCGGTTCTCATTTCCCGCTCCTAGGAGGTGAGCTCATGCGTTTCTCAATTACCAGCCAAAGAAAGGGAGAGGGAGAAAGCAATCTTATGGAAACAGATGAAGTCATGCCTGTACAATGCCACATTAGGGCTCGTGCTCGTGGAACCATGATGCAGACAGAGCTGGCAGAGATGCCCGGCCTCCCGCTCCCCTTCGTGGCCTCGGGCTCGACTCCTTCGAGAAGGAAGGCACGCCGCCGACACGCGGGGACAGCGGAGCGCCCTCGCCTTCCCCCTCGTCCCCCCCTTCCATCCCTGCGGATCCTTGAGTCACTCGCAGCACGCCACTGAGTCAACAGCGAGCCCACAGAGCACGTGCGAGGCTGCCGGCGCTGCCTGCTCTGCCTACAGCTCTGTGGCCGCCGGAGAAGTCACACAAGGGAAATCTAAAGGCAATTAAAAGCATAATGCGAGTGGTTGTTTAGAAAAGGTGGCGGGGAGGAGAGAATGAAATTAAAATAAATAAAGGAATGTTTTAACGAGGGCAGCAGTGAAAGCGGGATTAGAGGTGCCTGAATGGCATCTCTATATTTCCCGTATGGAAGGGAGGGCCGCCCAGCGCAACCAGAGCTAACGAAAAAAATTAGCTGGGCCTCAGGCTCAGAGAAACATTTGGCGAGAAAGGAAAGAGGGTAATTGCTGCAAATGGAGGCTAAGTGAGGAAGCAGCCAGCCCTACATGGGGCTGGTTTGGTTGCTGTCAGAAGGTTGCGGACGCTTGGTGAAGGCTGGTTGAAAGGGCAGAAAAAAAGCACAGGGAAAGCTTGGGGGGGGGGGGGGGGTGTGAGAAAAAAGAGAGACAAACAAGAAATGGCTCCTTCACATGGTTCGCACATGTTTAGCGGTTCCTCTCCCTCATTCCTCGCTCCACAAGGATGCTTAGGAGCTGCTGGCGCTGCGATGGCCAAGGAGGGAGCCGAGGGCATGTCCCTCCCACCCCACTTCCCCAGGAGAGGAGCTGCCTGCAAGGTGAGGCGCAGGGCACGGAGGATGTGTTTACTCTCATAACACCCCTGTGAGGTGGGGAAGTCAGAGCCCCATCTGACAGATGAGGAACAGAGGCAAAGCGAGATTAAAGGATTAGCCCAAGGTCACGCAGGAAAAGTTTGTAGCAGAAGTGGAAATTAAACCCAGGTCTCTCGGTCCAAGATCAGTGCCTTAAGCGCAAGACCAGACTTTCCTAGAGCTAGTCAACCTTTTATATTTGATAGTTTGTTTTATTTTCAAACAGAAAAACAGTTTATTTTCTAAATATACATTTTCATAGAAAAGGGAGATGGAGGAGCTCATTTCCTGGAGGGAGGAGACGCTTAAGATCTTATTTATTTCTTTTTCACTTAACTTCTTTCAGGTCTTAATGTTCTGATAGGGGGAAAAAAGACCTGCAGAAATTTCAAAGCACAGGAATGTTTCTTTTCATTTATAATTCATCGTGGGCAATACTTTCCACTTTCCAACCAGTTCTGGCTGGCAAAGACATTATTATTATTATTATTATTATTTTTCGTAGCCTCTGTTGGCTTAGAAATCCTGCACCTTCTAAACAGAGGCCTTTGATGGACAACACTACCATCACCAAAAAGCCAGGTACCTTACAAATGATTACAGGACAGGCAACAAGTCCCTGCCTCAACACGAGTAAGCTGCAGGCCCAAACTCAAGTTAGATTCAGCTGCTCCAGGTTCTGCTCATCTAGCCCCTGCCCAGACCATGCCTCCGTCTGCGGCTGCTGGCTCTGTCACTCCCGTTTTGTTCTATTTATTGTGCCACCATGCCCCATCCTTTCTGAAACACATTTCTCTTTCGGCTCTGGAAGCCCCGTTGTCCCACTCCCCTTCACACATGGCCCAGGTGTGGTCTATGGAGGAGTAACTGTGTGTCCATGATCAACCAAGATGCTGGCAGCAGCATCGTGCTGAGAGCTCTGCATCTCCTTGACACAGAGCCTCTCTGCACTTAGACGTGCGCAATTCAGCCCTCACGGAGGCCCCTAGGAATTTACCATCACTATCCAAAATGGGAGGTTTTCACCCCGAGACACTAAGCAGAGAGAAAGTCATACAAAGCAAATGCGGTCTGAGGTTGGCGTATTTAAAGGTGAATTCTGGATGCAGACACCCAAATCTCATGAAAACAAATGGGAATCAGTAGGCAGAAGTGGGCTGGCTTATATTCATGCCAACCAAATGGTTAAAATTAGCCACCATCGGTAAAGTGTTTTGTAGAAAATGTGGAATACATATAAAAGCTGACTGTAGCTCACAAAGATCTCTTTTCCTGTAATTGTTTAATGATCTCTGAAGAACTAGAGAACAATCCACAAGCATGACTACCACCATCACACATGTTCCTGTGACAATGAAGGAATTGGACCGAAACAAAGACTAATACTCTATCCTTACAAGGCAGTTTTCACTCCCACTTTGCTCCTCCCTTTACTTAAAGACTTACACAAGCAGGAAAACTCCTTCTATCAACGAAGTATTTCACCAGTAGGAAAAAAAAAAAAAATACAAAACCACCCATTTTAAGCTACCAGCCCAGCCCATTCCATGTCCTGGAGATACATATCCACTCACCCACCACACACACAATGGTTTTGATCCCCTCCCCAGCTCCCAGCACGTCTGAGGGTACTGGGCTGTGTCTGGCCCACAACAGCTACCCACCACTCTCCCTTGGGCTGGGGAAGGCTAATGTCCAAGCAGAGCTCGGCCAGCAGCACAAGGACACGGAGGCTCTCTTTACTGACCCTCGGGCACTGAGGAGCACAGTAAGGGCTCCAACGAACCCCACCGGTCCAGGGAGGCAAGTTGGTGTTAACGCACAATTCTTCATCTTATTTTGCAGGTCAGGTCTGGATCTAGGACAGAAATAGATGGAGGGAAAGTTCTCAAGCCTGGAGCTAGCGCTATAAAGGCTGAATGCAGTTTTCACTTCTTTGTCCCAAGTTCTGGGTAAGATGAAGTGAATTCCTGGAAACTGAAGGGCTTGGACACTATAGCTGTAGACTTGGAAAAATACTACTTCTAGCTATGATGATTTATTTATAGTTGCAATTAGGGACAAAAAGGCTCTTCAGAGAGGGAGGATGAAGTGGAAACAAGGCCAGGCCTAGAAACCTAAGACTATGGGGATTCCCAGAGCAAAATGAATCAGGGGACTGAGTTGTTTTCTGTTTATTTTTTTTTCCTAAATTGTTATCTCTTTTTATTGGCTTATCTGGCCCGGGGCTTTGCAACAGCTACACTTGTGGTCCCTCCCCATGGGGCCTGAAGCTGGGCCAAAAACTGGAAGTGAGACTGGGGACGGATCTCAAATTCCCAAGAACAGCTCTGTGAGATGGCAGCCCAAGAAAGGCTGCCCTACACCTTACAGCTGGAGCCGCTCTCCGCTTGGCCGCAGCACAGGTAGTGATGGCTTTGGGACGTGGTGGTGGACGGAAAGAGTGTGGCCAGGAATCACCAACTGGCCTGAAGAGTAAGAAAGTGTGAGAAGGCAAGAAGGAAGCCAGAAGTCCTTACATCAACAAAGAGAAATGGACAGCGCGCAGCAGGATTCTCTCCGTGCAGGACTCTGATTTGCAGCCTGCCAGGCTATATATTATTGCAGCTCCTAAAAGAGTGGGTGCGGTGCAAACTCCCAGACAACCTTTTGAGCTGGAACTCTGTAGACATCTCCTTGTCTCTTTTAGATCCAGTTTTTGGCCCTGCAAGTATCCCTTGTTGAATAAAAGCTCTGGCTCCAGTTAACATGACCTGGGTAACAAAGGCAGGGGGGAACTGCAGGCAAATTGGGATGGCAAGACAATTCAAAGAGGTGATCTTTGCTGCCCCAGTGGTTAACAATCCCTTCCTTTGCATGAACCAAGACCCCCAGGCTGGACAGGACCTCTGACCACTGCAGCTCTCAAAAAAGTTCTCAGGGACAATCTTTTCCCTGGGGAAAGTTTCAGAAAAGCCATTACAGCTTTACTACAAGAGACATCAAAGTCACCTCTGTTGGTCCATCCCCCCCATCTGGACTCACCTTCCTTCTCTGGACTGCAGCAAGAACCCTAGACAGCCTCTTGGGTCATTAGCATGTCCAAGTGCATTCAGCTAAAAGACTGCTGCAGGTTGCCTGTTTAACCTGACTTTCCTTTGTTTACTTACTACATTCCAGCCTGGAAGAAGAGGCCGCTACTCACTGTTTATATACACTTTCTCCACGAGAGGTTTTTCAGTCCATTATTGCTGTCTGACTTCTGCGCTGTGACAAGGAGCTGCACTGCGCTGTCTCAACGCTATTTTTCATGCAGCTGATCTCCTCCACAAGTCCAAGGCTCGTGTCTTTAAATGCTCAGCTGCTGCTCACGCATGAAGCACTAACACTGACTTTGATTCAGCTTTTCTATGCGTGGAAACCCACTTGGTTCTTCAGCTGCCCAGGGCTGAAAATGGGAGTGCAACTGAGCGTGGGTGATGTATAGCCACTGGGGACACAGACAAAGGCGTTACTCTCTTCTCCTCATCCATGAGACACTGAAACACGCATGACCTTCTAGCAGCAGTTATCACAAGAAGCACAGCTAAAACCAAAATACTTGAGGGGTATCTCAACCTAAAATGGGGAAGGAGCATGACCTGATGAACTTTAGCTTACAATATTTACAGAATTGGCTGAAACTATGAGGAATTACCTGTCAGCATGGCTGAGGTGCACAGAGAGAACAAAGCAACCTTCGTGCCTAAATTAAGCTAGCTTTTGGATTGCAGGAGGAAGAAAAGTCAGGTTAGCTACAATTCCCAGAAAAAAAAAAGTCTGCAACATAAATAAAAAATGAATAAATACCACAAACATTCGTAAGCACAGAAGATAACAAAGCAAAGACTTAGGCTAATATGGATTTAATCAGAAACAACTTGCATCCAACCAAGCTAATTTCCCTCTGTGACAGGCCTCGTGGATAGCAGAGAGGCTGTTGATGTTACATGCCTTGACTTGTAAAGCTTCAAATGCAAAACATCCTCATAAGACATCAAATAAATGGGCTCAAACAAACCCTCACAGAGTAGATGCAAAACTGACTGGAAATATAATACTTGGACACTAAATATCAATGGGTCAGTGTCAAAACGGAGGGATTAACCCCGTGGAGTTGCACTGTGTTTGTTGTGAATCCAGCTTTCTTCAAAGTTTTCTCTAACAACATGGGCCATGAGATAGATCACATGCTTGTAAAATATGCAGCTGCTATGGAGCTGGGAAGGACTGCCTGAAGACAGGTTTAAATTCTCATCTTGGCAAAGTCGGGAAATTGTCTGAAAAAAATTGGATCACATTCAGTAGAGATAAGGACTGTCCACAATCCTTCAGAAAAATATGGAGGGAGTTGAGATGGACATGAGTCAGCTACAGCTTATTACTACAAAAAAAGGGTGGATATTGTGCTAGGTTGTACAAACATGAGACCAACCTGTAAACCATATGGAGCAACCCTTCTGCTCTGGTCAGCGCGGAAAGGCCTTATCTAGAGCATCCCACCTAGTCTTGGGGCAGTGAACTTCAGAAAAGATGTGGGCCACCTGGAAATAGTCAGGATGAAAGCTACAGGAACTATCAAAGAAAACCCAACCTGCAAGAGCTTTGGACAAACTGGGGTTGTTCATCTTAAAAGAGAAACTCCTCAGGAGGCAGGACACAGCAACAGTCCTTGGATTTGTGAAAGTCACACCTGCCTTTCCTGGGTACTGGACAACCTCATCCTCGGAAACATGCAGGTCATCAGCATGAGCTTCGGGAGAGTGGTTCAGTAGAGACCACAGCATGAACAAGAACTTTTGGCAGCTGCTGGCAAAGAGCATGAGCTACTGATAGCCTTTGCCTTCCCCAGCCCATCCAGAAGTCCCAGTGGAAGGCAGGCTCTGCATCCTGCGAGAGCAGCCAGGCCTGAGTGCGTGTGAGACCTTGATTGGAAACAGGCCGCTCTTCGCATTTCAGCTCTGCTTCTGGCAACGTGAGAGAGCTTCCTCATTCCTGGATGGTCTCCTCATCCCAGATGAGGGAGCTGGTGTCTGGGGAAGACCTTTAGTATTCACTACAAAAATGTTTCCATCCCATCCCCTCATTGGTCTCTTCTCGTTTCACCAAGGCACACGGACAATCCTGTTTGTGAGAAGCACCCACCGACCGTCCCCGGCTCTGGCACGGCTCCGCAGCTGCCTGACTCAACGCCCATCGCCATCAGCGCAAGAGGCTGCCATTGACGGAGAGCTGGTTTTATTGGGGCCCGAAGAGGACCTCAGACAACGCAATGGGAACGACACGTGAGGAGCCCATGGCTTCCACAAGTGACTCACCGGACTTTGGAGCAGGGGGAAAACCCTGAAACACGAGTGGAGGGACGTTACACTGTAAGCCACGCAGAAGGCACAGCGGACCGAACTACAGTGCTCTGTGGGTTTGGGACCCACCTCCCCTCCCCAGACACCCTGAAGAGCCGGCTGCCCTCCTGGGGACGGGATGAAATGCCAGGCCTCGGCAGAGCTGTGACTTCCTCTCCGCAGCGGCAGCAGATGGGGCATGCCACGCTCCCAGCTGGAGGGAGTGAAATGTCTCCAAACACAGAGAGAGGGGCGTCTCCAGTGCTCGCAAAGCCTAGAGGAAGGCCCAGGCAACGAGAACAACAAGCAGCAACCAAAACCCCGTGGAATATGAAAGGGAGAAATAAGTAAAAGCAGATGGAGTTGTGTCACAGAGGGCTCTTCCCTCACATTCCAAGCATACCAGGAACGGTCACCTCCCCTGCCCACAACGTCTCTGTCCTCGCTGAACTGGGCCGCACCGCTCCCAGCTCTGTCTGGCAGCCCTGGGCCGCAGGGAACGCTGAGCTTCGCAGCCCCACACACACGTTGCAGCCCGAATTCAACCGCCGCCCTTGCTCCAAAGCAAAGCCACCGGTGCTGAAGGCCCAGCGTGGCAAATGCACAGCAGGCAAAAAAACAGAGGGGTCGAAAACCTTTGGAAATCTGCATCGTACCACGTTTTCTTCATCGCTTTTCCAACCAGGTTCAAACCTGGTCACACACACGCTGGTCTAGCCATCAATTTAAATATTATTTAATGCAGAATTTTATGTGAATTCACTTAAACCGGGGCAAAAACCTATCTGAACAGGGTCAGTTTGGCCTGAGCTACCTCACCATTTGCTCACATCATATCGCACACTGACTTAACCAAATTTTTAATTTTTTTAAAACAATAACTTCCATTTAACAAATGCATCTTTGTGTGTACATCAATCCTAATTCATGCTTGGTCTGGACTAGATAGATATCTTGTATATTGCACGAGCTGGTATGGATGCATTTCCAGTATAATGATGACATCCCAAGCACAGATCACATCCTTACCCTCACAGAGATACCCATGTTACTTCATCACGACGAGGAGCTGTATGGCTTTAAAAGCAGTAGCCTAAATACAGTGCTGTAATTTTTTTTTTTCCACAAACTCTCAGAAAGCAGGGGACAGTGGTTACATTTGAACTAAGACAACCATACACCAGCGGCACTGGATGATTTCACTTTGCTTTCTGGAAAATGCTGCATTCAAGCTAGGCCAGTAAAGGCAATCCAGTACCTAGGGCATTTTTACCATTTGTTAAAAATGCCAAATTGTCTTTCCAGTTAATTTAATGACAAAAAAACCAGCATATTTTCATTGCTGAGTAATTAGCAAAAATTTAATGGGCCTGTTCTGTAGGTCTGCTCTGAAGCAGGAAACTAACAAAAATGTCTTGGGAAGGCCAGCAAGGCCTTTGCAGATTCAGAACTGCAGCCACCATGGAAAGACTTCACCAGCCTGAGAAGCGTGGCTTTATAGGAGTCCACAAAGAAGCAAATGCACTCATAAATGTAACTTCATACAGTCCTTACCTAGCTGAAAGTGGGGAAGCTTTGCTGTGGTCTGCACAGCAGAGGGTCTACTTCAAAGAGATTATTCCCCAACATAGAACCTATTATGCACGACTTTGTGTTTGCAAAGTCCCAGCATTATGATTTGGTACCAGTAAAAGGAATGGCTTCTGAGGGATAGACACTCAGCCCAGGCTCATCTCAAAAAACTAAGCACATGTGCTTGTCTGTTAATCACCTTGCACAGATACCATGGAAATATAGGCAAAATAATTTTAAGAGATTTTAGGTGACTTGAATGCTTACCCACTAGCTACACTTCGTGACTTAACACATGCATTTTACCCAATGTCTGACTAGGGGCAATTGGTGCTGTTCCATCATCACTGGTGCCGACCTCCATCAACAGGAGATCCCAGGAGTTGGACTTGATGATCCCTGTGGGTCCCTTCCAGCTCGGATATTCTATGATTCTATGGACAGAGGCTATCTGTATTCTGTACAAGTAGCTGCTTGAGACTGCGCAGCAGAGTAAGCTCAGGTATGTTTTATAGTGACTGTAAGGATAAAGAGGGCATCCCCTTCTGATGTTGCTCCCTGTCATGCAGATGCAGCAAAGATGGGCCCAGGTGTGTGACACCTAGCACGGACCTGTGTCTGGAAGCCTGAGCTGAGAAACAGACAGCCCAGGAAGAGCATTTACCACCTCCTGGAGACCGCAGGTTCCTGTGCTCAGCTCACAGGAGCACCAGTTCTTCCCAGAGGTTCCCTGAGCTGACTCCACACAAGCTGGGACATCCAGCCGGCGCTTTGCAGAGCCAAAAAGAGAGGCTAGATTATTCTGAAGAACAGGATAGCCACATCAGCATGGCCCACAGCCAAGCCCAGCCAGCTGCCTGAGCTACTTGGCTCAGCTGCAGACTCACACTGACATAACCACGTCCCCCCAAGCACTGGAGCCACCTTGGGCATCTCCGCGGGGTGCTGCATCACGCCGGGCAGGCGCGCTCCAAGGGAGCACAGTCTAAACAGAGAAAGGACAGGAAAGGGAAGAGAGACATGAAGTAATTCGCCTGAGGTTACACAGCTGGTCCGCTGCGGAGCCAGGTACTGCACCCGACTCAAGCGCGCTGTCCACTTGACCACACGGTCAGCCTGCCAGCAGGGAGCTCAATACACAGCCTAAGCCACTCGCACACATATGGTTGCTGGCACGTTGCTCAGGAGGAGGAGGACAATAACAGACCATCTAAGGATAACGTAATACTGTATATCAGATAATGCCGAGAGGGGCCCGAGCCAAGTATGCTTTTCTTCCCCCCCCCCCCTTCAATGGAATTTTCTTGTGTATGCGTGTTTTATTCTGAAGACGACATTTGTTTGCCTAGGAGAGAAGATAATTCTGCAGACCATTTTGTTTAAAAAAAAAAAAGAGAACCTTCCAGATCACTAAAAAAAAAATTTACAAGTTTTTGAAAAAGAGAAGTCAAATGCAAGAAGAGCACTCAGTGAGAACAAAGTGAAACAACAGAAATAATATCAGAATAATAACAGAAACTCATCTTAAGGTCTGCAGATTAACCCTGCATTTTCTCAGCCACACTACATTCATGGACACTTTCATAACCTGCTTCTCTGCTGCCTCCAGGACCACCCGTTCCTGTCCAGGAAGTCCTTTCACACTTCCCTACCACTAAAGCAACACCTGAAGAGAAACATGGATGAATCTCATCAATAAGATAAATAGTAAAAAATACACGAGTCTCACCTACAAGTCTCACCTACAGCCCTGAGCAGTTTTAATGAGTTTTATGTTTCCAGCTAATGTCATCTCTCCTACTGCTTCATCTCCAATGTCTGTTCCTATAGTCAAACCACAGACTAAGGACAGGCCAGGAAGAGAAATTTTCAGGGAGTAGGACCTTTTCTCTTCTTTCTGTGTCAGTATTTTTCATTACTTTCAGCAAAGGAAAGCTGAAAGCTAGAAGGACAGTGCAAAAGAATCCCGAACCAGAAGCTGGTGAAGTAGCAGGGAGCATTCCCATCACAGTCAACAAGCTTTGAACTGAATCCAGGAAGTGGACAGATGCCACTGTAAGAGGTCTAGAGATGCATTTTCATAGCAGCTTAAGGCAAACAGTTTTTAAAATTTGTCCCTTCACGCATGGATTGTGTAGTGGATCCTTTTCTAATTCCTACTTGCAAATACAACAGCAGAAATCTCACAGAAATATCATTTGGTACTCAAAGAATGCTTGGCGTAAGTTGAGGAGGATATGGTATAATTTTTCACAAGTAATAAATGTTTAAGTCATGCTTGAAGTGCAAAATTCAATTCAACTTTAATTATAGAGGCGTCACTAAAGCTCTTATTATGATTTTATAGGCCACAGAGGAGATCGGATCAAATTCTCAAGTTACGTTGAATGGGGAAGAAAAGGCAAAGAACAGATCATGTGATCACAAGGACAATTCACTTAACCAGCACTGCTAATTTTTGTGCTACCGTTCTAGGGGTGGAGATGAAGGAATGAGAGGAGACGAGACAGGACGTTAATTGAGCTGATCCAGAGATGACTGCTCTTTAAGGATGCCTGGTACAAGCTGCAGGACTACACACACGAGGGCATTGAAGACACTGTTGCTTGTCCTGTACTTTGCCACAGAATAAATATTTTGGCAGAGCTGAGGCACTTTGAGCTAGCTCTGCTAGGATTTTAGCCCACATATGATCAGCCACTTTGCCAGCTGCCGCAGCCCAGCTTTCCTATAGTCTAAGGCTGTTGGTACACGTGCTTTTTTTCCTCAAAAAAAAATAAAACAGACATGCCTGCATTAGCATCAATACGCAAAAATGCACACATCAACCTCCACAGGCGCCACGACAAACTGGATCTCCAGGCATAACCCAGCGAGGGTAAAACAATCCAGGTGGTCCTTCAATGCACAGTGCCAGAGCTCCAGCAACTGCAGCCAAGGGAAAGATACGGTAATCACATCATAACGCACTGCCTGGATTGTTTTATCGAGATTAGGAAATAATAATTCTAATTAAAAATAAAGAGCTGGTCCACGAGGACATGGCCGCGTATATGACATCACTGGTAACCCCCTGAGCATGCGCGTTACAGGGAGACAAGGTTCCTCCATGTTTCACTTCATCTGACACTTAAGGCAATAATTCATTTCTTAACTCTGGCTGAAGACACACAATTTTATGGGAACCACAAATCAAGGCTCTGCATGTTTTAAAGGCTGACAGGATTATTATTTTTTCTAATAAGATTTCTTCTTTGATTAAATAGTCTTCATTTGCAAAAAAAAGTGAAGGAACCATCATGTCTGCAGCAAAATGGTTACGTAGTCACAGCGAGTCCCTACAATAATACTTGACAGTTGTGCACTTTTTTTTTGCATGTGTTGCAAGAATAGTTGGAGAAAACGGGAAAAAAAGAAACCAAAGAAATGTACAGTAAGCCATAGAAAACAGGAGAAAAATGATGTTACAGAAAAATACTAGTCAGAGGAAACATTTGGACAGCCAGAAAAATGTCATCACGCAGTAATGGCATCAGCCTACAAGTGTTTTGCAGCAATGTTATAGCAGTAGGTGTAACAGTGACCCACTTAGGCCAAATGACGATAGGAAACCGTACCTTGGAGAGGTCCCATTGTAAATTGAGAGGTTTGCGTTGCACAGGACTGGTCTGGAATTCTTGACAAGACAAGCAGCAAAAACAGACTCTCCCAGGCTCCTGGGCTCCAAGTGACACCGAATGACATGTGATAGGAGGGTTGAAAAAAAAGTCAGGATAAATGGAATGAAGATTGGAGCAAACAAATTTTTAAAAGCCTTCTGGAAAAACAGAGGTCCGCACAGGGCTTTCCAAAGTATCTGCCCATTCATGCAAATCAAGAGGACGTCAGGGTCTGTTCTACGGCTTCTTTAATCCAGTTATATCAACTTGTCTAATAAAAAAAAAGTCTCTCCTCAGAGCCTTGCCAAGGAAGAAGAAAGGTAAGCTCCCCACAGCTATTTCTGAAGTGCTTTTAAAGCCTCTAGTAACCTCAGGCTACTTGGTACAGCTACCTGGCACGTAACATATTCTGCACAAAAATATCTGCCCTCTAGAAATTGCATCTCCCCCCCAGAATACAAAGCTACTAGTACTTGAAGTGAAAGCACAGCATCCTTTGAGACTGAGTCAAAGCTAAGACACCCAGCCTGCAACCACAGCGCTTGAGCTTCTGAGAAGGGTCCCGAGTACAAGGGGCAGCTGGAGCGGCCAGAGAAAGGCACCCTGGTAAAGCAGTTAGCACTCAGCCAGCCCAGAACAAGTTTTGTGGCACGTGGACAGGGCTCAGACACTGCAGACATGGTAGAAAATGCAAAATAGGCCATACAGAAAGGCGTAGAAGCAGAAAAGAAAACACTAAGCCAAGGGCACTGAAACACTACCTGGAGCATGCAGGAGGTGGGAAAGATCAGACATCTGAACAACAACATGAACCTTTGGAAAACATTTGCGTGTGTAGGGTTTGGGCAAGGAGAACAAGAGGTCCACTGAAAGCAGACCTGCAGCAGAAGCCAAGTGCCTGCCAGCCTGAAACACACAGCAGAATATCAGCCCCTTTTCTGTGTTGTGGCTGTGCAAACACACCCAAACCAAGGAGGTACCAGCCACGGTATTCACATACAGCTGCCACAGGCACAAGGGGGAGATGCAAAGTTCTGGTGATGCTCACCAAGTAAGGACATGAATTGGATCGGAGAAGGGCAAGCTTGTGTGGGTTGGAAAGAAGCTCTTTGCTGCTAATGTCCTCCAAGATACTATATGGAAATATCCTCAGGAAAATTCAGGAAATTACAAATTTAATCCTTTCCCTTCATGGTCAGTTACGGCAGACTCTTTGTTAGCAGTAGCAACACCAGCCTATGGTTATTTGTAGTCTAGACAGAAAGGCAATGGGACGGGATATAAGCAACCTATCTTGCACGCAAACTCTGAAGAAGCCATCTTCAAGGAGAAGACACTGCAGGGCATTACTGTAGCAGGAAGGACAAAAGCCGTGAGCTGTTTCCTTTCATTACTCATCCTTTCTCACCACGTGCCACCGCAGTTACAATTTTCCCTGTGGCAGAATTCCTGGCCAGTGCTGGCAGTGACGTAGAGCAGGGTGGTTATAGCCACACAGATTTACTCTGAAAGAAGGCAGCTGCTGTGCTGTGCTGGAGAGCCTCGTACCATTCCACACGGATGTCACTATGGATGTTCAGCACATTCCCTTGTCTACAGCAGAACAGGTACAAAGGCACCAGACACTCCCAGGACCAGAAGAGCCAGGACAAGAACTCAGTGCTTTGATTTGTCCCACCCCTCCAGATCCCAATGACACATACCACACTTTGTGATGCCTTCCTTCCCACAGAACATCCCATTTTCTGCTTGGTTGCACGCTCTGCTGCTGCATGCCCTCTCTTGCTTGGCTAGACAAGGAACCAATTAGTTAAAGCAATGAGCTGAAACAATTAGGCAACTTGTTCACCTAACCCAAGAGCCCCGACCAGTACAACGGAATGAGCTGAAAACTTTGAAGACAGACAGAGATGTAAGAAAGATCACAGCATTTCTTACCCAACCTTTCTCCTGGGATCAGAGGGGACAGTTGTGAAACATATCAGAATTGTTTTCTTCTTTCCTTCTGTCTGAGGGCTTAATTTTTATTGGGATGGTGTTGCAAACAAGCCAGCTAGGGGCTTCAGGAAATGTCTCTATCCCTTATCCCTCACAAACAAGCCCAAACATTCTTCAGTTGGTCTTTGGAAGTTATCTGAAGCAAAGGGACTTGAACTCTGATGCGGACATGGTTAAAAGCTGTAAGAAGCTTCCTAGACTGGAATGGCACCTACAGGCTTAACGTATTTACATTAATCAAGATTCAATCAAAGGCTTATTGGCACTCTAGGTCTGTGCTCCTGCATTACAAATAGCAATCGAGATTTCTGGGAAGGTTTAGCCAAGGCCTTAGCATAACTTGCAGCTACAGTACAAAAATACATAAACCATATAAGGTTACATACTTCATTAAATGTTAGCAATATGCTTAAGACTAAAGCTATGGCATGCACTTTATATACAATTTTGATTGTCTATAATCCGTGTCAACACAGCTGTGCTACAGACCTCCTAAGTCACTGTTAGCAAGTCCATCTGCTTCACTGAACTGTGTCTAGTTTTCAAATAATGGCAATTTCTTTAACATTTTATGATTCCTGACTGTGAAAACTGCCTCTTGCGTGAGCCGGTGTCAAAATCTGAGTAATGTTGCAAACCGTGTGGTGCAATGTGATTTTGTTGGCAGTTGGAGAAACATAAAAATGTTAAGACACTTTGCAAAAGTTTCAAAAAGGAGTCACTGAATAAATCTTTTAATCTCAAGTAGCACGTACTTCATTACATCAGCATTTTTCAAGGAATGTTCCTATTGTCAATGAAAATTAGCTCCAAGAATTTGAAAGCATGAGGACTTAACAAGGGAACCCAAATCCCAGAATTATGGCTTTTGTGTCAAGCAATCTGTAAAATACCAGACTTCTGAAAAACTGGCTCTTCCTCTCTACAAACACAAGCCTTTACTACCCCAGTATGACCAAAGCAGATAATCTTTACAGGACGATTTTTGATAGCTCTTAGAAAAATGTCATCACGCCCATCTGTTTTGCTCTGTACTATATCCACAGAAACTCCAGTGGAAGAAGGAAGACGGCACAACATCCCAACACTAGTAAGAGGACTGAGGCTTTGGACCTTAATTCCCATGCTAGGCTCCCTACACACCCTACAACAATCAGCGCTTATTCAAGGTTAGCAGAAAGCTGTAACGGAACACTGCACAAAGCAGGTTGCGACTTGCCTTATAGAAAAGTCAGCATTTCTCCATAACAACAAGAACTTCAAATAACTCAGTCACATAAGACAAGAGGCCATGTAGCTGTTGCCTCTTAAAATCACCCTTTATTTTACAAGCTGGAGAACAAATCCAGCACATTTGCAGACTCAGCAATGACCGTGGCCACTTGCCCTGCCTGATATATGGGCACTAGCTAGTGGTGTAGGCGTGCTCCTGGAGACATTCTGCTGCATGACTTACTGTGTGCTTTTTGGACTTTGCTCTGCTCCTTACAGGAAGCCTAGACATTTGTACCTTCAATAGACACTTTCTCGGTTATTATTTCAAGTCGAATGAATAATATCTGGCCAGCTCACTGCTCAGCCGAGAGAACCAAGCAAAGTGATGGGGGTGAGTCAGCAGCTCGGGCTATTGCTCATAAGTGGATACCGAGCTTACATCTCAGACCAGCGTAACACATGCACGGAGGTCTGTCTTCCTGTGCCACGTGCACAGTGGGCTGATCATTACTAAAGAGGCCTTTTTCCTCGCCAAGAACTAACCTTCAGGGTGACCTAAGTTCTCCTCTCTGTGTGAAGGCCAAGGCAAAGCTGCAAGCTTCACAGCCTGGGAGGAGGTCGGGATACATGGGGACCGTCACCCATAGAGCATTCGCTGGGGTGCTTCAGTCACCTCTCTGCTCTCTATTTCCTCGTGCCAAGCAGAAAGGATGAAGCGAGGAGCACTCCATGCACAACTAAACCTCCACAGCCCTTCGCTGCTCTCCTTGGAAAAACGGGGCAGAGCAGAGGCCCTCTTCTCTCCTTCACCCTGCTGACTCACCACGGGGAGACATCCCAGCCTCCGAGCCGTGCCGGGACCGATGTTGTGCTCGGAGCAGGAAAGCAGAGGCCATTGCTCACACTTGCTTCCCAGCACAGCTGTCAGGTGTGCCGATACGGTCCATCGCCACATCTGCTCCATCGCACTCGGAGCTCCGCTGAAGGCACAAAGAGCCAAACTAGACCATTCAAAAGTGGTAATTCAGGAAATAAACTATTTAAAAGAGCCCACTTCTCTCCCATTCTGTTCTTCTAGTTTCTTTACCCCCCTCCCATGGTAATAAATCCATCTGTAATTTTCCTCGCACTGATACTTTGGATACCCAAGGCAGACGTTTCCTGCTCCCGTCAAAGGTGAAAGCACCCAAATCTCCTGCAAGCCATAAAGCCACCTCACCTAAATGCTTTTGCAGTTCTCAGAAAGCCAATGTACTTGGAGTAACTGGAAAGACCTTGACCTGGATGCAAGGGCCCAGTGGTACTGCTCAGGCTGGGATCAGAGAGAGGCAGAGGCAGCGCTCCAAGAGGACTACGCCGTGAGCCAAGATACACACTGAGACTTGGGACCTGTTTTAATTATTGTTTCATTTCTTTCACTGCTCAGGAACATGTAACAAGCTGAAATGTGCGTTGTGCCTGTAAACATTTACTTTCTTTCAGTCTTGTGCAATGCTATGTCTCATTCTCTTGGATGGTGCCTGGAATGCAGGAATAGCCATAACACAGCGGCCGAGCAACCAGCAACTGAGCTGTCCGTCTCCGACAGTGACCAGCACAAGCTGCTTTGAAGGAAGTTGCTAGAAACCCCACACTGGGCAATTGTGCATTAGGTGGCCTCTGAGGGAAGTTTCTTCTTTCTGCCACGCAATTTGTGCTTGACTCACACCCTAAAAATCAGCAAAGGCTGTCTGTCCGTCCTCCAATTCTTTTCCCATGCCGATTCATGCACTAGGGGTGCTTTCTGCTTGCGCACTTGCCAAGAGGAAAAAATTCTGGTGGTGTGCTACATGGAGTTGCACAGGTTAAGCGTGCCCTGCACGGATTACCACGTACCTTGCACAGTCAGCCACGTGGGGCTGCAGTTGCTGTAAGCCTGATGGCACACAGACACAGAAATCTGAGTCAGTCCCAGAGCGCTCCGAGGTCTCTTCGCCAGACCAGCTCACAGATGCACTCTGGCCCTTTGTACCCACAGCCTGTGAGCACGAGGCGTTTGGGGATCCTGCCCCTCTCGCTTACCAGAACGGCTGTTTTCAAGCAGCACAGGGGCATGCACGCCATCAGTGACTTGTGATCTTCTCCAGGCCTTCGGCAGAGAAATTATCTCGCAATTTGGCAAACCTCACCAGAGGCACAAGAGGCTGGCTGGGGCCACAGCAAAGAGCCGACCGGTCCGGGAGCACGGGGGCCTCCCCCATCCCTCCGGCAAGGCCGTCTGCCTCGAGCTGAAAAGGAAGGGAACCTTTGCCCCTTCCTCTCAGTCTGAAGGAGCATCTGCAGGACCGAAACCAATCAAAGCCAGCTGTGTAAAACGAAGGGGGGGCAGGGAAACACTGATTATTATGACTAGGAAAAACGCTATTAAAAAAAATAAAGAAAAGGGAAAAACTGATCCCATATGGGAGGCAAATGAAACACAAATGCAAAACAGGCCATTACGCAGTGTCTGTTGTAAGGCTGCTGCGTCGGGCGCCGCGTTCACGTGTCGGGACGCGGTGCCCCTGGGACCTCCGGAGATGCCCCTCTGCTCTGCGGCGGGGAGAGCGATAGCTTGGAGCATCCTGGGCTGTGACCAGCACGGGGGCTGCGGATTAGCAGCCCTTGCAGGCTGACCGAGAAGCTGTTCGACTCCCCCGCAGACACTCATGGAGAATAACCTCAGGTCTGCCAGACCTCATCATTCCACCAGCCCTCTTCTGCCTTAGCCAGCTATTCCAGGCAATTTCACTGCTGGCCTCTCGCTCCTCTTGAGATGAGTTATTGCCCTCCTCCACTCCCACTGGGTCGCCCACACGGCTGCCCTTTTGTCATTCCCCTTCTCACTCCGCACTTCCCCTTCTTCAGCAGATCATCTCCATCACCCGCTCCATCTGCCCACCCAACATGTGCCCTTCAAGCTGTTCCTGAGCTACAGCCAAGCCCCTGCAGGCTCTCTGGGGCAGCCTTCAGCAACAAGGAGGCTTTAGGGGTGCAGGCAGCAAGCGCAGTCCAATCTCAGCCCCCTTTTATGCTCCCAGGAGGGAATGAAATGCCCACCCTGTGCCAGCCATAATCCCAGACTCACAACGTTACCAAACCAAGGTGCCTGAAAGCCAGCTCTCTTTTCCTTCTTGTTCCTCAGCTGTTTCTTCTGCTGATCTTGAGGCACGAGGACAGTCAGAGCAATGGGGGCTCGCTTCTTTGGTGGTGCTGGTGATCATTGATCCACAGGAAGAAAAACTGGAGGGCAGCAACATGACTTCTCGTGCCTGTGCCCTGTGCTCCCCAGAGAAAAAAAGACTCTCCAGATCTCAAGGGACAGATGGTTGAAGGGTGGCTCAGTCTGCCCTGCTCTTGTGATTCTGTCAAAGACTCACAATATTTGGTACTTTTTTTTTTTTTTTTTTCAAGAGGCCCATGCCCATATGCGAATCTCAGCATCTATTTAAAAGACAAAGAAAGTAATTTCTTGTCTGTAGTGGAGAGAAAATATACAAAAATCTGAACCTCAGAGTTCAATCCACAGAAAAAGAAAAGAAGCTCTAAGAAAATCCATAGGAAACTCTCCCTTAACAAGCCAATCTCACATTTTTGAGTCCAACTCAGCTACACTACAATCCTGCTATGTGAGGGCAGAAGACACTTTGGCCACCCAGATGCCCCGCTCTAAAGACATTCCCAAGCCTGGCTTCTTCACGCACCCTGGGCCAGGGACTGGGCAACCTGTACCTGCTTTTTGAGCACCATCAAAGCTCTTCTCTCACGTGTGCGTCTGGGGAAGAAGCAGGAAAAGCGAGGGCCCTGAAGACATGACACTTCTCAGTACTAGCGTATTCCACAACACGCCCAGGGCCACAGCCAAACGCATTAGACCGCAGCACTCCCAGATCCTACTCAAGAGTCTTCATAATTCCTCTTTTCAAGCCAAGAAAAACAGAGCAAGCAGAAAGCAAATAACAGTGGGCAAGCAGGAGTATTTGTCCCTTACTACAATGGCCTTAAGCAATCAGAGAGGTAGGGCTGATGAACCTTTAATTACTTGTGCAATAACGACCTCTGTTTCCAGCATTCCTTGGCAGGCAGGAAGTGGCTGGAGCAGTCAGGGACCTGTTATGTTCTCCTCTCCACAGGCCTGAAATCGATACGAAGGCCCCTCACCCAGCTGGTTGCGAGTTTCAAGATACACCCTGCACAGAGGTTGTTTATAGCTATTAAAAGCAGCGAAAAGAAAATGCAATAAAAATAAACAGCTTGTCTATTGAGGAGCTATTACTGAACCGCATGTCTCCACAGCTAAGGTGTTCAAAGCTCCGACACTACTTGTTCCAGACAGTTCAAAGAGTGATAGAAAAAGCAAACTAGAAAACCAGACCTCAACCTCAGTTTATTGGTATTTTGTGTACTGCCTCATGCTCAAACATAGAGGGAATGGAGGGGGCACTTTCCACTGCAGACCCCTAAGTGGTTCCCAGACAGACAGAGCAGGGGCACTGGGGAAGTGACTACCCGTAAATAATTTCTACAACAGTAAACCAAGGCAGCAAGGGAGGTTAAGGAATTGATCCAAGCTCAGCCGAGTAGTCTGGATGTGAAGTTGACTCTTCTGATTCATAAGCCACTGAAGTGACCTCTCCTTTGAGGGAAACCTAGGTGACACAACAGAAGGCACTACACCTTCCCACAGGGTCCAACACACAACTTAGACGTACCATAGGCAAGCCAGCTGCCAAACTTGCCAACCTTCCCAAGCTCCATCTTGGCTGGGATTCTGCAACGCGTCAGGCTGACCCAAAGGTCAGAAAAAGAAACACTGCAAAAGACAGCTCACAGGCTATTTTGCTTCCCGAGGAAATAAGTCTCTTCCTATCCCCACCTCCATCTGCTGGAGTCAGCTTATGCCTTGACGCATGTGGCACTGACGACTTCCCAAAGCTCTTGTTCTTTTAGTATTACCATTAGCTCTTTGATATCTTGGTTATCCACAGAAACAGCCAGAGTGTGTCGGCATCCAGCAAAGTTCTTGGCCCTGAAATTCTGTGGCAAGGAATTGCACAACACTAACCTAACCCAGTGTCGAGTGAAAATATTTCTGTGACAGTTTCTATCTTGCCCTCTTTTTTGTTTCTCTGACAGTCCCCATTCACATACATTGTAAAGGGAGGTACTTCTGGATAGCTCACCTCTATTCACGTTCCCTCTACTTCTAGAATGAGCACTTACAGGGTTTTCAATCACTTTGCACAAGAGGTCTTTTTTTCTTTCCTCAACTACAGTCACAGCTGGTTCCTCAGCTCTCCCTCCATTTGGAAACAGAGTTGGCAAGATAACATGGTGTGGCCCAGTATGAAAGGGATCCTTTACAACACAGAAAGATGTCCCAGGACTGTTGAGCAATTTTCTTATTGGTTACAACAGGAAACGGATAAAAGCACTCAGCTCCTACCAGTCAAAGTTTCTCCTTTCTGCTGTGCACCAAGGCCATACAGAAGAACAAAGCAGTGCTACAAAAGAGCTGCTTTGAGAACAAGACTAAGGTTATAGGCAGACCCATCAGTTTCTGGCATCTTACAAGCCAAAAGGGTAAAGAAAGGTAAGAAAACTACAAATGGCAGAACGCTGCGTTGCTCTCGAGTCTGTTCCAACTGAATTATCCATCACTTTCATCAGGCACATTTCTTTCTACTGCACACGGCAGTAAGCTGCCCGCTGCATGCCGTCACTCTCAGCGCTCAGAAACGAGAACACGTGAAAGAAGCACCCCAAGGGATATGCCTGGTTGTTAACCTAAAGACATTCACCTCCCTTGCTCAGCACCCTTAGTTTTCTCCCTGCTGTTTGAGCTCCTAGACTTGTAAGACACAAGGAAGGGCAGCTAGACAAAACTGCCTCACCCCCTGAGATGCCAGCTGAAAGGAAGGGAACAGTAACACAGATCCCCACTCCCCTCGTGCAGTTGGGACACGATCTCTAGCAATAATGGCACAGGTGAAGCCACCTCAAGCTCCAGGCCCAATTCATTCAGAAGGGTTAATGGCGAGGGGGTTGGAGAGAGCTGCACGTCTGGCTTGAAAGCAACCCACCAGAGGATCCTGCAGGCAGAGGGGGGATTAGTAGTGTTAGGTAACTGCTCAGAGCCCCAATGCCAGGTAGGCCCAAGGGCTTCTCAGGCCTCCTCATGCTCCCCCTGTCGAGGTTTGCCTGAGCAGCCCTTAACAGTGGGGCCCACCTTGGAAGTCCATGGCACAACTATGCCTGCACAAGCAGTAGCAGTATCAGGCCCAACATGGGGGCAAAGCAGCAAACAAAACGGTCCACAAGCTCTTGCAGCTCTGTTTCATAAGGGCCTGGAAAGCTCCTCCCCTTCTCTTCCCCTAGCCCCTCCATAAAAGCTTTGCATGCAGAGCTGCGTCTCTTGGGTCCCTCATTCTCTTGAGCAAAGTAAACAGACCTCCCGTGCAGCGACAAATGAACAACAAACAAACAGAGGGGGAAGAAAGAAAGAAAAAAATCTCACTGCCAACTTGGAGATTTTTTTTTGGCATGTTTAATTTTTCAAAAAAAAAAATAAATGTGCAAGCTATGCCCTGGGGGTGACCCTGCACAGAGCTTCCTCCAGTCCCCCTCGCACTGCTGCAGCCACCCCGTCCTTCCCCGGACGCAGGCGCACGCACACAGAGCCCGAAGAGTCCTGGCACCCAGACGGCTTTTTCTTTTTCAGGCATGCCAAAACAAGCTAAGCTCCTAAATCCCTTTTAGAATCTGGCCTTGTGTGGAAATCTGTTTGCCTCCATCCTCTGTTTATTTTCTTTTGTTTTCAGGTTTGTTAGCCCAAGGGCAAATGTTGTTCCTAGCACCAGTTTTGGTTGTTGGGTGTTTTTTTTTTTTTTGGTATTTATCTTTCAATCAAGTGTTCCTCCTTGCAGGGATAAACAGGATGTTTAGAGACTCTGGGTATGACGACCGGTCTCTGACAGCTGTTGTGACACACCACACACTGGGTTTGCCATGTGTGCGAGCATTGGCACAGCCCCGTCCGCAGCAGCCTGCCTGAGGAGATGGACTGCATGACCTAAGAGGCCTTCACCAGCTCTCCATTTCCAGCACAGGCTCATCGCAAACGCACCACCCGACCCAGAGCAACTCCCTGCCCTCTCCCTCCACTTGCCAACCCCACGGCCATCCCACTCCTAGAAGACTCATTTCGCTTCCTTTGCTGCACCTTTACTTGCTACGCTGAATTACGTTTTGCCTCTCAGGCATTTTTTATTTCCAGGTACGTACACATGGACAATAGTCCAAGTGCTTCTAAACCACACCGATTCAACAGAGGGAGTTTCCCCAGCCTTTTTTTAGGAAAGGAACTTTTCCAAACCCTGAATCACTGACATTGGTCTGACTCCTAAGCCCAAAACTTTGCAAAAATGAAGCACAGACAGCATTAAGTAAGGGCCAGATCCCAAGCAAGACCTACCTACCTAGAATACCACGTGTGGCCTAAAGATGCTTTCTGAAGTCCCAGTCACCACAGAAGAAAATGAAATGCCTAATTGCGGACTGCGCGAATACTCCAAAATGGTAATTACTTTCCATTCATTGCCCTTAGAACAGCTGAAGGCAGGAAAGGTTAAGAGACTGATAATTACTTATGTTTTGTAATTACAACAACCAGTTTTGCACCAGGCCCCGGTTCCAGTGTTCTCAGGCCCCAGAATAAATGAAGATGAGGTATCTCCTGCGTTCTGCAAGCTGGGTGTGCCCACATCAGCGCACACTTTGATAAGCCGTACTGTATACAAAGAGCTAAAATCTGTCTAAACAGCCATAAGTCACTCTAAAAGAGATGGCTCGGCAAGGATGTCATCTTAGCTACTCTAAAGCCTTTCACATTTAGAGGAAATATTTATAAAAATTACCTCTCTTCTCCACAAACACATGAATCCTAAACAGCAATGCTCATTTTTCCCCATTACAACCACTTTAAGAAATTCACAGGTCAGATGACAACACGTTGCTGACTTTCGGGCTGCTTGGGCCCAGCTTGTTCAAGAAACTTGGTCCTGCAACACTTGTCAAGTTCAAGCACTGAAATCCATTCCAGGTAACATTCAACCGCAAGCTTCTGGCCTACGCACAGAAACTACGGCATGAAATTTTATGGTCTGTGTTATTCAGGAGGTCAAAAAGGATTATCACAATGTTCCTTTTTACCCATGGTGTCTGTGAGCCTTGGCACATAAGCAAAGGCTCATGTCTGGAAAGCCATTCTCAGACAACTGTTTTAAATTGGACTCCGAGCAGTCCTTGAACTCCACTTTAGTAGAAAGCAGCACTGTCAAGATAACGGTTTTATGGCTTTCAGTCCTTCTAGCAAAAATAGTGCTTGCTTTGTGTACCTTGCCCTGTTTCACACAGTAAGCAGATGTCCTCTACCCAGCCCTTTCCACTCTCTGCAAGCCATTCCACAAACAGGCCAGCGCTGAAGAAGCAATAGTCTCTTACAACCTGAAAACTAAAACAAGTAAAATTATTTTCTTCATTTTTTTTTTTTATTTTTCTTCATTTTTTTTTTTTTTTTTTAATAATTGGGATAACCTGGATGGACCAGAAATTTTCCAGCCATGAACAGTTTCCACAGCAAGACCACTTCGGATAAAGTAAGCATAATTTTCCCACTGTTCCATTGATTCAGAAGTGCTACCAACGGTGGGCCCAATAGACTGTTGAATACCTTTCTGTCAGCAGATCCATACTTAGGGAGTCCCAGTATGGAAGCAGGTATCTGAAGCTCTAAATTATCCATTCTCAGTCATATTCACCCTCAAAAGAGGGTCACTTACCCTCTCAGCGATGTGGCTTTCCATTATACAGAGCAGGAATATTTGCTAAATAGATTACAATATCCCTTCCCTGGAATACACCACAAGGTTGTATTTACTTTTTTCCCCATCATTTATTTTATTTAGCCTTTTCTCTTCTCTTAGCCACCCAGTAGCCTACCATAGGGGGAATGATGCGTAAGACTGAACTGCAGGATATACACCATTTCTGACACGGGGTGCTTATACACAAAAGATGAAACTTTGTGACTTACCAGCTGAGCTGCACTATATGTCTTCCTACTTCAAGTTAGCTGTGAAAATAATCAATTTGCGCTCTCTGAGGTCATATGGTAAGGCTCAGGTGACAAGAGGTTAGAAGACATGGGAATTTTGTCACCTGTACACACCCACATGTTCTTAACATGATCCACAAGGAACCTATCAGCAGGACCTGAGCAGGAACTACAAAGGAAAACTCATTTCAAAACTGTAATACTTATAAAACCAGTTTATGAAGTCACGGTTTCTGTAACTCATTTCAGTTTGATTTAAAAAATAATAAATACAAGCAAACAAAAAAGCAACTGCATGTTCCCTCTGAAGCATACTGGTATTGCTGAGACAACCCTCATCATAGCTGGGTGCCTTTCTCCGCTGGAGTGGCCTACGCAGACAACTGCGCATCTGCTGACTGTTCCAGCACATTGCTCTCTTAGGGGGGTTGCACACGTACAGAGGGGAATGAAACTGCGCTCAGCACCTCCCCTGCACGTCACTGCAGCCAGCAGCTGCAGAGCCGTGCATGCCAAGTGCAGGACGTGGCTTCTCCTGCATCACAGTGAACATCAGCCTCTTCAACCAAGTCATTACTTTGGTCCTTGGAGAAGTTACTCATACGTCTATATGAACCCCCAGCCCGCAGGTACGGCTGTGGACATTGCCAAGGACAGCTCGACACCTCTGAAGCGGGGCTACTCGCAGGATCTGCCGAACCCTTGCATCACCCAAAACAACGGGATGTGCTGGAATGAGCATGATTCAGTCAACACAGCTACAGAACGTGATCCCTTGTTCTCCTCGCTTCGTCACTCATCTGCTGTGCTTCTCTAGTATGTGACACAAACACTGACTCCATATTCAAGCATTGTTTGCATTATCTTCTAACCTACCTGTACAGGTTGGGGGACAGGACCGGTGAAGCGCCATATTATAATAACTGGAACTTCCTCTAAAATACCGGCCAACAAGGGACTGGAAGGAGTTGGCATCTTCATAATCCTGCTTCCATGGAAATGTGGAGCATCAAAGCAAATAGGGCTTTGAATTTTCTTTTTTAAATCTTACCTTTATTTCACAGGTATACTAGCTTAGAGGTAGCTGGTAACAAAAGTTCTCTCTGAAGTAGCTTGAATATCTGCCAGAATTTGGTTGCAGCAACTTCATATAGATACGGGTACACTCATCTCTCTATTTCTTTCCTTTTGTGTCACTCCAGTCAGAAACCTGTTTTGAACATGAGCTAAACATTAATCACCCATGGAGAAATCAGAGCAGCAAAGCATGGTAGACCTGCCCTGTGACTTTTGATACTCACTCAGCCTAGCGCATATTTGGTACTGCAAATAAACTCCTCTCAGCTTGGGTTCTCAATGCCAGTACAGGAGCTGGTGACTCCAACCTCTCCTGAGGACCACAACAGGGAAGGCAGAGAGGCTGATGGTTAATATATTACTTGCTGTTACACCTACCACATGGAGCACAGCCTCATTCATCCAGAACTATCACATACCTGACTGTTTGCTTGCTCAAGGCTGACCAGCCAGCTAGGAAGATATATGGCAGCACTAGATGAATTCTTTTCATTTTATCATCACCATGGTGAAGATGGAGTTACCTATATTGGAAGTCACCACAAAGGAAAGTGATGAAAAAATATCAAACTCTGTAATATTATACCGTAGGAGCAAAGCCCGAGACCCATTACTCTAAACTGAGGTGGGAGTTTGAAAAACAACCTCATTAAAAATGAAAAACAAAAATAAAGGAAGGAGGTTTGGGGGGAAAGCTGTGTACCGCAGGAGAGAAACCCTTTTATCTAGACAAGTTCAGTCCTCCTGCTTTAAAACTGCCGGTCAGCTCCTGATTTAACCTGGAGTTTTACATGTCGCTACAAAACTCTGGAAGTGTTGGCTTTGCAGATATGCCAAACACACAGACTGTTTTCAGGGAACTCAGTATTTTTCCACATCTACTATTGTAACTCTGCTGGCAGGCTAGGAGTAGCAAATCCTCCCTTATCTCCCTCCTCTCTGAGAGCATCTCTCTGTTTAAGCACCAGCTAACTTACACAGATCATCATGCAGATCCCCCCTGGAAGCTGGACAAAGAGGGGGGTGGGAGAATCACTGAAGCTGTAAGCAACAAACCGCAGAAGGAGATGGACTGTCGCGCAGAGGGGAAGTAGCAGGAGGAAAGAGGCGACTAATGAACAGAAGGGGGTGCGTAAAATCCTACTTGGATTGCCTCTCTGGGGAACAGCTGTTTCCTTGTAAACATCTTGCTAGCTGTCCAAACAAGAAGTTCAGACACAGAACAATAATGGAGAGCACCCGGTAGAAGCATTCAAGGCAAGGCTAGGGCTCATTCACTACCCTGCCAATTGAGTGGCAGCATTCAGAAGCAAGGGAAACTTCAGCTGTGTGTTTAACCCTGCACATACTGGCACTGTGGCCAATGGCCTGCAGAAACGCACCCTTCCTTCTATCCACAGCAAAGTCCTCCCTAGCCCTCCTTCCCCCCCCACCCCCCCCACTGTTTCTGACACACTGGCAAAGCACGTTCCTTGACAAAGGCAAAGAGGAAATATCCTCATCAAAGCAAGGAAAAACAGCTGCAGAGCCAAGAAACAAAAAACCTAAACGTGGCAGCCCTGAAGGCCTAGAAAAGTTCTACCACTGCCCTGGCATCAGCAACTTGGAAGTAAAGGGAGTTGCACCAGAAGTAAAAAGAGTCTTTTTACTAGTCCGGAGCACAAAACAGTCTACACTTGCAGAAGCATTTTTATGCCAATACAACTGTGTCTACACAGGACTCTTGCCAGCACTGCAAGGTAGCTGTGGGCAGGGGAAGGAATACTAGCACAACTGTGCCCTGAAACGTTCCTGGGGCAGAGCAGTCACAAAAGGCAACTACCTGCATTCCACAACAGCCAGCAGAGACTGCACTATGTCTGTCCATTCCCTGAAGCTTCTGGGGATCACACACATGCCCAGCCACAAGCCTATCCAATAAAACCTGCCCCAAAATGCCACATGGCCATTAACAAAGGAGTAAAGTCAGGCTACATACACATCCTCAGGAAAGGGGGTCACTTTGGAAGGAAGGCAATGCACAGGACAGTAAAAGACACCATAACTGATAATAAGGGAACCCTACATCCTGAGCCTACAGTCTAATAACCTACAAGTTCTTGTCCACCTCTAGCTGTCTTATCCTGATGTTTTTACGTAACATTCAATGCCAACCACACTTAAGCTGAGAAACGAAATGCCTCTTACTTCCACTCAAATGACCTGTAGAAGCAGGAACAAGGTAAGCACAGTGACACTCTCATTCAGAAACAAGAAGCAATTCCACATTTCAGAAATAGTCCACAAGTTCACAGGGAAGATCTGATGTAGTCAGATTTATTTTACCTTTTTATTTCTTTAGGGCCATTTTGTTGTAGTCGTGCATAAATAGCCAGGAAAATAGACACTCTAGCAAGGGCTGCTCAAGAATAAACCCTTGGTCATTACAAGAAGAGAAGAGTTCAAGTTCTGCTGACCAAAATTCCTCTAAGGCTACAGAAAGGCAGCTGGCTTGTTGCATCAAAGTCCGAACCAATCGGGAACTCCACCTCGTCTGGGGTCACCCTTCTGGATCTGCTGCTCTTTCTCTAGATATTTCTTCCTGAAGTCATCAAAAGAGCGAGCTTCTTCATCTTGTTCTTTCTCTGGAAACAGGTTGGGAAACTGAAAGGTTTGTCCTTTGCCCTAAAGAGAAAACAAATGGTCAAAATGATGCCTCTTAACTCCCAAGATCTCTTTCCACTGCTCTCCCCAAGATACACATATAACCCTCCTCCACAAGCTAACTTTCAGCCTCTTCTCTTCTGTGTGCAAATTAAGACACTGGCATCTTTCTTTACAGAACGAATGGTCAGGAGATGGACACCTCTTCAAGATGCTGAACCACCTCAGAGATGTTGTAGGAGCCACACCGTAAAAGCAAGATGAGCAAAGTAAGTGATTTTGTTAAAGTCACAGCATCGGAGAAAATGCAGGCAGGGCACGCATTCATTATGTTAATACTTAGGATATGAATCGCAGCTATAGCTGTTTAAATCTTGTCTAAGGATCAGAAAGAACATACCTAGCAGCTGTTATTATGGGGTGTAATGTGGGAATACATAGTAACAGATATCAGAGGTCTCTTATCAACAGAAATAAAGTCTGCAGTGTAAAATAATTAGTGGGAACAATCTGTCTAATACATCACTGATGAGATTAAAGTGATTACATCTGCATCAGTCATTCTGCCTAACAGACAAGTCATTTTAGTATAACATCATCATCAGATCTATGTCTCCCACTTGGAAAATAAACATTTGCTTGGTCTCTGGTTTTTATCTAACAGCAGGAAACCATTATTCTGTGGAAATGTTCTATCCCATTAACATTATCTACTTACTTTTTAGTGGTGTTTGCACTAAGCACAACTTCATTACACTCAACAGTATCAGCCCCTTCCATTCCTTTGCATTCCATATGGGACTCTGCATAATAAAACTCATAACTGATAGCTCATAACTCTTAAAATTATTCTCCAGAATAGTTACAAATCTTATCATACATTAACTTTTCTGGCAGAATACTACATATAGAAATCTCAACAAAAGCATGTAATTGCTTCAGATTAAAACAGTTTTTTCAGGTCAGCCACTCTTTCTATTTGTGCAATAAAAATAACTGAACCAGAGGCCCAGTTACAAAATGGTTCTGCAAAAGAGATAAAATAAGCCTTCTACAACACGGCTACCTATACTGCATTTTGAGATAAGAAATGTGACATAATTAAATAAAGAAAAAAAACCCTGCCACCACGTCCCTAACCCAGCTGAATGTGTGCTATGTTCCATTTAGCCATATACACTCAACAGGGTCATTTACAGGTGTGAAAGAATTTAAACCTCAAGCATACACTTTGGAAAGAAAAACCATGACTTATCCCAGTTGAGCTTATCCAGACTAGAATCTAGGAAATATCAACTCATACCCAGCAATGCTCCGGTTGTTTTTGTAGTGCATACTTCTTGGGGGTTTCCTAAGAGCCTGACCATACTACAAAAACAACAAGGGAGCTGCTGTGTACATTGCGCTTTCCTAGATTCTAGTTTGGATAAGATCAAGTGGAACAAATCATGGTTTTCCTTTCCACACCATACACTCGGGGGTTTCAACTCTTTTGTACCTTTAAATTACCACCAGGTATGCTTATAATAGCTGTCCTATGACAACTGAAGCATAGCTCCATTTTGAGGCACAGCAACAGGCCTTATCAATGGCCTTGAACAATCCCAACACCGTAGCCTACTGATGCTCTTCCTGTAGTAGGATCAGCAGCAAGCACCCTTGAGGCAAAGGGCTGCCCAAGAGTTTGGCACGCTGAAGCATTTGGAAAATAATTTGTTTACATTACAAAAAATTACTGCATTTTAACTGCACTGCAGGCAGGTCGCTCCGCCCTGTGGGACCCATAGGACAGAGGAGGCTGATTCTAAGGACTCATCCATCCTGGAGAGGAAGCCATTTTAGTTAAACAAGTTGGAAAACAATTCAGGCTAACATGGTAGGCATACCACCTACGCTGAAAATTTGAGAACTATTTATATTGGTAACAGTGTAGTAAGGGGCTGTTCTTGTTATGCAGCACTTCCATTCTGGTATGCTTCCAGCACCAAAGCACTTCTCTTACTGGAGAGTGAAGGAAAGCTGTCCCTAAAGCATACTAACAACGTTCATGGTTAATTCACTAAGCATTGCAAAACAGTTATTATTTTTAAAAGAGGAAAAAAATTAAAAGGATATGCATAGAAACTGTAGTGAAACCAGGCAAACCTTTCAGCTGTTTATCAAAGTGCTCACAGTTCCCATTTCAAGGCTGGTGAAAGTCAAATATTGAGCTGAAAATGTCAATCTGTATCTGGAGTCTTTTAATAAATCAAAATCAGCACAGACAAGTTGGCTTTTTCCAGCTCTTGTTTTGTGAAGAAATTCTGATTTTGGCTGGCAGCCAGACACGATTCGAAACAGCCAAGACATTACACCCTGAGAACTGAAGGTTGATAAATCTTAAGTAACAATACTATGCAGTAACACTGCACTGTAAGACTCTGGAGTGATGAAAGCTGTATGAAAAATAGCTGTTGTGCATGCTCAGTAGCTAGTTTTCATCTTGGGTATTTCAAAATTTCAGAAATACCAAAAGGCATCGACTTACATAAAAGGCTGAGAGTCTATCCAGGCATATTTACATTCGGTGCATCTTCAACATGATGCCAGAGGCTACCAGTGTTTTAGCTCCTATGCCACCTTCTTAAAACAATGCCTACCAAAGGAATAGAGGGATCATCACTCCCTTATGCAGTCCTGCTTAAAGTAGACTTTTTTCCTTTGTAAAAGTTTTCCCTTCTCTACAGCAACCATCTGCCAGCTAAGATAAATGCCTCCTTCAAATGAAATCCTAACCAAAATAAAGCAAACAACTGAATTTCTACTTTGTTCATCAGTGTGTTTTACCTGGTTTCCAAACTGCTAGAGCATGAACTACTAGCATATTCAACTAGGAAGCAAAATTTTGCATTCTTATTCCTAAACCTTACATTTATTCAGTGTTTTACCTTTTGCAAGCCGTTTAACCAGTCTCCCCTTTCATCGCTGATTTATCGAAATTCATAAGCTGAAATGGCCTCTAAAAAAACTAGGATTTGGTCTTTGTTTAGAACTTCTGCCAGCACAGTTACCTTAGTCAGAAGCACAGAGAAAAGTGGAGAAGATGAGAACAGCCTCCTATCTGACAGTTGTGCTAAAAGAAAGCACCGTAAAAAAAGACAGATGCTGGCAAAAAAAAAAAAAAAGGCTATTTTGCTCAGATAATTTAGTCTGTCTTGGAATTGGATGGTGAAAAAGTTGTCTTACTGGCAGTACCGCAACACGAGGTGATACCTCTGGAGTTTGTCAGGATAAGCTCTACCTCCATATCCTCTAATATCTAAATGAGCTTTTATAATGTTAGACAAAGAAAGATAAATAAATAAATGGAGCAATGAAGTCATAGAAGCATTATTAAAGCACCTAAAAATAAAGTCATTGTGATGATTTTACATGTTGGTATTCTAAATTTAGGGCCTTCCCAGAGACCTCCCCTCTTTCTACAAATTCTAAGGTTATGTATAAGATGTGTGGTCCAGTGTTTAGATTACAGAAATGGGAGCCATTAAACTTCTACTCCTGCACAAATCTAATCCTCGTTTCAGCCTTACCCAAATGTAAAGCTGATTTATATACATGGTCTTATGAGGATTCCTTTATTAAATACTAAAATCCTTCAAGATAACAAGAGACCTAAGCACCAAACATATATTTTCATCTTAGATGTCAAATCTTTTTGGTTATAAAGGTTGAAAACACACCTTGTTTCTTTGAGTTTGCAGAAGGAGTTACAACATGAAGTGGTACAAATTGCCTCCATTCATTTTAATGGGAGGTTAAGTGACCACAATTAGGCCTATGAAGTCAAGTGTTAGCCTTTCCACTGCTGAGCCTCATGTCAGAAAACTTCTAGGAGGATTATCCAGCACAAACTCACTTGTACTTTCTGACCTTTGCGTCCTCTGAAAAGTTTAGGAATGGAAGGTCAGCACAGATATTATTGTGTAGGAATGACGCAGCAAACACTGATCATGTAAACAACTGTGAGGTCTTCTGATTATTTAGATAATTGAAGCACTTACTACTGTCCTTCAGAATTAGGAGAAAAGTGATGTTTATAGTATAGTTAACTAAAAAAATGTTGGACTCCCAACAGCACGGGATTCAGTCCAGCAGTAGCAGCAAATGCAGCTAAGTTTAATAATCCAGTGCATTTCAACAATTCTCCTCCTATTGCACTTGGTAACATCTGATGTTAAAACGTATGACAGAACAGCACAGAAAGCAACTGCAAAACCCACACAGGAATGACACAGCACACAGGGCATCCAAGTTTCCTCTGAATTCATTACATGTCAAACGAAAACTGCTGTCACATCTGATGTGCAAATGGGTTAATTAATATGAACATACAGGACACGCTAAGCAGGGTTTGAGGAGAAAACATTTGCAAAAATGTTCCCAGCGGTGCCATCATTCATGCAGCTAAATAGGTGTTAGTCCTAATGTTGACAAGGTCAGACTCCTTTTTACAGCCATCTCCATTAGATTTCTCAAAACAGGTTTAATTAAAAATAGGTCTGGATTCCAGAGGCTTGTCTACAGTTGGGCTCCCACGGGTGCTAACACCTGTTGAGCTAAAGAGTGAGAACAGTGAAGGAGGAGGAGGGGATGTTGTTGTTTTTTTTAATTTCCCTGATGTTGATGCAACTGTAAAGTTTCCCACTGGCTTTTTTTTTTTTTTTAGTAATATTAGGATAATTACAATTCTATCCGAGTAAAGAGAAAAGCTGCTTTATTACTTTCATTTTAGTTACTTGGAAAAGATACATACTTTTGCTTTTAATTAAAAAATCAAATAGCATTAAAAAGTAGCATTTGATAAGCCTCAAACTTAAACCTTTCTCACCACATTCCAGAAGGGGAAAAAAGGCAGGCAGACTCTGGAATGGTAAGATATTGTTGATCCACAGCCTTCTATGATTTGAGGTATTTTTTTAGTGTGAAAATATTATGCTTGGACTGGTCATGTATTTGTCCAGTTACAGCCTGAGAATAAAGTAAACAGCTCTGAATCTCCAAGAAATAGTATTTGGAAAAGAAAGGACAACAATTCTTACATATGGAGCAGCTGAGGCACTGACACCTAAGGGTGTATTGGCTATGACTTCACGTACCTTCCACCTTTGAGACACTTGCGTTAAGTTATGGATATGTATGTTGTGCTGGGACACATAAGATGATGTTTTATGAAGGAGGCCAGCATAACTAGTCATAAGAAATACACTCAATTTCATTCAGGTAAACCACACCAGGACTGCTTCCAAGTCGCACTGGGAAGAGCAATACTTCCACCTAGTGGGCAAGAGAAAGATCAACCCAAGACCTTCCAAAAACACACACTTATTTTTCCAGCCATAAGCAGTTTTAACTTGAAACTGGATTAATGAGGGAAAACACAGCTGGTAAAAATGGTGGGAAAGCCCTGCTACTCTGACTCACGGCAGATGCAAAATAATTCTAATGAAAAATGGTTTTTACAGTGGTTACCAAACTTTCCTAAATTAGGCAGATATTAACAATGGACTACATGGGGCCTGTTTTGGCCTGAATCACACCATGAATGAAGGGAAAACCTTCAGTTTCAGAAATGACACTGGGTTTCTGGCCTCACCCACTGTTTAAAGCTGGTGTGAACACAGAACTGGGAGCTCATTGTCTGAGACAACAGAACCAGTGATGAAAAGCAAAGAACAAAAGAGGAAAAAAAAAAGACAAACCTAAATGTTAGAGCTCACAGACAGCAACAGTAAGAGAACAGAGAGCAAAGAGGCACAGGATGAGGTGAAAGGAAAACAGGCACACCAAGTTTCACTGACGAAATCTAGATAAATGGTCAGAATTCCCTCACTTGGGATGCTGTACAACGAAAACTAAAATGCAGTCCCCTGACCCCATTCATGGGAGAGATGAAAACGTGGCATTCTTTAGAAATTGAGGATGATATCACTGGATAGGACAACACAGTAAGAGACACCTGCTCTCTCAGGTACCAGAAACACTCCACAGCCACAGTACCACAGGGCTTTGTGCATTTTCCATTCCACTGCAGTTACCCACAAGGTGATGGCAACTATTCTAGGTTCAGAAGTTCGATTTGAAATAAACATTCAAAGGCACTGCCTTAAATGAGTGGCTTCCTCCATAGAATACCACTGAATTTCTCCGTGGGTTGCAGACTGCTTCCCTTCGCAACTCAGCAGACACAGAAACAAGACTGCATTAAACGTAGTAAAATAGAAGTTGAGAACTGACCGAGGTTCACTAGAGATGCATGTCTGCTTCTATCTTGGGAAAAAAGTCTCCAAAAGCAAAGCCATCACCAGCAAGAGGCTATGGCATTGTAAAGTGCCTGCAATTACCTACTAAGGAACAACACCCAGAGAAAGCAACTTGTACAATACAAAATCACTCCTGACATTCAATTCTTCAGCTGTGTTCTTAATAAGTCAGTCATACCTGAACTTTCGCAGACAAAAACACTGCACAGGCAATAGCATTCCCTCCACCAAGGAGAATCTGTCTACCGAAACAGTGCCTATTCCTTGAAAAAGGCATACAATTTTTTGCTATCATAATGTAAATCCTTGTGAAGATGACGTTTTCTTTAACTTCAGCACACTGAATCAAGCTTAGTCCTCATCTAAATATAAAACTGTTATTTCTTATTAACACTGTATTTTATATCGTTCTTTTAAAGATAAGGGCTGTCTACAAAAACAGAGTCCTCACTTTTCTTTCCACTCCCTTCCCTAGAAAGGGCTTAAAGAAAATTTTTCTAAGCTCATTTAAAATCGAAAATTAAAAAAAAATAAATCAGATTTCCCATTGTCTACGCATCTTTAATTTGACCCCAAGTCCTTACAAATTCTTACGCAATCTTTATACTATAAGATCATGCAATGTTCCCTCACACTGACTCCTTGTCCCGGGACAGAGTAACATTGAGCTTGTGTTGCCAACAGCAATTTTGAACTTTTGGTTTTACAACCATAAATAGCATTCCTTTAAAGTCATTTTGGTACCTGAAGGGCTTTTCTATCACTGGTGGTATTTCTTTCTTACTTGTAGACAGGTAAGCCCAAGAGAAGACCGAACTATAATGTGCTCCTGTTATGAAAGAAACTTGTAAGAACATGAAGCACCTTTTCCACTGGGCAACCAATATACATTTCAGAACCCAGTTTAGCCACAAAGCACACTTGTTAGACATGACTAAAAGCTCTCCAGGGAATACGCCTTAAGTCTTCTTGGAGATCCAAAGAGCTTTAATAAGAAGTTCCCCACCCTTACAATATATTCTTTCACTTACTGGACATTTCAGCAATCAACCACACAAGCCGTGAACCTTCCAGCACAGACAGTACAGGGTCAGCATGAAATTCGCTGACAAAGCAGCACCATATGACATGAGGCCCTAACTTACATACAGGCCTCAGACACAAATGGTACTAGAAAACTAACAATTTGCTTAAATTTGTTTTTCAAACTAAGTCATTTAAATTAGTGATTTCCTTTATATGTTCTGGAACGTATTAAAGAAAATGCCTTCATTAGAGGAGTGGAAGATACAGTCAGCTAATTGGACAGTTCACCAAGCATTACTTGTACCTTGGCTGACAAACAGCCCCTTCTTTCCCTGCAAGCATCCGTATTAACTCACCAGCTGTACATAGGCAACCTTGTAATCTGGCTTCTTCACCCTCTGATTCTTGTGGTTCTTCTTGTTGTTCGCACCTGCAGAAATGAACAGTCCAATTTTTAACTTCACAGGACTTCCAAGTACCCCAAAGCAAGGCCAAGCTGAAGGGGGGGAGGGGGGGGGGGGGGCTCACCAGTTTTGATTTATTGTTAAGATGATTACTTCTTCAGTACAAACATAGATACCACACAGCAGTACCAAAATTACTAAAATGTACTGAAGTTGGTAAACTGCTTACATGTAAGGAGAGGAGGCATCACCAGACGCAGGCTGCTGACAGCTGTTGTGCCTTCAAGGTCACAACACAAATTTTGCAAAGAAGCAAGGAGGCAAGACTTCTGAGTAGGGGGGCAGGAGAAATAAACTGTCCTGCCAACATTAACTGCTTCAGAAAGACAAGGAGGGAATGACCACTAAGCAGCTTCAAACTTGTCAATTTTTACTGCTCAGCTAATGAGCAGGCTCTACGCTTTATATATCAGAAAATTACACTCTACACCCCAAAAAAATCAAAGCACCTTCACTTCCTGCAAGTATGCTGGGCACAACTGAGTGGAAGTTCAATTTACTCCTTGCATGTTAGGCAAACATTAAAACTCTTGAATTATAAGACGTTCTAAGCCCCTTTCCTCTTTTATTCCCTGACTATACATATTCTACCACCACTTCCTTAAGTACTGAGGGACTGGACAGTTTTAAGGACAAAAGCAATTATTTTTCAGTGCTGTATGAAATAACGTGTTTGCTCTTAGGATTTCATTTAATTTTATTTTTACATAGACACATTGCAGATGATGTTTTCTTTCTCTTCTTTTATATGCTCTGACTTTTACAACCTTCTCTTGAAGTTTTTTCTTTCATTCTCCATTTTTCACTATGACAGCTCTTTTTCCCTATGCCCTTTCAAATTTGTCACTACTCTTACCATTATAAACACATCAATCGATTCCTTTGCTAGAATCAGTACACGAAAAAGAGGAATCCAACCAAAGATGTCCCAACAAACAAGTCACTCTCCATTTGATTAATGCACTGCCTGGTGATCAAAAACGTACATAATGTAAAAATATATTCCTGACTTTGCACTACATCCAAAATACAGTCAGAGAAACTCTGGGAAGGGAGGCATTCACACGTAAATGTGACTTTGTAGAATTCTAGCCTAGTTCAATCAGAGATGGGTCCCTCTGTTCCAAGTCTGGGTTCAACATAACTTCAATTAAGAATGATTTTTTAATGATTCTTTTGGTGGTGGTGTGAGGTTTTTTGCGCAAGGGTAGTGCAAGGAAGAAACACAGTAAGTGGAAGCATACGAGTCTGTAGCAGAAACGTAGTAACTACAGGTTATGAAAAACTGAAAGTTTGTCAAGATGTGTTTCTGATATTTTGTACTTGTCTAATTAAATAATTTGTTCTCTCTACAAATTTTGACTTCAGTTAGACCATAACACCTCCTCTCTGTGCATGCTAGGTAATCTCAACTCTTATTAGTTCATAAACTTAAAAAATAAGTTTTATTACTAATTTTATTAAAATACATGAAGTAGTTCCTTTTGAAGAGAGGCATCCACCGGTCTTCAAGGAGAAATGGTACCAGCTACCAAAGCATTTGGCATGGGTTAGATACGGGTCAAGATTTTAAGACTTTTTTAATTCATTTTTTTATTTTTAAAAATAAACTTATGTTGTAATCTAATGAAAGTATTCAAATATGAAGCAGTACATACAAAGTGGTACATACTTGTTTTAAGGAACAATAATAAAAAGAACTGAGCTGAAGTTGCCACCAGCAACAAACCTGGAACTAAAGTTTGTAGAAAGCTACCGGACCTTTTGACATGAAAAGCCTCTTCTGGCTGAAAAGATAAACTGCATTTATCCCTTTGAATTACTCAACTGCACTTACCATACTGTATTCTGGTCCTCACAGCAGCTACTGGCACATTATATATTTTTTCAAGGTAATTCTTGATATCCACTTTTGTCATTCTACGCAACAAGAAAACATTTCAGGGAAAGAAAGAAGGAAAAGTAGAAATATTTAACTAAGTTCAGAACAGAGCCACAGTATTTACAGGCAGGTTGATAGTCTGGAATAGATACGTCTTCCCCTTTCAAACAAGGTAGCTTCACCGCACAAATGTATAAACCCAACATAGATCATATGCTGTTACAGCAATTCATAGCCCATAAATTGAAATAATGTTAAACATTTTATTCTCTGGCACCTCAGCAGTCAAAACATGAGGTATCTACTGTACTCAGAGAGCCAGGGTCGGCTTTCTGACTGCCCATGCTGAGAATCCTTTCTAAGCTTCTGAATCTAATTTCTAATGTTTTTGGGACCTGCTGCAGGCATGTGGGCCTTTATGTGTAAAAGCAGAGCAGACAGGACGAGGGAGTCCTGCAAAACTAGCACCTGGACACCACCTCTTTTCCTCCTGGCCACCTCCACCACCTCTCCCTTCTTCCTAACCCCACCTCGGGGCAGGCAGAGCCTCACAGCACCCCGAGAGGAGCCAAGCACAGCTCCTACTTAAACCAGCGCCCTGAAAGCTCTCCCTGGTGAACAATACCCTTCCTTCAGCCACGGGGAGGGCCTTTGAGCACAGGGGGATGCTCCAGAAGCGACGGGGACCCCTGGGCACCCCGCGGCCAGGCTCCGGCCGCCCTCCCCGTGCACT
Source organism: Cygnus olor (assembly GCF_009769625.2). Classification (NCBI taxonomy): domain Eukaryota; kingdom Metazoa; phylum Chordata; class Aves; order Anseriformes; family Anatidae; genus Cygnus; species Cygnus olor. The sequence goes on along the minus strand of NC_049173.1, from coordinate 28,304,791 downwards.
CACTCCATGGAGACGCGGAACTGCACCGTGTCCTCGGGCTGTGGCACGCCGGGCCGCACCGCCAGCATGAAGAAGTTGGGGCGGAAGATCCGCAGCTGGGGGCCGCCCAACTGGAACAGCGGGTACCTGCGGGGAGAGGACGCCCGTAAACCACCGATCGGCGGCCCGACGACCACCGACCCCGACCCCGTCCCTTCCCGGACGCCCATCCCTGCTCACACAGCCCGCCTGCCGCCCACCGCCATGGCCGCAGCCCGGTCCGGAAGCGCCGCCGCCATGGAGGGGCTCCCGCTCTCGCCCTCTGCTGGAGCGGAGGGGTGACGAGGGTGGTTTTTGTGTGTTTTTTTTTGGGGGGTGGTGGTCTCCACCTCATTGGCCCCTGGAGGGGGCAGCGAGGTCTGGCCGTCGCCACAGAGGGGATGTGGTGCTTGGGGTGCGCTAGGCACTGGGCAGGGGTGGGGAATCGTGGCTGCGAAATGGCGTCGTTGAGGGAGTTAGGGAAACGCAGCCCCAAAGTGTGGGACAGCGACAAGCCAGGGGTGGGAGGGACAGGAGGTGTCAGGGGCAGCTCTGCAAGAGCTGTGGAAGCCATCTCTGAGCACCTGACTGCCTGTCCTGCCATCTTGACTTCATGTTGTGGGGTGGGACGCCACCATGATTCTCTTTTCCTCATTGACTGGTGAACCAGAGTGTGTAAGCTGGCACCAGGAAAGGCCAGAAGTTTGGTAGGAAGCCTGGTGGGAAGCCTCCAGTAGGCTTCTTTCCAACCAGGGGCTTCTAAGGTCAGCAAAGTGAACAGCAGGCCTCATGCAACCAACAGCTCACAGCCTGAGTTTGGTGGCAGCCATTTTGTGTCCCTGGCCCCGTTTGACATCTACATAGAAATAACAGAGTAATTCAGGCTTCGCATTGGATTTTAATACTATATGTAGGTTAAGTGTTTCAATAAACATTTTAGTGTAATATTTGAATTAACGGTGCTTTGTGTTGTGCTGTGACATCTGCTTTTAAGAAATGTTGCATACTGAAAACTATGCCACCTGTGAATTCATTCCTTTATACCCAATTCTTTGATTCCATTCATCACTCGATCTTCTAAGTTTGTTTCAAGTACTTTTGGCGTCCAGACTGTCCCACAGATTATGAGATCCCCCAGAACAGAGTTGGCTTTCCTTATTTGCCTGTATGGGGCCTGTAAAACTGGCCTCCAGTCCTGTTTTTTGTTAATGATGCCAAACCTCATTTCCACTTGTAGGGCTGCATTAAATATTAAATAAGGATAGCTAAGGTCCAACTCCCAAATGCCATTTAAAAAAAAATTTTCAAAACACCATTCCAGAAAGCTGTCATTGAAGTAGGTACTGGTTGCGCTTTATTTACAAAATCCAGAGATTTGTACACAGCAATCTACAGGACAGCATAGGGCTGGTATCAGGAGGGTAAAGGACATGCTCAGCAGGAATTGAAGATGCCAGCAAGGAGTCACCTCAGTTCCGCAGGGAACCTGCTTCCTTTTGGCTGAGGAAGCCACCAGACCCCTCCAGGAAGAAAAGGAAGAAAAGCAGCAGCAATAGCCAACCCAGGCTGATGTTGCAATTTTTGTTATCGCTGAGGCACGGGAACACAAGTGGTTTGTGAAGGAAGAAAGAGGAGACCAGCAGCGTTTCGGCATGTCGCTAGGGGCCATCCTGCCTGGTTCTTTACTTCCAGCGCCCACCGACTTTCCCCTTGGCTCCTGCCTTCTTGCTGCTACAATACAAAATGAAAGAAAAACATGTCAGTGTGAAAGAATTGGTCCACTGTGACCACTACTCATTTCTGACTCTCATCTTAGCATCAAGCTTTTACTTTTCACATGTTGGGCATACCCATTATAGAGCACATCCTGAGAAAAACACTGCAGATGTTGTAGAAAGAGGTTCCACCTCAGGCTCTTAGCGAAAGGCTAGGATGTGCATTCCTGAAAGGTAGACCCTTCCAAATTCCTGCATTAACAGGAGACAGGTCTGTGTGATCTCAAAACTAAGTGACAAGCCTATCCAAGCACAGATTTGATGTTTCCTGAATTCAAATTTGCTCTGATCTGGATTTTAGGATTTAGATCTGTTTCTGGAGAAAACTTCCTCCTCATCAGAGAGCTTTAGTCAAGTCCCCTGGATGCCCTAGTCAGAAAAGTGAATGTGGAGACAAAACGCTGAACAGTAATTTATATACAACTAAGAACTGCTTTGCTCTAGCACACCCAGAGTGACTACTTCCTTGCGTCATGACAGCAAGAGTCGCCAAAACTGTGTGGACTTTTTAGGTCACCCCTCACATCAATATTCCCATCTTGCTTATAGCGTGTGTGGGAGCAGTCCAGCTACAGTCCCCACGCAAAGCAAACTCTCTCCAAACAGTATCTTCTTGCACACAGAAGGGCAATCCTGCATGCAAGCCACTTACCTTCTGTCTGAGAAACTGGCACGCCTGGAGCCAGAGAGGGGCCAGGCGTGAAGTTAGTCAGGTTAGATTCTGAACTGGCTCCCATAGGTAAAACCTTGGCACAGCACACCACCAAACCCTTCCATCTCACACATAGGATGAAGAGGCTGCTTCTTGAACAAAAGCGCATGCAAACTGCGGGCACGTCTTTGACACAGAAGAGCATGGGGTTGGGGGGACAGGCATGACATGTTGGGGCCTTGCCATCAACAGGGAGGCCTGCTTTGGAACCAGTGATTCCTCCAGAGGGCAGAGAAAGATGACGAAGACACATCTGGGGAGGTTTTTGTAGTGCTGCCCTATTTGTTCAAGAGCACTAGCCATGTTTATGCGAGGATGTAACACAGTGACACAGACGTACACATAGTGGATACTTTACCTTTTGACCAAGTTAGACTTGATCTATTTGAAAAATTGACCCTTTGCATTAGAGATGGTCGAATGTTTTCTGCTTATTTAAAATTCACCTCAGTGTCCCTTTTTGGCAGACTTCCCACAAGTTCAAAATCCAGTAGAGGAACTGTATAGCTCCTCAAACGAAGGCGGAGTCTTTTTATCTCCACAAACGCCTGTGATGTTTGATGTTATGCCTAACCTTTAGAGTGTGCTTAAGGAGACTTAATAACAGTGTGAAGCAAAAGGATCACTTGATCCTTGTATAACACATCAGCAGACGTTGCTTTGGAATGCTACAGTCTGTTTTGGATAGAAATGCAAATACGCAGAAATCTCATGAGCTGCGGGCTTCCCAGTGCAACCTTTTCAAATGTTCTCCTATTGCACTAAGACTGCGCCATGTCTTTTGGGGGAACAAATACACATTAATGGTACAGCTTTTTGTGGGTGGTGTGGCAGTGCCCCTCAAAAGAGCAGCAACACCCATACAAACCATGACACCACCCAAGTTCACTGCAAAGATGTGGAATAGTTAAAGATATAAGACTCGGAAAAAAAACTAATTAAATAGAAGTCATATGGAGAAGGAAAGTGGGAGAAGAGAGATGAGTGAAAAGAACTCACAACATGATGTTAGTCTTGTTACACACCATTCTCAGCAACCACTTGTTTACCCTTCATAAACAAGGGTTGTCTCCCCTTGTGTTTTCAAAGCACCTCAGTCAGGTGTTTGAAAACCCCAGCAATTAGCAGATGGAGATTTTGCAGACATGGTGTGAAGAAACACAATTTTTCTTTACTAGCTGTTATGTTCACTTCATTTTCCCCTTCATTTTCTCAACATGAGGCAGGATGGGAGTTACCCTTCTATCTTTAGCCTCATTTCATTGCAGCAAGAAAATGTTGGTGTTGAGGCTGAAGTGACTACTTTAAACACTGAGAAGATATCCCCAGCCAGGAGCTAGGAGGGGATATGGGTACTTACTGTTTCTGAGCCTGATCAATCCGGTTCCTGAGGGTGACAATCTGAAAACAACATACATGACCAGGGTTTTTAGAGATAAAGAAACCTTGTTCCCTCACGGAGAGAAGAGTTTTACCTGCTGTAGAGCTGGAAACAGGTGCCTGTGATAGGAATTTATCCTTCCTTTGAAATAAAAGCTCACCCTTGCTTGAAGGAGAAAAATGTTGCTCCTTGGCAATAAATCTTCAAACTAATTTCACATTTCAAGGGAAAGTGAGCTAGAATTTTATAACCCTTATTAGTAGAATCCCAATCCATATGAATTAATTTACTGTGAACTCACATGTCAAACTGCAGACAAGTGAACTCAAATGACTCTCACCTTGGCCAGCTGGAAAGCTGTTGGATGGCCTCATCTCCCCATATGCATTGACCTCATCTTACTTTTCCCCTACTACACATTAGGAAAAGTTTAAGCTTAAAGAGCTTCGGTGGACTTTGGATGGGGACCTCAAGAATGCAGGTCACACATTCTGCCAGAGTGCCTTTGTTGGCTGTCAGAGCAGGAGGTGAGGAGCTTGCAGCAGTCACCATCTTCCTAGCCACTCATCTAATATGAGAGGAAGACTTTTAAAGGGGCTGAAGATGGCAATATTCAAGGAGAGCTTCAGCAACCACAGAGGAAAAGGTTGGAGTGGGGGCTCTGAACATCTTCTCAAGCTCTGGTGGTGACTTCCAGCCACTATGCTCCTGACAAGATGAAGCAAAGATGTGGCTTACCATGGATAAACTGTAGCTTTCAACCTGAAGCATGGAAAAGCAAACACCTACCTTTCACTGCATATTGTGGCCTGACTTAGCGTCTCGATCCTGACCCATAGCCCTGGACTCCCTCCTGAAATCCCAGGACTTCCAGTGCAGATAGCAGACAAGCCCCAAAGAACTAGGGTTCTTTTTCCCTTCACCTTCTTGTTTGTATCCAAGTGAAGGCTCTATCTAGGTTCTACCTAGTTTTCCTTGGGTGAGAAAATGCACTTGCCAAAACATATGCTTTGCTTCTGCTGTTGGTGTAATTCAAAATTCTTCACTGCCTCTGCATGTCCAAGAACTGATGACCCAATATTTCAATATTTTAAGTGGCATTTGACATTCCCCACATGTGAAATGAGAAAAAAAAGTCATACACCCAGGCTGGCCCAACAGTCGGTATTTCCTATCTCATGTCTTTCCATGGCAAACAGAAACAAGAGACTGAAACATTAGCAGGAACAAGACAACACAAGGAAGGAAAGATCAGCAGATCAGTTGCTTTTGTACTTACTTGTGGAAGTTTTATCTGCTGCAGCAGTTTTAAATTGTTTATTGCAACTCAGTATTTTTCCCAGGTGTGGAGGAGAAACAGCTGTGTCTTCAGCTTGACCCAGAGACTTAAGACTTACCTTCACTGACAACCTTGCCATAGTGACCATAACACACTCTCCAAGGAAGCACCAAAGAGCAGCAGACACTAGAGCTGAAGAACAGCTCCATTCCTGCGTGTCCCAATTCCTTCCTTTGTCTCTCCCTTGTGTCCTTGCTTGTCTCCTTCATTCCCTTTGCTGCTTGCACTTACCTTTCCCCTCACTTTCCTTTCCTGCTGTCATCTTCCCTTTGTTCTCCAATTTTTCTTCTCACATCTCAGCTGTGCATTTTCCTTCTACTTTGCAATTCTTTGCACTTTGTGTCCTTGATTCTCTTCATCAGCCACCAATCTCTTTGTCTGTATAGAGGCCTCATGCCACAGCACGTATGTTTCCCCTGCCACTGCCTTAATTCCTGCTGTGCCTCATGTTATCCTTAAACTAGCCTTCTCCAGTATTTTGGGTCTGAGTTAGCACGTGGCCACAAGGTGGAGAATCTTCCACACCCCATACTATTCTTTTCTGTGGAGCCCAAGATGCTACTTGTGCATCCCTAAGCTTCTGCATGTGTCTCAGGTGCATCAGGGTGGCTCTCCTATGCAAATGGAACTGGACATTTGGACAGAGAATTATTTTCAGTGGTGGCCTGCGTGGGTTGCATTTCTTTACCTGCATCCCTGTTGGACCCTGACTCTTCTCCTAAATCACTTCATCTCTTTTCAAAGAACAGAAAGGGAGAGAAAAAGGAAGTGAGGGGAGACATACAAGATTCATTTTCTCTTTTCCCTCTGCACTTGGAGCCAAGTGCCAGTTTCTCTCTGGCACCTGGCCTCCGACCATGCGGCAGGCTCATGCATTTGGTAGCCTTTGCTGCTGCTGTTACACAGGCAAGTTCATTGTACTTACAACTTGGAAAGCTCCTGCAGCCTGCAACGCATTGTTAAAATCTAAGAGAGATTGAGATAGTTACGTTGGTGTTGCTCATTCCCTGTCAATGTGTCTGTGGGATTGGGAATTGAACGGAGAGTAAGATGGAGAGAGATCCAGTAGGATTTCTCAGCCACTGGAACCTGGTGTAGAGGATTGCAGACTGTGACTGTGAAGGAAAGCCATCCACTTTGTGTTACCCTATGACACTGCAGTCAGGTGCTCCTGTCTGGAGACAGGTTTCAGTAACTCCAGAGAGCTCAGTCCACAGGGAATCTGTCTGGGACAGGAATAAAACTTAAAACGTTCAAGTGTGAAGTCGAAGATGGGTTTAAAAATATTACTTTGCAATGGAGATGAACAAATTGAGAGTGTGATTTTTTTTTTAATTTTTTTTTTTGTAACACGGTTACCTATAGATAAACAAGAATGAGCAAGAAGTGTTTGAGTGGGTTCATTTTCCATAAGGATTGGCTTTCTATGAAGGACTGAAAGCCTTGAGAGTGGTCTATACAATTTCAGCCTAAAACGTGAAATCCAGACCAAGTACATTAGGGAAACTGTAGTTCCAGGTGCCTTCTGCTTAAATATTCCAAAAGGTGCACTTGAGAACCAAATCGTATTGCCATTGCATGGCTTTTGCCAGAACAGTCTCAGAGATTCTTACGTTTTGGACCTAGTGCCACTAGAAAAATGGCTTTTTAACTCACCTCATATTTTTTCCTCTTGATCTGCTCTGTAAAGTCATACTTTTCAGTCTCCAGCTGGTATAACCAGTCCCACAGTTCCTTAGCCTTGTCCCTGTGTGTTTATGGGGAGAAGGCAATAGGAGAAACACATCACATCCTGTATTTTCTAGTTTTCACGTCACTTTTTACATTTTATTCAGTGCAGTTCACACGTTATCCTGCAAACCTCTTCTGTCCTCTGAAAGCTACTGACCTCTGAAAGCTAGTCAAGGGCACGTTTCTCACCTTCTCACCTGAGAACCTTTTAGCCTTGCACTCTTGCATGTACCACGCACTAATGTATTTCTGACAGATTTATTTTTCCCCCTAATTCTTAATGAAAGAAAGAGTCCAGGGGAATTAGATGAGAAGGAATAAAGGCTGAATGCCCCAGAGATGAGCAGAGCAGCTGCCATTGTGTAATCTCATCCAATCCAGGGACAAGGTGAGCCAGCCTGGTCCTTCAGTCACATGTAAACTCCAGGGTGTAGAGTCCAGGCCGTCATCTGAAGACTGCTCTGCACCAGATCACTTGGCCCCCAAGCCTTCAGCCTCAGTGGATATCTGTACCAGTACCTTAGCAGCTCTAACTCACTGTGGGAATGCTGTTGTAATACAGATCCCAGTCTGAGGGTTTGTTCAGCTATCTTAGAGCTGGGTTTAGAGTTTGTACCTAGTCCAGTAGATGGCTTCTCTTAATTAGCAGGAGAGGTTAATGGAGCTATACCAACAGCATGGCTAGATGGCTACCAAGCCATTTCAATAATACCCCGTCCCATTTCCCTCTGTTCTCCCGATCAAAGAAAGGCAGAACTTAATGTTGTCCCTTGATGAATTTCAAGGAAGGCCCCCTCCTCTCCCTCGTTCTTTCACTAGAGAAAACCCCAGGACAGTAAGAGCAAATTTCAGTGGATTACATTACAGTGAGTGCGTTTAGGCATGTTACCTCAGCTTGTCTTCATTCAGGTGATCGATGTTCAAGGGCTTGCGCCTCTCCGCCAGGACCTTCTTCTTCGTCTCTCTAGCTGTTTGCTTCTTCCCTCTCTTCTGGTCAGCCTGTTCTCAGAACATAATTAATGTCAGACTGCATTCAGGCTGAATGAAGTAAGTTCAGTGATGGAGAATGTAAGACAAGCCACTAGGGATCCAGAAGAAGGAAAGTCAAGCTTTTTTCTTGACTTGTAATAAAGACAGTCCCCTGTCAACACGGTGGTTTAACGCTTTCATATTTCTTCCACTGATCTGATCCATGCTTTTTACCTTTGCCAGATAGCTGCTGTATGTGGCACCCATGGAGGACAGAGCCTTCTTCTTCTTGAGATCATCCTCGGCCTTTCTCTTGGCATCTTCCTCCTCTCTGCGTGCCTTTTCCTCCTGTGGAGTGCAGCACACAGAAGCACATTACTCGAGGGGAGACCCACAGCCCCTCCAGCAACCAGAGTCACTTCAGGGAACGTGATCGGATAAGGTGTTGAGGGGAACTGGCAACTCCCATGTCCCACCCTTGCTTTAAGAGGGTGGTCATTTCTTCTCTGAGATGCAGATCTCAGCATCAGATCTCCTCCAGTGTGATGCTGAGACAAAGAGACAGACACAAAGACACTTACCGCAAGCCTCGCCTGACGCTCCTTCTCCTTCTCAGCCCGGATTCTCTGTTGCTCTGCTCTTTCAGCTCTGCGCTTCTCCTGCAAGAAGTGGTGACAGAGGCATGGAGCCATCACTGTGGCTTCATATACCTCCCATATTACCCCACCAGCACCGAGAGTTTTGGTATGCAGGGAGTGAGCCACTTGCTCCCCTGCCAGGACGTGGAGGATGGGGCTAACCTGCAATTCCCAGCTGTAAAACTGGGCAGAGAGAGGAGGCAGAGGTGGGAAGAAACCATTTAGGGATGGCATGAACTATCATTTGTATGCATGACAACTCAGTTTTCTACCGAAGTGACTGGATTAATGGATTCAACTTCTCATCCAGATCTCTCAGTCTAGCACAGTGAACAAGCAGTACAAGAACTCACAATTCTCTCCTTGAGGGCAACCAGCTCTTCCTCTTCTTTTCTCCTGGCTTCAAAGTGGCTGTCGATCAAGGCCTGCAGTTCAATCAGATCTTTGTTCTGCCTTTTCTTTTGGATGTCCTAGAAGAGCAGGAGAAAGCTTTAGGCAAGCCCATATTGCTCCAGGATTGTGCCCTGGAGACTCCCAGCACCCCACCTTCCTGCACAGAAACAAAGGCAGGAAGTGTCTGTGGTTATCCATGGATTAGCTTAAGTGGCTCTTGATGCAGGTCAGAGACAGAGACTCATCCAAGTGACAGTCAGGAGACCAGCAGGGAGCAGGATCCACATCTTCTATTTCCCTACACTGAATTTTATCCCTGGCTTTGCTTAGCTGCCTCCTCTTTGCAGGTACAGAGCTCAGCTTGAGGGCTGGGATATGAATCTTACCTAGAAAACATCCCTGCATTTTGGGTACAACAGACATTTCTGCAGAGACTTTTGACACCAGAAGTTCTTCATTTTTCTATCAGCTTTCTATAAAATCATTTGGATCTCTGTTTATTGTTAACTTTTGTTGTCATTTCAGGTAGAGTTTCTCAGCAACAGCTAAGCATAGACCTGCTTTATTTCAATCTGCCCTGTAAGTCTCAAACCATTTACAGTAGTGGGACAGGGGATATGAGAGCTCCTAAAACTCTTTCTCTGTTTTTCATGTGTTAGCTTCAAAGATTTGAGGAGGGAAAAATAAATAAATAAATAAATAGTATTTTAGCTTGATCCTATTAACAAATATATCCAGAGGGCTTCAGGAAGCAGAGGGTAGCCTTTCACTGAAAACAGGCAGCAAAGTATCCATCTTTCTGTCCTTGGCTTTATCCTCAGCTATATCTAATACAGGAGGAGTTATGTGGGTTTCCACACGTGTATGACAGGTATGGACAGACAAACACACGCAGCCTCAGGAATACTTACATCAAAATCTACTTTCTCACCCTCGGGTATTTTAGGAGCAGTTAGTCTGCAGAGAGACAAGGAAAAAAAAAAGAATTTTCTTGTTAAAAAATAGTCAGCTTTTTAAAGAGCAGGTTCTGAACTGATCTGCCCTTGGGAATGATGCTGACAAGGAGAAATGTTAATGGAGATGCAGAGGTGTGAATCAGCAAGTCAACTGAAAACTACTCCAGAAAGCACTAGGGACCTGTGAACTTCATGGAAGGTTGTGCAGGACAGGGAGATGCCCCTAAAAACCCTTTCCATTCCCAAAATCTGTGGTCATTCCCTACCACACAGGTACATGGTGGCCCCCAAGGCTGTCGGTGCAGTGCTGCACGCTTAGTTCTGGGCATTTAGTGCAGTGGGAAAGGAAGGTCCTTAGGAAACCTCCGTTAAGCTCTAGCCAGCCCTGCCTAACATTTGCCATCCTTCCTGTTGTCCACAGCCCTGGATGGATGGGCAGCTTCCCAGCCATGGGCTCTCACAAAGAATTTACTGCAGAGCCACCTCCTTTCCATACAAAGCTGTGAGACTTGGACAATTTCACCAACTCCATCAGGAATTGATCTTAAGACCCTGGCCAGTAACTACTGCTAAGGCATCCTCTGGCAGGAGCAGACAGCCTGGAAAGGCATTCAGGAACGCCTGGATGTTGCACGAGGGAGGGTTGCACAAAGGTTAATGGCCATTTGCCTAACAGACACCGTACGGGCTTCTGCTAGATCAGAAAAAAACTATCCCAGGGTTTTGAAACCCCCTGCCCTTCATACTTACTTTATTCTGGGCTTCTCCTCTGTATTTGGAAGCATGGAGCAAAACAGGAAGGGAAAAAGAGGGAGAACAGTTAGAACAACAGAGATCATGCCAGCTGCTAAAGTAAAAGGAGGGAAGGGAAATTCAATCTTAGGGGAAACATCCCAGAGAAACTGGTTAAATCGCACATACTTCCAAAAGAAACACACACACTCACACAACCCTTTCTGCTAGGAGAGATTGTCTTTTTTACCCTTAAAACAGAATTAGGCAGAAAAGAATCAAGAGATTGTATAAAAATCCCAAACGTAGCATCTGGTAGGCAATGGTTTCATGTAAATGCTAAATTATTTTTCTCAAACCGTCCTGACCAAAGCTCCAAGGAGGACAGATGGGCTGGAGGGTGGAAGAAAACATTGCCTTTTTCAATCAGCACTTCCCCCGCTGAAGTTAACCTGAATTCAGAGTGGCGTCAACGATAAATAGGTTTGGCTTAAATGCCTCAGTTGGGGGCCAGGAGGGAAAAAGCCTGATGCCACACATTTTCTCTATGCCCACTGGCTCATAAGATAGCTTAGGGCACGTAACCCTCAGATATCTTGGTGCCACAGGGAGGATGTTTCTTCTGCACAGTGTGGTGGCCCTCAAACCCAGCCTGCCAAGACCATCCTCTCTTAGTGAGCATCCTCTCCTGCTGAGGTACATGCCAAATTCCTGTAAATGTTAATCATGATGCTCTCCGCATCTCCAGGAAAGGTATAATGGCCTGGTAGGAAGGCTAAACCATCATGGGCTGCCAGCTCTGGGCCCAGCAGCAGTCAGAGGTGTCCCCCTGCCACAAGTGACCTTTCCCTGGCTCTCAGAAATGTGCTGCCCTATGAGCTACTTGCTTAACATTTGTGCTTGCGATCAGTCCCCCTCCCTGCTCTGCTTTTTGAACTTCAGCTGTTAGCCTCAGTGTAATGCCGCTAAGTTCAGCACTGTTGGTCTCACAAATAGAAGTGAATTAAACCTACGTGTTTATTCTGGCCCCGTCTCACAGGGACCCAGGTCGACTTTCATAACCACACGGTACATTTGAACTTTCAGAGATGCTGGATTTTGCTGTACAAGACTCTCCCTGTGTTGGTTCGGTGGGAGGAACTGAAACAAAAAGCTCACAGCCTATTGAATCTGGTAAAAACAGGCAGCTTAGTAAAGGAAAATTAAAACCAGCCTCCCTCAGGAGCGGCTGCATGAGCCTGGTTATCCGTATCATGATACAGAAAGCTATTAGATTTTTTCAAGTGCTTATTTGCATCCATCTATTTTGGGACTGATGGAGGAAATTGGGAATAGCAAGTGGAACGGAGTAGAATAAAATAAAATCAAATATTATAAGGGAATAAACAGAAAAACTGGAACTGAAAAATATTTAGGGGAGATGCTTGCAAGGATGTTGGATAATCAAAACTGGAGGAGATGACTGGAAATAGGCAACTGGAATAATTAAGAGAAAAGATGTGAGAGTTGAATAAAAGATATCAGAAACCAAGCTTTCCTTTCTCTCACACTTTCCCATATCAATTTCAGTAATGAAATTTTGGAAGTAGACACTTTCCTCATTTACTGCAAGAACACTGCCTACCAAAACATATCTCAGCTGAGGCCTCTAAATGCCAAAGCAATGCTAATAAAATAAACAGCAAGTAATTAGAAAAGTGTTTTGGAGCACTCATATAAAGGAAACCACAAATCGCTCCTGAAGAAAAATACTATTAGGCAAAAATGCACTTCTATATTTCTCTGGTTATTTTTTTAATTGTTTTGCTTTTCAAAATAACCAGTGAGCTTCTTAAAATATAAGTTGAATTGTTTTGTTTTAGATCTGGAAAGAGGAAAAGTAGTCACGATTAACCAGTCTACCAGGGATGTTATTCACACAGGATTCCCTTCCCTCATGCCATACCCAGATAATTTTCAGAAACGCTCCTGTTTAACTTAAAGCTGTCAATTAGTAACACTTCACAGAGAGAAAAAGAACAGAGGAAATGACGGATTTTGTTTGTTGACCTTGGCTGCCAGGATTGACACCTGTCTGTCAATGACTGGGTGAATTTGGCTTCAGCCACTAACAAATCAGCATTTTACACATAATTAAACCAACAAACAATTGCCAAAACAATATTAAGATTAGTTAGTTTTCTTGAGAAAAAAAATTGTAGTTATGATATTTAGAGGTACCTCCAGAAAACCAGAAAAGGGGATAACAAAGAAACAGAAGCATTTATTAAAAAAAAGGAGAAGTAATAAACCTGTCCTTTGCAGTGCATGATCCAGCATAGTCCATACTGTATGCACCAAAAGGAGCCCAGGGAAGTGATTTGTTTTGAGATGCCCCATCTTTCAAGACACTGAGTCAAGGAACTGTGCCAAAATTTGTTGACACACAGGAATTGTTGTAGCAAATTCCTGCTCCTGTTGGTGGATTTTGACTGATATTCTGCGCATTCTGCCCATGAAGCACGGGGCTGTGACAAAATCCCCACATACAACCCTGCCAAAAGAAGGCAAGAACCACTGGAAATCCAAGTTCACTGACACGGCGATTAGAGAGAGTCTCTTGGTTTCTGGTTTCCGAAAGGGTTGGCTCCTGGAGAACACACACCACCAAAAATATACCCACTTCTCCTGCCCAGTCTGTGAGACATTCCCACAAATGCTCCCCTTTCTATGAATCCATCTGACCTGCCTTTGCTTCATTCAGAAATCCCTAAACACCCTCCTTCTCCATCCCACTTCTGAGAAGCAGCTTCTCTAACTCACAGTCTGTCCTTGAAAATCAATACGCTAGTGAAAAAAATAAAAGGAAAGAAAGAGAAAAACAAGAGAAAGAAAGAGAGGGAAAGATCCCATTCTGAAGTGAAAATTGCATCAGGGTCTCTGAAAGGTCCTCAGAGGATTTCCCTAAAATTGAAAAAGGAAAAAAAAAAAAAAAAAAAGCCTGAAAATACAGAAAAAGCAAGGTAGTTTCAAGGGATGTTGGGCTTCGTCTTTGGAAACAGCTGGCCAGGTGTTCTAGGGGTTGGGGTCATCTGAACGCAACTGAGCTACCTCAAAGCCTTCAAAGTCCACGAGAGCTTTCTATACCTTGAAAATGATTTTGGATTTGGCCCAGGGACAGTAAGTTATCTGCCCACACACCAGAGCAAAACTGACCCCGTATACATTTAGATTCAGTCCTTCCACAAGTCTTGTTCCCACCTGTGTGCTCCAGGGCCTATTTGACCCAGTGTTGAAGAGCACACTCTTTTAAGCAAAACTTAAAAATTACGACACATCAGTCTGAATAAATTTATTCAGATGCTCCATGTTAAGCCCAATTTTAAGTGCATGGCTGGAGCAGAAGTTTAAATATCTGCAAATTCAAGCCTGGAGAGCATGACTTTCCAGGCTGGGTGGGAAAGGCATGTCCACACAGTGCCCAGCTTCTGTTTTTAATCATGCCTCTGGGATTTGAGAGACTTTCCTGGTTATTTGGATAGGGACATTTTGCTAATGAAAAGTATGATACAACAGGATCTATCTACAAAAAAAAAAAGAAGAACAAGCTTCTAGAGCTGGGTTTTCACAATCTGCCCTCCTAGTGGGGATGTGTAGGCTTCTCAACATGACAGGGATCCCCCCAGGAGTGACTGGATATACACAGTGAGCGATTCTTTGCGGCAGAGATGTTTTGGCCCAGTTCCTGAGTTTAAAATGAGGTGAGGAGCAAAAACAAACAAACAAAGAAAAAGAGTGAGATGTTAGAAAGATGACTCTGTTGTCCTACGACAACACCGAGCTACCATCGTAGTATCCGCCTTCTTCATCAGCTGTAGGTTGAAGGACGAAAGCAAAAGAAAAGAAGCACAGTAGTCAATCCACAACCAGCGCTGTTGTCCTGAGAGCAACTGTCCTCACTCCCTCCCCGCTACGCTCTCTGGAGATGGGATAATGGGGAGGAATATAAAGAAAAGGGTGTCTAGCTCCTTACAACAGCAACGCAACAATATGAAGGAGTGATAAGAGGCGGTACATTTGCCAGCTGTGAAGTTTTAGCTGGAAATGAGTGGACTTAAAACACTGTCACATCCTGATACGAAAATGCCAGATCATGAACCATCAAAATCATGAAATTTGGGTAGGTCCAGAGCTGAATTACAGGTCTACCAGTTTGCAGCAGGTAAAAGTGTGTCCTATAATTTACACCATCCCACATTGCCCAGCACACATGGGCATATCAAGTTATAAGCCAAACTCAGCTTTGTACCTGACAAAAGTTTTGATTTTCTAGCTGATTCTGAAGTTCTGCACTTCTGATCACTAAAATCATCCTGTGAGGAGCTCAATAGCAGGTTTTATGAGAACCTGATAAAAATTAACCATCCTTCCGAAGACTTTCCTGAATGTCTGCTATGAAAGCTGCAGCTTTAGTTATGTGGAAATAATAACAAAGCAATAGATGCAGATTCAGCCTCATAACCAAATCCCAAACTGTCTGGACTTGCGTATCCAAAGAGCAAAACTCTCATGTGTGTGGGAACAAAGCATTCATGTCCCTCAGCCATCAGCTAGGGACTCTCACTTCTCTTTGTCGCTCACTTCTGTCTGTCCATGACAACAAACTACATCAGCCCTTTCTGAAAACAGCCTAGAACACACAACAGAAGGAGATCTGAGCCCTTCTCAACCACACGTTGTGGGCTGTTATCTAGTCAGGACCACCATATAACCCAAGGGACGTACTGACCCACAAGCTTCCAACAACAAAAAGCCTGAGGGCACTGCAGCGAGGCTGAGACCTGCAGCATCTGCAGTGCCCTGCCTGTTTCATGAAGCTCCCGTGCATTTTGGAGGTTCGATTTGGCTAGCAGACAACCCTTTTCTCCATGTTCACCCAAAGCCATCCAGAGAGGCCATTTCCCTCCCGTGCTATCTGTGCTCTTGAAAAAGGTCGGTGTTTTTAACACGGGTTCCCCAGCACTGAAAGAGAAGAAGGGTGAGGGTCTTTAGAGGCATCACGTACCTTCTTCAGGGGCTTCCTCTGCAGGTGTCGAGGCGTGAGCAGTGATGGAAAGACAGGAGATAGGAAGAAGAAGAAAAAAGAACAGATATTTAAAGCTCTTGGAAGCCTGAGGAAGAGACCAGGGAATGCGTGAAGGGGGGGAAAAATAAAGGAATTAGTGAATTAAGCCAAGGAGAAGAGGTATCTGGAGAGGCTGTCGGGAGTTAAAGGTGCTGTAAGGTTAAAGTAGTAGTAAGCGTGGAGATTAAAGGAGAAGAGGGCTGCAAGTGATCATTGTGGTTAATATTTGTTTCTCTTGTTTTGTTCTCTTCTACCAACCCAGGACTCCTGTTCAACACGCACACACTCATGTTGCAACTACACGCAGTAAATCAGAAGTCATATCACATACCTGGCTCATGAACTTCAGGTGTGAAGTGTCATGGAACAAGGTGCGATGGAAAATAAGAGAATGAGAACGAGAAACCTGTTATTTCACACAGCAAGAGAGCTTTCGAGCCAAAGGGGAGGAGGGGTAGAGAGGAAAAGGGGAGAGGGGAACGAGGTTGAGAAGTAAACCTGAGATGAAATAAATCGATTACATTTGAAACAGCATATAAACAGAAGTCACAGGGTGGGATTAGAATTCAGTCGGGTGAAACAGGCAGCTTCATGATAATAGTGCGGTGGTTAAAAAAAATAAATAAATACATAAAACAGCTTAGGAGCATTATATGCGTAAAGCACAACTTGGCAGCACAATGTGCCAAGGTCTACCTCGATTTGAAATATGCACATGAACATTGTCAGCACTCTCAAAGCATTGGATCCATCCTTTTCTACAGCAGCATTCCAGCCATTTGAGATAAACGTGATGTGGTCTGGAAACCTCCTGAAATACCTGCTGTAACTCAGCAGCAGCAGCAGCTAACTTCTAGAGAAGCTCGGTTCTCTTTTCTGGATCTATGGCTCGTGCCATTTTCTTCCTTGAAGACAATCTGGATGTCTGTATAAATCTATTGCTCGTCTTCACATCCATTTGCAATGTAGATTTATAAATGGATTACTTCAGAGGAAGAAAATGTTGATTAAAAGTCTGTGCAGGCCTGCATTTCATTCTTCTGGTTTTGGCAAAGCAAGAATCGATTAGCAGTGCAGATTTGAGGGACAGATTTTGCTTTTCAGCCGTACACACGCTGCTGAATATTTTGCAAAGCAGCCATAAAAATAATGCAAAATTGCACTGTATTTATATTCACTGTGTATAGTCAATGGGTCAAATTCTGCCCCAAGATTTGAAACGAAGCTTTTGCTGTAGGAAAAAATACTCCTTCACTTACTACGGCACAGGATTTAACCCATTCCACACGGATGCATTCTGCTGATCTGCTCTTTCACAATAGTATACGTGTTCCGTGGCTTTTAGTAACATTTTCAAAGAAGAAACTAAAACAATGCAAAACAAGGAGAGAAATCCACAACCCCAAATGTATGCGAGGCACAAGCTCTGATTAACAGCTTGCTCATGATCTCCTGTCAGCGTGTATTTGGCTCCATGCAGGCTGTCCCAGCAGACAGACAGTGGGGAGTTTAGAAGTTAAATCACATACCTGGAGGGGGGGCTTCATTTAGTAGGAAGTGTCAGGGGAAAAGCATCCGAAAGGAAGATAAGAGAATTAGAAGTTATTCAGGGGGGGATCACCTCAAACTTTGGTAAGACCAGGCTGAAGGGGGTGTCATTTGCATACTAGATTATGGGGAGGGGACGTTAATAAGAGGGGAAGAGGAGAACAGTGACAGTGGAGTGTGAAGTAAACAGGGAGGGGATGCCAGAGAGAGGAAGATGAAAGGAATTTGAATGCTTTCTACCCAAGCTGCTCTGTAGTCACAACCCTAAAATCTTGCACGGGCACTAAAACGTCTCTTCTAAGCTTCCTACAAGGTGCCACCCCAGTTACAAATAGTTATCTGTGTTTCCTACAGGGAGAATACATTTTAGGGAATCGTAAGAATGGATTGATTCTTTGTGACTCTGGTTTTCTTCAATATCTTCAAATTCCTATGCACAGGAACACTTCAGATTAATACATAGGAAATTAGATGTCACACACGTGCATTTGGTTAGGTGGAAAGTGTCAGCAAAGAAAAGTAAAGGAATTAGAGGAAGAAACACAACAGCAATAGCTCTGACCTTGTGCAGGACCAGGCTGGGACTCACGAGATGCATTAGACAAAGACAGCATTAACAGCACAGAAACTAAATAATAACAAGGCAGCGTGAAGAGCTGCGAGAGGTTCTCCTTCTGCTTACATCTTTATAAACCTTCCTTTTTGCTCGTGTTGCAGACAGATGGTTACAGGGAAAAGAAAGCATGGGAAGGCTGTAGGTATGGCTTGACTGTTAATTGGATTTCGTTATTAATTTGCACAAATTTCAAGCCGATACATGTGCCCGAGCTTGAGACCAACGCCCAGGACTTTGGAAGGCATGCAGGGGGCAGAGACATACGGGGTGGCTGGGATGGCAGCAAGGAGCTCCAGCTCGTGCAAACCCAGCTCAGGAATGACGTAGCCACAGGTAACGAGGAATTGATATCATTAACGTGGGAAGGGCAGTATGGGAAGCAAGAAGCTGTGCAAGCAGTGTTGAAGTGTTGAAGCATTAAGTCACACCAAATCAATCCCTGCCTGCCGCAGGAGCAGTGCTGCTCTGCTCGAAACCAAGAGGCTGGTCTCCCTCTGCGGACCGCGGAGAGGAACAGCTGGGGTGGACGGCTCTGAGAGATGGCTGATTTAAGAAAGCTGCCCAAAATGGCACAAAACCATTTTCACAGCTCAGAGGGTGCTGCGAGTTCGATTTCTGCTTTTCCACACAATAAACATCCTAACGTTCCCACTCTCAGCATGAGGACGGCTCTGAGGCCACTCAGCAGCTGTCATCACAGTGCACGCACGGAAACATTTGTTCACAAAAACGTTATTACATCTTTCATGCAACAGTTAGCTCATCCTCATTATTATGCACCACAGGGCAGAGGAAAGTATTATTGATGGAAGGTGTAAGGAAGCTGCAAGTTACAGTTTATCGTTAATGTTTTGTATTTTTATCTAGTTCCTTCCACCATCTTCGAATTCCTGAGTATAATATTAGAGTTACTGGTATCGTTTTGTGTCCAAAATCACAGCTCCAAATACATTTCAATATTTCAAAACTCATGTAAATTCAGCTAAGATTTTGGTTAAAAAAAAAAAAAAAAAAAAAATTGAAACAGTTTCACAACCAAAGCTTGCATTGATATTAACATTCTGAAGCAAAATCATCTCATTTTTTTTGCCTTGTGACAATCTCTCATTCCAAATTCATGTTCTTGTGTTGCACTATATATAGTCCACGTTATCCATAAAGCCAATGCTTCAGAACTATTTCCAAATGAATTTTCATTTCAAAAGTTGGAACTCTTCCCAAGAGGAAAGAAAAAAAAAAATCTAAAATGTTGGATCAAAATGTTTAGTTTCACCCAAATAAAAATGAATTTCAATATCTGCCAAAGAAGGCTTTCATTTTCTTCGTTTTTTTTTGTTTGTTTGTTTGTTTGTTTTTAAAGTTTTGGTTTTTGTTTGCAAATTTTCCACTTAGTCCCAACTGAGAATAAAACCCAATTGTGAAATTGCCAAACTGTATTTCCAGCACACAATAACCCTTCAGATTGACGCAGAGGAATTCAGAAGTCACATACCTGGTTCATGGACTTCTTTAAGAGGGAAGTAGCAGGGAAGGAGATGCAAAGAAAGATAATAGAATTAGAGCAAGAAAGAGAGGATCATTGAAAAAACAAACAAAAAAATGCACTTTTTTAGCTAGGGTAGAGGGGTTAAAGGGATAAAAAAACATTAATAAGATTAAAAGAGAAGTCGAGGGGAAAATGGATGTCAATCAAAATCATGGAAAGGAAGGAGAGAGGGTGCTGGGAGATGAGAAATGCAGGAGAATGACGTATACTCATGTTATAAACCACTACCATCAGCGGACATAAAGAATAACTTGTGTTTAAATCAGGTCCACAGGTTTGAACATGTAAAAAGGGCCTAGGCAACCTGTCCTTATTCATGTGCATAGAAATCCCAGCCGCTGCAGAAACCAGCGGGCTCAGGGGAGTGGGTGTTGATTTCCCCAGCAGCCAGGATTTCCACCCTGGTGCGTGGAGCACACACAGGGATGGGAAGGAGAGCACGAGCACCTTTCTGCTCCCTGATCCATGGGGTCACAGCCTAGCTGGGCATGCAAGGAAGGGCTGGGAGGGCAGTTTAAAGGTAAGGTGTTTTTGGGTGGTGGGAGGATGCTCAGGTAAGCATGTTGTACTATTTTGCTAATCGCACAGACCGCCTTGCCAGATCTGGGATTTAATGCACATTGTAAATCAAGAAGAACTGCAACCCTGCTATCCCCATATTTGCATAATGCACATTAAACCAGAAAAAAAAAAAAAAAGAAAAAAAAAGAAAAAAAAAACTCCAGGTCAGCACACGCTTCTGCAAAACTGGGTGTTGTCTCCATGCAGTGACGGGGTGGGAGGCCGAGGGACGTGGCACTGGGGCCAGCTGGGAGGAGATGCTTTGGGGAGCATTATCCCCGTACCAACCGGTACCCCTACGGACAGTCTGGCCGGGAAAATGAGAGCACGGGGGGAAATAAAAGTGCTGCATGCAGCAGGGAAGGCCAACTGGAGCCGCATCGAGAGCAGCAGTGGGAACTGATGCAGCCCATCACCGAGCGAAGCAGCTCTCAGCAAGCGCCCAGAGGATGCTTTCACATCCTCTCCTCTTCGGCCACCGCCAGGACTCCTGCGCACATTACCGCTCTGGACAGAGCTAGAGGGATTTGCAAATGATGGCACATACCTTCCTCATGAGCTTTGGCGGGTGGGAAGAGTCACAGAGCAAAATGCAAAGGAAGACAAGAGCGTTAGAGACATCAGAACAACCTTGCACTTGTACCAAATAGCGGGGAGGGAAGTCTGAGGATATATTGCAGGGAAATAAAATGAACACAGATACAGAAAGCACTACTGAAAGGGAGGGCGCAGATAGTTTGAGGTATTAAGAACATAAAACTTATTTAAGTGGCCATATCAGTGGCATTTGTCTTAAACTCACACTGCTGCTGTTCTGGATGAAGCGTGCACCCTCACAGGGCTGCTGTCTGCCCAGGCTTGGAGCAGATTTACAGCCTGAGGCCAGCACCCTCCTGGTGGCACACGGCTGCACTTGCCACCATGACACAGCAGCCTAGAAATGCCATTGCACGAACATGAAGAAAGCCGTCTTTAACCATTTGCAAAGCTAAAACACAGAATCATCACCTGTTGCTTTACACAGCAGGCTTTAACCTTAGCCGTGGGCACATGGGGAGGCTGCTGTAAGAACAGCACACCCAGCGGGGCACACCTGCAGGTTGCCTGGAGGCCCGACCCTCCCCAAATGGAGGACCAGGACAAGCCTCCCAGCCAGATCCAACCCATCTCAAAGCAGAGGCTTTTCAATCCTTGCAAGAGGTTTACATTTCCCTTCTGTAAACTACTTTACAGAAGTTTCTTTTTAATTTTTCGTGCAGCAATTTCCATGTAGCATCACCAGGACATCAAACATCAGGACAGAACATGAAGGAAGAGAGTACAAAAACCAACACAGTGGCAAGTGCAATTCCACACTGAGGTGCCTGGCTTTAACTCCTGCTTCTTTTACTACCTTACGACCTCATGGCCACAGCAGAGCTTACTCTGAACAATGGGGATTCAGGGGTCATCTCACATACCTTCCTCATGAACTTCTTTAGGTGGGAGGTGCCACAGGACAGGATGCAAAGGAACATTGGGAGAGACACGTTAATACGTAGGCTGATATTGCACAGGCTGAAAACTCTGTCAGGCCAGAGAGAAAAGTTTAATCCCAGTAAGGGATGCACTAATGGCCAGGAAGAGCAGGAATTTGAGATGTAGGTGAGTGGAAAATAACTGCACCGTGTGAAATGAATGGACAAAAACATATTGCTTGGGTGCTCAGGTACAGGCTGGACTTTTCCTCTGAGTTCAGTTTCATGGGAACAGCCTTCTGCCATCATGCAGATTGGCTTTATGGCAGACTGTGCATGGGGTGAGAGGGCAGAGCCTGGGGTGCCAGCAGTGCAGCACCCACGCCAATGTCCAGGGCCTTGTGCCCGGAGCTTTGCCTGCTCTGGTCAGAAAGGGAGCTTGCTACGGCAGCAGACAGCTCCTCCAAAGCACAGATGGGGGAAAAACTGAAGGTCCAGCATCTGGCTTCCGGAGACACGGACCAGAGCAGATTTGCAACTTAAAGTGGGCATTCAGGCAGTTAGGTTTGGTCAGGCAGGAATGTGTTAGCCTACAAAGGAGGAGGTTATGGAGGAAATGTGGAAAGCAAAGGCAACGCCACGTAATCACATCTTGCTTCTCTTGCACCACCCTCGAATTCCTCCCAGTGCTAAGGGGAGGACGGGGAGGATTCAGGAAGGTCACAGCACGTACCTGCTTCATGAACTTCAGCAGCTGGGATGCAGCAGGGAGCAAGAGCAATGAGATGGAAAACGAGAAGTGTTAGACTAAAGGGTGTGTGAACACAACAGGGGAGTCTAAAAAACACAGGGGGGATGAAATAGAGTAACAGAGATGAAATGGAGACAGGCAACCAAAGCACGCACAGACAGAAGAAATGTAAATCCTTCTGGACCTGTGTTCTGCAAAAAACCTGCCAACTGCTACCCCCATTATAAACAGGATTACTGGGGTTTCAAATATGCCCATAGCAGAAAACTTTGCAAATGTGAAGGGAACCGACACACCCTTTGGCTCCTCATACTCGGAGCACCAAGGCCCAAACCTCTCACGTGCAATGGGTGGGTTTCTGTTCCAGCCCCTCTTGTGCCCTGCAAATACCGTGCGCAATGCGGGGAGCCAGCTGGGGTTGCTTGCCAGCCTCTGTATAGGTATGATTAATAACACCTGCATTCTGCAGTGTTATTATTTATATTATATATAATATTATATATTATAGTCTATAACTCATAATATATACAGTATACTATATATAATATTACATATTATCACATATGTACTGTGCAACATGGCTACAAGCATACCTTACCCCAGATGGATTTTGGTTTTAAAATCCATCCGATCATTATCTGCCAAGCTATGCAGGAGAAACCAGTGGACGTGGGATATAAACCTTTATAGCCAGACCCCCCCACAGCGGGCATTACAAACACCCAGGGCTCAAAATCAGCCTGGGAGCTCACTGTGGCCTGCAGGAGGGGATGGTGCCCTCATTTCCCATGCTGCTACCTCCCCAAAACCGCATGGATACGAGTAGGTATGGGGCACCCGCGATGGAGTCCCCAAACTTCTGCAGACACCCTGCTAAACCAGCAGTTTAGGGAAGCAAATGTTGTCAGGTGAGGAATCCTTTGCCACAGCATCCTTCTCTTGCCTCTTGTTTTCTTCTACCACCTTGCAAAACGAGGCGAGCATCAGCTCTGAGCCCTGCTGCAGGAAAGAGCGGGGCTGAGAAGTGCTTTCACCTACCTTCCTCTTGGACCTCTTCTGTGGGTGGGAAACGGCAGGCGGCGAAGGGAACGGGAGAAGAAAATTAAAACAAGAAATATCTTATTTAAACATTCTTGAGGTTTCCCAAGCTCCCAGGCCGTTATGGGTAGAAATACACAATGATGGAATTACAGGATGAGAGAGAAATAAAAATAACATTTTTATGGGCATATTATGGGGTTATAAATGTTACTGAAATATGGGAATATGACCACAAATGAAAACCACATTAAAAAGTCATCCACTACTTCATTCTTTATTAGAGCTGGTTGAAATTTCCTAAAGCTGTCTTTTGATGAAATTTTAATCAAAAATAAAATTGCTCCATTCTTTTTTTTTTTTTTTTTTTTTTTTTTTTAATCTGTGTTTCTTGAATGGGTAAAAATTTTGGCCAACAGTCATCAAATTTTGAAATGTCACAGAAATTCATTCCTGAACACCAAGAGATGGATATCAACTTTGCAGGGTCGACCCCCACATCCCTTTTTTTAAAATCTAATTTTAGGGAGTGAAAGGAGGGGATTTAACACCTTTGTGACAAGAAAGTCTCAGTTTAGTGGAAAAGGTACGCCCAAACAAACATGTTTGTTTCCATACAGATATATAAACACACACATGTATATGCATGCTATAGATGTGTAGTTATATATGGATCTTCTACCCAAAAATGGGTCCAATTTCCTACCAGCTCAATAAGTGACATCAATGGCTGTCATTGCATTGATGTCTGCGGCTCAGGACCGACTTCTGGCCACCAAGTGTGAACTGTTTGCTCTGGATTTCTTCACCCACATTCTTCCTCTGCACCCAGAGAAAGAAAGCAGAAGCCATGTCACATACCTTCTTCCTGAGCTTCAGGGGGCAAGTGTCATGGAACAAGAAGCAGCAGCAAACAGGAAAATGAAAACAGAAAACTGTTAGAAAGTGGTAATTGAGTGAGCTAAGGCCTGGAGAAGTTGTTAGAAAGTGATGGAGAGAAGTTATGTGAAAGGAGATGGGTGGCTTTGGAAGATAACACAGAGGTCAAGCAAAAGTGGAGAGCAATGAGAAGATACAACTTAGAGGAGATGAGCATGCAGATTTATTTTTTTTTAAAAAAAAGCAAAATAGCCACCTGCCTTTTAATTTCATATCATCCTTGAAACCCAAAAGGAGACAGTCAGAGAAGGAAGGAGAGGGGAAAGAAGAAACACTTCTCCTTTTAGGAAGGTTTGTCTGTAGGAATGACGCCCTTTGCTCACTCTTTGGATGTTTGACAAGATGTGAAGAAGGATGGAGCATGAGCAGCACCTTCACCTCCCCGGCTCTGCCCCTCCAGGCAGGTGGCCACTATAGACCTGGAGGCACCTCTGCAATGCATTTGGCTTTTTTTGAGTCCTTGATGCCCCTGGCAGCAATACTGGGAGCATCAGAGACACGAGACACTGGTGTGTCTTAGGGCTGAAACTATTCTGAGCAAGCCCATATTCTCACCTCTGTTCCCATTACCACTGATGGGAATTGGTTGCAGCAATTTGGGGGAACCCATGGCAAATAAAAAGCTGCTGCTGCATATGAAATGGTCAGGTGGGACATTTCTGCACAGGGGAAACATCAGAGCTGGTCTCACACCTTCAGTGGGCAAACATCCTTCCTCCCAGGCAAGGCTTCATTTCCTGGCCCTTTAGAAGGTCTCTCAGACACTAAGGTCAGATCCTGGGAGAAAGCAAAGCTCCTGTGGATGTACCCCAGAGCTTGACCCTCACTTCAGTTCCAGATACCTTGGGAAAACGAAGGACGACAACTGAGAGCTACGCTTGCATGAACGTGTCAAAGGTGCCCAGGAAGGACACTGGTACAGCTCCAAATCCTTCCCCTCCCTGCTCTGAAGCAACTCAGGTGAAAAAACTGAGAGGTATGAAGGGCTTTTCATCCTCCATCTTTCCAAAAATCTCCTCTGTGTCTCCAGCAGCTTGTCAAATCACCGCTTGCCAGCTAAAGGCATGCTAAAAAAACTTCATCTTTGCCAGCCAGTCCCCTGCCTCCCCTTCTCCATCCCTCTCAGCACCCTGTCTGGTGCTAGACAACCCACTCTCCAATTCCAAATTTCAGCTACCAGCTTTATACCCAGCCCCTGTGGCTCCTACAAATCCCATGCTTCACTGTAACGTGAAGTCTCTGCAGGTCATGGTCCCAGTTTGGCTGGTTTTCTTGTTTCAACTGGTGATCGATCAAGTGTTTCAGCTCACCTTTAGCGGCAAGCACCAAAGAGAAGGGTCAAATACAGACAAGGGAAAGGCAGGACCAAGAATCCAGGAAAGATAAACTACGTTCTAAGTGTTTTGTTACCTTCTTCTTCGTATTCCTCTGCATTGATATAGAGGGGAGGAAAAAAAAGGCAGACAAATCAACCACCAGCCTCAGCGCCCAGCACACAGCCTGCGATGGGTGGCACATCAGTAGGACATCACCCACGACAGAGCCCTTTACACTCACATGGACTTGGGGCAAGATGCCCTCAGAGCAGCCACTTCCAAATCAGCAAGAAAAATAGCAAACCACATGACTTTGAGAAAAAAATAAAGAGGTATAAAAGGGAAGGAAGACTATATTATATTGGATATTTTCTTGGGCAACAGGGGCTCAGGCATACAAGCACGTTAGAAAGAAAGGTGGCAAATGAGCATAAGGAAGAACAACAAAGAAAAAATATGTTCGTTTCTACATACATTGCTTGTATGCATTGTGTTTTTATGTTTAAAAACAGAAATTATGTATATGAAACCTTCAATATAAATTGCCAGCAGATGGCAGTGCCCCTACAAAAACTGGCAGCGTCCCCTGCAAACAGGACATCAGTTTTGGGCTGAAATCCCAAAGGCTGCCCACAGCACAAAGACAGCCCCGGTGCTACAAATAGCGTACAGATACCAGAAGCTGGTGACAGGTAGGCAGACAGACAGACACACAAGGAGATAGGTGCACTGACATCTATTTATCCATCAAACAAGGCTAACTGTGCCAGCACATTTTGTTAGCAGACCAACAACAGGCAGACAGGAGAAGATGCACATGGCCAGTGAATGCTGCAGACTGGCGTGGAAGCAATTAGAGACAGATTTCAGACTTACCCTCTCCTTGCTCCCTGCGAGAGAGGGAAAAAGGTTATTGAGACTAAATAAATATTTCTTCCACTCTGTATTATGGCCAGACTATACTGAAGTAACCCAATGTAATTTTGTTTAAAATCTGTGTTGTTTCTTCTTTCCTCCCTGCTCTTGGAAGAGTCATCTGGTTTTTAGATTAGTAAAGTAGCTGCTTTGGATATTTAACGTTTATTTTTAATGATGTTCCTGGTTGCAAATGGAATCTCAGCCAGGAATAATCCTACCACCCCGTGATACTTAGAAGCCAGCACTGTGCAGGGCTGGTGAAGCTGGACCCCATCCCTGGTGCACGGGGCAAGCCTGTGACGATGTCCAGCCATGCTGCAGGCTCCCTGGCCCCTAGAAGTGTTTATCCCATGGCTGTAACACCTTTAACTTTATGCTCAGTTCCCGTTCCTCACCCCTCCTTGCCAGCCTCTCCTGCTCTGCCACCACCTCGCACAAAACCCAAGCCCTGGAGCAGCCACAGGCTGCAGAGCAGGGCAAGGCACAGCACAGAGAGACAGAGCAAGGGACGTGTTATTTTGAGATTGGCCAAAAATGTGCTGAATCTCAACTTTGGATTTTTTGTTTTGTTTTGTGTAAGGGTTAACTGGACAGAATGTCATTTAGCCTCCTCCTCATAACAGGAGAGGAGGGTAAATGACCTTTGCAGGTCTGTCCTTAATGCCTCTGATCCTGTGACTGCCCTAAATCTCCCTCTGTACTTCCTGGTGTATAAGTGCCAAATGAGTTTGGCCACATTTCTCTGGATTTGTTAAAAAGGGAAGAAAGTGTCTCCTCCACTCCACCGGTTTTTATTCAGCCCCTACCACGTGTGGCACCGTGACTACCGAGGACAAGCTGAGCTGGGTCGAGGCGTCAGGAGGACTTCCCTAGTCGGATGAACTTTGATGGGCCCTGTGGCACCCAAAGGCCCTTCTGCAGTGCCCCGGGGGGCTTGGGGCTGTGCACGAGGTGGCACCCATCTCCTCAGCCCCGCGGGGATGCCCTCGGGCGCTGCGTGGAGCCCAGCAAACAGATGAACGTGCAGGCAGCTCCCTCTACTTACACTTCCTCGGTATCAGACATGTTGGCAGCGAGTTTCTAGACAAAAGATGAAAAGAAGAAGAAGAAGAAAAAAAAAAAAGAAAAAAGTGTTATTAGTGAGAGAGCCCGCTAAAAAATGCCAAGGCAGGAGCAGATGGGTTGACATTTGAAGACAAAAAAAGGCAGGCGCCTGCTTCCCCGACACAGCAGCCAATCCCCCACCAACACTGCCATTTTCGGAGCAGCGCTGCCCCCTGCCAGCCGGGTCAGATGAGAAGGAGAGGTGGAAAAAGGAAAAGATCGGCTGGCAAGGCGTGCCCCGTCAACTCAGCCGCTTAGCGCAGATGACCCCAGGGGGTGAAGCCTGGACCTGGCTTTGGGTTACCAAAGCGCCAAAGCTCAGGGAGACGGGCAGAGGCCAGGGTGTCCTTTCTCACCCTGCTGACATTTCCATCACTCCAGCGAGACCAGGGAAATCTCAGAATTGTAGGGGTTGGAAGGGACCTCAGGAGATCATCGGGACCAAACCCCTGCCAAAGCAAGTTCCCTAGAGATATGTTTCCTATGTTTCCTTCTTTTATGCTACTAGAAGTGGGAAGATGCCAGCTCCAAAGCATTAGTCAGAGCTAAATAAAATAAAATAAAATCTCTGCAGATATACCCAGAGATAACTATTTACTTGTCAGCACACAGAAACTGTCACTGAGTACCTTAAGTAATAGCGTCTGGCTTACACAGCTGATTAATAAATGAACAATGGTCTGCTGATTAATTCAGGATGAAAACTGGCCAAATGCATAGTGAGGCAATTCACATCAATACAACCAGTTGTATTTATTACAACACATCCTCGCAGCGCGTGGCAGAGATAACTGCCTTCGCGGCACTTTTTTGGCTTGCGTTTCTGAGCTCGAACGGGTCCAGAGATGGCAGCGGTGCAGGGCTACAGCTCTCCTAAAAGCCTTGTCTGCCCCAAGAGCAGGGGGCAGAGGTGGGGAAGGGCCCCCCAAACTTCCTCCAAACCAGCAGCAGGTCTTAAATTAGAAAGCCAGGCTCCTCCTGGCTGGGAAACCCAAAGCATGGCTTTCAGGACTTCATTACTCAGCTGATATATGAGAGATGTCTTGAAGGAGCAGGTGGACCGATTTAGGTTCAAAAGGAACAACTGCAGCTCAGAGGCTTTCTATTTCAGAGGAAGGCAGTAATCCCAGAGGCTCCAGCTCTGCCCTATAAGGGATCCTCTCCATTCCCCAGCAGTGACCCTGGACACCACGCGTTAGCACCAGCAAGGTTTTAAAAACCCACGTTCTAAACAGGCTGTGCTTTTAGTCTCCTTATTTATCCTTTTTTTGTAACTCAGCATTGCCCAGGGAGTTCTGCCAGCAATGACCACGTTACAGACAGGAGGTAGATCTCTTGCTAGGACACACGAGGTCTGGGTCCTGTGGTCGCTTAGTCTGGGGCTGCCTTTAACTGGGTACCTGTGATCGCCCACACCTCCCCGTGCAGGAGGAAAGGCAGGATTCCTGTTTGTGAGCAGCAGAAAGCTTTGCAAAAAACTTTTCTGCTGCTTGTTTGGATGTAACACCTCTCATCTCTCTCCCCTCATCTTTATCTAGATCATCAAATCCTCAGTATGAAGGCTTCCACTCGCTGTCTGCTCGTGGCTAGCAGTACAAGAGCTTTGCCACCTCATCCCAGCCTCCAAAAACTGCTCAAGCTAATGGCACTAAAGCTTGACAGCATGTTGTTTTATGCAGTGGGACAGCAGAGCTTGTCCTGGCAGAAGCCCACAGAGGGAAGATTCCAGATGCCCAGCTCCTGCCTCCTTCCAAAACCCTTAATCTGTGAGACTGGGGGCAGTGGCCAAACCCTCGTGTGGTTTCTGCCCTTAATTTGTAAAGCCAGATTTCATCCTTCCCAAGGTGAAGCCAAGACTAGAGGACTTTTAAAGGGCTCAGGGTTAACTCTCGATTTCACCCCCCCCCCCCCCGACAGGAAGAGTAATGCTGCTCCGTGCTGGAGAAGAAAATAGCCTGAGAGCCCTCCATGAGCACGCAGAGCCCAGCGCCTGCCTGGTACAGGGCGGGCACGTAACGCGGGGCGTGCTGCTCTTTGCAGGGCAGCTGAAGCCAACGGGAGCCTTGGCAATCAGGCTTGCCATTAACAGCTATTGGAATGAGCTCATCCAGCCTCCAATTTAGCTCTAAGGACATCTTGCCTAGGGTTGTCACATTGGCTGCTCCCCTGCGCCCTTCCATATTTGTTAATCCGAGCGCGGTGAAAGCGAGGGGGGTTTTGCAAGGAATCTGCCCGCCTGCTGGAGGAGCTGGGCAAGAATGCCAAAATCTCTGACACCCAGCGACCCCAGCCCAGAGGAGCTTTCTGAGCCCTGGATAAAGTGAGTCAATAACAAGCCAGATGGTGCCTTGAAGCCAAGGGCAAAACCAGATAGTGACAGAAAGACCCCAGGCCACCCGAGAGCAAAACTGGCTCCTCGATTCCTGCACTGGCCACATAGCTAATCCTGTCGTCAAAGAAGCAAATAAAACCATTTTTGCCTCCAAGAGGTGCTGAAGAAAGCAATCCACTAAGAGCAATTTATTTATTTATTTATTTTTGTTCACTGAAGGCAATGGAAAGTCTCCAGCTGGCTCAGGATTGCCCTTTGGTGGAAATTGCATTACACACAGCAAACGCAGCCTGAGATTAAGGCTGTTAGCACCTTGAGGCAATAACTGGCTTTTGTTCGTACAGTGCCAGAAAAAAAAAAGGGCGTCTGGTCTTGACTGAGGTTTAAGGATGTAATAAAATCAATTAGTTAATAACGCCCACCATTCGGGAGGAAGTCAAAACACAGTATTGCCAGCCCAAGCTTCCTGCCTCCTCCCACCCTTCAGGTAAAGGCAAAGGTTATTTTCCGCATTTAATTCAAGCTAAAAACCTCAAACTCTTTCATTTCTGATTTTATTTGCTGAAGATCCTCAAGTCCTGGTTCTTGTTCCATCCAGAAATGAAATAAAGCCACGCACGCTCGCTTCCCTTTCCAACAAGGGCAGGGATGTGGCAGTTTTATTGCATGCCCTCTTGGCTGGTGGGGCAAATACCCTCTTCCTCATCAACCCCAAATAGCCAGGGGCCGCCACGATGTTGGGCACATTGTCAGCTCATCCCCTTCGACCTCAAACACTTCTGTCCTTGGCTGGAGGCGCGGAGCCCTCACGCCCCAAGAAGCATCTTAGCAGCTGAGAATGCGTCCGCCCAGAGGGGGAACAGGCTGCCTCGTGCCCTGGGACCAGCCCTGGAAATTACCCACCCACCGGCCGGCCCCTCCTGCGCCAGGCTCTGCAGCCATACAAGGGAGGGGAGCTGGCAAGAGCCCTATGGAAAGTGGGGAGGAAGAAAGCGGTGGGAGCCGGCAGGGACGGTGATCGGGCAAGGGGCACGGGTTCCATGCACCAAGCCCCAGATGGCTGTGCATTCCTAGCAGGAGCTGCTGCAAGCCCAACACATATATAAATATATATATATATATATATGAATTATATAAGGCATATTTCTTCCATCCCTCTGCCTCCTCCCTTTGTTTCTGAACTGCTCGGTATTTTCCAGCAGAAAGTGTTTCTCGCTGCAGTGGGGTAGTGGGACTCAATTGCTACCGCACACTCCACCAACACAAAGCAAAATGTCAGTTCTTTGCCCCAAAATGTGCCCTTTAACCCTGTCTTTGGGTCTTGTTGGATCCCTGTGTGGAGTTGGCTGAGAGAAAGAAGTGGACTAAGAGGTAGCAGCCTGCTTGGCGTATACCCCCTGCCTCTTCTCATCCCGTGCCGGCAGGCCGCCAGCCCTGGCCATCGCTTACAGCCTCCCCAGCACACCGCAGCTCCTCCATGTCACTGCACTGGGGGTCAGGCCAGCGATGCACAGGGGTTTGAAGCCACGCATGTGGGGAGCATCCCATAGCCCCAATGAATCCCCCGCCCCCTTCCTCCTGGAGGGGTTCCTTCCCTAATTTTCTTCTTTTCCCATGGGAGGGGGGCAATTTTCCATTACTGTGTCGGTGTTTCTCAGCCCCACACCTCCTTGCCTGGTTGTCCTGCCCTTCATCCCTCCCATCGTGGCCACCCCTTTTTCCCATCAGGGGTTTTCCTGAGCACGACGTATGCCTCCTTGACCCTAAGAGACACTGCTTCATCCCCAGCCTTGGGCTTTAGAAGGATCTTCTCCCCCCCCCCCAGCTGATCCTTGCAAGTCCACAGCACCCAAATCTCCACAGGTGACAGTAGCCTTGTACGATGCCCAACCAAATGGAGGAAGGAGAAGTGCCTTGTCCTCAGCAGAGATGCTCAGAGCTGTGCAGGAACCCAGATCCCACAAAACCCCAGCCCTCCCCTTGATCCTCCTCCATTCAAACCTGCTGCTTACCTGGGAGGAGAGGAGAGAAGCACCGAGCTTCCTTCAGCACGGGCTGGAATCTGCAAGAGTCCCAAGGTGATGCAGCCCTCAAGTTATAGTGACATTCGATCGTCTGGAGGAGCCGATTGGCCCTGGGACCCCACCATGGGCAGGGAAGGGAAGGGAGCGGGGCTTGAGAGGGGAGAGGAGCAAGGGGAAGGGGGGAAGAAAAAGGTCATACCATGTATAGGAGCAGCTGGAGGACTCGCACAGATGATGCTTAGGTGGGAGGGACATGTTTGGTGAAAAAAAAACACAGGGCTTGTGTTTCTATATTTACACTGCCACTAGGCAAGCGAAGCTTGAAGAGGGGTATCTGAGGCAAAGGCAGCTCGGAAACGAAATGTGGGGCCTCCGGAGCTCCATGGTATTGCTTAAAACACAGTCCTGGCACGCTGCTTCCCCTGGTATGAACGCGCAGCAGCTGCCTCCACTCTTCTGGCCGGGCAGGGATCTCCCCTGCTGCTCTCAAAATGCAATCGGCTGTGTTTGCATGTTGTGCTGGAGCTCATGGACCTGCTGCTGCTGCCCAATGCTCTTTAAAATGGATTGCCAAAGGGTGTGCAAGAAGTCAGCAGCACGGGATTTGTGTGCGTGTTGTGTGCGGCGTGGGGCCACCTCTTGCTAAGATGCAAGAGCAGGGCAGGAGCACAGCAAGACAGCGTGCCCAACCTTGAGCCACACTCAGAGCCCTTCTCAGTGTGACAAGAAAGCCCTGTTTAAGCAAGGACATCCCAGAGAGGGCAAGCCCCAGGTGGCTGAACCCCCCCCCCCGCAGTCACCTGAACGCCTGGTCAGGAACCTTTTGGTGCGCGGGGGGACCCACGCAGGCAGCTGCAGAGCCCGGGAGGCTTTCATCCCTCAGCCACCCTCGGCAGTTGCAGGGCTGTGCCGGCAGAGGATCACAGCAGATCACAGTTCCCATTTCACCAGACCTCGCAGGCTTCATCTCCCTGTCCCCTCCCTCCGTCCCCCTTTGGCAGGCATCCCGTGCTGCAGAGCGTGCCCGCCGGTGTGCCTGGCAGCTCGGGCACCCCCTTTCTCCCAGCCTGTAGGAGCAGAGGAAACTTTTAGGAGCTGCAGGGCAGGCGGTATTTTTGGCCCGGGTCGCAGATCGATTCCCGTCCTCTCTTTCCCTGCCACTTGCAGGAAAGGGTCCCCCAGCGAGGATGTAGAGAAGAGCTTTAAAAGACGTGGAGCACGGTGCTGCAGCCTCCCATGCACCAGGTAATGTGCATGAGCAAAAATCCCCTTCTGCAGCTTGTGCTTTCTGGCTGGCCGGCAGCTTATCCCCTCACCTGCCTCCTCAAACCCGGCTTGAGGCAATGCTCTTGTTACTCACTGGGTGGGAAGAGGATGGTGCAGCCAGGTTTGCACCATCCTAGAGCTGGATAGGTGGAAGAGCCACTCTGGGTGCCAGGGAACACGCGGCTGGACCAGGCATCACAGCCTTTTCTCTCCCCAGCCCCAGCTCCCTGAAAGTACCAGCAGAGCAGAGCAGCTTTCAGGCTGCATTTTGGGCATCATTCAGCATTTTTGCCATCTTCCACTGGCTAGGTTTCATCAGCACTCCACCAGCTGGGTACATCTCCAAGAAATACTGTATTTGCCCAAATGAGTAGCAGAGTGGAAATGTGCCAGAGGGGAGTCCCCTGCCTATTTCCCCTTTTATGTTTACCTTCAAGTCTGTTTGGCAGAGGTCTTCCCCAGCCTCCTTCACCTGCCTGTCCTTCATAGATTGTCCCATCAGGAGCAAGGACATCTCAGCTCAGATGCCCCACACCAACAGGTGTTGGCAGAGCCATGCAAAGGGCAAAATAGATGTTGACACAGGCTACAGGAGGGACAGACAGGTAGCCAGCTCTTTTGACCTGCTGCAGCTCTTTGCTTTCCATGGTATTGCTCATGTGTAGGCATCTGGTCTCGGTGCCCTGTTTTATAGGGCACAGCATCCTGGGGATGGAGATGCAGGAGACAGTCTGCTGCCTCTGACAGAAAATAAATCAGATGCAAACATTGCTCCCTGCAGCATCCCCTTAGCTCCCACATGCACGTCTGTGCTGAGCTCCATTCCTGATCTGGACAAGCTGCTCCGGACTAACTCCCATCGTGGTGTAACACAGCATCTCCATGACCTGTCTTTCCCCCCACCTGGCTGCTCAGTACCGTCCTCGGGTTGCCTCCATTGGGAGCAGTCATGTCCACGTCCCATGTCTCGTTCAGGCTGTTCTGAGCTGGGCGTTGTGTTTCCAGTCCCAACTGTTCTGGCTCTCTCTTCCCACTGGAGCAGGGGACCTGTGCCATCCCTCCGAAAGGTGTCTCGTCTGATGCACACATCCTTCCTTTGCTTTGCCATCATCTGCCTCACAAGCAAGGCTTGTTCCCCATAGCCCGCTCCAATGCTTTGTCTTTTCTTCCCTTTGTGGGTCTCTCCATCAGCTTTAGCGTGTAACCATAATCCTCTCCAGCATTTGCTTCATGCCTTAGCCACACACCCCATGCTACCCACACAAACCATATACGCCACATCCTTTACTCACCTCTTGATGCCATACACCAGTTCCACCCACAGCCCATGACATTTCCATTGCCAGCTTTGCCTCAGTTTACTGCAGATCCTCCTGCCCCAGGATATGCACTTCACACATCATCTCTGAGCATCTTCTCCCTGCACCAGCAGCAAAAAGCATGTGTGCCTTTGAGCTGCTGCCATGCAGCCACACCAGCAAAGAAACCACCACCACCTGCCTCGTGTTCCCTACTCTCAGCATCAACCCAACAAGGGAGAGATGACTGCTCGAGTCCAGCTGTGGCCTCATTTCTACCCAAACCTACTGATGTTGCTGGGTGAGGGTACAGTGAGCACCTCTTTAGAGAACCCCCTCTCACCCACCAGGCAGCACCCAGGCTAGGAGACAGCACCGAGGCCACACAGAGCAGGTCACAGGCATGAACCAAGAGCTCAAAGCTCACCAAATCCATCAACCTGCTGACCACAAGCCACAGCCTGACGTGCTTTTACAGTGACAGCATCTCCACCTGGGAGAGGATACAGAAAAACAGCGTTCCTCCTCAGGTAGGGACCAGAGGCTGGGACAGAGACCTGGAGAAGTTTCCACAAGGAAACCTACCCAAATATCACATTTCTTTTGGGTAGGTAGGAGCACCCAGGCTGGTTACTTGAGACAGGCCACAGGAATACGCAGCATAGCAGGGCCGCTTGCACAGGAGCTGAAATCAGCCCTTCTCATCTTTTGTGGCTGTTGGCTGACCTATTGCAGTGGCCCCAGGCACTCAGAGGGGGGAGAGATCCCAGGGCCCCTCATACACTTCAACACGCTCGTGCATGCACATTAGCCCCGATAATTTTACAGCTCTCAGAAAGCTCAGAAAGGCTCATGGCTCAGCCAAACGCTTGCATCTTTCCTTAATCCTGCCAGCCCCCGTGCTCCTTGCGCATTGGTCAATGGGCAGCTGCACGTTCATTAGGGACTGCAGAGTTTGCAAATAAAGTCAGCCACATCCTTCCTATGAAACAGGTAATTACACAGGAGAGACCTAACTCGTGAAATTAATCTCTTATTCACCGGCTGCTGACCCTGAGCAAAGTGATCCAGTATCAAAGCTGATCCCGCTTGGCCAAAGGATCTCCCGAGGTCCTTCCCAAGCCAAGCTGGCCCCTGATTCTGCACTTGCACCCTCACGCTGCAGCTGCAGAGGACCTTGCAGGGACACGTTCGTTCATCTGAAATGGGTTGTTACCGAAAGTGAAACTGCTTGCAAGGAAAATGGGTTTTACTTGCATGCTTCTATCATTTGCAGTCTGAATGTTTCTTTGGTGGGTTTAGTTTTCCCCGCTGAAGTCCTATCTGAATATTTTCAAACCAAAATATTTAGATTTTTTTCTTCCATTTTTGGCACACTCATCTACTTACACAGACACTGTAGCACCTGAAGTTATCCAGGAAAACCCATAGATCTGACTGGGGAAGGGGTGAGAAGTTTTTCTGGTTGGTGACACTTGCAATTATCAACCTTTTACCATGGTTTAA
This sequence comes from Cygnus olor, assembly GCF_009769625.2. Classification (NCBI taxonomy): domain Eukaryota; kingdom Metazoa; phylum Chordata; class Aves; order Anseriformes; family Anatidae; genus Cygnus; species Cygnus olor. The sequence goes on along the minus strand of NC_049173.1, from coordinate 28,268,823 downwards.
GGCAGGTGAGAAACGGGAGTCAGAAAAGTGGGACAGAAAACTAAATTCTTATCCAGGTTTCCTCCCTTTCTTCTTTCTCACACCCTCAAGAAAGCATTTCTGCACGGGGCTTTGATCAGCAGCTCAAGGTTACAGTAGGTGCCCTGTATGCATGAAACACTCTTTCCAATTTAATTGAAGTAGCTGCCAATAAAAAAAGGCAGATCAGATAGAGACTAAGTAAGTAGCCTCAGAGGAAGGACAGAATATATATAATTAATTATTTTCTGTTCCTGGGTAAAACCCAGTAACCTGTTTTGTGCAGGAGGTCAAGCAGAGATCAGAATAGCCTTAAACTTTAAAATTGCCTCCTCTATTTAAGTCTCAGCAGACCGCTGCCATTTTACTGGTGATGACAGGATCCTGGGGAATGTGAAACACAACTCAGAGGGAATAAACAAAGACCAGGCTCCCCTGGGCTCCTCTAACACCCATGCTTGGTGTTTGGGGTCGGGACCTCAGTAGTTGATGTTTGGTTGCTTGTCTCTCCTTTATCCTAGCCAGAAAGGCCTTGGGGCAGTGCTTGTGACTCTTGAGGAATCCATTCCAATACCCAGCCCTTTCCACAGCCATGCCCAAACCCCATCCCAAGTGTCTCAGAGAGGAGTCATTCAGATCTGTTTTTGCAGGAGAAGCGAAAGGGAAGATAGAGCTGAGAGCAGAGATCCAGAGGCCAGCCCCCAAATCCCACCTGATACTTTCATCTATGAGGAGTGACTGTAGCAGTCAGGAAAGCACAAGGATGAGGGCAGCATCTTTATGTGGTGTGAGGGAGGTTTCAGGCTACAGGAACTCATGAGTGTTCACACAAAACAAGGGCCTTCCTTAAGAGAAGATGGAACAAGTATTTGCAATGGCATGGGTTCACCTACCTGAATCCTGGACTGGAGGGTGGCTGCAGGCTGCCAACACCTTCTCCTGATGGTAGCTCCATAACATCTCTACATCTCCAGGGTATGAAAAGGAGAGTAAAAGGCAAAAAAAAACTAGTTCATATTAGAGAGCAAACTACCTATGTATGTCTGCATCCATCTTCCTGATACCACGGTTTTCCCTGCTGCATCAGGAGAGAGAGATTCAACCAACACTTCCGTAGAGGACACCAGCGTGTCATCCCCTCTGCAAAACCCCATCAGTAGGAGAATGTGCCCCATCTTATCCCCCTCTAAGCCTGCCAGAGAGGGAAAATCTGCAGGCTTGCAAAATAAATAGGGATGAATCCAAAGACCTCTTACTTCAGCATCAGATGCAAATGCAAACCAACCTTGCGCATTGTTCATATGGCGCCTGCTGTGAATGCACTCATTAGGGTCATCTGGTTTCAGTGATGACAGTAGCAGAGCACAGTACAATATGTCCTTAGGCGTTTTTAAATTCTATTTAAGTTCTCCTATTCATAAAGTGTTTTTTGTTGATTTTTTTGTTGTTGTTTTGTTTGTTTTCCTAAGTTTCCAGTTGGATTGCCTCTGCTTGTTATTGGTTTTCTCATTTGTTTGTTTTTCCCAGCAATGTTTTCAGTGTTAGAGATGCACAAAGTCATTAGCATTCCTAAAAGACAGCGGCAGTTTTGAGATGTTAAAGTCATCAGCCAAGGAGGAATTAAGTGCATTAGGGTATTTGCATACAGGACTGAGCATCCACCCCAAATCCTTCCATGGGTCAGCACAGAGCCAGACACGATTTCACCGTTCATTAGAGAGGTAGAGATGGAAAAAGCAAATGGAGAGCTCACCTCCAATAAGAGAGGAGCCAGCCTGGGCCACAGCTTTCCCAGTCCATGTGATGTTTGAACCTATTCACCAACAAGCACCTTCAACACCTGCAGAAGAGTCAGGGTTGAAAGTGACTCTTAAGGACTGGTTTAACCCCAAATCTGTGTTGATACAGCTGATACAAGTGACAGAAAAGCTCCCCTGGTCCTCCAACCAAAATTCACTGCTGCCTGCCCAATCCACCAACTCCAAACCACCTCTCCTCCGCTCCCAGCAGTACACTTTCCATGCTTGCATCCCTGAATACAGCACAAATCATGCCAGGATCAAGGGCGGACATAGCCACGATTCATGCTCTCCCTCTCCAGGCATGGTAACAATCAAAGCACAGCTTCAAATTTGCATTTTGCAACCCTGACTTTTGCAAAACTGTAAATCTGACCAGCAAACTTGAAAAACCTCCAACTGGTTTCACTGCCTGGAGCTATCCTGCTAGAATATCTAACCTGGCACCATCACCATCATCTGCCCTTCACCTCTCTGGTGCCTCAGATGCCAAATTTTGCAGATCCAAAGCTGGAAGCATGCAATGGTGTTACTCGATAGCCCATCTTCATGCTTATTATAGGCAATGGAACCTTTCATGCTTTCAAAAAGGACTAATTTTATTTTTGAGAAACCTCCTGTACTTATTGGCTACTGTAAATACTCTTTTCATATGATGTTTTGAACTTACTTACAGGGCTCTGAAAATCGCAAGAAGACAGCACCTGAAATGACCTTGAAGGAACGATGACCTGTTAGTCCTGTACACCAAACATGAGGCACCCAACATGCAAATGATTGCAGATGGAAAAGAGTTACACATCAGTAAGTACTGAACTTCATCTCTCCTCACTTGATGTTGATTCCCAATTTTTGCAGCAACCTGTTGTTCCATCACTCAGCTGTTTGCTCTGGGAGGTATGCTCGCTCCATCTGCTTTGGACACCCCTGTTGGATTCAGTAGATCCTCCGTGCATGCCCTAAAGCCAGGCTAGATGTCTTTCTGAAGGTAAAGAAAGAGGCTGGGCAATTTGAGACATATCCAGGGTCTTGGTTTCAGGATATTTACCCTTAAGTGGAGGAGGCAGTCTGATAGCAAGGATGAGGCCCAAGCAGCAGGGTGAGGGCCAGGACCAGCGCCTGCAGCTGCTGTTTTGGGCCATCCCTAGAGGAGGCAAGTGAGGCTCCCAGCCCAGCCAAGCACCTTCAGTTTAGTAATTACACTCACACTTTGCTGCTTTCATGCTTTAAAGTGCTTACTCACAGAAATCCCAATTAAATTTTCACCTGAGGTATTTCCAGCCTCCCTCTGTCCTTCCCCTCACTCCTGAAAGCCCCAAGTCTTTCTTTGAAGGACAAAAAGTGCACATCATTAGCATCACTAAACCACTGTCACTTCAAGTTATGAAGAGATTAAGCACCTTCCAGCACCTTTCCGAAATTTATGATCTAAAACTGCTCCGCTACAACCAAAACCCTCTGGGGACCCAATGCAAAAATCACAGGGAAATCACCCGTGGTCTGTCTTGTTAACATCATCAGGATCCTTGTAGGAGGTCCATCATTTTTAAGCAAGTGCTAAATCTAATTAATTTTGTCACTGTCAGATCCATTCTTTATTTACTTAAAAAAAAAAAAAAGGCATTAGGGAAAGTGTGTTGAGCTGGCAAGAGATAGGAATAAGCCACCTCAGAGTCTTGTTCCACAGCCGATCAGCTGCCACCTCATTATTTATAGACGCACTGCTCTTCGGGCTTGTTTATTTCCCTTCCTCAAGGTGGTGGTGGTGGGAGGCAAAGCTCTGACATTCAGGCCCAGGTGCCTCGGACCCTGACCTTTCCTTCAGAGAGCAGGCACATTTCAAGGAAACTTTAGACCCTGGTGTCCACCACCTCACCGGGAGCCTAATGCAGAGCTGCAAGCAAGCAGTGAGCAGGGATCTGTTAACTAGCCAGCATATACTCTTAAGGACAGTCATAAAACGGGCCTATGATTATCTTATACCTGGAAAGTGAAGCAGAAGTAGTCAAGCCCCCGGTTTCGAGGCAGAACAAGCACAATGAAGACATTACATCCAAAAGAGACTTCAGTTTTCCATCAGCTAAGCTTTCCCCAAGTTCAAATGCTGCAGGAAATAGGCATTGCAATAGTTATGGGTAGTGCTTTTCAGTCCCATCTCTCATGCAGAATCATCTGGTAAAGCAAACTGAAAAAAAGCAGCCCTGAAGCCTGCTGCAGAACAAGACAAGTAGTACATTGCTGCAGCTTCATTTGAAGCGATCTCACACAAGCACACTCCAGGGCTTTTCCACACTCTCCACACTGGCAGGAAAATCAGTTTCTGGCTGTTCTTCCCTCCTGCCAGCTGCAGGATGGAGTCAAAACAAAATGCTATGAGCCTTTTGCACCCCAGCAGGCCGCACAGGGCTTTCACCTCAGGCAGGGACGTCTTCATACCCCACACTGCTACTGCTCTGGCCTCGCTTGGAAATCACAGCTCAGCAGAGGATGTGTGGAAGGAACGAAGATGTGGCCAGACACTGGCCGTAGCTCCTCAAATTTCTGCCTCCCCAAGGAGCTGAAGCAGAGGACAGAGGGGGATGGGGGATATCAGTAGGCAACAAGGTGGCAGCAAGAGGAAAGCTTTCTTGTATGGAAAAAAAAAGTAAGGTGAAGTCAGGGAGCTTTCCTGCTCCGAACACTTTCAGAAAGCACAGGCAAGGGTAGCGCAGGCTACGCACTGTCCCTACATGACAGAAGTGCTATTACCTAGAAGGTCACCTCCGTAAAAGGTTTTTCATTAGACGGTTGCAGATAGGGCAGACAGCTCACTGAAGGGCTGCGCGCCCACGCAGACAGCTACATTGGCCACATCTCAGCTGTGTGAGCAGGCTGTAGAGGATTTTTATAGCTGACATCTCCGGTGACTTTGGTTGAAGCCTGATTTCTCAGGTCTATTAGCTGGGCAGCTGAGCTTTCTGCTTCTCCTTGCTGATGGCTCTGGAAAGCCTTCGGCATGCCGCTCCACCTCTCACCCAAACACCACTCATCACATCCTAAGTCATCCCCCCCAGTAACAGGGAAAACAGCAAGACAAGAATCCCTTAAACAGAGCAGGCCTAGGAAAAGCATGTTTTTCCAGCATATATCAAGCTCATTTCATCTTGTTACTCAGCCTGATGTTTCTTTTCCTCCAATTTCTGCTCAGGCAGGGAGTTGCAGGGGTTTTGAGACCAGCTTTGCTGCAGGAATTCCTACATCAACAAAATCCTCAGAGTTACCATTGTTACAACATCTTCCTCAAATTTTATTAAATGCTTACAAAAAAAATAATCCAGGACACGCCATAAATTTAAGCAGAAAGCAAACTGATGCAGGAGGAGAGAGAGGCTGCCCTTCCTCCAGGAGGGCAGAAGCAAATTGCAAAGTTATGTTGAGAGCCTTTGTGAGAAGAGGACAGGAATAAGACTTTAAAGAAGGGGTCAGGGGCATGCTAACACCATGAAGTATGAAGACATGGGAGAGCTCAGGAGCTGGCTTACAGAGCTGAGGCCTGGAAATCAGACTGCCATGCTTCAGGGGCTTGTTTTCCCCATGTCTACAGCAAGCCCTGACCTCTGCCAACAACTCGCGAGGGTGCCATTTCACCTTGGTGGCCCCCAGCATAAGAGAAGCTGTCATTTCCCATATCTCCTGCCCTCCCACAGGAGGGCAACATGCAGGTTATCAGTGTGCCTGACACCTTTGACATTCAGAAGAAAGATTTCAATTGTTTGTTCCCTAACTTGGGGGCTCAAGGAAATCCTTTTCCGAGAGGAGGGAGATGATGCCAGCAACCAACGCTCCTCACCTGGACAAGGAGACCTCACACCCATGATAGACATGGAGAGAAGGCTCAGCTTTTTGAGACAAAGCTGCTATTGCCACTGTTGAGGTGGAAAAGTGGCAGGAACATTGCAGCATGGCTACTTAACTGTGATTAAAGAACAATCTAAAAAAAAGGAGTAAGTCAAATATAATTTGACATACACACAGAGATGGAAGATCTTCGAAGCAGGTGTTGCAGAGGCTGTGCTGTAAACGGGGGAAAGCTTCACCCATGGGGTGACATGGGGTCCTCACCCATCAAAAGCCTTTCAAGCACCAGTTCTCACTGGGTTTCTCGTGAGCTCCCCCCTCTCCCAGCACCCAGCCACCAAGAGTCAGAAGTGGTTCACCATGCAGCAGGAGCCTTGCCGGCTGGGCAGGACAGCAGATCCTCCTCTTCCAGGATGTGAGAAAGAGGGAGCAGAGCCACAGCCTCCTTTCTCCATAGGGGAGCCAGATTTAACAATAACAAAAATAAAAAAAAGCCAAAGAGTCACGTAGGAGGTTAAAACAGGGATTGGTTTTGCCAGCTGATCTCGTTCCTTGCACCCAGCCGGAGGCAGCACAGGGCATTGATCACACCCCAAGAGGAGAGTCAGGCTATACCGAGGCAGACTGACATCAGGCAGGAGGAGAAGAGAAACATCCTTCATTATCTTCTGTGGAGCAGAGGAAATAGTGGCATTGAGGATTGCATCGAGCCAGGACCAAGCTCAGCTGTAAGACAAGAGAAAAAAAAGTTTAAGCATACTTGTAGCAGGGCAAGTAGTAATACCCTGGGCTGTGTTTTGTCTAGCAATTAAAAGTGGCTTTCTCCCACTTGTTTTCAGAGCCCTGTGAACCACTTTGCTGCCCATAACAAGCTTTTGCACTGCAGGGCAGCCAGCTGTACTACATGGCAGGGCAGGAGCTGAGCAGGGTGGCAGAGCTGCAGCCCTGAGCATCCCTGCATCCAGGGCTTGGCCTGATGCCCGGCAGAGGTCACAACTGCCCAGGCAGAGGGAAGGACACGCTCCCACCAGCCTCCTCCACCCCAGGAGGCCATTAGCAGGTTCCCTTCCAAGCCCAAAGCCACTGGAGCACGGAGCATGTTCCTGCAGCCCCTGGCAGCCGCAGCTCCGCCCAGGACCATCTGTGGCCATATCGGGTTCCTGCAGCTCCCGGTCTGCTCCGGGTGGGACAGCTGGCGCTGCCGAGGGACCCGGCACACAAATGCCTTGTCTGCCAGTGACGGATGGCTCCTCCGCTCTGAGACACTCCCTTCTGGTCCCAAGTTGGGGTCCCAGGGTTGGCGACCAAGAGCAGACCAGCTTAACCCTTTAAAAGCCTCTTGACTCAGTTTCCAGTTCTGTTTCTTCCCAGCTCATCACAAGCCCACCCAAGCAGTATGTTTCCCCTCCGTCCCCAGGTTTTCAGCTCCGACCTTCCTGCTGGCAAGAAAGCAAAGCTGTCTTTCCCTTCGCATTTGCTTCATTGTGCAGCCAGGGGGAAGCCGCTCACAAGCCTTGCTGGTTGCAGGATTTCTCCCTAGCGCACAAAGCTCTGAAGGAGCCTCAGACAAAGCCAACCATGACAGGAGAGGCAAACAAATTAAGAGCTGGCTTACTTCTGCTGCCTCATCACATCTCGCTGCTTCTCTATCCAAACACACAGACATGCCATGGATGTTACCAACCATTAGGGCACTCTAATACCCACAGCACAGCAGGTGCCAAGCCAGAGGGATGCTGAGACAGGAGCAAGAGTGATCTTGAGAGCACAGACCACAGATTCTGAGGTCACAGGGCACAAACCAATCTAACTTCTAACAGAGGAAGAGTTTTCCCGGTGCATGCGGACTATGCCTAAATTTCTCTACAACCTTCCCCCCCACACCCCATGCCTTCCTCTGTAGGATCTGGCACAGTTTGCAGCAAGACCCAGATCCTACCCTTTTACCCACGTGAGAAGCCACGTTTTTTCTGGGATGCAGCAGTCCATAGGACAAGAGCACTCAGAGCTGATTAGTCATTGGAACTTCATTGCCCTACCTCTTTAGTATTCACAACACAATGAGCCTGAGCAGTTCAACCTTAAAATTCTGGCTTAGCAATGCTGCTAGACCACAGATCATCTTGTAATGTATGCTGTTCATGGGACCACATTAACCTGGGATGGATGAAATCATTCCACAATCAATCCTAACATCAGGCAAGTATACTAGTTCACACTGCAGCAGATAAAAATGACCCAAGCAGTTTCCAATTCCTGTGCAAACAGAACCAGAATAGCATTGAACAGCAAGTACATCCTCTCCAACTGAGGCTTTTTGGCTTTCTGATCCAGAAAAAGACATATCTACAGTGCTGGGGAAAACAGCAGGTATATGATGGAGTGGGCTCTCAGCCTTTTTTTGGGGCCATCACACACTTGTTTCCAGGAGAAGCTCTTGGAATAGAGCAGGTCCTAATCCCAGCCTTGTGCCTAAGGCACGAAGCTGATAAGCTGCTGGGAATGCTCAACAGTTGTCACCCCAGCTCGCCCAAATCCCCTCGAGCCCCCTCGCCAAAATGCTGGGAGGTTTCTCATAGCTGCAGCTGAAATAAACACACCAGCTGGGAGCGGTGCACCACTTGCTAGGCACTGCCCAGATCATGCCCAGCACAACTTCTGCTTTGGAGGGCAGCTCACCCACATGACAACTCTTTGGTGCTTCTTCCCCTTTTTTCCCCTCCCTCATTCTTTTCTTTTTTGGAAGAGTCATCCTCCTTTCACCTCCTCCATGAACAGTTTTGGCAAATACACTGTCTGCTCAGTGTGGACGAGCTTCCATGAGCCCAACAGCAATGCCAGGTGCTCAAGCACAAATATCCATTCTGCTCTTCTGAGAGCTTTATTTAGGGGTAGTTCTCCTGCACTGTGGTATCACGCTACACCCCTTGCCTCCGGATTGATGCTCGGGCTGGAATCCCACTAAGCAGAGCACATGCAATAGCCCCTCTGGGCAACCCTGACATGACCCTGTCTCCTCTTCCTCATTTCACGATGCTCGGCTGCATCCAGCACTGGGGATTAGGGTGCTCTGTGATTTATGCCTCATTTCATAGCAAAACTCAGCAACTCTGCACTGAGCGAGAGCCAAGGCAGAGTCACATTTCTTTCTGGGAGCTGCCAAATAGTTGTGGCTGGGTGGTTGGTGTTCCCCAGCCTTGCTGAGGAGGAGAAAGAGGAGAACGGGGACTAGGTTTACCTTGCTGCCCCCGGCACAGGGAGTCTGCACAGGGCTCAGCAGAAAGGGATTGGTGGCAGCAGCAAAGTGCTGCTCCAGTGAGCTGGTGGCAGAGAGCTGGGAGAGCCGCTGTGCATCCTGCCACGAGCAGCAGTTTCAGCTGAAGGGGTTCCAGGTGTGATTGCCACTGGAAAGGAGACCCTGTCCAGACCACAGCCTATTTCTGTTTTGCTAGAGAATGTGGGGACTGCTGGGACAACAGCAGCAGTGCTCCTTACCAGAAATGGAAAACTAGGTTTTGTCTTAAAGACTAACGAGTGCAAATAAAGGAGGCTGCCACTGAGCTCGACACAGAAAGGCAACACCAGAGCTAGCATTGTGCTTATCTGGTGGGAAAGTGCCTTGTCATAGCTTTTTAAATCCTGCCTTTCACAGGGATGCCCTTCTGCCAGCTGAAATCAAAGCCAGTATTGACTTGGCCTCAAGTGACACAAGCAGTTTATGGCTGCCCTGCTGCACACAGCACCGTGTCAGAGTATTAATAGCTGGAATTTGGAAAACTATGAGACATTCCTAACTTGCACCCCGGGAAGCGTTAGCCCAGGGGTGAGCCCACGTCTACCCTAAGCTTTGTGCTTCCTTCCAGGAGATGACAATGCTGATCACGGTCTCATCCTCCGTCCACCCCGCTCCCACCCACCACCACCTCTCCCCCCCTCCCACACTCCCAAAGCCCCGCAAGGACAACCTGAGGCTCCAACAGCTGCTGAAGAAGGCAGCCAAGAAGAACACCGTGCTAGCTGCAGAGCAAGCCAAGTCCTTTCGGTCCAGCCTCTCCCCCGTGAACGAGGCCAGCTCTGACCTGGAACACAATGAGAGCCTTCCCCCCACAGAGACCCCCAAAGCTGCAGCTCCCGCCTGTGCCAGCCTCACAGGCCACCTCTCTGTCAGGCCCATCACCCAGCACCGCGTCCCCTCCCCGATCCGGAGGGGCAAGCCTTTCGCCCTGAAGGTCACCGAGCAGAGGCGCATCGCTGAGCACCTCAGGTTCACAACCCTGCCAGCTGAGCCCCCTCCACACAGGCCAGGTGCCCTCAAGACCCCACAGCAGCCCGGAGGCCCAGATGCCCACCTTCCTGCCCCAGAAAACCCTTCAATACTCATTGTCCCCCAGCCTCCTCCTTCCAGTACGCCCAGCGAAGAAAGGGCACCGGAGGTTACCTACATCACCAAGGTGCACACTTATTTCCGCAGCGTCAAGGCGCCCAGGGCCAAGACACCAACAAGCCAGACCCAAGCAACCACCAGCAGTGAAGAAAAAAGATCTTCTCCAGCGCCTGAACCATCTCCAGGGCAGATACCTGCACTGCTTGATGACAGCAAGGCCCCGGCTCCCACACCGGAGCCTCCCTTCCTGCTGCTGCAGAGACAGAGCCCCCTAACCACACTCCCAGGCCTGCCTCTCCTCAAGAGCCCACCACAGCCCCCTTGCCCAAACCCAGCACCTCTGATGCCCACTCCCATAAAGTTACAGCCCATGGAAGTGACACAGAAATACCCGGATCAGAGAGAGCTCCTGAATTGCCCGAGGCAGATGGTGAGAGCTTAAAACCACCAACACCCAGCACTCCCTGGAGGCCAGCACACCCAGAAACAGCAAGCCCTGCCCGAGCTGACAGCACAGGGGCCACGTCTGCAGACATGAAGGCAGAACACATCATGCACCCTCAGCCAGCCCCCAGCTTACCAAACGCCAGCCCTCCCCTCAAAACAGAGCCAGCAGTAGCGTCAGGGGAAGCAGCAAGACCTGGGGCTGATGGCTGGCATCGCCTCAGGAAGCACTTGATGGTGCAGCCAGAAACACCCAGCTTCCCTGAGCCTGAGCCAGAAAAGCAGGGGCAGGACGAAGGGAACAAGAAGGACAGCTCTCAAGAAGTCATCAGTCGAGACATCAGACCATTTAAATCAAGGGCCACAAGGATGTGGGATGCTATTTTATACCAGATGACAGTCAACAAGGAGAGGAAGCAGCAAGCAGAAGAGAAGAAAGCGCAGAAGGAATCAAGCTTCTTCCTTCCCCGCCGCCTGCCCATCCTTCTACACAAACCACGCTTCGATGCCCGGAAACTGAGAGAGCTGGCTGCCAAACCCATGGCGAGGATCAGCACCGTGTTTGAGGTGGGCCGGTATGGACCCCGAGCAGCCAAGGAGCACACCAGGAGCTTTAACCGAACGGCATCGGGGTGGTCAGTCAACTGAAGCAAGCTGCTTGACCAGAGCCATCCTCCAGAGGTTCCTGCGGGGCACCAAGCACAAGAGCACCTACCAGTAAAGAGAGCACCTACCACTAGGTTTTCTGCCTGACAGAGCCTAGTGTCAGGAAAAAAATAAAAATAAAATAAAACCCCTCCAAGCCAGCAGCCTCACACTGAGGGTTTAAGGGTTATTCTGTATATGTACATAAGCTAAATGCCTAACATACCACATCCACAGGTCATGAGTCAGGAAAATAAACACACTTGGTTTAGAAAGAGACAACAAACACTAAGCAGTAATATGTGGCAGGGAGAGGTGACACAGCAAAGAGGAGGAATTGCCTGTAGAAAAAGTCTGTTTTAGAGGAGGAGGATGGAATCTAAATTATTTTACTCTGCTTAAGAGCAAGAGAAATCCTAGAACACAAAGTTGTGGTAGATAAGATGACATGAAGGAATCTGCATTGCTCCACATCTTGTCTAGGGAGTCTTAGAAACTGAACTTTAAGAGCAAACACCTCCTTAGCCTCTCTACTACAAACACTGCACCCTGCAGCAATGCACTAAAGCAAGGTAGAAAACACAACCTTCACCTGAGGACACAAGAAAGGGACAGCATGAAGTCTAATACATCCTACTCTCACACAGCAGTTCCACTGCAAAAATAATTGGGCATTATCATTTCACACCCTTCTAGGTCAGTTCTAGTAAGTTGCAGCACAGAAGACCAGCTTCTTTGCAATAATTAAGTTCTGCTATGTATTTTACTTTTTTTTTTTTTTTAAAGTACTGCTGGGTTTGGTGTTTTCATGACAATCAGCAAGAGCCTGCTTCAGCATGTGAGTATCCAAGTTGGTGTATTTAACAAGGTGCTGTTTTCTGGGGGATCCTGCTAAGCCCATGTAGTCTCGTTTTCAGGGGCCACATTATGACAGTTGCAAACTTACTCGTGCCTGATGTCCTGAAAAAGAGCTAATTAAAACAAATTCCCTGACACCAGCCATCCACAGAGACAACTGTCCTATCCAGCATTATAGCCACCCCTTTGCATCTCCATCACCACCAGGCTTATAAGCAAGAAAGCTGGTGACCAGCTATTTCTGTCTCTCAAGGAACTTTGTCATATGCTGGGATGTTCCTACACAGCTGATATAGGATTGCTATGTTTAGCCCTATAGGAAATTGGATACAGGGCTCTTGACATTCTCTTCACGTACAGAGGATATGGAACTGAGCACAATTTCCCCAAGCCTAACTGGAAATAGACGTGGGGGGAGGGGAGGGGGAACAAAAGCCCTTTTTACTGCTTTGCAGACTTCCAATTTTGTGATGATGCTACCAGGAGAGCTCAGTGAAGTTTCCACTCTGCTAGTCTTATCCTCTGTTTTGTATCCTCTTCCTTATTTCAAGATTCAAGAGGAAAAATAGAGGAAAGCAAAAGCCCAGGTATCTAAAGCTTAGATTTCTCCTCCCTCTGACCTCCAGTTTCAGAAGAAAAAGCTGAAGAGGTAGTTTGGAAACACCTCTGTAATCACAAGTGGATCCTAGGTCAGCTTTGCAGGATAATTCAACATGCTGCAAGACAAGATTATAGAGAAAGATTCACATAGGAACAGAAATCAAACAGACTTCAGCTTAAAACATGTAAAATGCTTAACATTAAAGGCAGATAAAGATGACCTTAGAGTGATGAAGTGGCACCTTGCTGTAGCACAAATAGATGGACACCTATGCACAAGTCTGCATTCAAAGGCAAAACAAAACATTGATTAGAGTTGGGAGATTAACTGTATTGGGACAGAGAACACTATTTCAGAAGCATCTATGCTTTAACCCACTTTATCCTACAGTACCAGTGACCCAGAACAATCCAGAACAATGAGCAGCTCTCACACAAGGCAAAGAGGAGAGGCTTATGCCCTACATCTGCTGGGCTTCCCACCAGGCTGCATCTGCAGCCCAACCCCGGTGCACAGGGATGGAGAACCTTGCCTTCCTCTAATTCCCTGTAGAAGCAAAGTCTGATTCCTGAACATTTGGCCCTTCCTCCCCAAGAGAAAAGGGCCCTGCAGAGACAAACCCTGGCACAAGAGCATTGCAGACAGGAGAACAGATGCCCAGAGGCAACAGGAGATTGCAACCAACACCTCCTATTTCAGAGCCTTTGCAGCACATCACAGCCTGAGCTGCCGTGATGAGCGAGGGAAGGGGAGCACCACTGGGCATGAAGTTCAGCGTCAATGTCAAACAGCCTCAGGCAGTTGGTAAGAGCCCAGATTGCCACTTAGAGAAAACCTCTTACTCGGCAGCCGGCTCAGAGGTCCCGCAGCTCAGGAGGAGGAGAGGAAAAACTGTACCTGCACTCAAGTGACTAGGAAGCTGATGAGATAGTGTTGAGTGAGGGATATGCGGGTAGGACAGAAAGGTTTGGGAGCAGAAGGACATGAGGGGATCATGCAGTAGGGAAAAGGATGAACATAGTCATGGGGAAGAGAATCTGAGGAGCAGGGACCTCTTAGCACATAAAATAACCAGCTAAAAGCTCAAGAATATCAACTAGCCAAGATCCTTCAGCTGCTGCAGTCCTTTTGCCTATTCATAGAGAAGAAAAAACAAAAAAAACACACACATTTATGCAAGTAAGCCCATAGGACAGCAGTGCTGCTCAGTGGCTGTTCAAATGGATCCTAGAGGACTTCCCAAGACAGTCACCAACCTTTTAAGAAATGCTGCTGGAAGAAAGTGAACCTGAGGGCACCTTCCTTTGAACTGCTTGCAGAAACTCAGGTGGGGCAAACAAAACCTGCCAAGATGTTGCTGTTAAAAACTGAAGCCCAGTAGGATCTACCTGGTGCATCAAAAGAGACTTCGGGAGAAAGACGACAACAGATCAAAGAGGAGACCTTAATGGGTTTCTGGAAGCCACGGGCAGAGAAGCAAGTAGAGGACACAAGCCCTGTGGGCTCCTTCTCCCTTATAAAGGAAAAGGTAGCTATGGGAAGGCCTGGGTTTGTACTACTGCCCACCTCAAATTGGCATTCAAGAGAGGTTCTCTTCTAAACGGGCACCACAAAAGCAAGGAAAAACCACAAAAGTAGGGGAAAAAAGCAACATTCAGAAGTCAGCTCCTTGAAGAAGGAAAAAAATAGCAAACCCCCCAGGAGAACTCAGAAACAAAGGTGTTTTGTAGCAGACAGCGCTATTTATAAGCTTGGCTATGAAATAAAGCTTCTTTTTTTATAGTAGAAGGAAAAATGAGCTTGTTTTCACCCCCAGCAACATCCTCTCCATTCAATGCCAGATGCTGCCTGGTTGGATCCAGCCAGTTATCACTTCCCTCTGTGCCATCCCTCCTTATTGCCACATCCCTCTACCATCATCCACTCAAGATAACACCAGGAGATCTATTACCAAACACAACATGAGCATGAGATCCTGAGCTGCAAACACCATTTCAAGAGGTCACACATCCCAGCTTTGCCTCCCCTGCTTGCTGCATACCCAAGGACAGTCTGCTCTGTTGGTCTACCCAGCACAGCAGATGTTCATGTCCTCCCCACCACACCCTACCATGGGCTGGTTCCAAGAGGTCACTGAAATCATTGCAAGTTCCCCCACCCCACCCCACCAAATAACTGGAATTAAAGCCCAGAATCATTTGAATTATTTGAATCTCAGGACTATATCAGTCCCCATGCTCAGCCAGAGTGACCTCCAGCTATGTATTTCTCCTTGCAACATAAGAAGCGTAAATAAGTCCAGCAGAGATACTCCATTTGAGCTTGCAAAGGCAAACACCTTCACCAGAACAACAAATAGCTAAGAGACTTGTTTTGCAGGTTAAACACAGGTACCCAGCTCCCTAGAAGCATCAGGAAAAATCAGAAAACAAGCACACTCTCCTGCTGTGCTCCTTCCAGCCCAAAGCCAGGCATTTGCCCAAGAAGCAAGGCTCCAGCTGTTATTGCATTTTATCTTCCAACTTGCCCAAAGTTTAGCTGGCAGAAATAACCCAAGTGTCCCACCAAAGCAGCGCCAGGAGTTGGTTGTGCAGAGCAAGGTCACACCCCGCCTACCTGGTTAAGGAGTCCTCCAGGCATGCTATTGCTCTGCAGCATCGTCTATCAACACCTTCTTGTACTGGCCATGGCCTGTTGCAACAAATTTGTACTTCTTGCCAGAAGGAGTGGACTGGACAGGAGAGAAGAAATAGCCAAAGTCAGCAGCTTTCTCCCTCAAATAACCAAAGCTAGAGGAACGTGATAGCTGCCTGTAATCCCAGAAGGCTTGGGGATCCTGGTGCTCTGCTGGGTTGGTTTCACCCATGGCAAAAGCCATTTTCATTCCCTGCACACTGGCAGCAATACAGATCCAGGAACAGACAATGTACTTCCATCTTCTCTCAGGCTGGACAGTTTGAACAGCAGCTGCTTGCTGAATTTAATAGCCATTCCACAGAGGTACCAGTAGGCACAACACCCCAGATCCATCTAGAAGCATTGATACTACTTTAGGCCTAACTGCAGATGTTTTTCTTTACTCTCAGGACTAAAAAGCATAACAAGAGCTAAGTAACTCATGTTTGCAGTTCAATTTTAGCTTAGAAGGCTTGGGCTACCAGTCCATTGTCTGAGAAGAACAAGCCATTCAGAAGACCCTTCAGTATTACTGGTTATGTGGATTTGCTGGTTACTGTGGATTTTTTGCCCACATTTTTGCTAGGACTGGAGCTATAAGAGCTCTTCCTAACAGTGACCTCGTGCATGCAATTGCATTGATTAGTTACAGGCAGCCCTTGTCTCTCTATGTCACTGTCTTCTCAGTGCTTCCAACCCAGCTAAGAGCCCTTTCCCTGCTGTGAAAAGTAAAGGACTCCTGCCCCCACACAGCTACCAACTTACCTTGATATTGGTCTCAGGTTTGGGATTGCCCTTCTGTTCCCAAAGGCTTCTTTTACTCACGATGTCCCCAGCCACGATATCCTGAGAAGATGAGGTTCTCATTACCCTCCACCACCAGTGGTGCTGGACGTGCCTCTGTTCACATCTCCAGCCCCATGCATCTGACCTCCTTTTACAGCTACAATATCACATTGTCTGACCTACAGCAGCTGCAGCTAAAACCCAAGACTATGAAAACTTCTTCCTATTCCCTGTATATCCTGTGTTTTCCTCTCTCTCGCTGTCTCCAACAAGAGTCTGGACCAGAGATCCCAGATGTTTATTTTCTTAAGTTTGTTAACTATTTAAGACATGTTAACATCAAGGCTTTTTTGGGCGGAAGGAATTTTACTCATATAAACACAGGCTTACAACCCATGTGTTACAGAACCACCCTTGCTCACAACAACCAAGAAGGTTAAGACCAATCCATAATATCCATTGCATTTTCCAAATTTACAAGATTTATCATCATGGTGATAGACCCAATATTGCTCTCAACAACCGGAGTTGAGCCCTATCTCCTGCAGGATAGATGTATGGTTTCCCCACCAGTGAATTTACCCCTATTTCAAAGGAGGGTCTCAACCAGCATCACAGAGGCTTTCCTAGCTGCACCACTGAGGAACAATTCGGCACCCTAGCAGAGTTTCTCTCCTGCACAAAGCACGACACATCCCACAGTTGCCTTACCTTACAGGCCGGGGTCTTCACAGCAGACTGAGCTGCAACCTCTCCAGTCTCCCAGAGGCTTTTTGTGCTGGCCACCATCATGCTGGTGGTGGGAAGGTCGAGAGAGGGCTGTCGGACGGGCTTTGGAGCCTTTGTGGATGTCTAGAAGAGAGATGGAAAGAGATCACCATTGGGGAACTTAACAGCTCTTAGCATGTTGTTTTTGTTTTTTCCCCTCTAATTGGACGTTCTCAGGGATGATGGGCTTTAAAAGTAGATGTTGGTGGTTCCTGCCGGAGGCTCTCACCCCACAAGCAGGGAACACGAGGAAACAAGGATAGGGCAACTCACTAAAGAAGCTTTCATGCTTTGGAAGGAGACAAAGACAGGAGAAACAGCTGCTCCCATCCAAGGGGAGATGTCTCAGTTGCCACCTCCCAGAAGGTGAGGCTGAGACATGGTGGTAGAGCTACACCCTGCATGGGGGCTCCCTGTAGGCCACAGACAGAGAGCGCAGCACCTCACCTCAATGGCTTGCGTATACTGCTCCAGCCTGTCGTCAATCTTCGACACGGGGAGGGGAGGCTGGCTCTTCTTGATGCTGTTACTGGGGAGAGGAGAAGAGGAATGAGGCGATGCCCTGGTGCCTCAGGGCGGCGGGAGGAGACGAGGGCCACGAGCAGCCTGCTCCTGCCCATCCTGGCAGCATGGCCCTCTGGCACCCCCCAAGCAGAGCAGGGGTCTGCTTCACCCTGAGCCTCACACAACCCTAGAAGTACCTTTTCTTTATCGAGCGGTTCAGAGATTCAGTTCTGTCCGTTATCTAAAGGGGGAGAGAACAGACAAATATTAGGTTTCTGTATGGGCCTCAGGTGGATGTAGGTCACCTTGGCTGACCGTATTTCAAACATTCCCCTTCCCTGCTCTCTCCCCCAGATTTGGGGCACTCAAGCCCACATTCTCATGATGCTCAGAAACAAACATCCCTTCTCCTTACTCCCTCAGCTTGAGGCTGAGGCACTTTGTTTCCTTGCCAGGAAAGAGAGTGGCAAGCACAGAAAGAGAGGGGGAAATTGCAGTTATCGCCAGCCACTGCTGCAGAAGAGGAGCCAAGCACCAGAGCAGCATAGCCACAAGTGACACTAGCTCATCCATACCAGAGGAGCACAGACAGGGCAGTTCAGCACGTGGAGCCACCTGCAAGGCAACCCTTCAGGTCAGGCCACCAGGGAAGAGAGCTTTGCACAAGAGCCTCCTGTGCAAGAGCGCTTTGGCTAAGACAGGAAGGCAAGCAAACACTTCAGACATGGAATAAAGGAAAAGACCAAAGCGTTGCTAAACTTCCCAGCTCTTTTGCGCCACAGAAAACAAGAATGGAGACAATCACTCTCAAGTCAAAGGGTAGTTCTTACAGCAAGGAGCAGCAACCAGATAACAAGAAGCCAAACCCTGTATGCTGCTGTAGGAAACATCACCTACCAAGGCAGCAGGTAAAAAGCAGCATTAAGTGCTTGCTTCAAAGATACGAGTGCTAAATTTTAACTAACCAGAAGACATTATCACAGGAAGGACACACTTAACACCCATACCGAAGAGCTCAAGGCCCGTTAGAGAAGAGCACAGCCACCAATAAATAGCACAACCCTTGCTAATAGAGATGTACCGAAGAGTCACCCTGCAGGGTTCCAGCACAGCAGCATGACAAATATCCCAGCAGCTCCTTCTGGGCAGGCTGTCCGCTTGCTGCCAGCTTGCTTCTCAGCTCAGTGCTGGAGGAATTGAAGCTTGCCTCCAAGCCACGGCTTCAAAAGATTGTCTTGCCCATCCCTCTGGGACACTGGTAGGCAAGGTGGCACCTCATGGGGCACAACAGCACCTAAATGGGCACTCAGATTCCCTGCCCATGTCTCAGCTTCTTGATCACAAGTATTTATCAGCAGGAAAAACCCAGCCAGCCCTTCCACAGAGGAGCTGTACATGTGCAAGTCATCCACAGGTCAAAACCAAGCACCAACCTAAACACAGAGGGGCCAAGGAACAGGCTGCAGGTGACAGGAGATCTCAGCATGACAGATGAGGGAAGGCTTGTTTCCATCTAGACTATTTGCAGACTATCTCCCTCTGCCCATTCAGGCAATTCCTTGCAACAAGAGCCGTGCATTTCTCTAGTTTCAATCACTTTCTAAAGGCCAGAAGAAACCACACTTGCTTACTTACCAACCTCAAAATTCAGCTCACAAGCAGCCTGGGGCTAAATGGTGCTGGTACACGGCTTCCACCTTGCTCCCACATACCCACTTCAGCCCTCTGAGCCCCAAACACCCCATTATACTGCACCCCAACATCCAGCTGTCCCAGACTTGCCCCTGGCCACCACCAGCCACTGCCGGCAGGGGAGCTCCCAGCCCACTGGGAATGTTCTCATCCTATAACCAGGATCTCTGCTGAGCAACCCTATGCCAAACACCTTCTTGGTGGTCAATCTGTGCAATTCTTAGGATTCACATAAAACCCTGCTAGCTGGGGTGTAAAGATCCTCCTTCCTTTGGAAAGATCCCAAGCTCTTATTTTTCCCAAACAGCTTTACTTTCAGCTTTGTGTATTGGTGAGCTCTGACATCACCAATATAAAAAACAGCAACTAGATTTCTAAACCTTTCCCTGGGCTAATCCTAGCAACAGCAGTGAAGCTCGGGTCAGGAAGCTGCGTGTGTTTGGAGGTTGCAGAGAGAGGACTTTCAGCACGTAACAGGCACTGAAGTGCTTCTCACATTTCCCCACTGGTCCCACTCTTGGTATCCACCTAGGCCACCCCCAGCCCACTTTTCAAACCTGACGTTATCACATGGCCTGCACCGAAACCCACTTTTCCTCCTTTTTTTTTGTTTGATTTTAAAAGGTTTCTCTGCAAACAGCAAGAATCTGATGATTGTAGGTGATGAAATCTTCCTCTTGCTGCTATTTACTGTTGCAAGAGGAAGTGCTCGTACAATCCTCCCTGCCCAGGAAATATTGACTAAGAAGCAAACAGCACAGATCTGAATGCAAACAGAAAAGCAAGGATAACACCAACAGCAGGTTAATAGGCTACCCAGGCTCCCCACCACTTCCTTAAGAGCCATATCAGCAAGCCAGGCTTAGAGAGACAAAAAGCCCATTGCTACAGAAACCTTATCTGTGTCTATTGTAAGAGCCACACACCAAAACTGAGGATTTGTGCTAAATGCAACACAGCCACGAGATCGATTCGAGTGGCATTAGAAATGGAAGTTTCACAAGAGCATCATCACATGTAAACGGGCAAGGCAAGGTGTTTCAGAGATCAGGAATCCCGATTGCTTTAAAGAGTTAATTAGAACGGTTAAGCGATATTTTCTATTTTATTGAAGATAGGGAAATTCCATGCTTCATGCTTTAAGTTTCCCTTTTTTTTTTTTAAACGGAAATTTTATTTTCTGATTAAGTTCACGTGTCATTTTTAACCAAAACTTAAAAGACCTTTTATTTGTTTTACTCTGTTCCCTGGCATACTCAATGAAGACTTAAAGATTCACACTGATTGGCAAAGCATACACAGGAAGGCACGGTTACAGCCTCCAACAGCATAAGCAGACAAAGCAGGAGGTCAACAACCAAAGATGAGGGAAACAGATTGATTTGCCCCAGCCTGTAGCAGGATTCACACCCTGTTTTGCCATAAGCCCTGGGACATTTTTCCCTGTCACTAGGTGCCAGAGGGGTCCCCAAACATAGACCTTGGTGGAGCACACTGCGGTGTGGTCAGAGCACAGCTCCTCCTCCTCCAGGCTGGTGGGGCTTGGGGCCTTCTGGCGTTTTTCTGGTGCTTCTTCCTCTTCATTTCTCCTTCTCTTCTTTTCCTGAGTGCAGAAAATGAACAAGCCAGGAAGCGAGCTGGTCAAAATGCTTAGAATGCAAAAAAGAGATTTTTTCCCACCACCCCCCGTCTCCCAGGCTTCCTGCTTTACACTAAATGAATACTCTGACACAGAAACTATGTTAACATTACCTCATTCTGGAACATCCAGGAAGAAGCTTGTGTGCATTTGAAAAAAATAATAAATTCAGAGGACTTTTGCAGGTTTAAGGTTCCAGAATGATGCAAAAGGGGCCCTTGCATCAGTTAAGGGTTCTTACCACTACTGAGATGGGAAAACAGGAGTTTCTCATTTCAGGCCATCAGGAGGAGAGCATCTGCCTTTATTCTAAATGGCAATTCTCAGGCCCCAGGAAGGCAACTTGGCAATGGCAGCTCCATCCCACGTTGTGCCAGGCCAGCACCACCTACATGGGCTGGCACAGGACAAGGCCTGGCACAGACTACCCAGAGGCTGCTGAGTTTCCCTCTTTGGGGATCTTCAAAGCCACGTGGACGTGGCCCTGGGCACCCTGTTGGAGCAGGGCTGGGACCAGATGGACCCAGGGGTCCCTCCCCACCTCAGCCATCCCATCAGAGCCAAGCTCCTCCTGATCTCACCTCCTGCTCAACTCTCTCCTCCTCATGCTGCTCTCGACATGTTCTTCCTCCTGGCACAGCCTCTCTTCCTCCCTAATAGCCACATTCTCCTCCTGGGTCTCCTCCAGGCTTTCCCGGTCCAGCTGGATCTGCTCCAGTTTGACCTCTGCTTCCCTCACACCACTGTCCTCTTCTTCATACGACTGCCGCGGGACCTAGGGGCAGGAGGAGAGGTTAAAGGACCAACATGTTGTTACGAGCCTACAGACACCATCAGGCACCTTCACAGGCAGCGGTAAATCTGTGTCAGTCCCAAACCTCACTTTTACCCAAGCGAATAAATGACACCTCTACTTACGTCCCTAAGGAGAGCCCAGAACCAAAGCAGTCCCAAAGCAACCAGGGTTAAAAAAATAAAAATAGTAAATAAAACAAAATCATAGCAGTTTCACGTGAGGATTCCTACAGCTCTCAGGGGCTGCAAGAAGAGACCCAGCAGTGTTTGAGCAACCCATTTTGCCAAAGCAGAGCAGCCCACGGTGAGTGTACAGAGCCAGCAGGAGCACTTAAACCCCTGAGCCCTCACAGACACACGCCAAGGTGCTATTGCCGTCTTATGGCCCCGGGCTGGAGGCCAACTTTCTCCTCCCACCTATTTCTTAGAAAATTGCCTGGGTTGCTGGCTAGAGAGCTGGCTAGCAGGCTGCTGCCAGAGCCCAGGGTGACTCACTGCTCCTGCCTCACTGGCCAGCAGCTCCAGCTCGGCTTTTCCACCCACCTCCCTGCAGCTGGGAAGGCAGCTTGCAGAACAGCCACCTTCCAGCCCTCCTCGCTGACCCCTCTGGAAAAAAGGCTGATGCATATGCTGGCTCGCTACTGATCATCCTCCCACAACTGCACGGTCACCACCAACAAACAGGCTCTAAAGGTTTTGCAGCCCAGGCGACTAGTTTTTAGCCAAGATGCCTCAGCCAACAACAGCTCCAGCTAAAGAGCAAGCTCGTTTTAAGAATTTTATGCCACTAGACACAATGCAGCATACTGGATGCTTCTTACATAGAGCAATTTTGTATGGGAGGCAGCGAGCCTGACCCCACTGCATCACAGCAGAGGGGCATCCAGCTCCCACCCTCCTGTATGGCTGGCTAGGGCACACATCTCCCCTGCAAAGTGGGAAACCTGACCCCAAAAGAAACTATGGGCTTGCACAAGCTCTCAGGGCACACAAGCTGTTTAGCTCCATCCACCGAGAGCAACCATCTCCCCTCCCTTGTTTGGGGACCAGAGCCTAAATATTCTTCAGATGGAAAAATAGGGCTTGCTCCATGTTCAGTTAAGAAAAAGGGGGTTCGGGAAACCCCACAGCACCACTTGACTCAGCACAGGGCATTCTGGCCAGACACACCTCCTACCTTCACTTGCACTGCAAGCCTGTCCTCAGGCAAGGCAGACAACCCAGGAGGAAAGACAAAGCAGCTGAACAGACTTTATAGGGCACAGCCACCAGCTGGGAAGCCCACCTTTTACAGAGACCCCCTCCAGCCAACAGCAGCAA
Organism: Cygnus olor; assembly: GCF_009769625.2. Taxonomy (NCBI): domain Eukaryota; kingdom Metazoa; phylum Chordata; class Aves; order Anseriformes; family Anatidae; genus Cygnus; species Cygnus olor. The sequence goes on along the minus strand of NC_049173.1, from coordinate 28,246,057 downwards.
CCTCTCCCGGGGACAAACTCTTTACAAGGGGGGGAAAAATAGAGAGGGGAGGGTGCAGAAAAGCAGCTGGGGCTGATTTCTCATTGCTCCCCCAGCTGTGATCATCAGCTCTGCTGGGAGGTGCTCATGGGGCTGCGAAGGGGAAGGTGCAGCTTGCAGTGTTTGGGTAAAGGAAGAGGTGATTTGTTTGCGCAGCAGTAAATATTAATATTATGCCTTTTTTTTTTTTTCAATCCCACGGGTAAAGAAGGGGTTGTGTCATCGGGGGACAAAGTTCCCCATAAAGCCACGCTGCTGGGACAGCTGAGTCACAGAGTTCACGTGCAGGTACATGGTGTCCAGGGCAGGAGTTAATCAGGAGCACTGCTCAGCTCAGTCAGGGGAGAGGGATGGAAGATGGATCTGGCCCTCGGCTCTTGGGCAGGGACACAAGCGTCCATCTGGGCTCTGTTTTCCACCACTGAGAGAGCAGTCGAGCACGAGGTGGGCTGGGGCCACGACACCCACTCGGCTGACATAAGCCAGGAAGCAGCAATAACTTAGAGCAGCTTTTTTAGGCTGCCTGCATTATGTTATGGGCCGTTTCAGCCCCTGCAGCAGCTCAGGTGGCTTAGATCCGCTGTTGTCACTCCTCCAAGCCCAGGCGTCCTGGCTGGCTGCCATTGCTTGGAGCGCAAAACTGAAGCCAAACATCCGCAAAGTCCGGGGCAGCCCTGCGTCCCTTCCTCCCAGGTACCCAAATCGCAGGCAGAGCGTCTGTCCCCATCCCACCAATGCTCCAGCCTCCCGTCTTGGCATGTACGGCAGGACCTGGCCTTGGTCACCTCATCCTGGGGATGTTGGTGGCTCCAGCTCTGCCCTACCCACCTCTGTTTGCGCTGCTCAAGCTTCTGGGACCAGTCGCTGAACCCCTCGTCCTCCTCCAGCTCTGAGGGCCCGGAGGGCTTAAAGTCATAGCTGAAACATAGCAAGGAGGAAAATTAGGATGAAAGTGACACAAAGGACCCGGCTAGCTCAGTGTGTCCAGCAGAAGCACCCTGCTGCCCAGTCTCTGGGACAGGTGAGCAGAAATAAGAGGCACAGCAAAATGAAGAAGTCTCATGGTTTTCTTCTGCACTGGAGCTCATTTAGACCAGAGGTGTTTCAGGTGTGGTTTCTGCTTGCCCTGTGCCTGCACGCGGCCCCCAGCAAAAGGAACCAGCAGGAGGCAGCCTGAGCAGAGCGCTGCATTAGGAGGGCAGGAAAACTCAAGTGTTCGGGCACAGGCTCGAGTCCTGGGCAGATCCTCACGTTCCCATAGAGCTTTGAAGCAGTCAAATGTGCTTCCAAGATGCTGGCTCCCCATCTGTGAATACCAGTGCTGGTCCTGCCCCATCTGAAAGCGGCATGAAATAAAGGGTGAGGATGAGTGCTGCAGGCGTGGCTTTGAAACTGGGGCCCTGCCTTGCCGCACAGCCAAATATCTACATGGGCATTCCTCATGCTGATGATTCGGGGTTGAGCAGGGGACCACAGCCCAGCCTTGCTCCACCTCACGTCCTCCCCAGCCCCTCTCTGCTGGCTGCAGTTCAAGCTATCAGCATGCTCAGCAGCCCCCCATGGGCCAGGCTGAAACCCAACTGCATCAAAAGCCGCTTTGCTCCCAGCTCAGAGGGAATGGCTCTGTGTGCTGGAGGGGAAAACTACCCCCATCTTTCCTAAATAGGAAAGGAGAGAGGAGGAAACATGTCCATCCTGCAGCACGCTGCCCTCCGGCCCTGGGAGCGCGTTCCCAGGCTGTGATGACAGCCCTCTGCTAGCACATGGCCCCGGCCCACAGACAGACAGACAGATGGAGCAGCAGCCCTCTGGGGTCACACAGCTGCCAGCACCAGCTGGGCACGGGGATTGTTGGGGTTTCCCTATTTCTTTCCTTGCATTCACAACAAGAACTGCCACCCAGGTGGGGCTGCAGGTGGGCGCCCATGTAGCAAGCATCAGCTGGAGGAGGTGGCTTCACGGACACAGGGCGGTCACATCCCCTGGGAACGGCAAGTAGGGTGTGGAGCCCATGGATTAGTCTAAAATTCGCAGATTTGAAATAAGCATGAACAAGCCTTTATTACTATTATTTTCTTTGCCTTTCTGGGCTTTTAGGAGGTGTCAGGAGATGCTTTGCCTTCTCCATAACCCTGGTGGCTAGAGACGCGTGTCATTAGTGGTGGGACTCGGTAGGTCAGGCTGGTGATCCTGAAGGCCTTTCCCAACCCCAAAGCTCCTATGATTCTGTGATTTCTGTGGGATTCAGGAGTCAACTGACCACAGGAACTGAAGGTCTCCAAAAAACACGCACCCTCACCAGGCTCACCCAGAAGGGTAGCAGGGAGTGGGCACCCAAAACTGCTGCTCAGCCACAGCAGTTTGCTGGTTATTTCCTTTTATTTTATTTTTTAACGGGGGAAGGGAAGAGAGCAGCGATGCAGATAGGGTGAGTCCCAGTGCGGGAAGCTCCAGAGGAAGGAGGGGACGGTGTTTACATGGGAGAGAGCACAGATTGCCAGCAGGCTGACCCCGGCTGCCTGAGCGAGCCCAGGTGGCTGTCAGCAGCTGCAGAAGGAACCAGGGGACAGCCGGAGAGGCAGCAGCATCCTTCCCACTGACACCAAAGGTACACGTGCGGCTAAGGCAGGCGCTCCGGCACTCAATTAAATTCAGGCACTGCCAGCACTTTTGTGTCTGGGGCCGCTCACAGCACCCCCCAGTAAATCAGAGCATCTTATCAGCTGCTTCAAAGACCTCCACAAACTGTTTTCCAGCCCCTGTGTGAAAGGGGCCGGGGCGGGGGGGGAGGGTGAATAATAATTATTACTTTCCAGATATGCTGTTTGCTTTTAGGGCAGATCACAGTGGTTTTGTCTGCAGAACATCACTGGGTGCATTGCCATAAAATTTTGAAGCTTCTGTACAACAACAACAAAAAGTCCTGAATAATTTGCAAAATACCTGAGGAAAAAAGAAAACAACAAATCTTTTCATGGGAAAAAAAAATGTGCTTTTTTACTGGTTTCCTAGTGAAATTAAGTTGTTGCTCCTCTTTGGTGGGTGCTTTGCGATCACAAACCCTGCCGTCTTGCAGATGCTCTCCCACTGCTGGTGCAGCATCCTCGATGGAAGAGCAGGGAGCCCAGCCAGGGGAGGCCCTTGCCCCCAGCCCATGAGCTACCGAGGGGCTGTGCATCACACCTTCAGCCATTTGGCTTTCGCTGCCCAAACTGGAAGCATGATCCTTGTTTAACCTGGGTTAAATCCCCCCAGACCTGCTCAGGAGCCCCTCCACCCCCCAAACTGCTTCGAACAACAGATGCCCACCCCGTGGCTGGAGGGTTTTGCTGCCGGGATGTATATATGGGGGTATTTCTTACTGGTTTTCCTGTGCTGAGCCTGCGCTCTCTGAGCAGGAGCCGGTGCCGTTGAAGCCTTCCTCTGCCTGGGACCTCAGCTGCTTCTCCCGCTCCCGCCGCCGCCGCTCTCTCTGCTGCTTCCTCCTCGTCTTCCACGCTCCACTGCGCTGTCAGCCTTGCCAAAACAGAGGGAAACCCATCTCAGTGCCACTGTGAGAGCTTGAACATACTGGTGATAGCCCCCCGAGCTGCTCAGACACCCCTCCGTGCGGGCCGGGGCTCCGCTGGGTGAGTGCTCCCAGCACGGCTGTGACGGTGGCCATCCCGCTGCAGCCTTTGTGCTCCTTTTCCAAGGACAGCAATTCCAGGAGCACGCCAGACCCTTGGTGGAAAGGACTGGTTGCCTGGGACAGACTGGTGTGCAAGTTATGGGATGCACAGGAAGAGACAGCATCGTCCCTATGGGCAGCAGCCTTGGTGTGGGGCACTGCAAAACAATGCCTGCGAGCGGCAGGTCTGTGCCAGGGTACCCGCTGCTGATGCTGCTCACCCCATCCCACTCACCCAGGTCCACAGCAGACTGGGAGGGCTATTTCCCTGTGTCTGCAAGCCTGCTTGCTAAGATGCTCCTGTACAAGGTGTGCAGACGGCAGCAAGGACAGAGATCTGCAGCCTTCTGCCCGGTGCGGGCACACCAGGGGGCTGCTCTCCCTGTAGGACAAACCCATTCGGGAGGACACAAGATGCAATGTCAATTCGGACCGGGCAAAAATCTAATGGAAAGGAATTTATTTTTTTTAAAGGCCCATCTTGAGTGAGTGTGGGGCATTTTCCAGCTGAGCCCAGCTCTGACAGCCTGAGCAGGGCAGCGTGATGGGGGGAACACAGTGAGGATGCCACGGTTGCCCCTCGAGAGCAGAAAACTTGCCCTTGCGTCACTCATCTTGGGTGGGTCTTCTCCTAAATGCCATCAGGTGCCTCTGGCCACACTTTCCTCTCCCCCCACATTGTCCCTCTCCCTCGATGGGAACAAAGAGCCGAAGCCACCCGAGGGGCGGCCAGGTCCCCTCTGCCCCTCCTCATCCCCCACTCATATTTATTGTTTTCCCCCTCTGTTCCCATAGAAACCCTTGTCTGTGGGCCTGGCAGGAAGCCACCGTGTTGTTGTTTTATTTTTTGTGTGCACGCTTTTTTTTTTTTAATATCTAAATGAAGTCATTCATTAAACTCTGCCACGATCTCCCTCCCCTGTATGACAGCTCCAGAGAGTCTCCGATTCCGAAAGGCCCTTAACCCCCTCTCGCCTGGATCGCCCCTCTTACAAGAGCGAGGCCCACATTTCTCCCGAGCAAACCAGATTTTCTTGCAATTCCAACTCCCCAGAAAGCTGTTGTAGGGGACTGTGGTGACCTGGGGGGGTCCCATCTGCATCATGCCAGCTTCCCACACCAGCATTGGTCTGCAGCCCTCTGAGTTTCCCACTTGGATGTGACTAATTCTCTCCCCATGACCTCACCGGCTTGCTATTCTGTCGCTGCATCTTCTGAACGGGCCAAGGACAGCGCCGGGGCGACTGTTTCGGGGAGATGCAGTTTTCTGCAGGGTGGGGGAATGTCTCAGCTCCCAGTGCCAAAGCAAGCTGGCATCCGAGTGCCCGCGGCCATAAGGCACGCGGCTCGGACATGAGGACAGTGGGTGCTTCTCATACACTTTGGGCACAAACAAGTCCCCACCGAGCCCCTCCTTGCCCTGGGTTCAGAAATGCCAGCAAACACCTAAAACCACTTTATCAGCAGATTCAGAGCTCTCTTTTGTGCTCAGACAGGCTGGCACCAGAGCAAGGTTTAGAAAGTGATGCTCTGGGGCTCAGTGCTCAAGCCGACAAGGAGAGGGAAAGTGATTACTCCTTTCCAACTGACCTAGCAGCACAAATATTTGTTTTCAATTAAAAAATAAGCAAACAAGTTAACAAACAAAACCTTGGCAAAGTGCTCACGTTCGGGTCAGCTACAGCGGTTTGCTGAGCTGCAAACTGACCGTGCCATCTCAGCTTGGACAAGCCCAAGCCTTCATCAGCCCCCTCTGTGTGGAGGGGTTGGCTGTGAAATTTCCTCTCAAAGCAAGAAGGTGGAGAGATTTCATTTCAAAACGGTTCGGTTTTCTTCACAAGGAGGCATGGTCTCCTGTTTTTTTCTCCTTGTTGCACAACCATTTTTGCCATTTCTAGAAGCCATCACCCAGTGCTTCGGGAGGCCTGGACAGGCTGGTGGCGCGTAGCTCTGCTCCAGATGGCATTTCCCCAAAATTGGGCGGATATGGGAAGAACCAGGCTCATAGCTGCTGGTGGGACCAAGAGCTGCCCTTGTCATTTAACCCAACACGGGACAAGGAAACCCACAGTGCTGGGCTCACAAGGTGAATTTACAGTGTGCTCCAACCCAAGCAAACTGCCTAAATAGAGGGGGATTTCTCTTCCTGGGGAGGCGAGGAAAGCCTGCAGACCTAGGGCCGGGCTCAAAGCACCCAGGTCCAGATCTGGCTACGCAGCCACAGCTGGCCAAACCTCTGGGATGCTCAGAGTCCTCTGCCTGGGGCTGGCTGCCCGGTTCAGATCCAGCTCTTGACCTCACCTCCCGCTGGACCCCCAGCCCAGGGAGGAGTTTTGTTTCCATTCACCCTACCAAACACCTCCTGCAGAACAGATATGGGCATCCATGCTCCACGTGGCCACTAACGCCTGCTCCAGACAAGCCAGCATCTCTAGGAAGGTCACATTTCCTCTGGGCCATTCCTCATGGGCACTCGAGGAGCTGATAATACACAGGCGAGGGAAATTTCTGGCACCAGCCAAGCTGTGTTTAAGGGAAATGCTGCAGACTCGAGGAGTCTTTTGCACGGCTCGCAGCTCAGAGGAAGTTTTGCTGGCCCCAAACCAACCTTCAACACTAAAGCTAATTCCAGAAAGGAAAGCGAAATGCCTCCCGGAGCCTTTAGGCTTTGCAGACCTGTGCCAGAACCCAGCAACCCTCCACCAGCACACTCGACATTCCTGTCTCCTGAGCTCGCTGGGTCCCAGGCCAGGCCACTGTTGACTTTGGTGGGTGCCCCTGTCGCGCCGGCTGCCCCCGCATACCCAGGGTTCGTGGGGAAAGAGGCTTTGGGAACGGGATTTAGGAGGAGTCATGTTCAACCCCTGGCACTTCTCAAAGGGCAACTTGGTGCAAGCCCTACTGCTGCCAAGGGTAACACCACCATCACCTGCAAAAGCTGCTGTGCTTTCACCTCTGGAAATGTCCCGTGTGAGAAACAGGGCTGCATTAAGGGGAGAAGGTGCCCTGCGTCCCCCAGCAGCCATCACATCATCCTCTTCTGTTGAATTTCAAGGAAAGGGAGAGGAAGATGCAGAAACCTATGCAAGGGCCCTTTCCCTTCCCACATCATCTATTTCAGCCCCTGTTGCCTTGTCACGGGGCCAGCCACAACCTCGGTGCCCTGTGGCCCATCATGGAGAGAGGATGGCATGCTCAAAGCAAAACTACTTCACTACCATCCGGCAAACACCTACAGAAGCTGCCCACCCTTATAAAACTGAACATGTGCTAGGACTGTCCCCAGGTTCATCCTGCTGCCAGGTAGAGCTGCTGGGCTTTATTTCATACCACATTTATCTGCAGTTTGTAAAGCATCCAGGCGTGACTGCAGGGGTCCCAAAGTGTACAGCTCACCCTTGTCACCTGAAATGGAAGAGGACACCCTCAAGAGGCTACAGAGGAGCACCACAGAGTTCAGCATCTCTACCCTTTCCAAAGACCTAGGACCCAGGTCTATTTCCACGTACCAAGACACCTTCAGAAATCTGTCCCCAAGCCCAAGGGCTCATCCAAGGTTGCCACGAAGATGCTGGTAACTCAGCAGAGGTCCAAGCAGCATCCTGACCTCCCCTCCAAGGGCTGCTGCTGATCACCCGAAAGCACAAGTGGCCTCTGTGACACAAGGCTCACTTTCAGGCTGGCCAAATGTCTGTGATGTGGAAATCCCCGAGTCAGATGGCAAACCAGTTCGGTTTCTTGATGGACATGTTTCTGGGGCTTAGAGGTAATGTGGCTTGATAGCAAAAAGGGGTAATCATCCATCCGCCTGGGTAAGGAAGGGGTGTGGATATCGGCACGATACGAGGGACTGGGAAAGAAATAAAACCAGAAGCTATGATGTCACAGCCTGTAGTTTATTTCAGCCCAGTCTCAGGGGATATGGTGATTCCATCTCTGAAGGATCGCCGTGTCATTTGAAGGCAGCCCGCGACGCTGCATGAGCCTCTCCCTCCCAAACATTCATGTAATTCCTCAGCTGCATCGCTCCGGCCAGAGCCCAGGCTGCAGGGTTTGAGCAAGAAAGGGGGTGCAGCGAGGGGAGAAGAAAGGCAAAAAATGCATAGATGCTTCACCCTAAGCCTTTTTCTCATACCAAACCTCCCCGCCCCATCCACAACCCTGCAGCCTCAGTGCTTCCCACTCCTGTAAATCGCGGCAGGCAGCTCGGCTCCCGTCCCCGCTGACCCGCGGAGCTGGGGTGCGGAAAGGCGTCACGCAGGGGCTGATAAGGACACGCCAAGGCATCTGAGCCGAGTAAGATACAGCCTGCGCTTTCATGAAGCAGAAATGGAAGAAAACCCTAGCCAGCATGGCAGAGACCTAGCTTCCCCTTGAAAATTAAAGCAACTCTTTTTTTTTTTTTTTTTTTAAGTGAATCCGGATCTTTCCTTGCAGCAGCATACCTGTTTTCTGCCCAAAGTAAAAAATGCAGCTACACAGCCACACGTGCCAGGTATTCCTGGCACCACCCAGAAGGTGCAGGTGGGACCAGCCCCAGCGTGCAAGGTCCCTGGGAGGGGAAAAGCCTGCACAAAGATGGACCATACAGAAGACAGGAGCAGAAATAGATGCTGCTGTTGGAGTTACAGCATCTCATCACCAACACCCCAAACCTGGACACAAACTCACGCCACGGAGAAGCAGTGGGTCCCTCCCCTACCTATGCCACGGGCTGGGAAGCATCCCACCAGCAGCACTCCAAGCCTGATGGAGCAAGCCTGAGGCCAGCGCCTTTAATAACCCATTTTTCTGTATTTTTTAATCATTTTTAACCACAGCAGACAGACTCCCAACAACTCCTTTACAAGATGATGGATTGCACCCCCAGGACCGTGGGTCCTTAGCACACAGATATGCTGGTGCGGTAATGCATTAACATCACCGGTCTGGAATTTGGAGGCAGAGGGGGGAGAGAAAGGGCTGGGGCTGGAGCCCTCCCAGCACCCTGCGCAGGCTGCAGCGCTCAGGAGGTGTGAGAAATCGGTGCCGCATACGACCCCGAACCATGGCCTTTTCTCACGCTCCCTCTATCTCCGCTGCAAGGTTCGAGAAATCGGCGTCTGCCTAAAGAGGAGGAAGTCTGGGCTCTGTTTTTGGAAGGGAGAGGCACGCCAGAGGAGAAAGCAGGCTTGTCAGGGAGGGTCAGATTGGCTTACTTAGCCTGTGTATTTTTTTTGTCTCTCGATGAGGAAAGCAAGCCTCCCCAGCCTCGCTGCCTTGGCTACCTCCTCGATACACTCATGCTGCAAAGGATGGAGGATAACAATGCTTTGCCCCTGCTTGAAACTGTGATTTCAAGCAAGATTCATATCAGGCGTGCTGCTGCTTACAGCGGGGCTGAGCCTCGAGGACCCACTGGTTCGACCACAAGGCATTTGTTGTAAGGTCCTCGGGGATGCGATTCCCTCGAAGCCCTGCCGCCCAGAGCAGCAGGAGGGAGTTTCCTGACGGAACAGTGACAGGAGACAGCAGGGAGGCCGTGGGAACGCGCTGTGCAGTTCCCTGGGAGAGCTGAGGCTCAATTTGTTTATGGCTAGTGCTGATGAGTTGAGCTGCAACAGGAACCAGGGCCCTCAACAAGCCCTCAGCCTCTGCTGTGCCTTCGAGAAAAAACAACAGGTTTTGCCCCAAAATACTGATTGCAACTCTTGTTCTTAGCCAAGTCACGAAAGGTGGGAAAGGGGGAAAAAAAGCCTCGGGAAGCGGGAAGCCTGTTGTCACACAGCACCCCAGCATCCTGTCCATGGCCCTTGCTGGCCAAACCACCTGCAGATATGCATGGTGGAGCTTCACCCCACCTTCACCCCCTGCAGCTCCCCAAAATTTCCATCACCTCAAGGTCAGGCCCTAAACATCCACTTGCTTTTGGGTGAGTAGAAGCCAGAGACAAGTGAGGCACAATTGGTCTAAAAAGAAGCAAAAAGCATCAGCTGGGCTGCCAAGCTCCTCTTTCCTTCCAGAAAAGGAACATTACACCGCATGGCAGTTGTGGTGCTCCTGGCAAAGCAAGCCCCAGGGCAAGGAAAAGCTGGGAAAGCATCCCCATGGTATGCAGGGGGCTGGCTCAGCCACTGCCATGGGGAGGGAAGGATCTGCTCCCCGCATCTACCCAGGGAACACAGAGGTGAACATGAGCCCAGAGAAGCTGCAATAGCCCCCATGATACCACCACCTCCCTTTCAATGAACTGTGGCCTGGCATCAACCCCCCCAAAAAAATCTCCTTCCCCTTCAAAGCGCCATCCAGCCCTTGCTCTTTCCCAAGCAATTCGAGCTCCTCATTCCCAGCTCGGCCCCAGGCAGATCCTTGCTCTGGAGGTCAAGCAGAAATAGACACCAGAGCAGCATCTTCCCTGCTGAGACACATCCTGGCCACCTCCAGGAGACATCATGCACGGACAGAAGGGAAAGCAAACGCCCGGATTCCCATTGCACCGAGCATTACAGTCACGACATACATGGAAATTCAGGGAGCTGAGGGTATTTTAAAGCTGCCCCACCCCGGCGTGGCTATGGGATCGTGACCACGTCCAGCACGCTGCACGCACGGAGCCTCCATCACCCAGTTTCAGGGAGTGGCGCAGCCGCCAACGCCCGATTTACAAAGAGGCTGATTTGTGGGTTAATTAAACAGCCATCTTCTTTTGTGAAACACTTGAGACTCGATAAATAGAGGGAGAGAAATTCCGGCAGGAACTGATAATGAACTGAATGGATCGACATGACAGGCGCTGGATCCCTATCTTATTTATAGGAATTCATTAGAAGGATAAGGGGAGAACAGACCGCGATAACGAGATAGGGAGGCTTGTGTTTGTAGAGGACTTCAAAAATACAAAGTCTCTGGCGAGCGCAAGGGGTTGGTGCCGTTACCTTGCTACAAAGGGACAAATATTTCCCCAGGGAGGTCCCAGCAGAGAGATTACATCCGAGGGGGGACGTGCAGGGGAAGGAGGGAGGCAGATAGCGCTGCATGGCCCATCCCTGCCGAGCACCCCCCGCAAAGCCACCCGTGCCCTGTGCCTGGGGGAAGCGAGGCACAGAACGGGTTCATTTTTTTTTCCAGCCTGCCGAGAGGTGAAGGATGCTCCCAGGGTGCTGTCACAGCACTTTGTCCCGCTTGGCTCTCCAGCACATCGACCCACCCCAAAGCAAGCCTCAGGGAAGGCAAGTCCCTGGTTAGCCCTGACAGACCCACGGCTCCCTGTAAGCAACACAAAAGGTATATCCTCCCGAATTTCGGTGAGCACAGTGCAAGCCAACAGGTCACCCCAGCAAAGATGCTGGAGAGCCTCGCACCAGGCTCAGAAGGGAGCACGATGCTTGGCATGGAGGAGCGAAGGGTACATCTGGCACCGCAGGGAAATCCCTGATGCTCCAAACAGCCTTTTGTACTCATCTCCAGGTCAGCTACGCACTCCTGCACGTCAGAAGAGCTTCAGACCTATGAAGCATAACCACGCAGCCTGCGGTCACCTTGGGACAGATAAAAGCAGAGCAGAGCACAGTCTTCACAGGGATGTATCTTGAAGCCAGGAGCCTCGAGGCAATCACAGACTGAAGGAGCTTGCACAAGGTTGCAAGCTCCCTGGACAGCTTAAGAGGGAGAAAATACAGCTGCAAGACAGGCTGTGAGCGGAGCAGAGCCTGCCTGCTCTCCTGTTGATTCCTGCGAGTGTTAGTGGAGTTATTTGGGCATAAACAGCGGGTTAAATCCCTTGCACATCTTCACGCCCTAGCTCCTTCCTCCTTCTCTATAAACAGGGATGGAATACACAGCCCCAGAGCCAGACCTAGCCAGATGAAATAGAAACCCCGCTCACGACAAAAGCCATCCCAAAGTTCCTCTGGTAAAAGCCCCTGCACATCTCCGGGACACAAAAAAGTCCCTACTTGAAGCAGGAGGAACTCGGGGACACGGTTACGGAGGGGAAAACACCTCTGGTTGGGCTGTGCCAACTTTGGATGCCACTTGTGCATGTACGAAGCATGCATGCCTCCCTCCTCATGCCCCTTCCCCACCCCAGGGGGCTGTGCCCAGACCAGGAGGTGGCAGGGATGGGGTGCAGTGGCTCTTGGTCCCAACCTCCCCCACCCAGCAAGGAATTCACTGGGGTGAGGTTTGCAGCCTGCATTACCAGGGAAATCCCAAACCGCCTGGGAACATCTGTCCCACCAACCCCGTCTTCCACCACCAGCAGCACGAGGGAGCCTGGAGGTGCCCAGCACGCGGGATGTGAGCCCGGCGCTCCCTAATTCCACCCTCCCCTCGCTCGGGGGCTCAGTTAAATATAAAGAGGGGAGCAGCTTGTCTCTCCTGCCAGGGAAGGACACAAGGGACAGCACGAGCTGCCCCAGCACCAGCTGCTGCTGGTCTCAGGGGGGTATTTCCAGCCCCGGCTCAAAACCAGAGTGAGCGCATGAGAGGGAATCCCAGCACCAGCAGACAATGTGGCCATGCTCCTCTGCTCAGCCTGGGCTGAGAAAAGGAAAAAAACCCAACCCTGCCATCCTCCTCCCTGCCCCGGTAAGGAAGAAAGGTTCCAAGCACTATCGCGATTAATTGAATCAAGGGCACAGCGCCAGCTCGCAGCCCCAGGAGGACCTGGCCCCTCACAGAATTAAGAACGCACATCACAGCAGGCACGGCACAATGCACATTTCGGGGGCTGGGGGGTAAAAAAAGGAAAAAAAAAAGCAGCCGGCTCAGGTGAGTGTCACAGCCCGGCCGTGCTTAGTTATTCCAGTTGTGTGCTCCTGGAAAAGCCATCAGTAAGTTCAGATCTGCTTTTCTCATATTGCTCGGGAAGGGGGGGGATCCATTTGCCTTCCCTCCAGCGCACCGCGAGCGGTCGGGCTGGGGACCAAATCCAGCTGATTTCAAGGGGCGCGGAGCCGGCTCCCGGCACAGGCGTCCCCTCCGTCCCCTCCGTCCTCCCCGCGCCCACCCGGCCCCCGGGGCCGCGGGGCCGGGGGCAGGTGGGCGCTCACCTGATGAGGTTCTGCAGGCCCTGCTTGCTGGAGTTCCTCCTCAGGATCGCGCTGGTCATGGTGGCCAAGGCTGGCGGCTCCCCTTCCCGCAGCTCCCGCCCGGCGCCGCACGCCCTCGCTTCTCCCCCCGGCCCCGTCTTCAGGAAGTTCTGCAGCTGGTTTCCTTTTGTTTCTGCGAGCCCCCCCCGGCCCACCCCCTCTTGTCTCCTCCACCTCCACCTCCTCCTCCTCTGCCTGCTGGAAATGTCAGGGAGAAAGCTTGCCGAGAGCAGCGCTGGATACGAGGCTGGATGCTGCCTGCGAGCGCAGCACAAAGCCCAGCGTCCCCCCCCCGGGCTGCTTCCCTCTCACTTCTATCCCTCCCTCGTTCGTCTTCTCCAGCTCTTCTCCCTCCCCATTTACCCCTTTTTCCTTTTCTTTCTTTTTCTTTTTTTTCTTTTTTTTCCCTTTTTTCCTTTTCCTTTTTTTCCTTTTCCATTTCCTTTTCCTTTTTTTTTCCTTTTCCTTTTTTTCTTTTCATTTTTTCCTTTTCATTTTTTTCCTTCCCCCCCACCTTACCTCCAGCTTTCCCTCCTGCTTTCCCTATTACAAAAACTGGGAACAAAGCCAGCCTGGGTTTGTGCCCTCGGGTTGCAGCTTGCACTCAGGCAGCCCTGCTCTGTTCACATCGGGAGAAGTCTCACCTCCCCACCGTCCCCGTGTGCCCAAAGACAAACCCAGAGCCAGGTTAATGCCGGAGGGGCTTTAGCACTGGGAAACCCTGCGCCAGGGGAAGCTCTTCTCAGGAGATGAGGCTAGCAGCTGGATTTTGGGGGCTACCATCAGGCAGCAGGAGGCACGCACCCTGCTTCTGCACTCACCACTCCTTGCCTGCTCAAGTGACCGACTCTGCCGTGCCTCAGTTTCCCCAAGCATTAAACAGAGGGAGAGCAAAAAATAACCTGGCTTGCCTTCACGAAGCACCAGCACTTCAGGAGGATAAAGAAGCACGTGAGTGGCCGGTGAAGGACTGGGAACGATGTCACCTGCCAACACCGCCTGCCCGCCTGCCATGCTGTCAGATACAGGTGACCGCTCTCGCCTTAATGCTGCCTCATCATGGGAGCGATGTTGGAAAAAATAACAAAATCAGTCTTTCCTCCCTCACCTGCATCCCCTGGTCCACGTGTGACTTTGGGGGGAAGTTTCTTCCATACCAGAGCAGCGGGTACCTGGACTGCACCTACCAAGTCCCAGCCCTATGTTAGCCCCACAGGCAGCGGTGCACATGGCACAGCCTGCCCACCTCCTCCTCATCATGTCTGTCAGGGGGGACCCCCCTGCTCTCACCCTCACCTTCCTTCTGCTCTCAGCCCCCTCTCACCTTACTTACACATTTCAATCACTTCTGCAGAAGTGCTTCTTGAAATGGGGAAGCTGCCCGTGAAATACACCCAGAAATCTCAATAAAAGGAAGTGCGTTGAGCCCAGATCAGAAGGATGTGCCTCTCCTCGGCTTCATTTCGAAACAGTTCATTATTTTTTTCTGCAGGTATTTACCAAACTTCCCCTAAGCGATCACAAACCAAGTGAGCACAGACACTGATCCCGGCCTCGCTCTGTGGCCCCTCTGACGCTGTCACACTGCGTTTGCTGAGCTCGGGGCTGGGGAGACGATGCAAGAGATTCACCACAAAAGGCCTCTGTTGCTCAAAAGGAGCACGTCCCAGCCCTACAAGTACTTACAGAGTAGTTAGGTTCAAGCCAGAGGACGTTCCTCTGGGCTTCATCGCCACTGTCCCCATGCTCCGAATGGCACATGCACCTACAGGGCTTTACTTTTCAGGACAGGACCCGTCTGCTGGGAAACACCAGGAGGGAAGCAAGGAAGAGCCCCCCACATCGCAGCTGGAGGAAAAGCAGTCCCACAGCACCATCCTGCAGAACAGAGGCACTTCTGTCCTCTCTCCTCCCGCGCTCGCCGCCCAGCCCAGGTGCAGCAGCCTGTATCTCACCACACCGCCAAGAACAGCCCCAACCCCACAGCTGCACGCCTCCTTTCGCAGCAGCAAACCTCCTGGTCCCACCAGGAAGCGGGCAGGAGCGCAGCGGACACAGGAAGAAAAACAAAGAATTAATTCATCTCCTTTTTTATTACTTTTCGGTGGGGGTGCGTGGCACGCGCTTAGGAGAACCACCACAAATCCCCGCAGCAAACCCGCACCCCGATACGGGAGCTGGGATGCCCCAAGCACCCCGACAGCCGCTGACAGCCACCGGGGAGCTTCCCAGGGCTGCTCCCAGCAGCAGGGTCAGCGGAGAGGTGAGAGGCCAGGAGGGAGCAAGGCGGGCCGGGCTGCTGCGGGAAGGAGGCGGGAGTCCCCGGGAGATAGGGCCACACCAGTTCCCGTTAATTACACAACCCTCTGCTATGTAGGGCTGGTTGCAAAATCAGTCAGAGGATAACACATGGTCTGGTGGGGGGGGAGGAAAAACTAGGAGAAAAGACTCCATTGCTAACAAAGAAATGCATCCGAAGCAGTTTTCCCCAAATACTCGGCGATGCAAGCAGTACCAGCCAGGCCAAGCAGCAGCATGGGCTCCAACAGGCAGCCGTGCTGAGGATTGGCCCTTTGTAGGGCCAGCGTGGTCTCCAGAAGCCGTGCCCGCATGTCAGAGGGGGGATCCCACCCAGAGCAGACCCCCCCTTGCAGGAACAGCCTCTGCTGCTCCAGCGTGGGCCAAGCCCTGCCCAGCAAGGGCGGCTTTAGGGCCAGAAACCCCGCAGCCTTCTCCCTGCCACCCAACCCTCTCTGCCCATCCTGACACATCCCAGACCTCTTCACCATGGGCAAGCCCCACTTCGAAACCAGCACCTGCCCAGCCTCCCAGGAGCCCCATTTCAGCGGAGAAGGGGCCACCAGCTGGCGCAGGCAGCCCAACAGCCTGATGAAGAGGGTTGCCTGTGTCCCCTCCGTCCCCAGTTCCCACTCGGCACGCTCCGTCAGCACTCGTTTTCGGGCAGCCAAGCGCAAAAGCCAGAACAGGCAGGCAGAGATAATCCAAGGAAATTGGGCGTCTAGCAGCCAAGAGCAGCACAGTATCTCCTTCTCAGCAGAGCAGCCAGTTGCAAGCTCCAGAAGCGTGCTGTCAAGAGGGCCGTGCGTCTCGTCGGCACGGTTAGCTGGGGTGCTGCGATTTCTGGGGAGGGAAGAGCAGGGTCGGAGCGCTGAGGACCTGCCAGGTCTGGCGACACTAGAAAACACCTGGGGTGAAGCAGGGGATGTACAGCCATGCAGAGGTGCCACCAGAAGGCAGAGCAAGCCCTTGGAGGTGGGATCAACCTGCCCTGCCTGCACCCGCAGCTGCCTCTGGCAGCGGCACGAGGATGCTCCCGAGCCAAGGAGTGACCCCAGGGCAGGCAGGGAGGGGATGCAGTGGGCAGGGGCTGCCCTGGCAGGGGCTTTCTCCCAGCCCACGTACCCCAAGGGGCAGCAGGGCAGAGGAGGCGGGAGGTGCTCGGGAAGGGCTCCGCAGCAGGGCGCCTGGCCCTGTGCTCACCCTGCAGCCACGTGGGGCGGCACCACAGGCGAGAGATGTCGGGGGCTGCAGGGGGTCTGGCTCCCAGGAGGAGCACGTATGATTGTGGGCCGAGTCCAAAGAGTCAACAAACACCATGTCAGGAGTCTGAGGAGCTTGGCTCGGGAACAACGATGACTTTCTTCCTATGACATCCAGAGAAGCAGAAACAAAAAGGAGAGAGAGCTGGAGCTGGAAGGAGCAGCCCTCATCCCTCATCCCACCCGCTGCCCTCTCACCCACATGCAGGACAGAGGAGGGACCCATCCTGTTCTGTCCCCTTGGAGCATTTTATGGGCAGATCATAAGCCCAAAATCCCACGGCGTTTGCTTCATCTGCCAGTGAGAGGGGATATGGGAGCCTGCAAGCATGGTGAGAGACGGTGTTGGTGCTCCAGGAGCAATACAATGAGGAAAAGGAATGAGGGGACCGAGGGAGAAGGGAGCAAAAGGAAAATGAAAGATGGGTTTTAAAAAGGGAGAAGGAGGGCAGCAAGCACTGGGGGTGCAAGCATGAGCCAGTGCAGCACCATTAAGAGCAGAGGTGGCCAAGCGACTCTCCCATGGTGTGGCGCTGCCCCATGCAACGCAGGCACTTCTAGCAGCCGCTAATCCCTGCCTCACACTGCCAGGCTGGTTCTCCTGCTAGGGTTAGGTGGGCTAAGGGATAGGAAGGAAGCCCCAGGCATCATCTGGCAATTCCACTTCCAAGCCTCACGGGAAGACAGCTTATCCCAGCTCGCAGAAAGCCAGCATCCATCCATGCCTCCCCTGCTGGAGCCGGGCAAAAAGATGGAGCCACCATGGAGGGGCAGGGAAAAGTGCTGGGGTGCATCCAAAAAGCCTGAAGGCCAGCACATGCCTCCACCAAGTGGGAAAATGGTGATTAATTCTGCAGAGCCAGACCTCATACGGAGCTGGAAGGAGCCTTTCTGCCATTAAAGGTGGATGGATCCAGAAAGATGGATTGGGGCAAACACAAGCAGAAGCTGCATGCAGGACCACGTCAACTGGAGAGGAAAAGAGGAGCGAGAAATGCCGGCCTGAGGAAGGAGAAGCCCCTCAGAGCAGGGGAGCACACAGTGGATAACACATGAGCCTTTCCTCAGGCATAGCTGAGCTCGGGCCCCGCTGCTGTCAGCTCCCTTACGGAAGTTAAGTGGCAACTGCAAGGAGGCGCCTGCTTTGAAACCGTTCCAGCAGCTGGTTTCAATTATTGCTTCCGATTTTATTGCAGGGGGGGAGGAACTTTGCCCTTCACAAATGGATGGCAGTTGTGGTTGCTTGGGATGTGTCAATAGCTCAGGGTTTGTCAATGTTAATGGCTCCAGAGCAACCTTTCGTTGGAAAGGAAACTGCTTTTGCAGCGAGAAAAAAGCACATGCATGCGCATGCACCGAAGGAGAGATCATATTTTCCACCCCGTCTGGCAGGAGCTTGATAAAACAAATTGCACATAGTGTCTATTTAGCAGCAGCAAGCAACAGATACCTAGGGCTGGGAGAGGGGTTGCTTGGTAATGCAGAAAAAATCCCTAGCAAAGGGTTCGTTTGCAAAATGAGCTTGTAAGGGAAAGAACCAAAGACTTCCAGCTGATGCAAACTGGCACAGCTTCACCACAGAGAGTGGGGTGGTGCTGATACACGCTAACCAAAACATCGGGCCTGTATTTCCATGCAATAACAAGAGAAATCCAAATAAATCCAGCTCCAAGTGAACCAACCCTTGCACATCTCAGACCAGGTGCTCCTGGGTGGCTGCAAGCTTTCAGCCCCCCGGTGCCAGTGGGTCACCAGTCCCTGCATGGGGTTCCCTTTGGGTTCGTTAATAAATTCAGCCCACGTGTTTCTCTGCCCATGTAGTCCCTGGACAGCTCTCAGACACGGGGCTGGTGTGAAGCTCCTCTGCGGCAGGGCAAATCCACGTAGCTCCGTCTCCAGACGCCGCTGCTCATCCCATACAACCCAATATTGCACCGTCAGCACCAGCCCTGCCTCCACGCCAGCAGCACACCCCGCAGGTGACTGAACGCAGCCGATAGCAGAAGATGCCCAGCCCGGCAGAGGATGAGGATGGGTGCTGCCAGCCACCCTGCCTGCGTGCTGCGAGCCCCCAGAGACCCCGCTGCAGACCTGCCCGTGAGAAAGGCAGCCCCGAGTGCTGAAACCTGGGATTAAGGCACTCCGGCAGCTGCCTCGCACATCTGGTGCGTGTTAGGAGAGATACATGGCAAGGAAAGCACACACGGGCGCCAAGCAGAGCTAGTTAACCCCTTGGTAGCTGAGCCTCCTCGGAGCACCCAGGCAGCCCGAGGACAGGGATACCTGCTAAGCCTCAACCCAGATCTCAGCAGTGGTCCATGCTCGCTAGGTGATTTGGGAACTCAGCAATTCAGGTGCCTAAACATATGTGCAGTGCCATTGGAGATGCCTCAATCTGTGTAAAACACCTGCTCAAGGCCTGGCAGGTGTCACACAGGTCCGATAAGAACTACCTGTAGCTGGCACCCAACAGAGGGCAAATATCATGGTTAAGGCACCTCTTTCCCTTCGCAAACAAATGGCATCCTTCCAAAGGATGCTGAAACACCTCCCCAGGGGGTCCAAAGCCTCAGTCCTGGGAGGAGCATGTCAGACTCGGGTTAAGAGAGCAGAAACCTCAGCCACAGCTATGGGAGGCCAAAGCTCAGTCCAGACTCCTGGTACTCCTTGTGGCACGGAGGGACATGCTTTAGTGATGCTGGACAAAGGCCGAGCAGAGCTCACCCCCTCCTGGGGTGCGGCCAAAGGATGCTGGAGGGGCTGGGTGACCCCATGGCATGGGCTCCAGCAGTAGGGGGGCTGGCAAAACCTCCTGGATTGGCCCCAGGACACCCAGCCCCACAGCAAGCTGTCTCCAGAACCCACAGAGAAGGGAATCCCACAGGCTTCAGAGCCAGATTTCACCCCAAGTGTTTTTAAACCATTTTAAAATACACAGTTGTGTTTTTTTGTTTGGTTGGTTTTGGTAGTCCATGCTCAGCTAACCCCTCTGGCTAGCACATCCTTCAGTGATTAAAAAAAATCAAATAAAAGCTCCTGGGCAATCCCCTATTAACACTCACCACCCCTAAACCCCCAGCTTTACATTGCAAAATAGGCAAGACAAGCCAGGGTTTCCTGCAAGGAGAAAGGGGCAGCAAAGGCACCTGATACGTCCCTATATTTAGAGGCAGCTCTTCATCCCTTATGCCCCTGCCAGAGCACCTACATCTAATATGGAATGCTGCAATATTGCCCAGCTTCATTAGAGCTTCCAGCTGGAGTCTGCTGGCCCTCCCCTGTGTGTTCCCCCACTCTTCTTCACTCCGATGCTCCCAGCTGGGTCAAACTCGGAGCGGTCACCCCGTGCGGGGCTCAGCCATCCCTCCCCAAGGAATCCCATGTGCCGAGGGCTCTCCCCATATCAGCTTTCCTGGCCACCTCCTTCCAGCCACGGGTATACTTAGCAACAAGACTCATCTTCGCAGGGACCCTCGAGACTCCTCTAAGGATCTGGAGAATTCAAGACAGCTGGGGACAGGACGTGGCTGAGCAAAGCCTGGGGCTTGCTGGTGCGGTGGAGCCCTTCCCTGGGTGCTGACCATACAAGGGCTGCTGAGGGCTTCCTGCAGCTCCCGGGAGGGCAACCCCACAGGGAAGGTAGCAGGGACTCGGGAGAAGCTGGCTTCTCATCTCTGAGCTCCTTGCTCTGCAGCTGGACCTGCTTCGTGAGCCACGCTCAGGTGGCCATGTCCTGCAGGGCAGGCTTCACGTCAGGTGCACAGCCCCGAGCCTCCCCAGAGAGCAAGGGCAGCTCGTGGAAAAGTGTAACTCCAGCTGGTTTTTGGTGGCGTTACACCAGCACAAGCAAGGTTCTGCCAGCATGCCTCCAGTCACACGGGGACAAGGGGTAAGCTGCATCCAGGCTGGGATTGCCTTAACAGTTATACAAGTGTAAGCCTTCCCTACTGTAAATTCCTCCTCTATATACGCTGGGCAGATTTCAAGGCTCATTAAGCAAACCCAACTCCTTTTTTCCTCCCCCATATCTCCAATGTATGCATACATTGCCACCAGAGAGCCTTGGGATTGGCTTCCCTGGCAGCTCCATCCCACTGCTCCCTCCTCCAGCACTCCTCACACTGTCTTAGGTGCACTGCCCTGACTCCATCTATCCATCCATACACTGATGGCCTTGAGAAGAGCTCCTGCCTGAGGTGAGGAGAGCAGAGAGCTGAGCTAACCACAGGCATAGAAGAGGTAGCCCCAGGCAGCAAACACAGACTTCCTTCCTCCCTTTGCGGGGTGGAAATTTTGAGAGCTTGGCAAACATGTAAATAGCGCAAGCAAAAGGAGGAGTTCAGAGCTGCACATGAAACCAGTACACAAATCAGGAGGGAAAGCAATTCTCCATTTTCTTAAACCAAAAAACCAAAAACTACTTTTGTTCTCTATTTTTTTTCCATCCATTAATATTTCATTAAAATTCATCTGAAGGGAAAGGGCTGCACCACCTTTAATCAACATCCATGCACACACTTTATCAGCAAGTTTCAAAAAGACTTTCAATGCTATAAAACAGGTGCCTTCCTATCTGTTTATCTGAAGCTCCAGGAGAAAACAGAGAAAGGAAACACCTAGCCCTGCCCCACCAGGGACTCCTGCTGCATGGCCCTGGTTGAGCCAATATACATGCACCCATTGAAGGGGCTCAGCCACCCCAAAAAGGCTCCTTCCCCCTGCAAGGCAATGAGCACTGCCTGGAATTACACCTCAGCACCCCCCCCCCAGCAGTAAAGCTTTCCCCTTTGTTTCTGCAGGCAGCTATGCACTGAGGCTCCAGCACCTTTTTGAAGCCTCCAGTCAAGCCTTCAGCCAGGGCTAATTGCTGTCAGGTGTCAGCCCAAACACTCAGTGCAGCCGTTAGCAATAGGAGATGACACACCTTTCCCCTCTCCTTGTCACTCAGGGCTGTTTTTTTTCTCTCGACGTGAAGTGTGCTGCCTTTCAGCAGCCTTACGGAGAAATGCTAATGTGAGCTTTGAAGTTGGAGGAGAAAATCAGGCAACCCCCAAGCTCCAAGGATGCTCAGCCTGACCTGGCTGCGTCCAAATCTGAATATTTCTGTAGGATTCCTCGGCCAAGACTATCACTGCCTCCCCCTATTGCAGACAGCTGCAGTTTGGTCTCTGCTGCTGGTCTTTTTCCCCTTAACCCCAATGTAAAACTGCCTGCTGTGGAGTGAACAGAGTACGAATTTTACAATCTGTTGATAAAGCAACAAAGCAGACCGGAGGAATGGGGAGATGTGTAAGCTGACAAAAGACAGCAGCCAGCCTGAAAAATGTCCAGGTTAATTCAGTTTAGAGGTGTAGTGGACACAAAAGAAATCAGACTGCCAAGGCAGCGCCACCTCCCAGCCCCATCCCACAGCCACGTTAGCTCCTGGTGTCACAGATCCTGAGCATGGTCCTCCAAGCAGCAGCAAAGGCAGCAGGTGAGAGCAAAAGGGGTCTGGATATCCCTCCTGCGAGGGGTCTGGCTTCCTCCCGCCTCCCATCTCCTTCCCACCAAAGTCACCACCTGTGCACGCACAGAGAGGACACATCCTGCAGCAGGGTCTGCCCCAATTCACCTTAAAGATAGGGCTAATTTCAACTCTGGAGCACCACGCAGGCCCAGGTCTTGGAGCCAGACCCCTTGCTGGACTTGCATGGGGCTGGAGTCCAGGTTCCCTGCTGGATCAACCCCCCCCAGTGGCTTTGAAGTTTGAAGGAGATGGGTAGGACCTTTAAGAAATCTAAGGCTCTCCCTAGCTGGAGGGCCTCACCAACGCCCTGCCAGGGCATCTGATCACCTTCATGTCCCATGGATCCTCTTCATACCGGCCCCGCTATCCTTCTTCCCCCCCAACACCTCCCCTCCCAGCTCCCCATCCTCCCAGATTCATTGCCACTGGGCTCCCCAGTCCCCAGGCTTCACCTCTCGCTCTCCTGGTGGGATTCATCTCCCACTTGGTCCTCTCCTCCTGCACCCTGGTGGCACTCCTCCGAGTCCGACATCTCCCTCCCAGACAGCACAGTGTCCCCGGGGATGGCTAGGGGCTGGGGGCACAGCGCGCGAGGGTGCCGCCACCGCCGCCGCTTCGCTCTTCCTGCGCTGGGCAGAAGTGAGCTGTGCCGGAAACTTTGTGGGTTTTAGGGGGGATGGGAGAAGGCAAATTATTATTTTTTTTTAAAAAGTTCAGATTATTTTAAGGTTTTTGCCTCTGTCGGCAGCCTCGAAAGAGGGAAGCGCTAAGAAAAAACTGAAGGGAAAGGGAGGAGCATGGACATCCCCCCAGCAGGGAGAAGGGTAACCCACCGCTCCCCATGGCCACCCCTGGTGCTGGCACGGCTCATATGGGGACATCCTGCAGCCCTGAACCACAGCATCCTGTGGTGCATGGGGCATCATCGTCATGGCACGGAGGTGGTCTGGATTCGACACCTCTCACAGCAATAGCCTGCTCCTCTCCGGGTGCTGAGTGTCTGCTGCCCCTCCTGAGGCCTGCAGCCCTGGGGATGACTGCTTTGCACCACCAATGCAGGCTGCATGCCCCCGGTGCCTGGGCATAAAGCTCCTGCCCCCCATCCATCACCCCACATGGAGAGGAGCCACAGCACAGCACCACAGGCATGAACACCAGTTCAAGGACTGACCAGAGCCACCAAGAGGCCACCAAGAAGCACCCAGCACAGGGCTACCACCTCCTGACCCCCACTCGGCCCCCGCTGGGGAAGCAGCAGAAGCAGGAGGAGGTAGAGCAGGCAATGATATCATGCTGTGGCCTCACCCGCTTCCTTCCTCTGGCAGATGGTTCCTCACCACCCCCAAAATCTCCAGCCCTCCTCTGCCTGCCCAAGCAGTGCCCAGGCATGGCAGCTCCTGTGACGGGGCAGGCCGCGGGTCAGAGGATGGAGCTTAGAAGAGAGAAAATGTCCCTTCCTACCCCATCACCACGAGATGGAGGCCAAGAGGAGGGTGGCAGGGGAGCATCCCATGCTGCTGCCCACCGAGCACACCAGGCCAAGGCAGCCCTCCTGCTGGAGATGAGCATCCCCAGGGTGGTCCACCATCACCACAGCACAGAGCCTCCCTGTCCCTAGCATGGCAGGCGACATCCCCTCTCCCACCAAAGCTTTATTTACACCGCTGCTTCCAGACTGCAGCTCTGCACAAACCAGGGAAACAGCACCCGGCCAGTGGGCTCGATGCGTGGCAAGGACTGGTTGGGGCCGGGGGTAGGGGAAGGGTGGCCATGGCCATGGCCGTGTCAGGAGGGGATGGAGGAGGGTGGGAACAGCAGGTGTGAGAGAGAGCGTGCTTAGGACTCGCCGGCCTCGAACATCTTCTTCCTGCCCTCCATGCCAGACTTCTCCTCGATGTTCTCCTCAGTCGCCCACATCGCGGAGGTCCTTCTCCGCAGGAGGGGATGGGCACGTGGTGGGATGGCTCCGCGGGGTGAAATATCCCCCAAGCACAGCCCCTTCACCCCTCCGGCCATGGAAACCTCACCACAGGTTCTCTAACATTTCATCTCCCCTGGACAACCCCATGTCAGCTAGAGGAGCCCAATTCCACCCCTTCTGTATGTCTTTTGGGGCTGCATGCCACATTTTTACACTGGGAGCTGGAGGAGGAATTATGGAGCAGGAAGGACCCTCACCCCCCACCTTGTCTATCACACAGGGAGGCGTCAGTCCCCAGAATCAGGGGCTGATGCCTGTGTGGGAGAGGGAAGGGGTACCTTCTCCGTGTCCTCCTTCTTGACTTGCTTGAGGTTGGCCCGGAGGTCCATGCAGACCTTGTGCTTGGAGCCCAGCAGGGCGCGCAGCATGGCGTCTGCCGACATGCGCACCCGACGCAGGGGTGGCCTCTTGAACTTGCCCCTCAGGTCGAACAGCTTCTGGCTCAAGTCCTCCAGCTGTGGGGAGGAGAAGAAGGGGCAGAGACAGCCCGGTGTGAGTTTCATGCACCGGCAAGAGGCACGGGGAGGAACAAAGGATGAGCCGGAGGCTCTGCCAAGGCAGCTACGGGATGGCCCCGGGGGACGCTCACCTCCTTGGTAGTCTTCTGTAGCTTCACCTCTGTGTCGTACCTTTCCTCATCCACTGACTCTATCTTGGCATGCAGCTTTTTGCACAGGTCCTGGGAGGAAAAACAGAGAGGGATGTTGAGTACTAGGACATGCAGGTTGTTCCTCTCCCCAGACCTCTTCCTTCTCCTCTGTCTCTGAAAGACCCCTCTGCCTCCGAAAATCCCAAAAGCTGGAGGAGGACCAGGCCATCATTCAAGACCATCTGATCCTGGGTGGTGAAGGGTGGCCTGCAGGTGTAAGGATGAAAGAGGTGTTTACCTGAAGTTCCTGCATGGATCCTGGGAGGGACAGAGGAGGGCAATGCTCTGCCAGGTAGTTTTGCTTTTCCACTTCCTTAGCAGCTGCTTCTTTTTCTATTTCAGTGGCAGCGAGCTGGAGCATAGCACTCTGCAAAGCAGCGGGAAGGAGGTCAGCATGGGGGTGGGGCAAAAGGGAGCTCCCCATGGCCAAACCACCTGCATCTCCATGCAGTGGGGATTTAGGGGGACTTCTGAGAAGTTCGGGGGGATGCTGGCTCCAGCCTCCCCCAGCACCAGAGTCCCACTGTGCAGAAGGCTCCCTGTTAAGGGCAGAAAAGTGCACAGGGGACCCCACGTCGTGCACCATGGCCTTTCCTAGGCAGGAGAGTGCTAAGGGGAGCTGGCTTAGGGTAAGAGATGGGACAGTCAGGACACAGCTCGCCCAGCTCAGCAGTGTCACCTACCTTCAGGTGCTGCCGCCGGGCAGTGGCTGCCCTCCTCTTTTTCTGCGGGAGGGAAAAATGATAGAAAAGAAGGTTACAGTGCGTACATTCCCCCATGAGTTTCCTTTCCCCATACAACCCCGCAGCTTGACACACATTTGGTCCCCAAACCAGCTTCATCTTCCCTGTGATGCCAGGTAAGAAATACAGTGCACTCTCAGCTGCATGAAACCCTCACAATTTGGCAAGCCTGGGAGAGCTCTCCTGCCTTTCTGCACCCGCGGTGCACTAGATCAGCATCAGCAGGTCTCCTGCTCAGAGAAGAAACCACAGCCTCGGTCCACCACGGCACTGCAGCTGTGTCCTCAGCCCTTCAGCCAGAGGACAGCGAGCCTGAGTGTGGCTGGGGCAGGGAAACGCACCCTGCATCCGACATGCAGATGTGGGCGAGTAGAAAGCAGCGCTTGGGTGTCAGTCTGCTACGTACAGGAGGAAGTGGATAAGGATCTGTGGAGCGAACTGTAACCAAATCTGACAGATTTTGCATGTACAGATGGTGCTAAGGCCCTCCTGACAGAAGCCAAGGGCTCTGCAGATAAAAGGCATCCAGTGCAGAGAGGCAATGTACCACTGACAGCAGGACCTTGCTCAAAAGGTTCTGGACGTGGGCCACAGGAGATCAGAGCCCTTGAGGACTCCAAGCGCAGGCCTTATATTCCATCTGAAAAGTGCTACCTTAGCAAAGAGTGCCCTCCTGGCCTTCCCACTGGGCTTAGTGGGCAATCAGAGCACCTGCTGGACATCAGCACTGTGGCACAGGGTTTGTGTGCTGCCCTGAAATCCTCTTCTCTAGGTGAGGACAAGCTCTACCTCGTGCTGTTTTGGATGTGTGGGGAGATGGAGGATGGGGCAGCTTGCTCAGAGGAGTTATGGAGCCACGCTGGGTGACTCAGCACCTGATCTTCATTGCTATGGCTCCTGCAGTGACCTGAGGGGAGTTTGGGGTCTAGTGCTGACTTGGAGGCAGCCCAGTGCAGGATCCCCTACTTCTGCCATGACAAAGCCCTTGCCCTGCGTTCCCACGGCCATCCCCGGACTTCAAGGCCATCCCTGCCCCAGTGTCCCCTCGGCATCCTCCTGCTGGCGGAGGAGTTGCAGCTGCCTTCCCGGTGGAGGATCTGTGAGGCAAGGGCTGCAGGGGAGCACCGCTGAAGGCAAAGCCCGCAGGATGCACTTACCTCTTCACTGGTCAGGTAGGGTGGGCAGACAAGGACGGGGAGGAAGAGAAAGGGGAGAAAAGGCAGTTAGCATCCCAATCAGAAACAAGCAGAGGAATCTTAACAAGTGTAAAAAGCTAGCAGCTGGATGAAAGTGTTTAAAGGCCAGCGACATAGTAGAGAGAGAAAATGGGAACTTACTCAGACATCTTGCTTTAGATGGTTGTGAGCCTGCAACGAAAACCGAAAAATAATTTACAATTATTCATGCTGGTGTTGGCTCTCTTGGGTTGAGAAACAAAGCAAGATTACCCGAGACAAAGAAAGAAAAAGAGGAAGGGGTTTGCTCGCATGTCCCAACTTCTCCAAATTCCCATCTCAAGGGGAACTAGGCTGAGGTTTGTAGACGAGAGGCAAGCACGTGCCAGCTCACGGCCACATTTGCACTGGGACAAATGGTGCCAGGCCAGAAAAAGAGATTGTGACAGCGAGCCCTGCAGGGGTGATTCTTCCTTGGACCCCAAGATGCCACTTTATGCAATGAAGGAAGAGGGGGAAAAACTATTTTATATCTGCCACTTGACTCTGTCATACAGTTCTCATCGCATAGGGCTGTAGCAAACTAAATGCAAATATTTTGAGCTTCAACCTCCCTGTCTACAAATGGGGAAAACAGCACTGCCACGCTTCATGGAGGAGACATACCCCAAAGACCATGAAGGCTTTGGGCACTGGGAATGAAACCGGGCAGCAGCCGCAGGTGACAAGGACGTTGGAGGATGCTACTGCCAGCGCACATATGCACTGGATGATGAAACATGCACAGATAATGGGACACAGGGCTGAGAGCTCTTGCTGAGCTGGTGAAGGTATGAACAGCTTCATCAGAGGATTTTTGCATTTGCTGGAAGTGGAAATTTTACAGGCACAACTCAGCATCTTAGGAAGAGAGGGGAAAGCACCTTTGAACGTCGTGCTGTCATTTCCCCATAAATGCAATCGTGCCTTTCTATCAGGGCAATATTTCCTGCTTGTGTCTGCTGATGGAAGGGCGCAGGAGCATTGGCCAAGCCCAAACGAAGCTGCTCCCTTGCAGAGGAGACAATCCCCCAAAACACTGCAATCTGCAGGCCTGGGAGGTGAAGCGTTAATGGGGTCGGTGCCCGAGGGAGGAGGTACAGGCTGCAGGGCCAAGCTCCCCCAGGAAACTTTATCCTGGAAAATGTGCGGGCCCATCACATTACTGGGAAGGGGCGGAGGGGGGAAGAAAAGTGCTTCTAAAAATGGCTGGGGAGCTGCACAAGGAGCTGCAGCTGTCTCCTCAGACGGCAGCCTGGCCCTGGTGCCAGGCCCCGTGACTTGGGGTCGGGGCGACGCAGGGCGACAGCCACCACCGCAGGTGGACGAGGAGCAGGAGCTATTTTTGCCGGTGTTCCTGCACCCCACACTGTGAGCGCCAAGGACGGGAGGAGCAATGCCAGGCTGGGCTGAAATCACCCCCATGACGCTGCCAGTCTGGATGATGGTCCTTGTTTTGGGGTCTCCTGGTGGCGAGGGTGATTTTTGGGGAGAAAAGGGCTGCACAGAGCGGAGGGGTGTGAGTGGGGATTGTTGCGGGGTGCCGCAGCCGAGGATGCTTTTTCCTATGGTCCCATGGAAGTCAGCATTAGGGGGCTTAGGGCAGAGAGCAAAACCAAGTGAGGATGAAAGCAAAAAGAAAATGCAGCTGGGAAAGACAGAGGGAGGCCCCCCGCTGCCAGACCCTCTCCAACAGGCAGAGGACGGAGGTGGCTTTGTCAGCACCCCTAATCCCCCCAGCAGGTCACCCCACCCGGCCTTCACCTCCCCAAAACTCAGGTGAGTGAACCTGCTTCCCCATCACCCCCTGAAGAGCAAGCCAGTCAGTAAGAGACATGCAAAGCAGCTCACCCAAATCCGCAGGAGAAAGACAGAGAGCCCCGCTGGCCGGCCAGGACTGACTGGCGAGCCGAAGCAGCTGGCTGAGTAAGGAGGTATAAAAGGGCTTCTCGGGTGGCTCAGCAGAAAATCCACCTTCTCTTTAAGGGCATGGAGACCTTCTCAGACCAATGATGTGCAAGAGTCCCTGGTGCACCTCCCTTGGCTGGGGCAGGCGAGGCAGCCCCGCAGGAGAGGAGCAGCAGCTCTGCCTGCCCTTGGGGAACGTCGCAGGAAGGAGCTGCGGATCGTGCATCGCCCGCCCCCCCCAAAAACCAACCAGTGGCAGTGTGTGGAAGAGCCATCCCTGAGGGAGCCATCCAGCACTGGCATCTTTTTAGACTCAGTTACCACACAGGGAAACATTTGCAGCTCCTCCCCGTGAGAAATATTTCAACACAACTATATATTTATTTAAAAACAAAACCCAAAATCTGCTGCTGGCTCACTGCAGCACGTGGGGAGCACCTCATGCTACCAGCAAGAAAGGCAACCCCAAGTCTGCTGAGGGGTGCCCCACACCCACATCTCCATGGCCCAAGCAAGAGGCAGATGGAAATGGCACTGGAAATATTCACCAGCCCCATCCAGAGCACATGTAGTGTGTGTGCACGCGTGTGTGTAGGGGATCCCATGGAGACAAGAGCCCAAACAGCTCCTGCCCTCCTCCCACAGACCAGGCGCTCCCTCCCCTGTAGCCAAGGGATTTTGAGCTGATTCAGACACGGTCAGGACAAATTTTCCTCTCACATCATACAAATATCAGCAAATCTGCTGCTGCAGCCTTCCGGTAGCATCACGCGAGCAGTGCTGCAGATGCTGCCAAAGACGACGAAGTTCTTGAGATGGGGCTGGGGTCTTGCTTCGGGGTCCTGTGTGGGCAAGGATGGGTCTGCTCAGGATTAGTCCCTCAAACATCGAGAGCTAGATGGCTCAGGTAGTGAAATCATCACAACCCTCCCACGGGGCAGGAGTCTCGGTATCACTTGGTGCTGGCCTGTAGCTGGGAGATACCCACAAGCACTCCTGGGGTGTCTGCTTGGCCCAGCTAAAGCCGGCTTCTCAGAAAAATAAAGAACGGAGACTACAGTGAGTGCATTTGGGAACAGACAGCAGCCACCCCCAAACGGTCAGCTGCAGAGGTCACCCAGTGAGGCACAGCTTAGCCACTTCACTTTTCCTTCATACTCACTCCAGGAGAGCCACGCTTGACCCTAAAGTTAAACCAACTCTTTATTACTCTTTCCAAAGTGTCTGCAGCCATTTTCTTCAGCTCCCCATGGAACTACACCCGTTCGGGCCCCTGCTGGCTTAACAGACAGCTCTTGAAGGAGAGATTGAAACCAG
Source organism: Cygnus olor (assembly GCF_009769625.2). NCBI lineage: Eukaryota > Metazoa > Chordata > Aves > Anseriformes > Anatidae > Cygnus > Cygnus olor. The sequence goes on along the minus strand of NC_049173.1, from coordinate 28,216,396 downwards.
GGGGTGATGGGTTCAAGAAGTCCCCAGGCCCAAGGAGCTGGGTTGTCTCCTCTTCAGCACCCTGGTAGCATCAAGTGGGCAGGGGCCATGCGGTGACTTCTCCGGCACGACACCAGGTGACATTAAGCCTTGTTTCCAAGGATGATATTGTCAGGAAAAAAAAAAGAAAAAAGAAAAAAACCACAAGCAGCCCAACAGCAGTAGTGCTCACGGTAAAAGCTCAGCAGGATGACTGAGGAATGGGGTGGCTGACTGCCTTTTCCCCAGATCACATCAGACCAAGGCACATAGCTCCCACCCTGCCCAGGACGTCCCCTCCCCTGGCGTGTCCCCAGGAGCTCCCCAAGCTCTACTTCTGCCACAGCACCCTAGGAGCTGCTGCAAAGCAAAGCCATCACCTTTGCATCCTGTGCCAGCACTGTCCTACACACACCCCAGCTACAGTTTTCTCTTTCCGCATGAGATGGGGTTCAGGTTATTTTCCTTTTGGCTCTTCTTCTTCAGGGCTGCTGGCAAACAGCACAGCCACCATGTCCCATTTAGCTCCATGCCATCTTCCTTGACAGGGAGTGCTTCAGGCACACCAAGCTGGCAGTGCCAGGCTGCAGGGACATCTCCAAAGCCACCAGCAGGTCCTGATGGTGCTCCTGGATGTTCAACGGGTACCGTGCCCTCACAAACCCGTAGGCTGCCAGGAGTCCCATGCTGTGCTTGACCATCAGGTACTGGATGACACAAGTAGGACCTAAAGAGTAACCATCCCTGCAGTGGATGAGGACACGCTTCCCTTTCTCCATCGAGGCTTCGATGCACTCATTGATGTCCAGGAAGCAGGGCTGCCCTATTTCGTGATGACCCCCGTGCAGGGAAGCCCTGATATCGACCCTGAGCCGTGGCCAGCTGTGCCTGAAGCCTGCCCGGCCACAGGTGCAGGGGATTGCTCAGGCTGCGGTCCCTGGGCAGGGAGCTCACATCGATGATGCTGTCGATGCCATTCGTGCACAGCGCCCGCCCACTGTAGGCGGCGTTGATGTTCCCCAGGTAGATGCAGTCAGTTATCCGACTGATGATGGGTCCTGCGAAAGGGAAACATGCAGGCTCCTCTGGGTTGGGGCCAGGGTGCTCTTCGGGATTCAGGTTCTTCTTCTTCCAGCTCCCTCTCTGAGGTTTCTTGGGGCCAGCGCAGGGCAGAGGGATGGAGCCAGGCTCGGAGCCCTGTGACAGCAGTGAGAAGAGGGGGAAGCAGCTGGCAAGCTTGGCCTCAGAAGGAGAGGGTGATGGATGAGGCAGGAGAGGAGGAGGAGAGGGACCAGGTCTGAGGGCACAAGGAAGGGATACCAACACTGGGGAGCCCAAGCTGTGCGCTGGTCCTCTGTTGTCAGCCTCCTCCACCTGCAGGACAGGGAAGGACCGGTGAGAGTGCAGAAACTCAGCTCTCGGCTGCTCGAGCGAGGAGACGCGCAGGCATTGGGACCCCAACCCACCCACAGATACTAGAGCCCCCGAGGGCCTTGCACGTCCCCAGTACCCAAACACCCACTCCATTGCCCCGCACAGAGGTACAGGTGTGCGGCAGGTGCCCACCTGGACCCCCAGACCACTCTGCCAGCCCTGGTATGCTGTGCTTTTGGGGCCATCCCTTCCTGCTGACAGTGACCAGCGGGGTGACCGGGGCATCCTGCCAGACTGTGGGGCTGCAGACACCTCCTCCCCGGGCTTCTCTCCTCGTGCCTCACTGCTACTCGTCATCAGGTTTGGGCAAGAGCCTGGAGGAACAGAACAAGTCAGCACAGGCACACAAGTACTGACACACAAGGGCTTTCATGAGCAGCAGCGACATCTGCCCTCTGAACCTGCCTCCAGCGATGGAGAGGACACATTGAGAGCCAAAGCGAGGGGCCCTGAGCTCAGGGCTCACTCCTCGCTGGAGCTTTTCCCACTGCCAACACGTGCACTTCGGCAGAAGGTGCCTTAGCCCCTGCCCTTGAAAAAGCCAACAGCCAACCCCTCGGACTAGCGCTAGTGTACCCAGGAGGTGATCCATCCAGCATTCCCACCAAGCCTGCCCTGGGGTAGAATTACTGCAGTGACCTGACACCTGGGCACGGTCCTCCGTGTGTCTGCACAACCTCAGACCCTGCTAGAGACCAGAGCAGGAGCCAGGACGTGTCTGGAGAGCAGACTGAGACCTCCGTATGATTAAATGAGTACGGTTTCAGCATGCCTCTGCACCCAAAATGTTTTTCAGGCTCTCCGTGCCAAAATGAGGCTGCAGAGAGAATACTTTTTTAGAGTGAAAATAACATAATGAGAAGTGGCAACTGAGATCAAAACAAAGGCGATAAAGCGCTAAGTACTTCCCTCCCCAAGGTTTGCAACTGCCCTGCAAGCCAGTGGCCACATCGGTTATGATCCTTTAGAAATTATCCATTTCAACCCCACTGTTGTTTTTTACATGTAGTTTTGTTATTGTTTGGTGTTTTTTATTTTTTTCCCCCAAGTACCACGTGAGCCAAGAAATCACATTTTAGAAAAACCAGCAGTGGTGAAGCCCCTTGGCGGCCTCACCCACCTGTGCAGCACTGCGGGAGAGCCACGGGAGAAGTCAGCCGCCAGGAGATGGGCCTCTGCAAGGTCCTCTGGAGGTGCTCCATGATTCGGCCTGGGGAGGGAAAGGATGAGCACAGACTGCTGAAAAACTCCGCACCCAGCTGAGTGCCCAGCTGAGCAATGCCCACCCTGCTGGCCTGCGAGAAGTCTCCTGAGGCAGGCACCCACTCACCCGTGACGCCCTTCTTCTTCGGGGGGCACTTTGTGCCCTCCAGCACGACAGCCACAAAGTCTTTGTGCTGGTTCTCCGGCGGCTCCATGCTGCCAAGCCTGAAATATGGAGAAGCAGGAGGTTTGGGTTTCTTTCTGTCTGCCTACAAAACTGAGATAGAAGGAGCTTCTGAGGAGCTGGGGTTATCTCTGCACCCCCGTTATCAGCCCTGGGGTGTTCAGGATGGAGTCATCCTGTGGTGGAAGTGCTCCTGGGGATACCTCCATGCCATGAGTGATCCAGGAGCAACGTGAGCCCAGGCTGGGGCAGGAATAGCCCCAGATACCAGAGCCCCAGCAGCAGGTAGTAAGAGTGGGAAAAAGAGTGGGAGTAGGGATAGGAGAAGGGGCAGGGGACAGGAGACTTAAAAACCTTCATTATCTGCAATTTAAAAGCAAGTATTTCTGTAAGTGGGATGAGAAGGTGACAGCTTACAGAAGCGAGCAGAATAGTGATTATTCAGCACCTCCAAAGAGGTTAGTTTTATTAACACAAATATTTGATGTCCCGGCACTCAGTCTTTTAATTCCCTTGAATGTAGAACCTTAGAGAAACCTTTGCACATTAGTCAAGCTAGCTCTCCCCCAGAATCTGGGCGTAAAACCTTTACAGCTCACAGATCCTTGCATCCCTTTCTTCAGATACCTGCTTGCCTCGAGGCACAAACTACGAGCCACAACAGGGTGCTGGCAGCACAGCACCCAGCTATCGGAGGCACCCAGAAGGGAAGGGGATGAGGAAATGGCAGAGGATGGGAAAAAGTGAAGGGGGTCAGGAAAGGGCTCCTTGCCCCTCTGAGAAACCAGCAGCCTCACCCACGGCAGGCCCACTCCCCCCGGTCGCAGTCCAGCACAAAGACCCCCGCCCCTTCCCGTGCCCCTCGGCGCTTCCCAATCCCCCTTCCCCACAGCAACCGCCCCCACACAGCTTGGGACCCTGCCCTAAAACATCCCCCCACCCAGGCCCGGGGATTTACCGTGGGCAGGGGCACAATGTCAGCGCCTGTGGGGCCGGACCCCCGTCTCGCACCGCAGGGAGCAGCAGCAGCGGGGCAGCCTGGGAGATGTAGTTTGGGGAAGCATCCCGCTCTCAGCACTTTCATTTATTTATTTTTAAATCAACTTTCTTTTCCTCTGAAACCACATAAAAAATGTACACTATAAAAGAAGAAAAGCTACAGCCTGCATAAGGCCCTGTAAACCCAGGAGCTCAGGAGTTTTAGAAGAGGAACGCTTTGCGTGGCAAAAGTTTCACCATAGGATTGTGAGATAAATATTCATTAAGTAACATCATTATAAAATGGGCACACTTACTCCTTGTGAGAGAAGCTTAGATAGTCTCCAGTGCTCAAAAACTGTGAGACCAGCCAAAAAAAATCTGAGGCTGGAGGACAGCCAGCACATAGCCAGGCTGAACGATGACAGCCCATGATCATTTTTGTCTCATGGCAGACGAATGGTGACAAGCATGTATAATGCTCAACATTCACCTGGTGCAGCTCTCCAGGCTGGTTTCCTGAAGCACAGGGACAAGTAATCATAAAATCACTGAGCGAGAGTATAATTCACTTGGGAGGGACTCCTGGAGGTTGCCTGCTGCAGCCCCAGCCCAGGGCAGGGCCACCAGTGGGGTTAGATCCGGAGCGAGGTCCTGCTCAGAGCCAGGGGCAGCATCTCATTGAGGTGTGAACATCCTGGGGGATGGAGATGCCACACCCCTCCCGAGGTTTGGCCCCTCGGGGTGATTGCCGCCTCATAACTAATTGTATGTCCTTTATAATTTGGGTCCACAGCCTCCCGACCTGCCACCCCACAGGCTGAGCCTCCTGGCTTCGGATCTCTTCCTTCCTCGCCCAAACCCACCAGCAAAACCCCCTTTGCCCCGGCAGTACAGGACCAGGCCTTTCTGCCTCGCACCTGTGCTCGTTTGTAGAGGAAGGAGACCTCATGAGGAGGCAGAGCTCTGGCTGGCAGCACAGATGATACAGAGACCCAGATCACAGCACGTACCTGCCCTGCCCTCTAGATGCAGACACGGGAATCCAGCGCAGACATGAGCTGAGGTTGGTTTCCCTCTCACCCAACAGCGCTTCCCATTGCATCTTCCACCAGGGCACCCTCCTCATGAGACTCATTTCCACACTCAGCCCTCCAAGGAACATCGCTTGGACAGGAGACACGGGGCGAGCAGGGGGACAACGGGCCGTGGGGACGTGCTGGTAGGGATACGAGGAGAGGGAAAAGCAACACCAGAGCTAGAAAGCAGCCCTGGCAGGGCATTAAAAGCCAGAGCTGGGTGGATACTATCCCCACCCAGGCACCTTTCCCTCTTGAGCAAACACCTCAGCCAGCGGCCTCTATACCTCCCCGAGGCTCACCTGGGGCAGCATGGAGCCTGCCCAGCTGGGTGCTCACTCCTGGGGTCCCCAGCTGTCCCAAAAATCTCCCACTAGAGCTGCTCCCTTTTGCGCAGCCCCTCCTAGCTTGGTTTAAGGCTGAGGGTTTAATTCACCCAGCGTCCTTTTGCAAGCATTTCTCAGGTGACTTGATTTCCTCCTCTATTTCCTTAAGGGCAGCCAGCTGATGCTGTTTTCCCAGAAGAAGCCCCAGTCTCCTGTCATAGCCATCCCAAAACAGCCCTGTCATTTCTCCCCTCACCACGGCCACAGCGAAGCCCGGGTAACATTTATTAAACAGCAGACATGGCGGCTTTTTATAGTTAAGCTCAGGTCATTAATCTCTATTAAGAGCTTCCATAATCTTCTCCAAGCTTCACCGTATTTGTTTAACTCTCTCATAGTCACTCTGTGGAGCTGGGGATAATTGCAGATTAACCGCTTTTCAATATTAATGGCTCTTCATTAATGCTTGGGGCTCTCCCCCTCCCGAGCCCACGGCTTCCCACAGGCTGCCCGGTGCAAATTACTTTCCTTTTGTCTTTTGAGGCCACATACGGTGATACAAGCCCAAATCTCCACCGTGCTGTGGCTGCTTTGATGCAGAAGGCCAGGAGAAAGGAGGTTTTTTCCAAGCGCATTTCAGAGCAGGAGCAATCCCCTCCGGTGTGCTGGTGCTCAAGTGGGAACAGGAAGGGTCAGGCAGTATCTGAGCCAATCTGGCGTAACTCTTCTCATCTGAAGCAAAGAGGCTCTTCCTTATTAGCTCCTTGAATACTAATTCGGGGAACTAGGAGGCTCCTGGGCTTTGGAGTTAGGCCAACGCAGGGAGCTTCTACCTGCACAGGGCTCGGAGGAGCCACCCTGTCCCAGGAGGGATCTTTCCTTCCGTATCCACCATGTATCTCAAGGCCCCACAAGGCAGGACAGGGGGGCACGAGCGGACTATGTGAACCCACCCTGAACTGAGATGAGGGCTGCAGCCCAGCCTTCATCAGTGTAGGGTGCTCAAAGCATGAAAGCAAGAGGACAAGGTGCACGCTCAGCACCACCCCACCCCAGCAGTGCCTCCAGGTTTGGGTTAAAACCCCATGGACTTGGCTCTGTAGGACTACATGGGGTGGATGGAGCCAGCACTGCAGCTTCATCTGCAGGGTCCATAGGGATGGTTGCTGGTGAGTCCCACCCCCTGGGACACATCTCAGGGTGCACAACCCAGCACGGGCCAAAATGAGGCCAGGAAGAGGCTAAGAGTGAAGCTGTATGGACAACTAGGGGCTGATTTTGCTGTTTCTTTTAGCTTCTTGCCAGGACACAAAGTGTGCTTATCACAGAATCAGTAAAGAGTTAGTCCCGTGTCTCCAATGCTTTCCTCACCAGCCCATCCTCTTCCTCTCCCCCCAAGCCTCTTAGGGTGCTTCAAGATCTTGGTCTCAGTTAAAAACCCTCAAAAATTAAGTTAAAAGCTTCAAAAATACCAGGGACTCAGTGTTTTTCCATGAGTCTTTCTGTATTTGTCCCCCTACCTGCGAGGGGCTGGGATTAGCCAGATCTGCGTCCACACCATCCCCTCCAGCATCCCCCCGGTGCAGATCTGCCCTGCTCTGCATTGCCCAGGGCACGAGCTGCACCAGCAGCCAGCTCCCCTCTTGGCCAAGAAGAGCCCTCAACCCATTTGGGGCTCTCAGCCCCTCTATCTGGTGGCCAGGGGCAGCTTGAGGTGGGACTTCAGCCCCAGGGCTTTGTCCACCACGTCGGCGGGCTGCAGGCTGTGCCACTGGGCCAGGGGCCGGCGCGGGTTGGCCAGCATGTCGGACCAGTGCCGCAGCTGGTTGCCCGTGGCCCGGCAGCCCAGGAAGAGTTTGCCGATGGGCTCGTTCTTGGTCACTCTGTCGTAGTCCCAGATGGAGATGACAACATCCACATTCTGGTGGGGACAGAAGAAAGAGCATCAGTTGGACCCGCATCTGCCCAGGGACCTGCTCAGAGATGGGCGCTGCAGGGAAACCCACCTGAATCTGATTGAAAGGCACCTCAAAGACAAACACCTCGTTGAAGTAAGGGCTCAAGGTGTTTTTCTTCACACTTGTTGTCTTCTTCTTCCATTTCTTCCTGTTCAGGATGAGATGCACCTTGACAAAGGGATCTGAGGAGAGAGAGGACACAGTTCCACACCAAGATCTGCAAAGCCCTGAGAGCTCTCGGTGCTATCATTAGCACCAGGTAGGGAGCCATGAGCATGAGCAGCTCCTGCCAACCTGCCAGCCCATGGGAGTCCATCCGTTTCAGCTTCTTGGCTTCCAGTATGAGCACCGTCAGCTTGCCGGTGCTGGGGACATAGCGCAGCGAGAAGCAGATGTCTCCCAGCTGCTCTTGCTGATGGAGACGTGGGCAATGAGTGGGGGTAGCGGGCACAGGAGGTGCCCTCGAGGCAGACGAGACCCAAGCTTTACCTCTTTAGAGGTTGGCAAGAGGAACTACAACGTGTCCCTCCCGGGGGCTTTTCCCACCAACCTTGACTTTGCTGGCCACTGCCAGGTCGCTCCACTGCTCGATGACGTGCTGCAGGTTGACACTGGCCAGTGGCAGGCGGACCTCACCAATGGTGTCGTGCTTGGCAAAGCGGTTGAAGTCGTGGATCTGCATCACCAGTGTGGACTCGGACACCTCCGCCTGGGGCAGCTGCAGGGGAGGACCCACGCAGGATGGGGTGACAGACACAATGACAGCAAAGGTATCTCCCTGCCTGGAGAGCAGCACCCATGCACTGCTCCCGATGGGATGAAGGAACCATCATCAGCCAGGGCATCCTACCTGGAAAGTGAAGCTCTCATTGAAGACAGGGCTCAGGGTCTTGCGGTAAACCTTGGTCTCATACTTCTTCCTCATATCAGACGTCAGGTAGACGATAACATAAGGGTCAGACGTGCCCCTGTTGTCCATGGCCTTCAGATCAGCTGCTTGCTTCACGCCGACCTTCAGCTTGAAAGGAACGATGCATGAGGTCACCACGCGGAGGAGGATGGGGACAGGTGAAAAGCAAGCAAGCGCACAGGGAAGATGTCACCATGCCATGTCAGCATGAAAGCCAGCAGGGTAGGGACAGGAGGTACAGCAGGGATGGATGTCTGGGTCCTGATGGGCCACGGAGGTACCATGCAAGAGCCCAGCCTCACAGCAGCCCCACCTCCTGCGCGTGGAAGTTGTACTCCAGCGAGTACTGCAGCTTTCCTCGCCCCATCTGCTCCGGGCCCAGCTCCAGGTCCTCCATCTCGGGCTGGACCTGCAGCAGAGAGCAGCACAACCCTCAGGGTGGGGGTCCCAAATGCTCAGGTGTGTCCCCATGCATGGATGGGACCCCCAGCTCTGTTCCCAGCCCATGGGGACCAGGCTGAGTGCTTACGTCCCCGCTGTCTGTCCAGGCACAATGCACTGTGCAGACCAAGATGCTCCAAAGATGAGGTTTTAAAGAGCCATCCCCCAGGAAATCCCATCTACAACCAGTCCACTGCTCTGGGGACCAGGGGGAGAGACGGGCAGCGCAGGGCAAACCACCCTGCTAGGAGGGTGGTGGGGGAAGAAGGGAAAGCAGGACGCACAAGGCTGGCTGTGGTGGAGCTGCTGAGGGTATGCAGGGTGACTTTCTCCTTCTTCTTAGGCTTCTTCTTGGCACAGCAGCACCTGATGATGCAGATGAGGAAGAGGAGGAGGAGAACAGCCACCACCAGCGCCACGGCAATGAGCGCCCATCTGGGTACTGGTGCAACGAGGTGGACAGAAGAGTTTAAAACCAAACAAAAACATGCAGAGTGCATTTATATTCCCCTCCTGGTGTTACAGCACTACAAAGTTGCATTTGGGGGGCTTGACCCTAAAATCCTGAAAAGGCCCAGTGCTAGGAAGCTGCAGGTAGAGACCATGCCTGACACGGGTAACAAGGATCTCTCTTGGGAGGTGTGGGGCTGCTCTGCAGCATGCCTGGCCATAGTTAGCTTCACACCCCTTTGGAAAAAAGGATTTGGAATGGGGGAGAAGAAGGGATGAAACCTGGGACAGAGGCAGGGCCCCTAGGATAACACTTCCGAAGGAGCAGGGCAAGAGCAGCCCCAGCTGTACTCACATGGGATGCGGCCAGCGAAGCCACTGAGGAAGCCCGGCGGAGCCGTGGTGGTCACGGGGCTACCGGGGAGTGGGGAGGCTGTGGCCCCACTGATCCTTGATGCCTTGGCATGGAGAAGTGCAGGTGACCTGGGGAGGCAAACAAAATGAACAGGGTGGGGATTTCCTTTCCAGAAGCACATGTGCTGCTGGTGGCGCAGAGATTTAATGAGTAAACACAATTAAAATCCTAAGATAAAGACCAGAGTAAGCATTTAGGGCTCGGCTGCTTTGGAAATGAGGTGTGAAATGGAGCAGAGCGGTTTCCACAGGCAGGACGGTCTCTGCTCGAGCTGGTTTTTCATTTAATCCCCATCTCCCCTCCGTGGCCAATTCCTTTACTTCAATGCAGCCCTTCCCTCCCCTCTCGCAGGGCTTGGGGTTTGCTCCATCGCTTGCAGCTGGTGGCCACATGATGGGTGCCAGCAGTGCCACCATGCCAGCTCGGAAACTGCGTCAGCCTGGCTGGTGCACATGGCAACGCTGACGTGCATTAAGGGCAGGCTTCACGTTTAAACCAGAACTGGTGTTGTTTTTTTATTATTATTACTTTAATTGATGGGCTCTCCTTGCATGAACGTTTCATTGTAACCTAAGCTTTCTTCTCTCCCTGCTTTGGATGATGAGCAGCAGCAGGGCTGCTATGACTTGGGGTTGAAGGAGCCAGCAGAAGAGCACATCTCATGCTAGAAGCCTCCAAAGGGACCAGAAAACACTCTCCACAGCCTCCTGGAGGCCAGCCTCTAAGGAACCGTGGCCCGGGGCGTGTTCCTCCCAGCACGGTGACGAGGGCCGGCAAGTATGCATGTGTTTACCTTGGCCACACCAGCACTGCAGGGCTCCTTGCACAGGGATGCTCTTTAATTTTATTTTATTATTTTTTAAGACAATAGGGCTCAAAGAAGAGCTCTTTATCCCTGCTGGGGCAGCAGGATGCAGGTTAAATGACTTGCCCAGGGCCATCTGGGACATCGGTGTCATTGGAAACTCACACTCAGCTCACAGCCTCCCCATCAAGTTTTAGTGGTCTTTTTCTCCTGTCCCCACATGCAGAAAGTAGCAGCAGCCTGGTGATGTACCTTCGTTATTCAGGAGGCTCCAGCTTTGGGTAGTGGCAGCTTGGGCAAGCAGATGCCCACCCCGCATGGGTTGAGATGTCTCATCACGTTTTTCCCACCAGAGCCCCATGCTGTCTGGTTTCAGTCCCAGTTAAAAGGAAAAAGCTCAGCCCAGCCCTGTGAGGTGACCTAAGCCACCGTTTTGGGGACAATCGGGACAACCCAGCCACCCCCTGGGAGCACCAAGCATCCCTGCTTCTGCAAAAGGACTTGGGGAGCCCTGCCCTTCTCCCCCATCCCATGCTGACCAGGGTCCCAAAACCAAACTTACCGCAGCGTCTCCTTCCCAGCCTCAGTCTCCCTTCCCTCTGCTTGACCTCCTGGTCCAGCCACGGCACGTGGCAGGGACATGCTGTGGGACAAGACGGGTCCCCAACGGGCACGGGGCTGGGGGCACAGCAGGGACGGTGACTTCCCCATGCACAGCACAGCCGAAACTGGAAAGTCTGCTTTGCCAGCCCCACCTTGCCGCTGACCCAAGCGGTGCTCACGCAGGCGAAAAGCCAGCGGGGAACTCCCTGCCCGAGCAGGAAGCACAACCTGCGCTCCTGGCTGCAGCGAGCTGACCAGCGTCACTGCTGGGGAAAAATCTGAACCTCCAGGCCAGCCTGGCAGCAGTGCCAGGACAGGGCACAGCACGAGGCTCTGTGCACTTAGTGCAAGGGGATGGGTCAGGGGTGATTTCAGCAGCATCCACCCCTCAAACTGATCCTCGTTTCTTCCCCAGCTGTCAATTCAGCCTAAAAACTGCCTTGTCCCTGCAGACATTTAGGGCTGCTGTTGGAAGTGGGGAGCAACATCATGAGCGCCCGATGCCCAAAAGCAGCAGCACACCCAAAAAGTAAGGAGAGGCCCCAGAAACCATGCTGGGTCACCCGTCCCTCCGGATTTTCCTGAAGCCACCAAGGCATTGCCACACCCTAGAGAGGTGCCAGGGATGTCCTTAGCCCCTACAACACAACCCTGCTCACAAGCGCCCTGCCATCCTGCTCCATGGAGAAACATCATCTCCAGGAGCAAGAGATGCTGCAGGAGTGATGCTGCAGCAAGATTTTGGAGAGGGGACACACAGATGCCAAAATACTTTTTTTCCTGAATTGGCAGACCTGGAGGATGTACAGGAGAAACATATAGGGGAAACTGAGGGGGGGAAAAGGGAACACATCCAATAAAATTACTCAGGGAAAGGGGGTTCACACACGCATGCTGAATGCTGAGCTCATCGCCAGCACTTTCAGCTGGCTGTCTGCTGAAGTCAAGCATCTCAGAGAAACAGCTGCATGGCAGCAGGACCCTGCTTGCAGCCTGTGATGTGGGAGGAGATCTGGTAATGCATGGCAATAACCCCAGCTTTCAGAAAAGAAAGGAAAAAGGACCTAAAATGGGTGCAGTAAACTTACAAATGTGAAGAGGCTGCCCTGTGCACACTCTTGAAGAGGTACTCCTGTATTTTGGTCAAAAGCATGACAGCTATGCAAGCGAGGGCTAGGAAATGAGAGGTCCAGAGGCACATTTCAAATAACCCACCTACAAAAATAAACTGAATTACAGTGCTTGTAAGTAGAAGTTGAGAAAAAAAGCTCCCCGGGAGGCCGTCCGGGGCTGATTCGGGAAACGCCGCCCAGGCTGGGCACGAAGCCAGCCCGCAGGGCTGCCTACAAATCCCAGCACGCCGGCAGCAGGGCTGAGCCCCAGCACAGCTCCTGCCTGCTTCCTGCCAGCTCCAGGGAGATATCAACAGCAGCATCTTGGGCGAAGCTGGGCAGAGGTTTGGACACCACACCGGGGAAGGGAGGCAGCGCTAGAGGTGAGTTCGGGCTTTTGTCTCTAGCAAAGCCTCAACACTCTTTCCCAGCTGGAGGTATGCGGTGCACACTCTTTGCTAAGCTGTGGGGTCCAGCAAGCATCTGCCTTAACTATTTGTGTGTGTGGAATTGCGTGCATGTGTGGTGCTTGCAGGAGCTTTGTGCACATGTAAGTGTATGTGTTACATACATATCTGTGTAAGGGCTGTATGTAAACAACGCTTCAATTACTATAGGAAGAGAGAGGGGGGAGAATCAGGCTTGGTTTGCCAGGTTTCAAGGGACAGAGCAGAAATTAGAGAGGTTGCTCTCCCTCTGCGATGTGGATCTCAACTCCTGTCACCTCTTTCACTTTCGCTTTAAGAAAAGAGGCCCCAAAACATTACATATTTTAAGCGCTCCTGCCCGGGTGAAATCCCTTCAGGGGAATTCTCCCTGGTCAGACAGGCTGGCAGCTGTCACCGTGAGGGCTTGGCAGGATGAGACCCTTCCCCACACAGGGTGCAAGTGGAAGAAGCATGGAGATACTCAGCATCTCCTAGGGGAGCAGCCCTGCCGACGGGGCTTTTCACCCCAGGGAGGAATGGGGGAGCACACGTGCAAGAGTATGCCCCTATTTAGATTATATATGAAGTCCTTTCATCCATACATCCAAAGGGACCACTAGATGAGTATCTGAAGTCCTCCAGCAGCAGGCATGGCAGGACAGTAAGGAGGGTGAAGTCCCTGGCAATAAGACATTTGTCAGTGAGATTTTCCCCGTGCAGACCCTGACTCTTCACCCTGTATGCTCTTTCTGGTGTATGCTAGCACAGCCTCTCACCCCATTAATCAGGCAGCACATTAAAGGGGGAAACAAGGTTTTAATTCCCTTGCCATTCCCAGCACTTCCAGGCAGAGCCGTCCTCGCCTCCTCTGCTCTCCAGAGAAACCCCACAGCACATTTTTAGGAGCTGTGGGGTGGAAATAACCCCTGTGGGAACAGGAGCCAGCCCCATCCCACAGGCTGAATCCCGATGTCCACTTATAGCACTAACTAGTACAGAGAGATGAAGTGTACAGCAAGGTGGTTATGGAAACCACAGGACCTGGGCACGCAAAAGTGGAATTTCTTCCTTGGCTACTAGGCACAGGCAGACCATGCAACTCCCCAGGACTTTGGTCTGCCTGCACATATGCCTGTGGCTTATGCATCCTGCACCCAAGCATTCACCACGCATCTCGACTTACTTGGGCCTTTTATACCCACAAAGGAGCTCCTCATGCAGTGAATTTGCTTATCCGGGGATAGAAATTCTCCATTCAGACAAAAAGTAGCAAGAATTGCAGTAAGAATGCAAGCTAGAAGCCTACCTGTAAGATCTTTTACAGGCTTTTAGATTCACTCAATCCCCAAGCCTCATTTAGGGTACATAAAGATTTAGTTTGCTGCGAAAAAAAGTTTGCTGAGAAAAAAGCTTCACAAACTCCTTCAGAAATTCCCAAAGGAAAAATATTCTTTGGGAGGGGGGAAAAGATGATCACTGCTTGAAAAGCCACTCTTCCATTATATTTAATTAGAGCTCTCAGGCCAGGTTTTCTCACAGCAAAGCTGTTGTCAGCAGAAGCAGGCTCATTTTGTTTGGGCAGGATACTCAACCCTCTTTGCCATTTTCTTCTCTATTCTTCCCCCTTTAGACTGGTTGTATTATAATGCATCGATTTAATTGTACATTTTCTCTTGTTTGATGCTGAAACTGGAAGATGGCAGAGCCTGAAAGCACGGTTATAAACCCCAGTGTGAAACAGGTAAGAGTTGCTTGTTACAAAATGCAGATCCTCAGTCTCAAGTACATTTCGAAATGTCACTGTAGGAGATGACACCACAGCCTGAAACTGTGGTGGCCCAAATTGTTGGTGCTTCAGTTGCATGGACAGGACTGATGCATTTGCTCACACTTAATTTTGGAGTGGCCAAGGAGAAAGCAGCAGTTTCTACTTCATCAGTCTCTCCAGAAGAGAGATAAAGTAAGAATAAAGACACCAGGACATGCCCAGCTCAGCCCAAGCAGTTGACTGCAGCTGTGCTGTGCCCACAGATGCACAAATGATGAAGCAATCCCCTCCCGTGTGGGCTGTCCTCAGAGCATACTGTGCTTACCAAACAGGTTGGGGTTTCACAACTGCCTGCTTCCATCCTCGGTGACCTGAAGATGAAGATCAAGTTTGATACCTCTCCTTCAAAGGCTCTCTGGCATCAGCAGAGCCAAGAAGCATGACGCATGGGTGATGCCTCCAATGTCCAGCCCCACTACCCCATGCTTACCCCACCACCCCAAGCTCCTCCGTTGTGTTCCCCCAACCCTTCTTTTCCTCCTTCCCCTGCAGAAAGACCCCAGCAAGGCACTGGTCATTGCTGTGACCACCAGAGCCATCTTCAACCTGGAGGAGGAGCACCAACTCTACCTGGAGAAGGGCAAGGAGGAGTATGTGAGGCATCAGCAGGCCAACCAGGACAGGCCCCTGTCACCAGGCACAGCCTTTGCCTTCATCCAGGTGAGCCCCACGCCAGGCTGGGGGCATATGTCAGCACTCACAGGCCAGGCTGAAGGCTCAGCCTTCCTGGCTGTAGGTCTCAAACCCTACACCAGGGTGCAGGTACAACACTCCTGAGACCTGCTCCTCACCAGTCCCACATCTCCACCTCCTTGCTGGTGCCCTGCTCCCTGCCCTCCCAACTGTGCTTTGCACAGGATGGCTGCTCTCCACCCCATGCTTGTACTGCCATAGGTGGCAGCTGCAGTGCAATGTCCATACTGCTCACATCCTCCCCCCAGCCACTAACCACAGGATTGCAGAATAACCCTCACAGTCATGCCCCTTGCAGAAGGGTCTCGTCTGTTCCTCCCAGGCAGTGCAGTATGTGAACAAGAAGATCCTGGAGAGCAACCCAGCAGAGGAGGACCTCTTTGACATCCTGCTGCTCTCCAACAACAGCCCAGAGAGCGGTGTGCGCATCATTAACAGTGCTAAGCACTACGGTAAGGGGGCACACCCCTGAGGGTGGGTATCTTCTCCCCACGGGGGCTGAGGAGCAGATAAGGCAGTAGTGGTGCATCAGGAGCAGAGACAGGGCCAGGGGAAAGCACACAAAACCTGGGGAGGTGAAAGGGGTTCATAAAGACAAATTAGCCCTGTAACAGACTTTGCTTACATTCCCTGACCCAAAGGCCTGGAGATTTCCAAGTTCTGCTTCGTCAGTGATGAGGACTCCACGCAGTACCTGAAGTCCCATGGGGTCAAGCTCTTCCTCTCAGCTGACAGGACAGACGTCTGCAATGCCCTCCGGAGAGGTGCGTCTCCCCCTCCATCCCACCTCCCCAAGCACAACACACTTTTCCCAAGCAGCAGTGCCAGAGCTCATTCTGTCATGGGTGAGAGGGGATGAATGGCACCCTGGCCACCACCGTAGTCCTGAATGCTGCTTCTGTCCCCACCAGTAGCCCTCAAAGAGCAGGGGTTTACAGACTGCTTCACAACGGAATGTTTTATGTGTAAATCTGGCTGCAGCTCTGCTATGCACAGGTCCTTTCCTGCAGAACATTTAAACCTTTCTAACCCAAATGCTGCTCCCTGGATCAGTGAGGGGAGCATCATCAACTTCCAGGGCTTTGTGAGGATGCTGTGGATACTTGCTTTCTTGGTACATGCAGAGTCCTTAATGATAAATGTAAGCACATGGTTGACCTGGATTTGAGTGCATGCAGCCCCTGACAGTTCTAATGGGGTTAATCTCCTCCTTATTAATTTGCTTGGGTATGAGCACATCAGCTGGCCAAGGTCCTTCAGGTCAGGAGCAAGCCAGCCACAGCCCAGACTTCCCTCAGCTACAAAGCCCAATCCTGAAGTCTCCCTGAAGATCATTACTGCTCTAACAAGTGTCTCATCTGGGGGCCCCAACCCATGGATGAGAGCAGGCAGGGAGCAGCTTGTAGGAAAAGACCTGTAATTAAGCCATTTACCCCAGTCAAGCAGAGGTGCCAGGCCCTATTACTCACAGCACAGAGTGCTAAGTCTGGGCATTAACACCAGGCTTGGCAGAGGGACCGGGCACCAGGAAGAGTGCTGCCCATGCATTAACAACAACCCAGCAGTTCTCCTAGCAGCCCTCAGTGTCCATCCAGTCCCTGATCAGCAGCATTGCCTTGTGCTCCCCAAACAATCCGGCCTTGGAAAGGCCGGGATGACCTCCATGGAAACCCTCCTTGCTTGGAGAGCCCAACCACAGACAGTGCCTTTTCTGGAGACTTTTTTTTTCTGAAGATATTTGTAGCGTTGGATGGGGCCGTGGAGGCATGGAGAGGAGCTGCCCATGCACAAGGTGCCCCCAGGACATGGTGGTTCCCTCATTCCCCCACCAAACCCATCTTGTTCCATCCCACAGGGGTCTCGGCAGCGCTCGTCTTCCAGCAGGAGGTGCAGGCCCCCAGCACCCCGCTGCGCGTGGCCTTCGATGGGGACGCCGTGCTCTTCTCCGATGAGACCGACCAGGTCTTCCGGGAGCAGGGCCTGGAGGGAGCGATGCAGTACGAGCGGGCGATGGAGGCCGTGCCCATGGGAGAGGTGAGCGAGGCGGCCACAGGCCCCATGCCCACCATCAGCATTGCCCCTGCTAGGGCTTTGCTGTGCGTGGCCAAAAAAGCACAAGTTTTTATGGGTTCCCTTTGCATTCAGCACTGCTCTGTCCCAGTGGGGGCTGATCTGGAGTCCCTCCGGAGATGGACCTGGCATGCTGTCTTCTGTAAGCAAGCATCTGCTCCCAAAATTTGGGGCTACGGTTACCCAGAGTGTTCCTGTGGCCTTTTGTAGGCTGGGACAGCTTGCTGTGCCGATCCCCTCACCCAGGGGTGCTGCACCTTCTTGGTTCCCTCAGAATTAGCATGAGCACCAAAAGGCTCACTCACCTTCCTGCTGAGCACCCCAGGGCATGTGTGTGGCCAGTACATAGCACCAGTCCCAGCACTGCCCAAACCTACACCCAACAGGCATTTCTGTGCACTGCAGAGGCCTAAAAGACCTTGAAAGGGGAAAAAGTGGATTGAACAGATGCTTCCTTCCTTCCTACCCACTCTCAAGTGTCTTGCTGTGCTTCCAGGGTCCCATGAAAGCCTTTGCCATGCACCTGGGGAAGATACACAAGAAGTTCAACCGTGAGGAGTGCCCCATCCGCACCTACCTGGTGACTGCCCGCAGCGGCCGGGACATGGGCATCCGAGCCATCAAGACACTCCGGGAATGGGGTCTGGCCATTGACGAGGCCTTCTTCATGGATGGGGCTCCCAAAGGCCCCATCCTCGCCCAGATCCAGCCCCATATTTTCTTTGATGATGGTCTTCATAACATCCAGGGGGCTCAAGATGTGGGGGTACCCTCTGCCTGGGTCCCCTCATGCTGCTGATGGACTAAGGACCAGCAGCTCTCAGGACTGGTCCAGCTGAAGGCCAGCTTGGTGGAATAGGAAAGATTTATTAACCTACAGCAAGCAAACCTCAGGGAAACGGGGTGGGAGCATTGCCTGAGAGCACATACCACCAAGCAAGACTGAATGCTTCTGAGACAAGGTCCTTTAGACCAGAGATGCAGCTGCTCCAGGAAAGACAGACACCTCTGCTGTGACTCCAGGGACTGCCACCTACCTGTCTTGTAGGGCCTGGGGGCTTCCTTCTTCTACAAGGATAAACAAAGCTACTGCCCCACACATGCGGGGAAGGAAGCATGAAAGTAAGCACTAAAAAAGCAAAGTTCAGTGGTACTTAGCCTCCAAGATTTAATCTCAGGAGCTCTGCTCAAAGCAAGTCCCCAAGACCCTGCCTTGGTGGACACACTCAGTGCAGCTTCCTAAGAAGAATGATGCATCACCAAGCCCTCATGCAGCTCTGACCAACAAATTCAGCACAAGGATAGACCCCAAAGCTGTAAAGCACCTATAAGCTTTTAGAAACCAATGAGTAGGTTGAGGAAAGAAGCCCAAACTGTAGCCCCATATGTATTAGAGCACAAATACCCTTTTTTAGGCATTGCTCACAGAGAGTGCCCTTAGGAGGCCCAGACCTGTAGGACACAGCTCCTGGAGCAGCAGGAGATGGACCAGGGACGAGGACAAGGCTGCAAGATAGGTCCATCCAGGAGACCGATGTAGCTCTGTGGTTCCTCCAGGTGAGGGCACTAGAGGCAGCCACCTGCGGCACAAGCTATGCAGGGGGATAGGGCTCAGGGCTGCAGACCATCACCCAAACATCTAAACAGCCCTAGGTGCCAAAGCCTGAGCTTAAATAGGGCTGAGAGTGGAGGGCGTGGGTGGGGGCCCCAGGTGAAGCTGCTCAGGGCAGATGTGGTCCTGGGCAAGCCCAGGACCACCGTGCCTACCCAGTACAAAGCCACCCCTATGCAGGGATGCCTCTCCTCTGGCCCTTTTGACTCTGCTCCTAATTTTACCAGGCAGAAAACAGCCCCAAAACTTCACTTGGAGGTTTCTCTCCCCAGGGCTGGATGTCAGTGATTGCCACTAGAGGCCACTGTGCTGCCCTGCTGCCACCCATGCTGTGGGGGAACAGGACCATTCCCCCAAATCTAACACGTAAAAGCAGCCATGAAAACCACCCTGGTCCCCAGCCCATCCTGAAACTACAAGTTCCCTTTGCTGCATTAATTTTCCATTTTTTTTAATTAAAAAAAAAAAAAGAAAAAAAAGAATGAAATGCAAATTTTATGGCAGAAAGAGAGAAATAATCAGATTTTTTTTAAGGTTTCATCACTCTCACCAATGCTTTTTCCCCCAATAAATAAGTAAACGACACTTGGTGTGATTTGCTGGTGCCCCTGGTTGAGTGTGCTTGGGAAGAGGGGTGCAATATCTTGGAGCTGCTTTGCAGACATGGAGGTTTTTTATCCAGGCCTTACCCAGACGTGTGCACGTGGAGCATGTCAGGCTGGGCTTGATGCTGCTGCGAGCACAGGAAACCTTCAGTGGGTTTTGGATTAGCTCCTTGCAGAGCAAAGGCCATCAAAATCCACACACAAACCTCAGAAAATGCCAAAATCTTTAATTTAAAGCAGTTTTCCCCCCACCCCACGTACCTCCATGCTAGCTCCCACACGCACCTACCCAGGGGATTTTCTCCACCCAGAGCATGGGACCATGGGCAAGGCAGCTGTCCCCATTGTGGGACATGGGGTGGGTGCCGTGTTCCCATCTATGTCCCTACTGTCCCGGTTTTGGGGCAGGTCTCACTCCGGCAAGGGGATCTTCCAGAGGGAACCACCTCCAAAAAAAAACCTTTCTGCCAAGTCCAGATGCTGAAATGAGATGTCTAAAAGCAGTGACATCAACAACATCAGCTCCTAATGATTTGCTAATAATGTTAAGTACTTGTCAGCCTCAATCACTGAGCAAACATTAATTATGGGATGCTCCAAACAAGCGGGGGCAGATGTTCGTCCCACTTGTATGGAGGTCAGATATTTTTGGGCTTGGCAGCTGAGTGCCTGCATCCGGCCTGGTGGCACCTCACGGTGGGGACCTGCAGGTGGTCGCAGATATCCCGGCCACCCTGAGCTGCTCTGACCTTTGCCAATGGCCATGAGGCAATCCCTCACCCCGAGATGAAGCTAAATTTAAGGCTGGCTCGGTCAATGCCTTGGGTGAGGGGGATTAGCTGAGTCAAGACGGCTGGGGACGGGAGCACGTGAGCGGTGGCAGGCCGCGAGGTGCTGAGGCAAGGGGAACAGGCCGCGTGCCTTCCTCCAGCACTGTCAGCACGGCAGGAGGGGGGTGACAAGGCAACATGTGCCCAAAATGGGGAAAAAAGGAAGGAAGCACGGGGTTCAGGGGATTGCTTCACGCAGAACCAAGTGCTGCTGCTTCAGGCTTGTCACCCTATGGCTTTCCCTGCCCTGCTCCGAAGGTGGAGCGTCAGAAACAGCTTCCAGCAAGCACTGCTGCAGCTTAGCCACCTGTCGTGTGGGGAAACTTCTTGCTTCCATCTTACAGACACCTGCAATAAATTCATTAAAGGTTGGGACAATAACGCCATCATCATTGCTTGGGACATTCCTTGGGTCTTGACTTTCCAAGGCATTTGCAAGGGTGCAAGGGGTGCAGAGGGGTGCAGAAGGAGGTTCCTGCTCTTAATTTTGGCTGTTGCTTTCCAGCAAGTGCTTTGGCACCCCACATAGCCCCAGCCAGAGCTGCTTCATGTTACTGTCCCCCCAGTCATTGACCCAACGCTGCTTGGGACACCCCTGGGACCCTAACTCTAAGCCAACAACTCAGCTCCAATCAGCCACGCAAACCCCCAGAAAAGGAGAAAGCTATCAACAGCGTCTTCCACTTCTTTTATTTCCACCCGTATCCCTCCCAAGTGACCCTCACCCTTCCAAGCCAACCCTCCTCCCCAAACCAAAGGGATTTAGTGTTTTGTCACATGGAGGTGCTCTAATTGCATAACCTATGGGCTTTTGGGGGACTGACTGGGTTAGAAATTAAAGGAAATCATTAAAAATAATGCTGGTGAGAAAAATCAGAGGGATAACCCTCGTTATGCCTGCTTGGAGGCACGTCTCATTTGGGTTGGGGCTTCCTGTCTGGGGTCAGGGGGTGCCCATGCTGATTGCACCCCTGCCCGGCTCTGTCCCACGGCAGCTTTTCTCACTGGGTGCCCGCAGGGGCATTGCTCAAGGTATGCAATGCGGGCGCATGGGGTGCCCATCGCTTCCTGGCGTGGGAGGCAATGAATCGACTCTATCATTGCCACTGCCACCCATCCCGTCAGCTGCCTGCCGGGCTTCTTGTCACCCGTACACACACGCAGCTCCTGCCAAAATAAATAAATAAAAAAAATCGGGGCGAGGCAAATACAGCGAGCTCCCTGCCCCGAGGAGAGGATGCGTCCCCATGGTGGGTGCCAGGCGTGGCCCCGGAGCTGGTGGCTGCGGGGGCGGTGGGACAGGGGTGGGGAAGGATGCTCGAGCCCCCATGGGGGTGGAGGGGCTTTGGGCAGGGCCACGGACACGGAGGAAATGGGGACAGGAGATGCGAGGCTTGGCTGCAGCCCAGCGTGGGTGAAGACACCAGGGTCGCTCATGGGCTCAAAGACAGACATTTCCCTAAGCATTTTGCTACATAAAACCATTTTTTCAGGGGAAATAACTCAGGGAAGGCATGCAAAAGCTCAAGTCTCCCAGCTGTGGCCACTAGTGAACTATCCTCGCCTACCACCAGGATTAGGGTTTGCAGCAAGACACCAAAGGAACAACTGCCACCCAGGCTAGCTCAGTGGCAGCCATACTTAGCGTCTCCCCTGGGTCACCACAGCCCCTGCTGGCAGCAGAAGGGTGTTAATGTGTGTGCCCTGCATCCAAAGCAGCCCCAGTCAGTTGGCACCGATGGCACAGGACCGATACCCATCAGCCAGCTCCATCATGGGTGGCTCTTCCTCAACCCTTCTCCCTCGCCTTTGTGTCAAAAAGTGAATTTTTGTGAGTTTCCCACAGGTTTAGGAGATGGCGCTGGGGACGGGCAAGGTCCTGGCACCACGCCAGGAAAAAGTTATCATGGCTTCTCTCTGTGCTTGGGGCTGGTGAATCAGGCGCTGCTAATTAGCTGCATCCATTAACATTGGCACCCGCTGATGTGGAGTCACGGTGTTTTTAACCGTTTCGCCCCACGCCTGCCCAAAGCACAGGACCCACCCGGTCTTGCCGGTGTCACCTGTGGAGGGGACCCCGGTGCGCAGGAGAAGGCGCTCCTTCATCCCGCGCCGGGGCTGAGTCATTTGACTGGGGAATCGCAAGAGGTTGCAAAATGGTGGCCCACTGCCAGGGGCGCGTCACCTGCCACCCACATCCCGCGGCGGTGCCTGCACACCGCTCGCTTTCGGACGGCATCGAGAAGGGAAACGTCGCGGGGGGAGCAAAACCTTTCGCATTTGCATCCCTCGTAGAGATGCTGAGTGGCACCAAAGTGACACCGGGGACAGGTGCATGTGGGTGCAGCCGTGGCAACTCTGAACCCATGGATGCCGAGGCCTGGAGCTGGATTAAACACCACGGGGACACCCCAAAAAAACTTTGGTGCAGCCCCAGCATCGTTGTACACCCAGTCCACGGCCACGCGATGCAGGGCCGGGCCGGTTGGATGGGAAACGCATGCAGAGGAGCATGCGGGGCGCCAGCACCTTTCCCCTCCAGCTCCAGAGGAGGGTTTGTGCCTCTCCCACTCGTCACAAGACGCTGGGAGCACCCCAAGGGGCTGCAGCCCAGTGCCACCCCTGTGTCGTGAGCGATCAGGATCAGACCCTTCACCCACCCACCCCGTGACAGGCAGCAGGCCGTGGGGGGCAGGCGCGACACCTCCTGCTGCCTCAGGACCCACGCAACAGGGACCGGGGCCACCGGGACCCTCAGCCCCAGGTCCCCAAATCCTATCTGAGCAGGGTTTGCTGAGTCACGGGTGCTGGCTCTGCTGACTCATGGTCAGCCGCTCGCCCCGGCCACGTGCCCGCGGGGCAAGAGGGAAGCGGGCCCTGGCCAGCGCCCGGGCAGGACTAACGGGACCTCGTGGCCGGGCTCGCGGGAGGATTTGCTGGGAGCAGCTTTGTTTTATTTTTGGCCCCGAGACGCCGTCCTGGCCCCTTTTGTTTTCTCCAAAAGGAGCTTATGGAGTTTTGGGTTGTTTTTTTTTTTTGTTTATTTGTTTTGGGGGGGGGGCAGGCAATAGTGTGATTTAGTGCCCCAAAAAGTTAAGCCGGCTGGGTGCGGGGCTGCGGTGGGTGCTCCTGGATGAGAAGCTTTTGGTGGCACTTGTGGCACAGACCCAAACTGGGGATGGCGGTGGTGGGGAGGGAGAGCAGGAGGGGTCCCAGGGGGGCACTTCCCAAAATCGCTTCCCAAAAGGGGCACGGAGCGATGGGGGCAAGCTGGGGATGGGGCACCCGGCACAAAGCCCAGGGGGGAGGCAGCGTTTTGGGGAGGAACACGCAAATTTGGGGGGTTTCTTTCTGGGTGGGTGATCCAGGGCGTGAAAGGACCCCATGAGCCCCTGTCTGAACTAAAACAAAGTAAAATGAAATTAAGTAAAACAACATAAGATGAAGTAAAAAAAGAAAAGTAAAATGAAGTAAAACGAAACGGAATGAAGTAAAGCTAAACATGACAAAATGAAGTAAAACAAAGCAAAATAAAAATAAAAGAAAATAAAAGCAAAATAAAATAAAAACAAAATAAAAACTAATAAATGAAAATAAAAACAAATAAATGAAAATAAATCAGAACATAATGTAAAATTAAAATATTAAAAAAAAAAAAAATTAAATCAGCCTGGAGGGATGGACCCACCCAGTGCAAGGTGTCAGGGGGTGCTCTGTATGCTGGGGGACGGGGTGGGGGGGTCAGCAGCAAAAACACGGAAGGAAAATAAAAACTGGGGGAAAAAAATAGAAAAATGGGGGTAAAAAAGAAAAAAAGGGAAAAAAAAAAAGCACTAAAGCCAAGATCAGGCCGCTCGTGACAGCCTCCCGGTGTTTATTCCCCTTTTCCGTGCGGGCTGAGTCACGGGGTGGGATCAGAGAGCGAGGAGGGGGCCGGGGCTGTGCCCCCCCCCCGTCACGTGACAGGTGCGCAGCCCCTCCCCGTCAGCTGACCGGGCCCAGGGCCGCGGCTACAAAGGGGGGGGCGCGGGCGGGGTGGGGCGGGTGCCGCGGCTCTGTGAGGGGACGGGTCCGTGCTGTGGCCGCCATGGGGCCCCGCGTCCTGCTGCTGCTCCTCGCCGCCCTGCTAGGGCCCTGCGCTGCCCTCATACGGTGAGGGGCCGCGGGGGGCTGCGGGAAGGGGGCTGCGAGGGGGTGGAGGGCTGCGGAGTGCTTCCGTGAGGGGGGGCACGCGTGGGGCGGGGGGTGCTGGTTCGTGTTGTAATGGGGTGGGGGCCCTGGTCCGTGCTGTTGCGGGATGGGGATGGGAGTCGGGGTCCTGCCTGGGCTTGTGCTGGGGGATCCAAGTAGTAGAGCTGGGGCTGCTGCTATTTGGGGTTTCTGCCCCCTGGGGGGTGCCCCCATTTGGGATTTTACCCCCCCCACGTGTATCTGGTTGTGAGGGGGATTTTAGGGCTCCCCACCTCCCCTCTGGTTTTCGGGTGGGTGAGGGAGGAGAGGGCTGTAGGGGCTTGGGGGTCCCTGTGTTGTGCGTGCACCCTGCGCTTGGGTGGTGTTCCCAAGGGGGTTATAGGGAGGGAGGCAGTGTGAGTGTGTAAATCCCATAATCACCCCCCTATAGAAGCTCCTGTTAACCAGCTGTCTCATCCTGCAGGATCCCCCTGACCAAATTCCCCTCCATGCGCCGTGTCCTGACTGAGGTGGGCAGTGAGATCCCTGACATGAACGCTGTCACCCAGTTCCTCAAGTTCAAGCTGGGCTTTGCTGACCTGGCTGAGCCCACACCAGAGATCCTGAAGAACTACATGGATGTGAGTACCCCAGCAGGGCACCCGGCCTTGCCGAAAGCTGAAGGAGGGAGAGAAACTTTGTGCACAGAGCTTTGACCTCTTGCTTTCACTTGTAGGGCTACTCCAAGCCTTTTGCAGTTGCTTAACATCATTAAGAAGTTAAAAATAATAAGCTTGGTGCCATGGAGCTGCTGTGTTTGCATCTCCTGTGACCTATTTTCTTTTCCTTTCTCCCTAATTGCTGTGTATAATGGTTGTAAGTAGGGGCCTGTGTGCTTGCTGGTGTTCTTAACCTCTTCTGGCTGGTTTTGGCAATGCCACGCTGTGCTTTGTCACGTGGAGGTGTAAAATTTGTCCCCCCCCATCCTCTTCTGCATGGAAAATCATCCATCCCATAATACCCAGGTAATAAAGATGAGATTTTCCCCATGGCGCAGGTGCTGCTGCCTGGGCAGGTGTCCCATGCACAGCCCTTGCCCGGGGAAAGGGAAGGTGCTGGCCCTGCTCCTTGTGCTTGTCATGTGGCTGGCCCTGTCCCCACCGGGCACCTTGCTGGGGAAGGGCTGTGAGTGTTTAACCAGCGATGTCGAAAGCCTGTAGCACCATGGCATGGGGCTGCCGAGCCCTGTGCTGTTGGAGCTGGGATGTTTGCCTTGCACTCTGGCGTGCTGGAGATGCTCCAGGTGAGGGCTGCTGGGGAACCTTGCCAAAAATTCAGGTGCTGCCCCAGAGCATGCCCAGCAAAAATGCTGTCTTGAGTGTAGGAGGGATGGGAAAGCTCCCATGCTGAAGTGGGGCATCCTGAAACGTTGCTGGCAACAAAGTGAGCCTGTGGCATGAGATAAGGGGCTGCTGGGACCATGCACATCCAGCAAAGCCTGAGGAGCCCTCCTAGCTAGAGAAAAGGCACAGCTACACCTTGCCCACCCCATATGTTCCCCAGCAGGTCTGTATATGGGATTTATGGGGTCACTGCAGCCTTGTCATGCAGTGGTTTGGCCATTTTGTTTGGCAGCAGCCTGTGAGTTTAAACATCCCGTCACTTGGAAGGGGTTTGACCTTGGTGGTAGCTGGTGGTGGTGGAGTGGAAACTTGTAGCGGGTTATTTTTAGGTGGGGTGACTCCAGAGGTAGTGGAAGCAAGCGCTGGCTCCCTGTTGTGGTTAATGGCAATGGGTTATTAATTACTCAGGGAGCAACCCCAAAGGGCTAACTGTTCAGGAGGTGAGCTCAGAGCAGGCAGCTCTGATAATCCTGTCTTGGGATTTTTCCCTTCTAACTGAGTACACCCAGACAAAAACTCAGTTCCCACACACCCCAGGGGCTCACCAGCCAGCACTGAAAACCCCTGTGGCTGTGGCAGGCCCAGCTGCTTGTGACTTGCAGTTCTTCCCCCAGACTTGCCAGCACAGCAGCTTCCCAGCAAGCTTGTGCTGTTCTGGCTTTTCAACAATGCAGGTGCTTTGCCCTGGCCTCCTCCTGTCTTGTTCTTCCCTGCTGTGAACCATGTTTCTGCCTGCCCACCTTCCTGTTTCTGCTGTGTCTTCATGCCCTAAAAGTGCTCCCTACAAATGCCTGTCCTGCTTCTCCCTGATTATCCTTTTCCCACCTGCTGTAATTACATTTGAACATCTGAGGGAGCCTCCCTTATGGAGCATGTCACTGCCACGGGTGAGAGGAGGACAATGTTTATGTAAGAAGCAATCCCCATTTTTGTTCCAAAAAGCTCTGGGAAAGACATTTGTGATTTTTTTCCCCTTGCTGTTACATGCTTTTGTGTTCCCTGGAAGCCTCCAAACCACCAGGACACCCACCACCCTTGTGTGTGGGTACTGGCCGGGGCTCCTGGTGCCTGTCCCTTGCCACTGCAGCGGTTATCTCCGTAGCTCAGAGCAGCTCTGCAGGGCATGCCCTGTTATCAGTGGGCACCTCTGCTCACAGGCCCCTTTCTCTTTTTTGCAGGCCCAGTATTATGGCGAGATTGGTATCGGGACCCCTCCGCAGAAGTTCACTGTGGTCTTTGACACTGGCTCCTCCAACCTGTGGGTGCCATCTGTGCACTGTCACCTGCTGGACATCGCCTGCTGTAAGTGGGATGGCTTATCCTTCCACGCACGATGTAGGCATCAACATCAGGACCAAAATGCAGATCCCACACCCCAATGATTAGCTGAAAGCCCCTGGCTTGCATTGTTATCATGCCTGCCTGTTGAGGGGACAGTTTGGCTAATGCAGAGTAGTTTGTGCAGATGGTAGACCCTGCTGATCCACCTGGAGGGAGGATCTGTACTGGGAGGAGAGGTTTGAGATGGTGCCAAGCCCTCCTTGTCTCTCCGGTTCACGCCCTGTCTCCAAAAGCTTCTCTTCTCCTCTCATCATCACCCACGCACAAGCTCCAGCCTTCCTGAGCAGCCGCAGTCCTGCAGCCAGGAACCAATGAGCACTTCCACAGGTCGCAGGGTTTCTCCCCAAATTATAGACTGTTGTCCCATTGCGCAATGCTGGGGGAAAAAAAAATCAGCTTCTTGCCAGATCTGATAGAAACTGTCCTAGTTTCTGTTTTATTGCTGCATGGAGCATGTGCCTACATGTTCATGGATTTTATAATTAATGAGAACCAGGTAAATGCTGTTTTCTGGGATGAGAATGTCTAAGGAATCACATGCTTTCTCTTTTTTCCTCTTCTGTGGTGTTACTATGTGATAAACCTCCACAGATGCAGGTGTCAAATGTGGCTATGGCAAAGTGCCCCTTAAAAGCCCCAGCTGTGCAGCTTAAGCAGAGTGGAGGACCCTGTGGAGCCAACAAATGTGAGCAGGAGAGGTGACCTCTGGTGGCTGTCAAGGGCAGGGAGGAAACCTGGACCTGTGCCCTCCTCGTACAGCTCTATCATGCCTTGCCAGGCTCCAAAGCAGCGATATGTTACAGTTTCCACCCCCTTCACAGGGACAGGCAGGCTGGGCAGGGGGAAGCCCCAGTTCTGAGAAAATATTTTGTGTTACGTGCAGAAAAGCAATGACTGTAGAAAAATTCTAGCTAGCCTTAGCCAAAAAAAAAAATACAAATACATAAACAGAAGATGTTTGTGTGTGGAGCAGACTGTTTGAAGCTCCCCAGCTCTCCATGGTGTTGTGGGCAGCCATGGGGACATCTGCCTCTCTGCTGCCTAATGTGCCCTGATGCACTAGCCACATATACTCCAAGCTCTTAACGTGCTGTGGCCAAATCCTATTGAAGTGCCAAATTGGATCTCCCCTCCTGATTCCCAGACCTTCTCGTTGCAGACAAACCTGCTTTCTTATTGCTAAGCCTCTGCTTGTCTTGGTGCCCCAGGCGGGTTGTGGGGCTGGGTACTGAGGAGCAGAGGTTTTGTGGCTGGTGTGGAGAAGGCAAACAGCAGTGCAGGTGTTTCCAGTGTTACTTTGGGGGTTGGCTTTCACTTGTGACTGACGCTCGTTTGATGTGTAAAGGAGAATTAATGCCATATGTCCATCTTTCCCACTCCTGGGTTGCAGTGCTACACCACAAGTACGATGCCTCCAAATCCAGCACCTACGTGGAGAACGGCACAGAGTTTGCCATCCACTATGGGACAGGGAGCCTCTCGGGATACCTGAGCCAGGACACGGTCACGGTGAGTAATGGCTGCATTTCTCCCAGCTGCCCCGGCCAGCTTTCGGTAAAAGCACTCAAAGCAGTTTGACTTCAATGGGTCTCACTTCTGGAGTGCCCCACTCCTATCAAGTATGCTTCAGCCCTGTGTTTCTAAGTGCTTTGAAGTGAGGAGGTGACTACAGCAAAGGCAGGCAGGGAAGGGATTAACCGGAGGGTCAGAAAAAGCAGAACTGAGCCTGAGCCATACATACAGTGTTACTGCAGATGTGCTCTGGCTGTCCTCTTCTTCCTGACCCTGGAAAGTTCCCAGCCTCAGTGCATGTCAACCCTGTGGGTTGCTGGGGATGCCCACCTTGCTGCTGGCTGCTGTCATGGCAGCAGACATCCCTGTGGGCAGCTGATGGCCACACCAAGCAGAAATGGGCTCTGCCACCATGGAGCCAGCCCCATCCTCGTTCCACGTGGAGTGGTGCTCATATGTTCAGATGTCTTGGGCATTCTCTTTGCTGGCCTGGCTGGTGGTAAGCTGGTTTGCTAGTAGTTTCTTGTCTCAGTTTCCTTTTCAGTGAGCAAAGGCTGAACTTTCTGCCCTGTGAAGAGTGGGTGCCCTGCCCGAGGGACTCTGGGTATTCCCAGGGACAAGTGAACTCAAGTGTGTCAGCTGCTGAAAGTGCATGGCATGTGCTCCAAGGTTACTTGGCTCTCCTTGCTGGGATAATAAAAGCATATGTTTGTTTAGGGTGGGGAGACCAAGCATTATGAGTAGGCACAGAAATCTAGGTATTTCTGGTTTTGTTAGTTTCAGCTGGAAAGTGTAGGCTTACCAATTTCATAAGGATCGGAGAAAAAGCATCCAAGCTAAAGAAGAGCCTGGAGCTGGGGGCAAGCAAGGAGCAAGCACTCTATAGCTTGTCCTTAGGGCAGGAAAACTTGAAGCTAGCCTTGAAACACCGGATGTGGCTCGTGTGTTGCATATGAAGTTGCCACCAGCTCAAAAGTTACCACCTTTGGGGCAGGTCCATCTCTGGGGGAGAGGATTTTTCATGGGCTCACTGAATCTTGAAAATCAGTGGGGGCTGTGAGGGAGAGCCATGGGGACCACCAGCAGCTTTTTACGCCTGCTCTCTACCTCCTGCCCTTCAAGCCCTCCCAGCTTGAAACCCTTTCAGTTTCACTTTGTGCAATTAGTTTCCTGCATTTTTTGTTTGACTGAGGAAAAAACAAGACAATGGCCTCCTGCCCAAGCTTTTCCATGCCTCTTGCTGCACAAAGACATCTTGCAAGTAGCAGTAATGGTTTCTTATGCCAGCCTTATAAAACACAGGCAGAGATGTTGCCCTGGGCCCTGTGCTGCTGGCTGTTGCCAGCAGGGTTGGTGGCAGAGTGGCTGGGTGCTCTGGGACAAGGTCTGGAAGTTGCTCCTGTGGTCATGGAGTGGGGCAGCGAGGCGAACAGCAGGCTTTATTGTCCTGTGAAAGTGTGGGCTGGTTTAGGCGCTTTCCGGCTTAATGCAGGGGCTGAAGTGAGTCAGAAGGAAAATTGCAGCTTTTTTCTGTAATTATCACCCTAATGCCTGCCTGCTAATTAGCTCTCTGCTTCCCAGCAGCACAGAGGAAGGATTTTGTGCCTGAGCTTGTTAGGGGGAGTGGGGATGGCTGTCGGCAAACAGCGTGGCTGGTAGCATTTGGTTTCTGTCTGGGCAGGAGCAAAAGAAATCTCTTGCATGGGTCATGGGCGGCATCACTCTTCTGGTGCAGGGGAGCAAGGTGGGTTCAGGGACCTTCAGCTTGGATGCCAAGATGTTTCCAGTGCTGGCTCCTTGCTTTCCTTTCCATAGGCAAGTTCACAGTCTGGTGTAGTTCTGAAGTGCAGACACTTTGAAACAACCTTTGGGGTTGCTGTCCAGATGGGTGGAAAGAGCTGCAGAAGCATGTGGTAGCACTGCCACCCTACTGAAAGGCACTGCTTGGTGGGTGGCCCTGAGTCCCTCTGCCACTCAGCCCTGACTTTTGTTCAAAGATGGTGCTGAGCTCCAGCTCTGTGGAGGAGTGATGCTCCATGGCACTGCTCTGCTTGCCCCCCGACAAAGAGCAGGTCCAGTCAGACCTCTGCTGATGGGGAGTCTTGGCTGTGATTGAAGCCCAACCTTAGGGTGTCCTTCAAGGACAGCAGAGGTAACACCCATGGGTGCAGGAGGAGCCCTCTCCACCTCTCTTAGTGCCCTCTCTTAGTGCCTCTGGGTGCCTTCACCTTCATCTGTCTTCACTGCGCACCTCATGCTTCAACTGATAAAAACTTGTGGCTACTCTGTGTCTGGCTGAGAGCCAGCTGAGCGATGGAGACAGCAGATCTGTCATCTGGCATCAGCGCTCCACTTATTATGCACTTGGATTTCAGTCCTGCTCAGGACTGAGCATGGGCAGAGTTTAAACAAGCCTGCTGAGACCCCACTGCCAGGCTGTTATTTGCCTCTTCAATTTCTCTGCATTCTTGAGGAGGACTTCAAACAAACCCAGTCTTATCAGTCTATTTTCCTTCAGTAGAAGCCTTATTGAGCTTTCTGAGCTGCTGCAGGACCAGCTTTGGGTGGCTGCCCTAGGTAGAGAGTGGTCTCTCTGCATTTCTGCTTCAAGAGGCAGAACCTTTTGAAACAGCTTTTGAGATCTCTAGGACTTGTGAGCGGATGTATTACTGTGAGCTGTTCTGGACCACATCCTGCTGTGTGGCTTTAGCTATTGCAAGGCTGAATTGCCCTTTCGAAGCTGCAGATACCATTAAAGCCAGTGCTGCCTGCCTGGTCACAGGCTGTCAAACCCTGAGGGGATGTTTGTCATTTACAGGGATCGTTATCTGCCATCAGGTGGGAGAGACCAAGCTTTTCAGTCCAGCCTTGTTTACTACAGGGCCAATTGCTGGAATCCTAGCACAGACACTAAAATTGCCTGTGGTGAGCCAGAAGCTGGGTGGCTTCGCCAACAGGACAGTTTTCTGCAATTTCCTTCTTCCTGGGGATCTGCCCCCAGTGAGGGGGGAGAGGTGTTTCAGCTTTCCAGTGGAGAACATCAGTCCTTCTCATGGCTGGTGACAGACACGACCTTTGCATTCACCTTGCTCTGACTACTGCTTTTGTGCCAACCTCACTTTCTGGGCTGGGTCTTCCCTTGCCATGGGAGGTGTCTGCAAGTTGGTCATCATTCTGGAAATAAAGTAATACCCTGAGAATATTTATTATACTGGGATGGTTGTGAGTCTGGCAGAGGTGAGGAGAATTTGTGGTCCCAACTAGGTATGGATGTGGCACCCAAGGAGGTGGGACACAGATGAGTTAGAAAAAGCCCAGGTTGAGGAATGATGCAGCACAAGAGCTGCTCAAATTAGGGGGAAAGGATGCAGTAGGCAATAAGGGAAGGGCTGTAGGGGAACGTGAGGTGATACGGTGCCATCTGTGCAATGAGGAAGAGCTGCAAAATGGCATGGCCAATGCCAGGACCCAGCAGGAGGCTGGAAGGGCTGAGGTGGACAGTGAGCAGAGTTTCTGCCTGTGGGGACACGCTGGACTTTGCAGGGACTCAAGGTGCCACTGGGTGACCAGAGTGGACTCTCCCCACCAAGCAGAGTGGCACCAGGATGTCTGATTTTGATGCAAGGGCATCAAATGCAAGGGCAAAAGCATGGTGGTGTGTTGAGCTTGTGTTCAGCAAGACCCCATTTCCACCCTGGTCCTGTGGATCAGTTTTCTTCATGTTTCTTTTTCTTCTGTCCCCACCTCCATACAGCTCGGGAACTTGAAAATCAAGAACCAGATCTTTGGGGAGGCCGTGAAGCAGCCGGGCATCACCTTCATTGCTGCCAAGTTCGATGGTATCCTGGGCATGGCATTCCCCAGGATCTCTGTGGACAAGGTCACTCCTTTTTTCGATAATGTCATGCAGCAGAAGCTGATTGAGAAAAACATCTTCTCCTTCTACCTGAACAGGTACTGTTGGGTTTGGTTGCACTACATCCCATTGCCAGGACAAGCCCCACCTGTGCCAGCACTGCTGGGGAGGTGTCAGTCAGTTCTCCTCGCTGGAGCAGGAGGGCCAAACCCTTTTCTGTGTCAGTGTGAAGTAAGGAAAAGGAGCAGAAAAGCAGCCATTCTACTGATCAAAAAGCTGGGTAGATCTGCTACCTGATTGCTGCTTCTGATGAAGAGAGGGAGGATCTTTCCAGAGGAAATAAAAACAAAGAGGGTTGTGATCACAAGATTGCGTGCAGCTAAAGCAGCACGAGTTAGAGGGTTGAATGCAGCCCTAGCCTGCAGCCAAAATCCACAAGCAACATGGCCTTGCCTTCTTATACAAACACTGTTGATGGGGCTGATTCTTCTTCCTGCCCTGGGAAAGCTATGTAGTGCCTTCCCCCTAGTGCTGCCCACCCCAGGGCACTCTGAGCCAAAAAAGTAGCAGATCTGGAGAGGGGAGGACAGAGGGCTGCTTTTGGCAGCTCCAGCGCCATCGCTCCCCCATCACCATATTTCTTCCCATCTGCTCAGCAGCAACCTTTTATCTGACAGCAACCTTGAGGATCAGGCTCTGAGGCCGCCGGTTGCAACAGAGTTGGGCACAGTTAACCTATGCAGCGTGCTTTGGAAAATATTCCAGTTTCCCCTTCCTCACCTCAGCCTATCTCAGAGTACCTGTCCTTACACTGATATAATATAGTTCAATACCAGTTGTCTCTCTCCAACACTATGAACATGGTGCTATAAACCCCCGAATGTCCTGCTGTGTATTTCAGGGACACCTGGAGGGGTTTTCATCACCTTGCCTCTGTTGGTGATTTTTTGGTTTTTCTTTCAGAGACCCCACAGCTCAGCCAGGCGGCGAGCTGCTGCTTGGGGGCACTGACCCCAAATACTACAGCGGTGACTTCAGCTGGGTGAACGTCACACGCAAAGCCTACTGGCAGGTCCACATGGATGCGTAAGTCCTGTTGTGTGTGCAGACAGCACTGCGTTCCTCATGCCTGGTGCAGGGCTGAAGGCCTCCCATGTGTTAAATGTTGCTGAGCTGCTTGCCAGCAGCTGCGGAGGAGCAGGATGAGGCCCCAGGAAGGCAGCCCTTGCCTGAAGGGCACGGCGCAGCAATCAGCATGCATTGTTGGAGGCAGGGGGAAGGGGAGCGGGCTGCCGGCCGGCGAGCCCCGCTGTCTATTCTGAGCTCTCCCACGTGATGGGAGCTGAGAAGCAGCCTGTGATCAGTGCGTGCCTCTTTCCCAAGGACTGCTGCCCTTCCTGGCGCAGGGTCTTAGTTCTCATCTTCCCCAAGCCATGCTGCGTTGGCAATGCCTGCAGAGATCAAGGCTGGAGGGCTTTATCTGTCTGCACTGCTGTGAAATGTGATGCAGGCAAGGAAGCCAAGCAGCTTCTCTCCTGCCTTTTTAATGTATGTGAATCCTTCCCTTGCCCACAACCCCCCAAGCTGTCTCAGCACCTGGTTAACCCTTTTCTTTTAGCAGTAGCACAAACTTATGAGAAGCACCAGGATTTGAGAGCCCCTAATGCATCACCCTTAGCTTGTCCGTGTGCCCATCAGCTGCGGTGCTTTGCACCAGCATGCAGATAGCAGTCCAGGGTGTCTGCAGAAACACAGTCATGCAGCAAGGCCTCTGTTTAATTGGAGGCATGGAGGGGCTGTGTAGGGTAGAGAAACAAATGTGCTGCATCAAAATTCTGAGCACTCATCCTTCCCAAGGACCTTCCATAAGTGTCTGGTGCAGCCTTCTATGTGTGTCCCTTCTGCCCAGGCTCAGTTTTTGCCTTTTCAGCTCTTCTTTTGCTGTCGCTTTTGCTGGGACATCTCTAAGGGTTGTCTCCTCTCTGGGCATCTCTCCCTAGGGTGGATGTTGCCAATGGGCTGACTCTGTGTAAGGGGGGCTGCGAGGCCATTGTGGACACAGGCACCTCGCTCATCACCGGCCCCACCAAGGAAGTGAAGGAGCTGCAGACAGCAATTGGTGCGAAACCACTCATCAAGGGCCAGGTGAGGCTGGGGAGGGGCACAGCACGAGTCTGTGGCTGTTGTGGCATCTGCAAACTCCCTGCTTTGGGTGTGTTGCACCCAGATGCTTCTAGAGACACTGGTCTCCTGCTTCCCCTGTTCTCTGATCCCAGCCTGTGCTCCTGGAAAAGCTCCCTGCATAGCAGGGACTCCTCTGTCCTTTGGGATGGAAATAAGACAAATAGCAGGGCCTGGGTCTTGTGAACCTTGGGAGGCTTTGGGTCACCTCTGCCATCCCTCTGGAAGGTGGGGGAGAGGGGTGCAAGTTGTGGCTGAGGCCAAGGATTCAAGGATTCATGTTAATGAGAGTCCGGAGGCACTTTAATACAAATGCATTTAATGCAAATGACAGCCCTTCCCTGCCAAGTTTTTAACTGTCGTACTTAATCTCCCAAGGTCGTCTCTCCTCCCTGAAATCCTGGAGGGACAGGGAGCCCCTAGGAAGGATCCTAGGGACTCAGCAGAGCTGGGAACTGAACCTGGCATCCTATGGCTCCATCCCCACAGCCCTGAACTGTCCTTAAAACCCTCTGTCCCCTGTTTGGAGCCTGGAGTGGGAGCAGTGTGCTTGCCCTGGCTCAAGGTTTTTCTGCACCCTGAGATGAGTATTTGGGGAGGATGGGAAAAATGTGGTTCTGCCTGGGGAAGATCTTTCTGTTTCCTGAGGACTTGGGAGCTGCCATCTGAAGCCTTTGCTGTTTCTATTTCAGTATGTGATCCCCTGTGAGAAGGTGTCATCTCTGCCTGTTGTCACCCTCACGCTAGGAGGGAAGCCCTACCAGCTCACCGGAGAGCAGTACGTCTTCAAGGTGCGTCCAGGGCAAATTCTGCCAGCCTGTTCTTCTCCCCAGGGCCTAACTTTTGCCTTCTTTGCTTGGAGCTAAACCAAGAAATCTAAAACCCAAAAGCAAAGCCAGAACAGGCACTTGGTGGCAGGGAGGGGAAAGCATGAAAGATTGTGGTTGTGGCAGTGGCTGCTGGGTCCAGGAAACCTATGTAAGGTCCTGCAGGAACAAGATCCCCTGCACAATGCTCTCTCTGTTGCGGGGAGGAAAGAAGGGCAGGCAGTTATGGAGCTTTCTACAAACCCTCTGCCCTCTTCTGTTGAGTTCTGGTAGCATTAGGCCAGCCTTCTCACAGGGGCTACTGGTCTGGCATGTCAGCCATCCCATGATATGGGATTGACTTCTAGCGCAGAACTTCAGCAGTCTCTCTTAGATTTCACAGCTTTCACAAGGTACAGATCCTGGGCTGTGCAGCTGAAAAGCAGCTGGGGTTGGCAGGTGTTATTGCCAAGCTCCTGAGGTTGGGGAGAGGTGGGGATCTTTGGCTGAAGCTCTCATTTTTCTCCCTAGGTTTCTGTACAAGGAGAGACCATCTGTCTGAGTGGGTTTTCAGGCCTGGACGTCCCACCCCCTGGTGGCCCGCTCTGGATCCTGGGGGATGTCTTCATTGGTCCCTACTACACTGTCTTTGACCGTGATAATGACTCTGTTGGCTTCGCCAAATGTGTCTAAGCGCCTGACCCCCCCCCCACTGCCTCCGCCATACACACACTTGCACACACAGGAGCTGTAGAGAAAGCTTACCAGGATTAGAAACCCAGTCAGTGGAAGAGAAAAAATTGAACTAGATTTAAAGTTATCAGGAAAATAGTCATTGTTAGTGCCCTGCTAGCTACTTTTCCCCCTCTGAATAAGTGGTGCTGGGACATCTTGAGTTGATAATGCCAGCTGGAGTAGCCCCTCTCCTTACTGTTGTATCTCCCGGTATTTAAGATTGAGAAAAATTGTTCAGCTCTAAGAATCAATGTCTCCCAGCACTGGTCTTGCTCCTGGGGAGGCAGCTGGCTGGCCCTGCTCCTGCAGAGGAGCTGTGGGGCTTCTTCACTGGGGGAGAAGGATGGAGACAGCTATCCCACATGTTAGGTTGTACTTCTGGTTTGTCACTGAAGTGGGGGAGTGGAAGGGGAAGGAGTCCCTCACCCCTCTGATGGGTGAGGAAGCAGTTGCTAGACCTCTTCTCAATGAGTTGGTGCTGGCTTGGTCCTGAGAGAGCATGTCCTGGGCTGGAGCAGTGGGGAATCATGTAGCATGCACAGGAGTTGAGTTTTGGAGTCCAAGGGCTCTGTTAGTGTGTCTTTTGTGTTGTGATGACACTAGCGAGAGCTGGGGATGTGATGCGAGCATGCCTGGCTCGAGCCTATTAGACCTAACAGGGCAGGGATTTGTAGGGGGGCTCCAGCCAATGGGACTCTTCAGGGAGTAAGAATATAAGGGGGGGGGGGTCACAATAGTATTTAATAAAAGTCACTTGATTTCATGTCCCTGAAAGCCCAGCTTTCTTCTGGAGGCTGAGCAAAGCCACTTGACCCAAGTTCTCTTGGGTCTGGTGAATTTCTTCCAGTTTTTCCTCCTTAACTTCATCTGGAGCCAGCGAGCTGAAGGTAATGTTTCCCAAAGCAGCTAAGTGATCTACAAGCTTAAATCACATGAGACTTGGAAACATTATCCTCAGTGTTTTGAACTGCCCCGGACTTGAGAGACAGTTGGCAGAGGCAGTGAGGCTTCCAGGCAGGAGGGTGCCATGGAGGCTGTGGGCTTGCATTTGCTCCTTCCACTGCCCAGTTCCAAAACCCAGGGTTTAACACCCCCATACCTGGTATGTCATTCCCATGTAATTAATAGTGAGAGCTCTGTTCATTTACCTTCTGTGCTGCAGACCAAGTGAGGTGCGTTCCTGCTTTGGAGAGGTGGGAGCTGAAGCTGTGCTCACGTTCATGCCTTCCTCCTGGAGATCCAAAATCTGCATGTACAGAGCGGCTTGCTTCACAGGGCTGGCATCAGTAGGCATACATTGGGTGAGCAAGGAGACAAGTAGCTGTGAAGATGGTCAGGTGTCCTAAGTCACAGAGCAGAACAGAGTTTCACAAGGCTCCCAGTCCATGCTGAGGGAGAGAATGTAGTCACGTTGGTTTCCCAGTGTTTTGGATCAGGTCCTGAGGTTAGGGAGGTGAGAGAAAGCTGAGGGTTGCAAGAGAACCAGATCACCACAAGAGGTGACCCCAGACTGGACAGAACAGCTGGTGAAATCCCAGCTAGGGGTTTCCTAGGGGCACCTAGCCTGCAGATGTCTCTTGTCCCCACCTGCTGCAGCTGGTTGGTTTGGCTTTATAACCAGAGCTCATGCCGTGGAGGGGTCTGGCATGGGCAGTAGCGACAGACCTGAGCACACTTCTAATGCATCCGTTGTCCAATGTAACCCTGGGTGTGATTGCTGCTTCCAAAGCTTGCTTTTGCCTGCTCTTAGACCTGTAACCCGGATCTGGATGCCTGAGGACATCTGTTGCAGACTGAGAACAGCATGCTACTGGAAAAAAAAAATAGATGCTGTAAAATCAACAGCTATTCTGGCACCTCTCCAGAGAGCACACTCTTCACATTAAGTGCACTGAGCACCTCGAGGTCCTGCTGAATAAACCCCGAGCTGCAGGATTTATCCAGCACAGTGAGATGGCATCCGCGTACCTGTTAATCAGAGCTGATGTGGTGTGGGTGGTGGGTTTGGGATGTGTTCCGCATCAGATCCTAGTGGGAAGTGCAGAACGTGCCATCATCCAGCAGTCCTGGGGGCTGTGCAATGCCTCGTGCTGCCCATGGGGTAGCCTCCAGGGGAACCTGGCTCTGGGCTGGTGTCTGTCCTCAGCCACAGTGACTGCCTGAGGGAGGAGCGTGGCCCAAAACCATGCCCGAAAACCATGCCCGGGGTGGCATATCATAGGGTAGGCTGGAGGAGCAGTTTATTTGATGTGACTGCGACTGCGTTTGCTGTACAAATCATAACCTTCACTGAGCTGGGTCTCCTCCCCTTGTTCTTTTATCTGCATTTTAAAACCAAACTCTAACTGTGTGACTTTTTTTTAATCTAATTTGCTGTCAGAATTACTGTCTCATCCTAGGAAATTGAAAAGGAAATACAGTATTTTTCCCCCTTAACTGAGTCTGGTCTTTCCTTGAGCAGTTTGAGGGGCTGAATCCTTTCTTGATGTCAGGGGCCTGCCTCCCCCATTCTGTTGGGTCAGTATGTCTGGTGCCTCTCCTGAGTGGACTTCTACATATCCTTTCCTTCCCTTTGACCAGGGAACATGCTGGGAGGCTGTTGGAGTTCTCTGTTTCAAAGTAATGAAAGCAGCCCAGCATCTGTAGGATGATGTGACAGCTCCACTGGCTGGTTCCCTGGTCGTCCGGGCCTGCTAGGACAAGCTCCTGCTGGGCTTGGGACAACGTGTGGCCCTAAAGGGGGCAAAGCAGGAACCCAGTTTCTGATTCCAGCCTGAAACACACTAGGATGTGGAGTTCACACTGAGTCTGGGATGACAAACAGGGTTGTTTTGTGTTTTTTTTTTCAAAACACAGCAAAAATCCCTTTCTCTTGTCTGACTGAGTGATTTTTGAGTCCTAGCGCTGCTGTCCTAGTGCTGGGATCTGGAGTCTCCTATGCAGAACGAAGGCCCCATATGCCAGGTGCAAGATAAGAGCTAATCCCTACTCTGAAAAAAAACATCATCTACATAAGCAAGGCAGATGCAGCCAAGTACCATCCTATTTTCTGAGCGCAGATCTAAGCATGCGGAGAGCTTAACTGATTTCCTTACTGGCAGTCCCAAGCCTCTATTCCCCCAGGATGCCTTAATACCCCAATCAGTCATTGCCCTATGTTAAAGGGATGGATCTAACCCCAAAGGGGCTAGCTGGGTCCCAAAAACCAATCGTGCTGTCTGATGTTCCTCAGTAGCCCAAGGGGTGGAGATGTCACTGATAGAAATAGGAGGATGGGGATTGTGCCTATGCCTTTAAACACACCGTGAGTGTTGAATGTTGCACCTCAGCAGGAACAATCACAGGCTCGATCTTGGCCAAGAGCTGGAGAAGCAGACAGCCAGGACTGTCCTCCTGTGCTTTTCCAGCAGGGCACACAACCCCACAGGCAGCCTGGCCTCAGCCCTGTGTTATCTTGCCCAGCCAACACTCGGGTTTTCATCAGCCACCCTCGGTTACTGCAACATCCCTGCAGAAACTCATCTCTGACAACTTGATAGCCTGCTCCCACGGGACCTGCCCTCACCGCAGGCCATGAGGAAAGGAAGGATCGGGCCCCTTGTTGGTGGAGGTAATGTGCTCCTCTGGCTGGCACATCAATTTGTTGCTTTTAGAAACTATTTTAATAACTGCGAATGACTAAGCACGTTGTTTGGGGCTGGTGACTTTTCCTTTTTATGCTCTTTTTTTTTGATCTGTTTATTTTTAGGTTCCTTTAGGAGGGGAAAAGGAATGCAGCACAGACTGAAACCAGAGGACAGGAGAGAGAAATCAAGGGAGAGCAGGGAGATGGGATTCACCCTCCCAGGCTGCAGACCGCCTTGCTGCTGATGAGGCTCAGCAACCCACTGAGGAATTTCCTAGGGAGGGTAGGAATGAGCCCTGAGGGGCTCGATTACAGGAGAATTATTTTGGGGACAGGAAATATCTTTCTGTTGCAGAGCCCTTAAGGTGGAGGGCTTGTACATGTGAACTTTAAAGACCCACAGAAAATAGGAGCAGTGTTCAAATAATGCAGAATTATATATATATATATTTATTCTTCACATCATTTTTTTAAAGCATCCCATTCACATCAGGACATGCCACATTCCCCAGCACCACCCTGCCACCTCCTCCCACCTCCTCCAGGTCCCCTCTTTGACGTCTCCTCCTGTCCTCGCCCTCCGTCCCTGCCTGACGCTAAGAAGAGGAGCACTACACAACGCTGGCAAGACAAATAAACAACAGGCTCATCTTCAGCTGATGCAAACCTGTTGTTTGCAGGTGGAGGAGCCGATGAGGGAGGAGGACCGGACACACAGGTGGGGCTGTGCCCCATCTGGGCCGGCAGTCCTGCCAGTGGCGCTGCACACTTCAGGGGAAAGCCATGAATGGAATTTGAGGTTCGGGGGATCACAGAGCGAAAGGAAGCTTTGTTCCCTCCTTCTGATCAATGCTGGGAGTCACCCACGCTGAGGTCCTGCCCCTTAGCCACCTGGCTTTGACCTCGCTGATGTCCCCACAGCCTTCTCCAGGCTTGACTACACCAAATAAATGCCATCCGCTGATGTTTTCCGTTCATCATTTACCTTATTTTCGAGTTCATTAGTGACTGTTAAAGATGCTAATTTTCTGGGGGACCACATGGCTCCCTGATGATCATTTTTCACCATGCTGAAGATTGACTTTTCACTCTGGGGCCCTGAATGGTTAGCCAATACCCAGGACCTTGCAATTCATTACCATTAGGAGGGGAATTAATGGTACAATCCGAAATTCAGTGCAATCCCGCTCATTTAAAGGGTTTATCCCCAAGTTCACAGCCAGGACTGCTTCTCA
Source organism: Cygnus olor (assembly GCF_009769625.2). Taxonomy (NCBI): domain Eukaryota; kingdom Metazoa; phylum Chordata; class Aves; order Anseriformes; family Anatidae; genus Cygnus; species Cygnus olor. The sequence goes on along the minus strand of NC_049173.1, from coordinate 28,175,550 downwards.
GGATGTTGGCTTTCCAGCTGGTTTCTCCTCTGACACACACACAGAGCAGCGTGGTGTTTAGGACCTTCTGCTTGCTTGCATGGGGCAGCAGCATCTCCTTGGGCAGTCAGCAATCTGCCTACCAGGGGTTTCACTGTTCCTCCTGGGGGAAGGATGCTTTGCACAGCTGCGGGTTGCAAAAAGCCAAGTGAATCAGTCACTATTTCTTAGCTCAGCACTTTGAGGGTAGGCTTAAAGCACTTACAGAGGATTTCCCTTCGCCTGCAGGTAATGCTCGTGTAGACTTTTATTTTACCCGGCTTCTTTACAAGCCTTGCAAAGTCCTGCAAAAAAAAAAAAAAATCCATTTGTAGGATTTCTCTGGTATTTCTCTGCCGCCCTTCCCTGGCACCCTAGCTGCCACCGCAAAGCCGCCTGCATGGGGCTGGGCTGTGGGGTGGCATGTTGTGTCCCTGTGCCACCGCCACATCCTCCCGATGTCCTGCATGCCGTCCCTGCGCCGCACCCGCTGCTCTCCGACACCACATCCCCAGGGGAAGCAGCCTCAGCACCCCAGGTTTTGGCTCCTGGGACGGTTGACAACTGGAGGCAGAAACCCTTTTGCTGATCCCGTGCCAAGCCCGGGCATAGCCAGGTCCTCCTGGGCAACTCCGGCCTTCGTGGCATCCCCACCGCCCTCCCCTAACACAGCCACACGCCCTGCATCCCGCAGCCAACACCATGAGGTGCTCGGTGCCTGCAGGATTTATCCCTTCTCCATCCACCCAAGAGCACGGATGGCACTTCTTGCCCCACCTCGCTTCTGCCACGCCATGTCCTCGTCGCCCTACCACATGGAGCACATTTGGGGGTGCTGCCCATTGACCCCCCCCACCCCCTTGCTGGGGAACCCCCCGGCGCTGCCGTCCCCTCCTCCCCTGACTCCAGCAGCGAGGAAGAGGCAGTGCTGAGCCGGATATGCTGCGGCTCCCCGCATCCCTCCCCGTGAGTATCCCTGCCTCTCCTCCCCATGCCTTCCGAGGAGGCGGATGGATGGACAGACGGGTGGCGAGAGGTGGACTGCTCTCTCCTAATTGCACGGCTACAAGGGGGCTTAGAGGGGCGGGTAACCTCTTCCCACCCCCCCTTCCCCATTCTCTGTCCTCGTCCCCTCTTCCCCTTCTTCCTCCTCCTCTTCCTCCTCGTCTCCGGCCACGATATTCTCCAAAAGGGAGGGGGGGGGAACTGCTGGCAGGTGAAAGGGATTGGGAAACGCAACCCCGTCAGGAATCCCACAGAGATGAGGGCTCAGCAAATAATAATAATAATTAATAGTAATAATAATAATAAAACCAAAGCAGGAGAGAGCGAGGGGGAGCAGGGAGGACGCGGCTGCTGTGCCGCACCGAGCCAGCTCCACCGCACAGCCCGGCAAAGCCCCACGGCGGCCTCCAGCAACCCGCTCCCATCCCAGCATGGGACGGGGAGCAGAAGGCCTGGACGGACGGACGGACAGACAGCCGGACAGCTGGAGGGCTGCAGGCAGGAGCGGGGGGCTGCGCGGCTGTCTGGCAACTCTCCCTGCAGCACCGCCGCCCCCCCACTCTTCCCAAGCGCTTCCCCGCGCCTCGATTTGTTCCTTTCTTTCTGTGCTGCCCCGTAATTTCCCCCTCTCCCCCCACCGATTTCTCCCTTTCCGAGATGCAGCCACGGCTCTGTGGTCCCCTGCTCTCCCCTCCCCTTCCTCCTGCCCTCCCCATCCTCTCCTCTGCCCGCTCCCTCGCTCCTCTGCCCGCTCTCTCCTCTGCCACCCGCTCCCTCTCTCTGCCTCCCGCCTCCCCCCCACATCCCCCCTTTCTGTCCCCCCCCCCGCTCTGCCCCCTGCACCCCGTCACCCCGTCTCCCCTTCCCCTCACCCCCCTTTTTCCCTCCGCCAGGGCAGAGCGCGGTGACGCCGCGGTGGCCGCCACCACGGAGAGGACGCAGGACCCCCCCCTGGGCCCCTCGTGCCCCTTTGAGGGGGCGGCCTGGCCCCCCCGGCCCCCCCAGGGTCCCCCCCAGGGCTGCTTCGCCTGCATCGCCAAGCCCCCGGCTCTCCGGCAGGCATCCCCCGTCCTGTCCCCTTCGTCCGCCGCGCAGCTGATGGAGAGCAAGGGCTGCAAAGGGGACAGCCTGCGGCCGGCGGTCCCGTGCAAGCACTCGGTGGAGAAGAAGACCATGACCAACCCCACCACCGTCATCGAGATCTACCCCGACACCACCGAGGTCAACGACTACTATCTCTGGTCCATCTTCAACTTTGTGTACCTCAACTTCTGCTGCCTCGGCTTCATCGCCCTGGCCTATTCGCTCAAAGTGAGTGCCGAGCGCCCCGGGGAGGGGGGACAGGGACGGGGGGGGGAGCGCTTTGGGATGTCCCTCACATCCCTGCCACCAACGGGAGGGGATGCTCCCTCTGGGTGCTGGGATGGGGACGTGTGTTGGAGCTGGGGGTGTTGGTTTGGGTGGGGAAGGGGTGTTTGGGCTGGCCCCGGTGTCCCCAGGGGCACCTAAAGCAGCAGGGGGCTCCCTGCAGGGGGGCTCAGCTCGTGCTGGATGTGCTCTGGTGCTCGGTCCCCTCTTGGGGGGGGTCAGAGAGCTCAGCAGGATGGGCCCCGGTCCGGCAGCATTGTGTCGTGGGGCAGGAGCGAGGGGAAGCCGCCGGCCAGCATCACCCAGCTGCCGGCAAGCGGGAGGGGGACAGGTTGGCAAAGCACAGAGTAACCCTGCCTCGTTGCTTCCTGCCCTTTCTCTTGTTACAAAACCCCAAAAGAGGAAAGCTGCAGGGGGAGCAGCCCGGCTGGGATGTGGGATTGGGGCACCAGAGCACCTGGTGGCTATGGGAAAGGGCCTGGGGCTGCTCTTCCCTGCCCTGCCCTGCCCCAAACCACCCGAATGTGCACACAGAGAGCCCGGGGGCTGAGGGGCGGCCCCGCTCATGTCAGCTCAGGGACAGCGGCTAGCCGGTGCCTGCTGGCAGCAGCACTTAGTGGGAGGCCAGCGTGCAGGGCGGCCTCGCCACGGAATCAGATTGATTCACCCCAAAGTGAGACCAGAAGTAACCTGGGGCTGGAGCATCGCGCCGGGACAGAGCATCAGTATGCAAAAAGTCTAGAGGGCATAAAATCTGGTGTGAAAAAAAATAACTGGTGAAAGGGAACAGAAATGGGCAAGTTTGCCCTGAAACGGGGAGAGAAAAATAGAAGATGGCTGTGGCAGGCTCTTTTGGGAAGCGGTAACTGCGGGGTGGACGTGGTGGTCCCCGCACGGACATGGCACGGAGCCGAGCTGAGCATGTAGAAGCTGTTCTGCTCTGCTCTGGGAGCTCTCCAGCAGCTGGGACTCCTTGCCAGAGGGGAAAACACCAGGCAAATGTCCCTTGGGGACACAGGTCAGAGCTGGCACATGGCAGGAGGGCTGGCGAGAGCTTGGTGCCTCTCAGGCTGCTGCGGGGCTGGGACGAAACAGGGACACGGAGGTGGCAGCAAAAGGTTTGGGCTAGGGAGCCCCTGGGGTGCTGGGGAAGGCATCAGGGACCTTCTCATAACGCTGTCCCCACCAGGTGGGATGTTAGGGCCACTTGTCCTGAAGCCTGTTTTCATCTCTTCTGCACCCAGCCAGGCTTTGCAGGTACCTCTGCAGCCAGGTGCGAGGGCGGTGGGGCAGCAGCGAGCTGCACCCCAGCTCCTGGGGGATTTCTGTGCTTCGTAGGGCCCGAGCAGTGTGCTGGTAGGGCTTCCCCTCCCCGAGCCCTCCCTGGGACCTCTGAAGGCAGAGCCCTTGGCTGGCAAAGCCCAGGTTTCCTGGTCGAGCTGCAGTCTGTACTCTGGTGGCACCGCACGGCTCCCCGGTGAGGGCTTTTCCATTTCCTTTAAATAACTCACACATCTAGAGACCTCAGAAAGGACTGCTTTTGTTATCACAAACAGCACGCTGCCATGAACGTCACCTGCTCTTGCCAGGCTGATGCTGCTAATAAATCAGGGGCTCCTCTGTGCCCCAGGCCCCGGAGGTGTTCCAGCCGGCACCTCAGCACGCAGCCACCTTCCCACCCGTTTCAGCACTCTCTGGAAGCAGATCAGGGAGCTTCGCTTGGGCTGTGAGGAGATCAAGGCAGCGAGAAGCTCCCGTGGCTCCTTCAGCCCGTGAGGCTGCTCTTGGAGCTTTCCTGCCACCAGGAGACACAGGGTGGCCCGGCACAGCCACCTGAGCTCTCCTTGCCTGCCCCTCAGCACCCTGCCTTGGGTGCTGCTGTTTGCTGTCCCCTCTTGCTGCCCGCTGACCTTCCTGAGTGGAAGCGGACCGGCAGAAATCCCTGGTGTTTATTAACCCTGATGAGCAGGGAGTGCCTCCCAGGCGGGCTCTCAGTCTGCTCTTCAGGAGGAGCAAAGGTTTTTGAGGGGGGAGAAACTGATGGCAACAGCCAGGTGATGGATGGCACAAGGGTGAAACGTGGGCTGGAGAGGTCCCAGGCAATCCACGGAGCAAATAAACCCGAGGATGCCCTCCGGAGCAAGAAGCTCCTGATGCAGAGAGAAGCAGAGCCCTGCTTGTGAATGGGTTTACAGGCAAACCAGCCTCTTCCCAAAGCATCCATCCAACCAGCTGCTGGCTGAATACTAAGCACCAGGCTGCCTTAAATATGGCCTCTTTAGACTCGTTATCAACAAACCATTTGTCTCCTTTGGGAAGCTGACGCAGCACTTTGCACCCACCCGGCAAGCTCTCAGCTCCTAAAAATGAGAGGGGCTGAGCCTGGGAGCAGGGAAAGGAGGTGGAAAGGGAGCGGGAAGCAGCAGGGATGGAAAAGGGGGCTTGCACATCACGTGCGGTGGAAGAGAGGTGGGTGGGTGCAGGCATGGAGTGGGGTTGAAGGAGCTGAGGTGAGGAGCGGGGCGGTGGGAGCCGAGGAGAGCGCTTGAAGAGGAAGGTGATGACAAAACTCCAAGGGGATGAAGGGCAGGGGATGCAGGTGGGAAAGTGGAGAGAAAGAGCCCTTGGGGACCAGCCTGCTGGAGGTGGAGGAAGAGAAGGTGAGCAGCAGGGAGGTGGTAGGCGAGCAGGGGTGGAGGAAAGGCCACTGCCACCTTGTGCTGGTGACATGGAGGAGGGAAGTAGAAATTGCCAAGCTGGGTCAGAGCTAAGCTCTACCTTGGCGGTGTCTCCAGAAAGCCACTGTGCAGTGCTCTGGGGGAGCCCCGCGGTCAGCAGGTGCAGGATAACCATCCCAAGCCTTCTCCGAAATTATTATTATTATTATGTGGGCCAAAATCCCCTAATAATTTCTGGCAAGGTGGTAAGGTCAAAATGACGATGAGAAAAGTAACTGTGACTAAGGAAACACCACATCTGGGCTCAGAGAGGGGGGGGTTGTGACCCTGGGGACCTGTCCCCACCTTGGGAAGGAAGGAGACAGCTTCCAGGCTTTGACCACGAGCAATTTGGAGCAAGAAACACCTCTTCTTTATGCTCGTGTGCTGCAGGGGCTCTGGCACTCGTCTGGAGCTGGTAGGAGGAGCTGGTCCCACAGCAAGGGGGCCAGCAGCAGGCACCAGCCGCACCACTTCACGGGGTTTGTCTTTGGGTTCCCCGGCGGGATGCAGAGCAAGGTTCCCCGAGGCTGCCCTGCACCACTAAGGGCATGCTGCCCCGAGGCAGAGCTCCACATCTCCCAGCATCTCCCCAGGTTTCCAGGAGGATGCGAAATCCCCAGAAATGTTCCCAAGGCGAGTCACGCCGGACACACAGCTGCCAAAAAGGGGCCGCCACGGGCTTGCTGCTGTCCCTTGGGCCATCTCCATCACTGGAAGCACCGTCTTGAGGACTCGGTCCCTCGAACCAGCACGGCCCAGCGGGACTGAGGGGCTCTGCTGCCCGTCCCCATGCTGGGCAAGCGGCACCAGGCTTTCAGGACAGCACTGCGGGAGGGAGGGAGAAAAAAAAAAAAAAAGTGGCTGAGACGTGGTCTGAATGCATCGCAGGATGTTTTCAGAAAGCTCCCGGTCGATAAAAGGCTTTCAGTGTTTCTAGGAGGACTCTGGGGCTGGCTGCGGGATTTCACAGCCTGCCACCGACATCTAGCGTTCAGCTCGCTCCTGCTCCACAGCAAGTGCGGGGTGTGAGAGCAGCACGGCCCTGGGGCCTCTGAGCACGCAGCGAGGCACAGCCCTGCACAATCCTGAGGATGCTCCCACCCTGCTGCGGGAAAGGCAAAAAGGGTCAAAAGGCCCTGGTCCTTCCACCCCACGGCCTCTGGGCTCCAGCTGCCGAGGGCCGGCTGCGGGTTTGGAGAGGGGCACAGAGCCCTGCTAGGAAGGGATGGACAGCACCCCCTGGTCTGGGGTCTGCTGCTGGGCATCTCCATCCCCTGCCTGGTGACACTATCCCCTGCCTGGTGACGCCGTCCACTGCCTGGTGACACCGTCCCCTGCCTGGTGACACTATCCCCTGCCTGGCAGTGCCACCTGCTGCCTGCTGGTGCCACTGCTGCTGCCTGGCAGCCCGGAGGAGGTGTGGACACACGCAAACTCCTGACCCAGCTGGAGACCCACCCCAAGGTGAGCCCACGGGTGTCCCAGCATGCAGGATAACAAGACAGCACCTGTGCTTTAGGGCTGGAAGTCAACAGTGGAGATGCCCCCAGCTGCAGGAGAGCTGCAGAAGGAGCTTGGTACCCCAGGGCTGCCAGCCCAGCCCTCAAGCTGTGGTCGGATCCTGCACCGGCTTTGCACACTGGGTGCCTTGGTGCAGCAGGAGGCACCCAAACACCCCAAGACACCAGCCTTATGGCCCAGATGATGCAAGTCCCAGAGCTGCTAGGATGGCATGGCACGATGAGGAGGATGCAGCAGCACCCAGCTCTCCCTGGGGATGCACTATTATTTTTTAGTACTTTAATTCATGTATTACATAGTAGCACAATACATCTCCCAATTACTTCTCTTTTTTTTTCTGTCTCAGGTCCGGGATAAGAAGCTCCTCAATGACTTAAACGGGGCAGTGGAAGATGCCAAGACTGCCCGGCTTTTTAACATCACCAGCTCAGCCCTCGCCACCTTCTGCATCATCCTCATCTTCATCTTCCTGCGGTACCCCCTCACTGACTACTAGCGCCAGGCCAGCAGCAGCGGCCGCCGCCAGGATGCCTCTATGCCAGAAGTGTCTGCAGTTGTTTCCTGTAGCAAGGACGCAAAAAAATAAAACAACTCCACTTTGATTTAAAAAAAAAAAAAAAAGTAAACACATAAATAAAAGTTAAATGAGTTTATCAGCCCAGCTGAGCCTACTCTTCCTGGCCGTAGACAGTATTTGGGCTGCTGTAGGAAAGGGTTTCACTTGTACAGCAGTGCAGGGAGGAAGGCAGACCAAGAAAAGCTTATTTTATGGCAAATAAAGCTGTGTGACGAGGGCATGCGGAGCTGAGAGCTGAGTGTGACTTGCAGCTGCAAGTATGGCCCTGGGGGTCTGTGGGGTGCAGCGGGGGCTGGGGGCACGGTTGGGGTGCGAGGTGGTGGGAGGAAGGCAATGTGCCTGAGACCCTGAGGCCAGTGGTATGGCAAGGCTCAGAGCACGTCAGGCGTGCTCAGGCTGCCCACCACCTTTCCACACACCTTTTATTTTCCTTTTCTGATGCATTTCTGTTGAATTTCACCTGCCAGTTGAAATAACTTACTGTCCCTGGAGAGCCCCAAAGCCTCCAGATGAACCCCAGTGTGTTAAAGGGCAGATTTCTCCTTGGGATGGCCCAGCAGTGCTGAGAAGGAAGGCGCCTTCTGGGGAAGTCACACACATCCCCCCTAAACCGAGTGCTGCTGTATTTCTGTAAGACGGTCAATAAAGATACCTCTGATGTCTGGTCTGCTGCGCTGACTCTTCAGGTTGTCCTCCCCTCTCCCACTCTGTGCATGAAGAGAAAGAGAAAAATGCCTCAAATGAATGGCAAGAATTGGCCTAAAACCCAAAATGTGTGGGGCAGATTTAGATGTCACCGCAGGACTGAAGTGGGAGGCACCTCCTGAACTACCAAAAATCCGGGAAGCGCATCACCCTCTGTGAGCCCGCACGCCCCGTGGCCACCCTGCGGGTGGTCTTCCAGGGAGCCAGCCCCAACTTCTCACCCTGCTCAGAACACGCAAAAAAAAAAAAAAAAGGAAAAAAAAAAAAGGTAAAATCAGAGCTGGCAAAAATCAGGAGCAACCCAAAGGCAGCCTCTCCTGCCTTTAACCGGCGTGACAAATGGGCTGCCAGCATCTTCCCCCGACGGACAGCCTCTTTAATGAACCAGGGGGAACACTGCACTGACTCCGCAGCATTTCTGCATGCACAAACTGTCAGGGACAGACAGGGTGGACTATTATCAGCAACCCTCACGTTTATTATTTGTTGCTGGCAACACCCACCTTGTACGAGGCATCTCCATGCCAAGGCTGAAGTGTGCTGTGGAGGGGCTGAGGTGCACAGCAACCCTGCAAATTGATTTGGCACATCTCTATTTTATTATATTATATTTATTTATATATTTTATAATAAAATATTATATATTTTATTTTATTTTATTTCATGATTTTATTTTATTTTAATCTTTGAGGGAACAAAGGAAAGAAAAGCAGCAGCCAAATACAACAGGTATTCTCATCGCTTTTTTTTTTTTTTCCTTTTTTCCCAATTGTACAGGAAAATTCTGGAATTTCAGGGTTTGCCAAGGCTGCCACCCAACATAACAGAAGGGAGGATTTCAAGGGCTGCTTCTCTGCCTTTTCACTTCTGCCACTCACAACTTCACTGGGCGCTCTCCAGCTCGCACCTTTTTTTGGCTGCGAAGCCGCAGCCTCTGTTGCATTCAGCAGCAGGAGCGAAAACCAAGCGGAGGGGGTGGAAGAGAGGAACCGTCAGATGCTTGGGAAGCCATTTGATATTGGAAAGGAGTGATGGTCGCATTGCCACATGGAGATTTAATTGTATTCCTCCAGGAAATTTAGCTTGGCAGGTTGATGAGGATTTCTTTTTTTTTTTATTTTTCTTTAGCTCCAGAGGGGGGAAACTGGAAGGGGGGGGGGGGGGGGATTATTTGCCACTAGTCAGTATCGTTAGGTGGTGTCTAAAATATTGCTCCTGGTTTGGGGCCCCCATACATGACAGGCTTTTGGTGGGGGCTCAGGAAAGGCTGCCAAGGCTGGTGATGGGAGGAGAGGCTGAGCCTGGTGAAGAAACTGCTTCAGGGGGGACCTCGGAGCATCAGCAGGGGCTGATGGAGACACGGAGCTGAATTTTTACACATCACGAGGTCCTTCCCGGACCAACATCTGCTCTTCGTGGTCTCTGCAGGCCGACAGCCCCGCCAGCAGTTCGAGGAGCTGCAGCTCCCGCCTGCCTGCAGCCGTGCTGCGGGATGCAGGCAGAGGGCCCCCGCACACCGCTCCGCCGTGGTCCCTGCTGCCCAGCACCACCAGCAAGCCGAGGAGGACAAGAAGGTGGCTTTGGGCACCAGGAACCTCTCGAAATCGCCTTGCAAGGCCGTGCAGAGCAGAGGGGTGTGGGTGCCCTGGCGTGTGAGCAAACACCGCTGCGCTTACGCAAGCCCCGGGCTGGGTGATGCCACCTTCGTGCGAAGGCTGCCGAGCCAGTTTGCAGGCAAATCCCAGCTGGGTTAAACTGGTTTGGATTTCCTCCCGGCAGCAAACGTGACCCCGTGGCTCTCCTACGTCTACACGGGTTGGCTGTGATAAATAGGGCAAGCTGCAGCGCGGCGCTGGCGGCTAATTCGGGTAGCAACCTCCCAGCCCGGCCCAGCAGCTCTGCGTTCCCACGGGGGAAGAGCTGCCAGCCCCCGATTTTGCATCGATACCCAAATTACAGTACAAAGGGGGGCCTTCCCAAAGTCCCTTCACCACCGTATTTTCAAAGCTGTCTCATCGGGCTTCACGGAGCTGCAGCCTTGCCAAGTGCCACTGGGTCCTGGTCTGGCATGGGAGCTGGGCACCGCAGCACCGCTGCAGCTGCAGACCTGCAGATGCAGGGGGAGAAGTGGGGTGCTGATGGAGCTGCCTCTGCCCCCCTCTCCGTGCCGGTATTTGGGGCAGGATAGGGCTGCACAGATCCTGCGGCGCCCAGCTCGCCGCCCGGACCGGTGCGGGGAAGGAGGGGGAGGCACAGATGGCAGCAGATGCTCTCATCAGTGAAAACGATTTAAGCGACATAGGAAACAACAACAACAAAATCCTAGCAACTGGTGAGCAGCTGAACAAAAACCTGCAGAGGGGCAGGGAAAAAGGGTCTGGAGCTGACAGAGCCCTCACCCCTGCACCGAGCCGGGCTGGTTCATATGCAGCAAGGAGCAGTGGGAGAAGAAAGAGGGAAGACCATGCCTTGCCCCCAAGAAGCATGGGGCAAGGATCCTTTTTTAAGGCCTGGCTGTACAGAAACCAAACCGTTTAGCACCTCTCTCCTTCCCCTGGCCCCATCCTCTCCCTCCTGCTGCCCTCAGAGGTGTGAGCATGACCCCAGGCAGCTTCTGGCACACCAAAAAGTGAATTCCTCACTCAGCCTCGCTTTCCAGGGCAAAGCCATGTGCATGACCACAGCATTTCAGCCCGCAGGGAGAAGGGCCAGCCGTGCTAAGGGTTGTCACTGCAAAGCCTCTAGGAGAGTTAGCTGCCACCACCGGCTTTGCATCCTGCAGTGTGCTCACTCCGTGCCCAGTACAAAGGTCCCGCTCCTCCCATCCACTGCCTTTGACCTGTGCTCCGTGCCAAGGGAATTTACTCAACGCATGACTTTGTGCTGCTTTCCCCTTCTCCCTTTGGCAGGAACGCCTGGCAGCACAGAGCCAGGGCTGCAGAAGGAGCGCTGCTGCAGCACGAAGAGGAGCGGCACGGCGTGCAGACCCCCAGCCTCGCACTGCTGCAGTCAACCCGCTGCGCGCTCGCTGCTTCTGCTACATGCACGCGCTGCAGCTGGAAGTGCTGAGCCACGCCGGGCGCATGCAGATATTTTTCTTCTCGGGGAAACCAAGAAAGATAGATACGCTGTGCAGCCCTCCCTGCGAGAAACGAGGCTGCCTCGTGATGCTGCTCGGGGCTTTCTCCTGCTCATGCACTCTGCAGAGCGCGGTGACACCATTTGGGGCTTTGCAGGAGGCAGGCAGCGAGCAGGGCTCCCCCAGGCAGCGCTCCTCCACGCAGGCTGCGCCGATAGCCCGGCACAGAGCACCAGCCGAGAGTAAAAAATACACATATTTGTGCATTTAAAGCAATTGCAGGTTGGTGAACAAGTCTCTCCTTTTTGATGGACTCGTCGGTTTGGCAGCAGTTTCTTTCTCTTGGTTTTTAGTTTCGCACTTGGCCTGCGATGGCAATTACGGGTCTTGGAAAACGTTTTAGCAAAAACTATTACGTGTGCTAGCGCAACTTGCATTCAAACCACGTAGCTGGGATGCAATCAATCTTCAGATGCGCCTGAAATCTGGGGAAGAGGAAAAAGCAGAGTGAGGCGAAGAGGGCGAATTCTTTTTGAAGTGCTTTTTATCTGAAATAAAGCACTCCCCGTGAGCAATGAGCAACTGGCCACAGTGTTTTTGCTCATTCTGAGTGTGCCGGGGAGGGGGGACCCAGCCCCTGGCGGTGACAATGGCTTCACATCTGGTACATGGGAGCCGGGAGCACGACGCTGCTTTGTTCTGCCCGTGTGTGACCATCACAGCACCATCCCAGCTCTCCCTGCTTCATTTCCCCTGTGTAACATAGGGATGCTGAGGGTCTGGTGAGCGTGGATGAGCACCCACGAGCCCTGTCCTCAGCTGAATGCCACGCTGATAGCATCGCAGAGAGTGGGGAGCCCTTCTCGGCTTATCCAGAACCACGACTTTCAGGTCGGATGGGGTCGGGATCTAAATCGGGTTTGCTTGAGGCTTTGAGAGTCAGGTGAAGTTTTGCAAGCCTCCCTCGCCACCTGCTCCTGGCCCCTGCAATCCTGGCAGTGGTTTAGTGCCCGTGAATCATTTGTTTTGCTTTCTCCCCCCAGCCAGGCACAGCAGCAGTGTGTGTGGGAGAGCTGCCCAGCCGTGGGCCTGAGCATCCCATGAGAGCCACGTCCCCAACATCCACTGGCCGGAGGAGCATCTCCCACTCTCCTCCTGTTTGCTGCTTGCTCTGCGGGTCAGACCTCAGCAGGAGTTAGCAGCTCAACCTGTCCCTTCTTTTTCCTTCTTTTGCCCCTGAAAAGGGGTCTTTCTTATTTTTTTTAACCCACGAGTGCTCCAGAGCAGGTAGAGAAGCAAGGCCCCGTGCTAGCACAGCACCTTCCCACCAGTTATGCTACCAGGACCTAAACCCACACAGATTAGAGGCACGTGGTGGAGTAACCCTGGTTTTGCAGAATTTTCCCCACCAACATGCTTTGGACTGATTTTTGTGCCAGCAGAAGAGAAGACAGCGAGATTTTTAGCATCACGGTGTGTCCCAGCAGCCGGGGCTCTACACCCTTGGTGCTCTACAAAAAAAAAAAAAACGACATCGTGTGTTTGGAGAGAAGAGAGTTAATTCCAAAACACCCAGCATCCATATCAGCAGCGGGGAGGAAGGTTCCCTTGATTTCCTAAGCGCCAGCAAAGCTTCTAAACCCTAATCCCTCGCTAAGCTGGAGCTGCCGGGCCACGTCCAAGGACAAACCGCCAGCTCCGTCCTCCACCTGCATGCACATGGGCGGCGTGGCCTCCACGTCCTGCTGAGGTGTGGGATGACGGAGGCCAGGCTGAGGCCAAGCCTTCACACCATATCGGCCTTCATCCTCGTGCCTCCATCGGCCTCATGTTGTGTTGGTCTCCATCGAGTCCGCCTTTGGTGGCCACCAGCGGAGTGCTGGGTGAGGCTGGCAGCGGGGACCGGAGGCCGGACCCCGAAAAAGCCTCCAGGGTGGATGTTAACACCCAGATTTCGGCAGCGGGAAGGCCGGCCTCCCTCAAAGCACCTCCACCTGCCCTCCACTTTGGGGGGTGGGGGCACCCCACCTCTGCGCACCCCCCTTAGCATCCTCTCCGCGCCTCTCCGCGCCCGCGGGGCTGCCGTCACCCTGCCCAGCTCCTCCCGCGCTGATTGGCTGCGGGTGACGTCAACGCTTTTTTTTTTCTTTTTTTTTTTTTCCGTTTTTTTTTTTTTTTCCTTCTCCCCCCCCCCCCCCCTCCTCCTCCCTCCCTCCCGAGGCATGACCTCATCGCCGGCGCATTCCCGGCGGCGCGGAGCGGCGCGGAGCAGCGCGGAGCTGTGCGCACCCGGTGCGCGCCCCGGTGCGGGATGCGGGCCCCGCGGCACCGCCAGCGGCCGCGCCAGCGGAAAACCCGCGGAGCGGCGCGGCTGGCCCCGCCAGGGTCAGTGCGGGCCGGGGGGGGCGGCCGGGGGGGGGCTCTCCATCCCCTCTGGGTGCCCGGAGGGGAAAAACGGGGCGCAAGGAAAAAAAAGAATGAGGTCGGAAAGCATCGAAATGGGGAGTTTGGCGGGGGTTGGGGGGCAGTATTGTAGGGGGAGAGGGTGGGGAGGTGGGGAGGTGGGTGTCCCCAAGGGTATGGGGTGGGTGGGGAGGTGTAGGGTGGCATGGGGTGGGAGGGGATGGGGTGGGAAGGTGTTTCTGCTTGGTGCTGGGGGGAACGTTTGGGTTTGGGGAGGATGAAGGAGCTCGGAGGGGCACTCCGTGTCCTTGGCTTTGAAACGCGGCCGGCGTGGGTTCGGCACCGCTTCGCTGCTGCGGCTCCGAGCGACTGACGAGTTGAGCTGCCCCTTGGAAATCATCCCCTTGACCTCCCCTGATGTGCGGGGAGCAGTTGACCTTCCCCCCAAGTTATCACATAGTGATAAACGTTGGTTTCTGTGTGCAGCGCTGGTCGTTTTTACAAGATCCGTGATTATTTCCCTTATTGATAAATAAGTTCCTTCTCCTTCCTGCTCTGCCCCCCACCCCTTTCTCCTCCCCCAGAATTAAATTCCTGAGCAACAGCAAAAGCTGATGTCAGTGCTTCAGCTCACATTGGGGGAGCTCTGTGCACAGGTCAGTAATTTGCGGTTTTGGTGGAGGGAAGGACGCGGTGCGGTGCTGTTTTGTTAAGGATATTTGGATTTTCAGGGCACGGATGTGTTTGTCGTTTGCACTGCGGCGGTGTCAGCAGCTCCCCGGTGGGCAGCGCAGCTCTGCATGAGCATGTGTCAAAGAGCCCGTCCCTGTCCCAAGCAGCTAGCAGGGACGAGTGACCCCCTCTAACTTGGGGTGCAAAGACAGGGACCCCCCAAGGAATGGTCGAGAAGCCTAGGGAGCAGCAGGCGATGCTGAGGCTCGTGCCTGGCAGCCCAGGGGCCATGTTAACCTTGAAAGCAGGCTGTCCCTGGAGCGGTGTCTGAGGCTGGCTAGTATTGTCTGGTCCTCTGTGAGGGCGAAAGGCTCAGGGCATGGCAGAAGCGGGGCCGCAGGGAGCTTTGTTTTCCAAAGGGCTGGATGCTTGGGGGCTGGATGCTTGGGGGCTGGCGCGTACGGGTTCGGCCTCTGTCAGCTGGCGGAGGGCGGCTGTGCCGGGAGGATGCTCTGCGCTGCAGAAGAGGTTTTGTTGGCTTTGGCTTGCTTTGTTTTTCCTTGCGATGGCTCCCAAAGCAAAATGAGCTGCTGCAGCAAGAAAACCCACCTACCTATAGCTCGATGGATGGGGGATTTCTGGCTAGAATAGCCACGAGGGCTATGCGGACGTCTTCTCCCCGGCTGTGACGGGCACAGCCATGCTGGCAGGGTGTGTTTGGGGAGGGCTGCCCGAGTGGCCGGGACCGGAGGGGACATTTGGGGCTGCCAAGCAGCAGCTGGATGCTGGGATGCCTCTCTGCAATGGCAGAGCCTCGGAATCGCTCTTGAATTGTGCTGCTTGCATCGCTCGGAATTGGTTCGAACAGCACAAACCTGGCTGCGGGTGGTCTGCGAGCGCTGCTGCCGAGATGGCAGCGGTGCACACCAAAGGGGTTTTCACGCGGAGCTTCAGCCCACCCTGGTTTGCGGCTGTCCCTGCCTTGACGCAAGGTAAGGGAACAGGGGAGGAAGCCCTGGATCCAGCACTGCTTTTTGGAATCCAGCTTCAGCTAGGATTGGGAGACCCGAGCAAGGTGGCCGAGCTCCTCAGAAGCATTCACAGCGGGAGACTCACTGCATGGAGATTATGGCAAATATAGCACAGGGTTTGTATGCCCTGCATGTTTTTGCTGGGTGCCAGGCACCTTGCCGAGAAAGCCACTGAGGTGCCCGCATTTGGAGAGTTTGCCCTCTAAAATTCAGCACAATGCAATTATGATTGCCCAAACGCCTGAGAGGGCCGGGTAAGGCTTCTCATAGCGTGTGGCCCACAGAAAACCGGGGTTCCCCCTGTGACCTCCTGCCCAAAAAACCTCCCCAAAGGGGGCTGCGGCTCAGCAGGATTTCTCCAAATGACTTCTCTCAGCACGGGGATGGATTGAGCAAGGTCCTACTCCATCCATCCCACCCCTTTCCCCTGCACCAGCTGTGTTAATCCACGTAACAAACATGGGGTGTGCTAAAGGTGCCTTCCTCTTCTGCTTTGTTCCATTGCCTGTAAGTGAGGCTGCTGGTAGGGATCAGAGGTTAGTTTCTCTGTGGCGCAGCTCTGTTCAGGCTCGGATCCCAAAGCCCTGGCTGTGCGCAGGTGCAGAGCACGTTCACAGTATCTGGGATGGGAGCAGGAAAAGGAGGTGCTCCAGTGCTTGGCAGCCTTGATTTATGGCCCTGGTTTGTAGGACACCGCCGTCATCCTCAAACAGCTTCAGCAAACTCAATCTGCTCGGGTGATAAAAGAAAAGCAGCTTGCAAATGCTGGCACCTCTGCCTGGCGGGGCAGCTGGAAGACCAGCCTAGGAGGTGTGGGTCCTTTTGCCCTCCGCCATGGGATGAATGGCAGCATTTGGGAGAGCTGGCTGCAGGGACCTGCTCCCGTTCCTCTTCTCACCCTGCTCCTCTCCTTGCTGCTATGCAGAGGGAACTCCTGCAGCCAGACCTTCAGCGCCGTCCTCACCCAGCGGGGAAAGCTGGCGAGCGCTCCTCGGCATCCTGCTGCCCTCTGGGTTTTAAAACCTGTTTTTCAAGCCTTAAAATTTCGTCTCTGAAGATACACCTGTCCCACCTGATGCCGAGTGGGAAGGAGGCACCTGACATGCTTGGGGAAGGCAGGCGAGTGGCCTGGGATTGTTCATCAGATAAGGAGCTAAACAAGCTCTCTGCTCAAGATTTTTCTCAAGCTTGCTCAGGGAGCCCTGCGCATGCCTGGCAAGCAGGCTTACAGCACAGCCGAGGGAACGGGGGGGGGCTGTAAAACCCACCGTGCCAATGGGAAATGGAGTCCGAGGCTGCCCGCAGAGCCAGGCAGAGCAGGGAGAGGAGAATCCCCTGCATGGAGGGAGCCTGTGGGTGCTGCAAGGAATGCTCCCGGGGGTTTTGCTGCTGCTCAGGACCTCTGGTTTCCAGCAGTGCCAAGTGGTGCTTGTTTGTAGGACTGGCATTTCAGCAGATAGGTGCAGTGAGAGCCCAGGGACTGGGGGAGAACCTGGAGGTGCTCACGGGAAACTGGTTCCCTGCATGCAGAGTCTGGTAGTGCAAGCAGTGGTGCAGGGGCTGTGCTGTATGAAATAAGCGATGTGCTTTGCACTGACTTCATTTAATTAAGAGCATACCAGCAATGTATATGGGGCAAGAAACCCTTCCTCGACTCTCTTTTTTCGTCCCATTCCTCTCATGCCTTTAATCCATGCTGCTTGCTGTGCATGGAAAGCCCTCGTGATCCCCGTTCGCCCACCTCGGTGTGCATGTGCACGACTTGCCTGCATTCGTTGTAACTTTCCTTTTAAACCAAGCCTTCAGGTTTCTCAGGGCAGAGACCTCGTGTCGTTCAGGAATTTCTCTGGAGCACTTCAGGGTGCCCTCGCAATTTGCAGAGGAGGTTCCCCGGGTGGCATTTCTGTAGGGTGAGTTATGGGGAGCCTCCTTTCTGAGCCTGCTGATGACTGGGAACATGTCATTTGGTGACCAGAAGGACAAGACGACCCATTCTGGTGTTGAAGTCAGGCCTGCTTTGAGGGACAGAGGTTGGACTGGGTTTGCTCCTGAGGCCTTTTCCAACCTAAATGATGCTATGACTGTTCCGTAGCTGCCTTCCTTCCTGCTGCTCCCAGGCTGTTGTAAAATGCCTGTGGTTAGGCAGCGATGGCAAGGGGACCTGAAACGTGGCAGACCACTGCTTTGATCCCGTATGGAGATTGCAGTGACAGCATGGCCCTGGCATCCAGCCCCTATAGCCCGTCCTCCCGCGCTGCTAAAGCTGCGCTACGTCCTTCTGCTCTGTCCCTGCCTCCCGGCCTTACTCAGCTGGCACATAGGTGCGCGGTGTGCCCACATCCACAGCTTTTCATCTGCCTGTTGTTGTGTGGTTTTTTTTGTTTTGTTTTGTTTTGTTTTTTTATAGCAGAGGATTTAGTTCTTTGAGGAGCATTGCTGTCTAAAGCGAGCAAGCGGTAATTCAGCTGATGCTGTAGAAGCCCTGGTGGGAATTTCAGCCTGCTTATTAGGTGCTTGTAGGCTTTTTTCTTCAAGCAAGTCAAGCCGTCCCCACGCATTAAACCTGTATCTGCTTCAATTACACACCTCCCCTTGAAATCCAGCCTCTGCTGGGTAAATCCAGGCCATCTTTGCTCCAAACACCGAGGGTCCCTCGCTCTCCTTCTTTTGAAATGCAGCATCCTCAACTGTTTTCACCTTGCCACCAACAACCCCAGACTCAGAGCTTGTGATGGCAGCCTGGTCCTGCTCGAGCTGTATCTCAAGTGGAGTTATTCATGCCATCTCCTGCTGCTTGGCTGCGAGCCCTGCGTGGGGAGCAGGCGGGCGCATCCCCAGCCTCGCTTGGCACAGGCGGCTGATGAGCGGAGAGCTGGTGCTGAGAGGGTGCCAGCACTGCTGACAGGCGAGCTGGCCCATGGAAAATACATTCACTGCATCTACGTGGGGCAGGAAAGCTGAGCAGTGAATGGCCATCCCCATCTAACACCCCATCTAATGCTCAGCGGACCCTGTAGGGATGTCCCAGGTGGCACTCCGAATTATTCTGCGGGGTGCTAGAGGGACAAAGCGCCTCCAGCACGCCGAGTGGAGTTGGCTGATGGAAAAAAAGAAAAAAAAATGAGGGGGGAAAAAAAAAGAATGCAAATCTCTGACCAGGCAGAATCTCCCTAGACACATCCTTTTGTCGAGCATTTGCATTGTACCATTAAAAATAGATCGGTGCATTCTCCGCTTGCTTGCTGAATGCTGATGCCTGTAATTCTGTGTCATCCTCGCAATCCCTCCTGCTTTGAGCTTGGCTGCCTCTTTGTCTGGCACCTGAGCAGGGTTCATTCAGCAGTAACTGATACAGAGATAAGTGCGAGCTCCGCTGGAGTCGTGCCGGGCAGGTGGGAAGGTGAGGAGGGCTGATCTGGTGGCACCTCGCTGGGGTCAGCCCTACGGGGGCAAGGCTGGGTGTGCTCACACACACTTACAGTCGTGGGGGCCCCACCAGTGATCACTTGGGTCTTCTAGTGTGGAAGCTGGCAGGAGGATGGGGAAGCTTTGGGTTTATGTCCTGATGCACCACTTTATTTATTTATTCATTTTGAAACTGAGAAAATCCCGTGGTACACAACACCGTGATGCCCAGCCAACAGGCTGGCCTGCGGGACTTCTCACACCAGGAGCTGTAGGGGCTGCAGGGCAGCGTGGTCACTAGTCTCGTGCTTGTCTGGTGTGGTGAGGATGGAGGGAGAGCTGCCAAACCCTTTGTCTGACCCCCGTGTCACCTCAGATTAAACAAACGAAACCAGCTGGTGACAAACCACAGCCCCCAGGGCAGGAGGAGGGAGTGGGGTAGGGATGCTAGCTTGGTCATTGCCTGTCCTGGGTGTCTTTTCTTGATAAAGGTAATCCTTTGCAACCCCAAGTTTGTGCTTTCTCATTGTGTCTTGACAAGAGGTAGAGCCCCAGCTGACAAGTGCTAATTCATACCAAACAATTCAGCTATTGTGTGCGTGTAGGAAATTTAGCAAGCCTTGGGCCAGGTCAGGAAAGCCTTGCAAAGCACGTGTTACCGCCCTAGTGGATGTGTCACCCCATGGAAAATCAGCATTTTGGTTGAATTTTGGGCCTCCTAAGAAAAGCCAGAGTTTCAGTGGGCACAGAGTGGCGTAGCTGCTGATGTTTTGAGCTGCTGCCTTGAAGAACCAGAGCCCAACCCTGTCTTTCTTCCCCTCAGCATGTAGGGGTCGTGGGAAATAGTGGGAAGCCTTTCTCCAGGAAACCCAACCTGTACCCAGCAGGTATTTATGGTGTCTGCTGTCCTGGGACAAGGCAGCCAGACCAGCCCTCCTGAAGCATCCAGCTGCATACCTTTCTGGGCTGCCTCTGTCCATTCTTATTGCAAAAAGGCAAACAAACTACTGGAGATCCCAAGATAAGCCCACGGAGCAGTCTCTGCTGGCCCTATCCAGCGGAGATGCAGCGAAGGTGGGGATATCAGGCGGTGGGGATCGAGGGCCCTTAAAGCATCAGTGGGACTGGGTTCCCCTCATCCTACACCTCGTGTCCTCCGCCTTCCAGCCTGCCGTGATGTGTGCCAGGCTGCTCAAAGGGGAAGGTGCTTTCGGCTCGGAGGCATGAGCCTGGCTGCCTCTCAGCTTGGCAGGAGGAGGGTGGAAATGGGATAGCTTTGGTATTAGAAAGCAGCTTGCCTGGGCACTCCGTCCTCAGCATGGGCAAATGGCTGGCTGGTCAGGGATAACCTTCAGTCCTGGCTGTTGTAGGCTTTAAAATGGAAGCTTGTGCTTATGCTATGGGGGAAAAACATAAAAATCATCTTAAAAGTACGAGTCTAAGAGGAGGAGATGGTGGCTTTGTCACCTAGACTCGGGCAGTTTAGCCTGCTGTGCTTCCCCATTGGCTTTTCCTGACCCAGCGGCACTAAGATCTCCAGAAATTGTTCTGGGAGCAGAACCCAAGCCCACCCAAGGTTGCTGGTGCAACCTTCAGCCACATCCTCCGATGGAGGGACTCCTTCCTTCCAGCATCCTCCGTGCAGAGGCTGCCCCTTCCCAAAGCTGCTCTGCACGGAGGGGTTGTGCAGGGACTCTACTCCGGGGAGGGCCTCTTGTCCTGGGGAGAAGGCGCCCGTGGTGTGTAAGAAGTGGAGAATGGGGAAGCGAGATGAGCGTCGATGAGGCTGTGTGGTGCTGGTCTGTCCTGGGAAAGCCACTGTGGGTCTTGGAGGGTGAGAAGAGGGCAGCAGCCACGGACGGACAACCCAGTGCTGCTGTCTCGTCTTCGTGCTCCTTGGGGGTCATGAAATGTCCTTCCTCCCCACCCTTTAGCTTCTCCGGGGAGAGGTGGGCAAGCAGACTTTGTGTCTGGCTTAGTGAATGTGGTTAGTGGTGTTTTTTAACCTCGTTTGGAGGAGGAGGAGGAAAAAAACACTCCATTTTCCCATCTCCAGCAGAGAAATCTTTTGTGCTGCTTTTTAAAGGGATCTTGATCAGCTGCTAAGGGATTGGCAGTTGTTACATCACTTCCAATGCGGCTACTGCAGGCACCTCACAGCTTCGTCCCGCTGCCACCCCAGGGGATCATTCGTGCTCCAAATCCCCCTCGTGCGGAGAAATCCCGCACCCCTCGCTAGGAGGGAGAGGCGGCTGCACCGTTCAGGATGCGCTGTGCGAAGCAGAAGGGGGTCAGTGGATGGGCCGAGCTTAGAAGCAGATGGGATGGAGCAAGGGGAGGCACCCCGGGGTTTCCTAAAGGTTGGTCGTGCCCCGTCCCGCTGAGCTGGAGGCACACGGAGCGAGCATCCCTCTGGGGCTGGGACAGAGCCGAAGGCACCGCGGTGGCATTGCCTCGGGCCGGAGCCGCAGCCGTTGCCTGGCAGCTGCGGGTTTCCAGGGAAACCAGAGGTGCTAACTTGTTAATGAGCCCCGCGTCCCTGATTGCTGCTGCGAAATAATAATAATTAGCCGTAGGCCCGTGATTTAGGAATCCCTCAAATGGCACGAGTCTGCCGAGGGGAGCTTGCTAAGTGCCGAAGGACTTGGAAGAAATGGGGATGGGGATGGAGAAAGGGTGGAGAGCTTGGCAGAGGTGCCACGTTTCACACTGGAAATGGGATTGAGAAGGGTTTGGGTTGGAAGGGACCTTACAGCCCACCCAGTCCCAACCCCCTGCCACGGGCAGAGACACCTACCGTCAGCCCAGGCTGCACCCAGCCCCATCCAGCCTGGCCTTGGGCACCTCCAGGCATGGGGCACTCACAGCTCCTTGGGAGGTTGGTGGGCTCACAGCTGCCTGTCCCCAGGGCATCACTGATCCCTTAGCTCTGTGCTCAGGCACGTGGGTGCTTCTTCCACCACCCCCGTTGCCAGATTTGACCCTTCCCATGTCTTCATGTCTGTGCAGCCCGGCTCGTGGGGCAGATCGCAGCACCTCTGCATCCTCCACCAGCAGTCAGCCCTACCCTACTTCTGCTCTTCAGCTTCTTCATTTTGCAAGTTCTTCTTTGCTAGAAGCAGGTCTGAGTCTCCAAAATGCCTTGGGAGATGAGCAGCAGTGCATCTGAGGTCCTTTGCTGCATGTCCCTGCAGGCTGGGAAGCACCGCTGAATTGTTGTCTGCACTGTGGCTGTTCTCCTGGAGGTGTTTTTCCCTTTCCTCTTCACCTTGGTCACTTCTGCCCCTATTTATTTTGAATGGAAATGCGAAACAGCAGTGAAAAGAAGTGGGAAAGGGCTAGGAGAAGAGGAAAGCATGGAGGAGTAGGAAGCTAGGAGCAGCTCCTGAACTGGACCACGGGTGGAGGGTAGAGATCTCCAGGACACAGCTATGAGCTTGGTGAGATGAGTAGACGCACTGGTTGGTGAGGTTTATGGTTGCTTCAGAAATGTACTGGCCTTCCTGTTAACATCTCTGGTACAAGAGAAACCAGATCCGTGCCCATCCCATAACCACGTACCTCTGCTGGGGCCTTATGCAAGAGAAGTAATTGAGGAAGTGGCCTCCCCCTGGTGACTGCTGGGCCGGCGCAGGGCCGAGCTCCCGTGGTCCGTCCTGCCACGGGGACAGACTCAGGTCAGGGTGTGTTTGGGGTTTTCTTCCTTCTGGCTGACCAGAAGAGGATGGAGAGGGCGTTTGCCCTTAGCCTGGCTCACAGCACCCATCTGTGCCAGGCTCCTGGTGGCACCCTTCACAAAGCACATGTGTCCGTGGAGGTAACAGCAGGGACAGAGTGCCGGTGGTTGCCCAGGCTGTGTGTTAGGCTCTCTGCCCATCTTTCCATCCAGCGTGGCCCCTCCTGCCTTGCTGTCCCCACTCAGCTAAGCCTTGCGCCCATCTCCCTCATTACAGGCACTCCAGGGAGAGGTGGGATTAAAGGATTATGGTAATGTTCTTCGGGAACACTCAAGAAGATTAAGATGGCTTTAATAAACTGATAAGCGAGGGACACAGCTATACTTCTGAAACCCCAATTTAGGTCCCAGGTTAACCTTTTCCCCTGTGCTGGAGACAAGTCCCTGGTCACTGTGGTGGGGTGGCAGGAGACCTCTTACTTTGTGATGCTCCCTGTCTGTGCCTCCTCCTTCCCAATCCCTTGGCATTTGCATTTGGGTTGGCATACAAAAGGGTGACGTGCAAACTTGGAAGGACCCGGTTCCTTCTCAGTCTTGGGTCTACCACCAAGGTTACAGCTGCCTATGGCCACACTCTGTCGGACATCTCCCTCCCTGGGAAAGGCTCCAGGAAGTGGGGGGGGCAGCATGGGCCTGCCTTGCTCTGCATCTCCCTGCTGGAGCTGGGTGTCAGAGCAGGCTTGCTTGTGTCGCCTGTCTCTGCCACCAGCTCTAACTGGCCGTGCTGGAGCAAATGGACGTCTGTCCAGTTGTTTGGGTGGCTGTTAGCGGAGGTGGGGAACCTCTTGTGCCTTCCCTGACTTCACCCCCCTGATCTCCTGGTCACCTGTCAGAACTCGGTGCGTGGAAAGCCTCTTCCAAACAAGCTTCTCCCAGACCTGTTGGGAGATAGGGATCTTCTGGCTTTCCCAAGCCCCTCTAATTGTGTCTGGCCCCCCCAAGGTTCACCCTCACTCGTTATCTGGGGAGCAGATATCCTGTTATCTCGCAGATACTGTGCGACGTGTTCGATGCATCAGATCACTCCTTCCTCCCACTTCAGCCTCGCATTCTTATCCCTCTGCCTCGGCATGATCCCCATCTTTTTGTCTGTCACCTCCCTCTGCTCCCTTTTATTTCTTGGATGTAATTGGAAGAGCTGAGAAGAATTCGCAGCCTGCTGTCCTGATGGGGATGGGAAGCAGAAAGTGATTTGGGGAGTGGGGTGTGAAAGAAAGACGGAGGGGAAAAGCTGGCTAATTTGCATCCTTTCTGAGTGCCCTGGCTCTATAGCCAAGGTACAGCAGGGGGTCTTCTGGCAAGGCGGCAGCGACGTAATGAGGTGTGTCATATCCCAGCAGGAGCCAGCCTCGCTCCCCCTATCACCCCCTAATTAGAACTGTTTCAATTTTAAGCCCCCCCTGGAGGAGTGCTGCAGGGAGGGGAGAGGCGAGGGGGGACCGCGAGCTGCCCGCCGTGGGGCCGGGGGCAGCGGCGCCGCCATGCAACGGGGCTGTGAAGGACTTTGTGCCAGGAGGGGCCAGCGCTGTCGCAGCATTTAGGGGATTTTTTTTTCCCCTTAAGTTGAATAGATGTGCTAACAGCATGCGTGTGATGCAGGGACATCTACCCCCTGCTTTGGGGAGCTGCCCAGGGACGTGGTGGGGCTACTAATGCCAGGGTTGTGGGCCAGAGACCTGCGGATGCTGAAGCCCCCATCCTCATATTCTGCAGCCCCATGTCCTTTCCCTGCGAGCTGGCTGAGTCCTCCAGGTCTGGTGATGGGGAGCAGAGGTCCCTGTCATTTCACCCAGAGATATGGTGCAGTAGAAATGAGTGTTGGGCTTGGTGTAAGGACCTTTTGTTTCCTTGGTGTAAAAGTCCTCATGAGGCTGAGGCATGCAGCACCTTTCCCTGTGCAAGAGGGACAGCACCAGGCACCGTGTAGCCTTGTTGCTGCAGTACCGTGCCCTCCCCAGGCATCTCCGTGGCCTCCTTCGGGGCCTGCACCACGAGGGCTAACGGTGTGGGAGCTTCCAAGAACTGCTGGCTTATCCTGATCAGGGTGCCTCATAAGCCTCCTCCAGTCCATAGACCAAATCCCAGTCCTGCAGAAGCTAATGAAGGTCTTTACGCTGGCCTTTTCAGGCACGGTAGTCATAGTCCTCCTAATTCAGATGCATTAAAGCTCCCATGCAACAGCTTGTGGGTTTGCTCTAAAACACCGTCTGGCAGGAACAAGAGAAGCCTGGTAATAGCCCTGCTTATTTTCTGAATGGCCGCCACAGCATTAAAACCTAATGCCATTAAAACTGTCCTGCAATGATGCGTGCCATTAAAACTTAAGGACTGCCAAAAGGTGCCTGTGTGAGGAGCGGCTCTGCGGGTGCTGTGACCCAAGGGGCTTCCGAGTTGTGAGGTGCACAGGGAGGGCAAACACGGGGCAGGCATGGGTGGCTTCTCCCAGCAGAAGAAACCAGGGTCCCCTGGAGGAGCCCTGAGCCAGCAGGCTTGGGGAAAAACAGGGAAAAGGCTGCTCCCTGCCTGTTAAATCTGACATGGCTTCTAGAAGCTATTAGACAAATTCTTGGAAGAAAGCTCCACTGAGGGCTATTAAACACAAAGAGAAAACCTTTGGCCTGGGAAGCTCTTGAGCCACAGATGCGAGGACATGCCTGGGAAGTGTGTCTGCATCCTTGTGCCCTCCTGAGGTCCTCCTCGAGGACTCAGCCCCAGGTGAGCACCTGGTTTTCCTGCCACCTGACAGCCGTTTTCCCACTTCCCTCTCCCTCCAGGTTCAGCACAATGAGTCGGCACCCTGGGCATTAGCAGCGTGAAGAGCCCGGGACAGGAGCTGCCCTGCTCGCACCTCGCCCCACCGCTGCTTCCCCTCGGGGAGACGGGTGCCGGCCCCTGCCCTGCCCTCGCGCCCCTTGCCCCCGCTCACCACAGAGGGGACGGGCCCGGTATGGCCGGGGACAGGCTCCCACGCAAAGTGATGGATCCGAAGAAGCTGGCCAGCCTCCTGAGGAACGGGGCAGAGGGCACCCTGGTCATCGACAGCCGCTCCTTCGTGGAGTACAACTCCTGGCACGTCCTCAGCTCTGTCAACATCTGCTGCTCCAAGCTGGTCAAGAGGCGGCTCCAGCAGGACAAGGTCTCCATCACGGAGCTCATCCAGCCCGCCTCCAAGATGAAGGTACGGGGTCTGGCCCTCGCCTGTCCTTGTGGAAACCTCTCCCCCAGTAGAAAGATGCAGGGTGGGGGGATGCATTTCCATCCGGCCATGCCTGGCTCATGCGACCCACTCCTCCCTCCCTGCACCCCGTTACCTGCTGGCTTCCCTCTGGCACCCCATCCACCCCTCTGGGAGCTGGAGCACGAGCCCACAGGGCTGTCCTCGGGGATCTGCTCATTGCCCCCACCCCAGTGATGCAAGACCCCCCTCCCCAGGCCAGTCGAACAGGTATGTCAGCCTCAGGGCTTGCCCTGCACTGGCAGACAGCCCCCCAAAGCCTTCCTGGAGCTGTAAGCTTAATCCCTTGCTAAAAACTCTTCCCCTCCCCTCTGTCATCTCTAACTCCATTCAGGGACATGTAATCCTCCTCCCTTGTGACGCCAGGAGCTCTTATCCGGTGTCATGGCATATTATCTCTCCCGGGCTCCTCTCTCTATCTCTCCTGGTTAAATAATAGAGGTGGCTCCGAGCCACGACTGGCTGGCCGAA
This sequence comes from Cygnus olor, assembly GCF_009769625.2. Lineage (NCBI taxonomy): Eukaryota > Metazoa > Chordata > Aves > Anseriformes > Anatidae > Cygnus > Cygnus olor. Next base: position 28,149,604 of record NC_049173.1, on the reverse strand, counting down.
ATAGTGCTGGGTGCCCCTGCGGAGGCTCAGGCAGGGTCCTGCCCTCTGTCAGTGACCAGGGGGAGGGTAGCCTGGCCCCTCTCCTCTCCTGGCTCCCCAGGGACCCGTCACCCCATCCGCCAAGCATCCCCAAAGTGTCACATCCCCTCCGCAGCATGGTTTTGGCAAGGGGACCCCCTGCCTACCCCTGCCCCGCATTTTGGGGTGCTGCACCCCTGCGGCAGCCCGCTCCTTTGCCGATACGCTCCTGCTTTTACCATTCCCCGGCACCCCTCCCATCCCCATAATTTTACGGCAAAACGAGGGTAATTCAGGCGATTAATCAAATGCTGGGCCCAGCTGGAGCCATCTGCGGCATGTCCCCCCCCCCCGCCACCCCGCGAAGCCACCGCGGCCCGCATTGGCTGCCAGTGACATCACCCTGCCAGGATCAAGGAGCCGGGGAGGGGGGGCCCAGCCTTGCTCCAAGCTGCTCCAGCCATGCTGCGGGCTGGGCGCTTCGGAGGGGATTGCGGGGAACGATTCCCCAGTGGCTTGAGCCCTTCGTCAATCCCCTGAGTGAATACAGCAAAGAATAATCAGTTTTGGCGAGCCGGGAGCCGGCGCAGCACGGCCGCCCTCCTCCCGGCCAGGGTCACCTCTGCAGTGGCCGCCGTCACGTGGAGCAGCAGCAGCAGCAGCAGCACAAGCGATGCGACTTTGGGGTGGGGGGAGGAAGAGGAGGATGGGGAGCGCCAAGAGTTAACATCAGCTGATGCAGGTCCGCCTGCAGCGCTGCAGCTCGCAGCCGCAGAGATGCCGCAGCGGGCGGCAGCGGCTCCCAAAGGATGCTCCTGCGCCAGCACAGGTGGCTCCCGCCCCTGCTCTGCCCTGCTAAAGGTTGTCCCCAACCTTCATGGTCACCCGGGGGCTGCTGGTGTCCCCGTGCAGGGAGCAGCCACCTCCTCCTGGTCCTGCATCATTAAGCAGTGCTCCGGGTACCAAGCAGGGATGCGACGCAAACCCCGTAGGTGTTTTGGGGACACTCAGCCCAGGAATTAATTAAGCTTCAGGGTGTTCTTATGAGGTTAAGCCAATTGCCCCCCGGGAAGCTGGGGGGAAAAGGAGGGGGGGGTCACAGCCTTATCCTCAGCTGGCACAAAGCAGGGTGCTGGCTGTGGTTTGGGGTGTTCAAGCCTTTTGTGCCACTGTCCCCATGTGGTGGGTGGCAGGAGGCTGAGCGGTGGCAGCAGGAGGACGGAGACATGGGCACATCCCCTGGGGCAAGAGGGCGGGTCAGGATCTGGGGAAAAACGTGCTGCTTTGGGCAACGTGGAGAGAGGGAGCCTTTATTTTCAGGGCTCGCCGGTGCACCTGCCAAAGGGTGATCAGCAAAGTGGTGGGGACAGGGAGGGACAGGGGCACGGCTGGCGCTAGGAGCAGATGGCAGGAAGGGTGACATCAGTGGCGCAATTGTCCAGCCCCATTATTCCTCCTGACGGGCCTCCCGCCCTCCTCCCGCTTCCTGCTCCCAGCCGGGGCTGCCGAGACAAAGGCGGCCAGGAGCACCACGGTGCTGCCCAGAAGGAAGGGGCACTGCTGGCAGCCCACCTCGACGCACTCCCACCTCGCTTGCATAGCCCAGAAAACCCCAAACCTGCGCATCCCGGCCCCCACCAGGCACCGGTCGTGTTTTGCCCTTTGCCTGGCTGGGCAGAGGGTAACGCAGGGCAGTTTTCGGTCCCGATGTGAAGGGAGGGCACCACTGGCAACCCTCCTAGGTGCACTGCTTTGGGGCAATGCTGCAGGATAACAGCAAGTCTTGGGCAAGGACCTTTTGCTAGGAAAGAAGAAATGGGGAAAAATATATCACCCTTTCTTCTTTCGTCGCAATCTGCCTTTCATCTGCCCTGGAAATGTGGGCACAGATAAAACCACCTCTCCCCGAGCCCTCTTGTGCACTGCACCCCGCTGGGCAGAGATGCTGAACTCCATCGCTGCCCATGGTCCGGGCTAGGAAACTGCAGCAGTAATCCATTTTCCAACAGATTGCTTTTATTTTATTCCCAGGAATTCCAATTATTACAGCAATAGTTGCCCTCAGCACAAAAATGTGCTGTGCTACCTGCTCTGTTTTTGTTTTTAAACCTTTCTCCCGCTATCAGCTGGAATAATTCAGCTCCTTGGTGCCGTTTCAGGGGAAGAGGTTGTGGGAAATTCCTGCTTGGGGGTTTATTTTGATTTCTGGAGGGAAATGCTGAGAAGCTCACTTTTTTAAGATCTCTTTGGAAAGTCTTCCCACATCTTGACCTGTTCTCATTTCCTGAAATGCAGCTGTCTCTGGGAATGGCTACAGCAGCAGCTAGAGGCATGACAACGTTCTACCGGGGCTGTGGGGACATTTATTTATTTACTGGAGGAGCCTGGCCCTGGAAGCAGCTGCCTTGATCAAGGGAAAGCCGGGGCTTAGTTCTGAGCCATGTGCCCGGCTGCTCTTGATGTTTATGGAAGCGGTGTTATTTCAGTGGGGTGATTCACCATGTTTTGAAACAAAATGTGGCTGCGATGTCCGGGGTAATTGGGAAAATAAGAATACTTCACTCTTGTCTTATCCCAGATCACCTGGAGGGCTCAGAGCACTTCACACAAGTGGCATCATCCCTGCTTAGCAGCCAGGGAGCGCGGAGAAGGCAGAGCCAACACCGGGGTGTATCAAACCACCCGGTGCCCAGGACAAAATGTCCATGGGGAGATACCTCCAGGGGAGGTGATGGGCTCCCCAGCAATGTCCCATGGGCTCCCCAAGGATGCTCCTGCAAGGCTTGGGGGCAGAGACATGGGTGTCTTGGTGGGACCATAGCACCTGAAGCAGAATCCTCTAGGTTGGAAAAGACTTTCAAGATCATCAAGTCCAAAGTAGCACCATCAAGGCCAGCTGTGCCTCGTGGCAAGCTGTGTGTCATCCTTTCCAAATGCTGCATCCCACCAGCAACCCTTCAGCATCCTTCCTTTCTTGTGCAGTGGCTCATGGAGGTGTTCACAGGTGGGGCTCGGGCAGCAGAGGAGGGAAATGTTTGGGGATGGGACTTGATGATTGGACTTGGCGATGGTTGGACTTGATGATGTTGGTTGGACTTTATGATGATGGTTGGACTTCACATTGGTTGGACTTGATGATGAGTGGTTGGACTTGATGATGGTTGGACTTATGATGATGGTTGGGCTGAATGATCTTGAAGGTCTTTTCCAACCAAGGTGATTCTAGGGTTGGATGAAATCCCTGTTGTCCCTGCTCCATCTGACCCATGGGACTGGGAATGCCAGCACTGCCACGTGTGATGTGCCACTAGAAAAATGAACCCTTCCCATGCAAAGTGTATTTTTCTTCAAGCTTGTCTCTCCTCTCAGCCCATTTCCGCAGCCCATGCCCCACCGAGCAGGATATTTATTTTCTACAGTCGGGCCACGCAAGGCCAGTGCTTGTTTGGCATTTACATCGAGTGAAACCTTATAACTTTAATAAGATGTAAACCGTGTCACACATATCTGCCGTTGCTCAGCAACCGTGCAGTAATGGCCAAAACAAAGCCTCCCCGTGCAGAGGGAACACTAAATCCTATTGTGGGATAATTCTGCTTGGCCAGAACTGTTATCTCCCCTGCTTGCCCCTCTGCCGGGGGTGCGAGTCCCTGCTCAGTCTTGCCTTGCTTTTGGGGAGATGCTTCAGGCTGGGTTTTCAGGATGCTGTGCTGCTCTGGATGGCAGGAGCAGAGGTTTTCTTGGGATGAGATGTTCCTAAAGGTATGTTCTTGGCTGGTTCACCCCCAGGTGGCTTCCCCGGGTCACCTCTGCTTCTTGTGAGGAGTTTCACCCACGCTGAGCTACCCTTATAAAAACAGCATGGCTTATTATTAATAATGTAAAGAATATTGATGACGCTTAGAGAAACGGCCGCTGATTTTACCCAGGGCACCTTAGGCAATTTTCAATGCCTTATTTTAAAATTCCCCCATCCTTTCCTCCTCCCTCTCCTCCTGCCGCTTCCTTTTCTTCCCTCCGTTCATCCCACTGACCTGCATGGCCAAACTCACTTCCCAGTGCCCTGTGAAGGCAGCGGTGACTTTCGAGGGCACGAAGCTGTCCTCAGCCCTGCGGTGAGCGGCCGCAATGAGCTCAGCTAAATCTGTGCGCGCTGCAGTTTTATTGGGATGTGGCTCATGTTTCAGAGCAGGGAAGCACCTGCAGCAGGGTGTCAAAGCAGCCCAGCTGCTGCTTCACTGTGCCTTGGGCTGGATCTGCCTTGGAAAGACATCTGCACACCTCTGGGTGCTGCAGAAACCTTCTCAAGGGATGGGGGGATTGATTCCAAGCGTTGCGTTTGTGGTTGCTTTAATATCTGTAGTAACCCAAGAGTGGTGAGATAGGGCATGCAAGTGATGGAGCAAAAGGAGGAGAGTGTCTGTGAGTGGTGCTTAGCTTGAGGAGTCTCCTAACGAGGTTTCAGTCCCTGCTGATCAGGTATGCATGGGAAAGGTTGCACTGATCACCACGATGGGAGGCAGCAGCTCCAACCCTCACATTTTAATGGGAGCACAGCACGTGGCAGGGCATTGCACCAGAAGGACTCCCCGTGCCCACAGGGCTGGGCATTATCCAGCTGCTGGATCCCCCTGGCTTTCCAGCCACTGCCCACTCCTCCCACAGTGTGATGGACGTGTTTGCCATCCGTCAGGCTGCTCAGCGGGTGTGCTGAGCCGCGCCTCCCCGGGGGGGGTCTTTTCTTCTCCTGCATGGACCTGCCCATCGGACAGGATGGTGGATGAGCACGGCTGATGGGATGGCTGCACAGGGTGGGGGCATGGGTGACTTCTGGATAAATAATGGCAAACCGATGGTGGGCACTGTGGGGGAGCAGGATTTTAGGTAAGGCACTCAGATTTGCTCGCTGTTGGCATGGCTGCTGCAACTGGCGTTGGTGCTGAAATACCCATTTGTACCTGCGGGGCAGTCTCGGCCATGTAGTACCCCAACCAGTGGGGCTGTCCTCTGGCTGTGGTCGATGTAAATGCTCCATGGGCAGAAGCGAGTCCTCAGTTTCTCCAGCGCCCGTTTTTTTTGCCATTCCCTGCAGGTGGAGGCAGAGGAGCACCAGGACGTGGTGGTCTACGACCAGAGCACGCGGGACGTGACCGGCTTGGCCGCCGACAGCTTCCTCTCCATCCTCCTGGGCAAGCTGGACAGCTGTTTCCACAGCGTCTCCATCCTCACAGGTAGGAGCGGAGCTGCTCGAGGGCAGGCAGTGGTGACGATGATGGTGGTGGTGATGGTGATGATGACTGTGGTGGTGATGGTGCTGCTGCTGGCACCAGAAACGTTGTAGGGTGATGGGCCCCGTGGTGCATCCAGACCACTTCCTACATCTGTCTGGGGCTCTGGGTTACCATTTCACTTGATGCTTGTGCAATTATTCTGGATTTATAGTGTTGTGGCCATGCAGCATGTGTGATGAGCACATCACCTTGAAGGGAAAGTGAAAGCTGCTTTTAATTCCCGGCAGCTGGGATGGCTGCCTGGCCAGCTGTCCACCTCCCAGCTTTGAACTGGAGCTGTGATGGGGAGAGCAGAGAAATAATGGGAATAAAGCACCCAGGTCTGACAGGGTGAGGGTTTCAAAAGCAAGCAAGGACTACTTGAAGTCATGATAAAGAGAACTAGCGTGGAGTTCTGCTGAGGCCACTGCTTGGGGAAGATGCAGTGAGCTTGCCCAAGGTCTTCATGGCATAACCAAGGGCACAGCTTGGTGCATGATGCCGAAAAGGTGAAGGCAGATTGGGTCACCGGGACGGGTCAGAAAGCAGCCATTGCAGTGGACCTGAAAAAAAACCCACACTCTCGTGTGTTGTTAGGATGGTGTCACCGTCACTGCCACCAATGCCCAGCCCATGCAAGCAAACAAGCACTCTCATTTTTTGGCTACCATCTCCATCCTCCCCAGCCGCTGCACCAAAGACCCCCAAGCAGGAGCACATCTGCCTGCACAAGGTGCTAGGTGATGTTTTAAACCCCCCAATTAAAACCTGTTAACAGGTTTCTCAGCCCTTCCCTTCCACCCTGCCTTTCCCCTGCAGAAGCCCTCAAAGAGCCGCGTTCCCAGCTGGTAATTGCTGAGGTTTTGGCAAAGCATCCCCTGCTCCTTGTGCCGCGGCATCGTGAGCCGCGTGGCCCGGAGCCTGCTAATGGGGAACACAGGCTGCTAATGCGTGGAGAGAAAAAAAAAAAAAGGGAACTGAAATGTAGCACACTGGGTCATGGCTGCTGAGTTTTATATGGAAATCATGACTCAAAAACACTGCTGAAAGCATCCAGAGGGAGGCTGGGTGCGCTTTCTGACACACGCAGTTTCCTCCTTCCTGTAATGTGGGCAGCAGCCGGGTTATTTTTGACCCGAGTTTGTGGCGCTTGGGAGGTCTGAGGAGAGGATGTGTACACGGGGCTGGATCCCAATCCCTTGCCAGGACCCTCCCTGCCTCACGAGCACGGTGCGCCAGCCTGGGAGGGTTTGCTGAGGACCCCAGCACCCCACCAGGGCATCAGGTCCGATCTCAACCCGACCCATCCTGGCCCAGGCACCTCATCCTGCCCAGGTTGCTCCCAGTGCCACCCTTTCTGCCCCATCCCCTCCATGGCATCAGGTGTGATGTACGTGCACATGGAGGAATCCAGAGACCTCTTCATTGCTCTGGGTCCAATGCAAGCGGACTATGTATTTATGGGCTAACGAGCTGATCTCTGTCCCTCACTTCATGCTGTGGTTTTAGACCATTAGCGCAAATTTTGTTGCTAAAAATCAACCTTAAGTTTGGCTTCACTCCTTTTCCGCATACAAATGTTAGATCTGCTACCTACAAGCCTTCATTACCCCCACAGATGGGGTTCCCACTGCTAAAAGGTGCTGGGAACTGACTGCTGAGCATCCCCAGACCAGTGTGCCCACCCCAATCACCCTCAAAACAGAGCCATTCAGGTCCCCATCTCACATCATCCCCAGCAGGGTCAGGACCTAGGAGTCCCAACCAGCTTGCTTTAGGCGCATTGTTTTTAGTTTTTCATGCCTCAGTGTCCCCAAACTTCATGCTTGGCCCTTGCTCATTTCTGCGCCGTTTTTCAGATGAACCCGCCTCAGAACAGTTGGTGGAGGCTGGAGGCCAGAGCCCGGGTTGCTGGGGGTGGCAGAAGCGAGGGCAGGGGCTCCTCAAGGGTTAACAACCCCAGAGCAGCAATTCCAGCAGGGGCTCGGAAGGAGGAATCTGAGTCAATTATTCCCAGTCTTGCAAATCATCATCATCTCTCCCCCCCCTTACATTTTTTTTTTAATCGTGTAAGTATAAATAGTGATGCTTGCTGCCCTCCATCCGTGGGAGCAGAAAGCCTGTTGATTTATATGGTTTTCCTGACATCACATGAAGTGGTGGAAAACTGAATGGAGCCAACATTTTTCCTGCATTACGTAATGCCCCCTCCCTCCCTCCAGCCCAGCTTTGCTATTCCTTCAGGAGCCTGACTGTTCTTTAACCTTTGTTTATTTCAGCACAAACCCTTGCTTTTTTTTTTTCCTTTTTTTTTTTTTTTTGCTTTGCTTTTTTTTTTTTTTCCCTTTGCGAGCTCCCACTTTGTTTTTATTAACAGCCATTATCTGTTTATGAAGCGGCAGCAGTCTGGCTCCATCGGCCACTGATGGCTCCAGAGATGCCAGCTCTTGTGCTGGAGCCCGGCCAGAGCCGCGGCACGGTGCTGAGCTGCCGGGTGCTGAGCATCCCCAGCTCCTTGCTGAATGGCAGCAAGCAGAGCCAAATCTCCCTGACCTCCTCCACAGCCGAGTGAAGCGGTGGGTGAGGGACGCTCCTCGGGATGATGCTGGGACCAAGCAGGGCTCTGGGGATGGTGGTGCTCTTCGCTGTGCTGCTTAGCCACGTGCAGCCACTGGTCCCAGTACGGAGCAAGGAGGAAACCGGTGGGGAGCCCTCGGCAGCTCACCTGGAGGGTGGGGGCAGTACCGGTCCCACCACATTGCGCGGGCTCTCTTCGGTCCAGGTTTATCCGTGCTTTATCCATGCAGTGTCGCACACCGACCTGAAACAGGCCCCTTGCTTGCTTTCTGAGCTCCAGTCATGAGCTTTTCATCTGGCTCGGGAGCGCGTGTGAGATCATCTTCAGCCCCCCGCCCCCCTCGCCGTTTGTACCAATTCTTCAAGGAATGTTTAAATTTTCCAGCCCTGTTCTTTCTAAATTTGGAGCGGCTGTTTACTCCCAGGATTCGGAAAGAATGTAACAATATCATCAGTGAGAAATCCCTCCCAGCCCTCCGCTCTCCATCCTCCTCCCACCAGGCTCCTTGGCCATGCTGGCCCTGGCCCAGGTCTTCTCCAGCCCAGCAGTGCCATGGCCAGGAACAGTGGTGGTGTTTGGTTTCAACCCGTTGGTCTTCCCTGCTTGAGGAGGTCTCTTGAAGAACCTCTCCAGTGGAGCTAAAAGCTTGTGGGTGTCCGATTTTTGCCTAAGGTTGGGGAGATGGCTCAACTGGGAGAAGCAGTTGGAAATTGGAAATTTTGGTGTCAGGGAGACAGTGGAGTTGGGAGCATGATGGGATGAGTTATACTGGAAACTCCATCTGCTTTTTGGTGAGGTCCCTCCTCTTCCTATGGGGTAAGCCCTGCCCTCCCCAGGAAGCTGGGGAGCAGAGAGGAGAGAAGGCTCACTCCCATCATCATCATCATCATCATCATCAACAACAACAACAACAACATCATCATCAAGACTGGAGGGCAACAGTGGCAACAGAGTTGTAACCATTCAGTGGGCTTGATCTGGAGGGGGCTGATCTCATTTGCAAGCCTGGAGCAGTTATTTAGGAGATTTGAGAATCGGGGAATTTCAAGGGAATCTTCCAAAGCCAGGTGACTTCAGAGCAGATGAAACAAGTAGTGAAAAAGAAAAGGGAATTTCCATTGCAAGAGCTGAGCTGCTCAGCGCTGACTGGGCTCAGTGCTGGCTAGAATTACTCTAGGAACAAAGACGTGGGGGAAGATGATTAAAAAGAAAAAAAAACACACTTCTTTATTCTTTTTTTTTTTTTTCTGCATAGGGACAGTCCTAAAAGGAGCTCGAAAAACATAGTCTAAAACCCAAAGAAAAAAAGTACCCCAAACACCCATACTTTTGAGTTTAGTTCAGATGACAAAATGTGGCAGGAGCAGCTCCCTGCTGTGGAAAGTGCTTTATTCCGTGCTAGCTGATGGATTTGGTCCTTGGGCTCCAGCAGAGCCTCTGCAGGGTACACAGGCCTGAGGATGCTCGTGGAGGTGAAGTAGGAGGCTGTCTGTAAATGCCCAGATACTCAGAGGGATGCACGTAGAGTGTGATCCGTGGGGGACCGCGGTGGCCGGGGCAGGACAGGGATGCTGCAGTGCTGGCTGCCTTTGGGATGCTGCCACACCGCGCTCTCGCCCTCCAGCCCCATCCCGGTGGGTACCGGTGTCCAGCCCTCGCCACCCAGCCCAGATGTGGCCCTGCATCCCTGCAGAGGAGCGAGGTGGCCTCTTCCCACACCTCTACCATGGCCAGGAGATGTCTGCGAGGGTTTCAGCCCCAGAGGAACCAGCGGCTGCATCCCTGGGAGGGGTTAAGCCAGGTCATGTATGTGTGAGCTGATTGTATTCCAGACCTATGCTCTAAACCTCCCTGTTTAGCAACGCTGTCGTCAGACAACTTGTTTTCCCGATTCTATAATTACCCCGTGGAGCTTCCCTTCCCCCTCCCCGGCCGCGTTTTTAACAATCGGACCCAGAAAAGGCGAGCGAAACGGCACAGAGGAATGGGGCAGAGGGAGGAGATGGGGGCCGTGGAAGAGCAGCCTGCCGGTTGCCAAGGCTTCAAAAGTCATCGTGTAATTTAATTTCCCATTTCTGGAAAGCAGGAGGGAGGGAGGAAGGAAACTTCCCCAGGAGGAGATCGTGATGGGCAGGAACCCATGCCCAGTTATGATTTCCTTCCTTTGGAGAAACCTGCCTCCCCTTTTCCTGAGGCCCTGGCCTACCACGTGTGAAGGCCAGCGATCGCGATTCTGGCAAAGTCCTGGTGCTGGGTGGGGAGAGGAAACGCTGGCCACTGCCCAGAAGACCATAGGCAAGAGGGAACAGGGAGGAGGGCTCTGCCTGGGGAAAGGTGGCTGCAGGTGGCATCTCCACGTGGTTGACCACCTCCTCCTGGAAGTGCCATGCTCAGTTCCCTGGCTGGGGCTCCCAGCAGCTCTGTGCAGAAAACTGGGTCCAAACACAACCTGAAGGTATCTGCCTGTACCAAAATAACTTGTGCCTTGGGCTTCTGCAAGCCTGAGTGAGTCAGTCCCCACCGGCAACCAGAGGGGAGCAAGGGAAGGCAGATACATGCCTGTGGGCTGCTGGGGGGTCAGGTTGAGGACGACACTCCCGATTTCACCACCTGCTTCCTGCATCACCTCCCCTGCGTGGTCTGCTGATGGTTTCCACCCCAGAAGAGCTCCAAAAGCAATGGGTCAGAGCCAAACTGCCCACCGGCATGGAGGTGCCAGTGGAGATGGTAATGGAGATGGCGATGGAGATGGCGATGGAGATGGTGGTGGAGATGGTGATGGAGATGGCAATGGAGATGATGGTGGAGATGGTGATGGAAATAGTGGTGGGGTTGGCAATGGAGTTGTCGATGGAGATGATGATGGAAATGGTGATGGAGATGGCAACGGAGTTGACTTTGGAGATGGCGATGGAGTTGGCAATGGAGATGGCGATGGAGATGGTGATGGAGTTCGCTATGGAGAAGGTGATGGTGATTGTGACAGAAAGGCCTCCACTGCTGTGGCCCAGCAGTAACAAAGGCATCTCCAGCACCGGCAGCCATCCACACTGCCCACCAGCATCTCACATTGCCCTCTGCATCCTCCACTGCGAGGACGGGGGTGGCATACACGGGGCCACCACCGAGAGTGGTGGCACCCTGCACACCCAGGGGAGCTGTGGCAGGAGCCGATCACCCAGTGTTGCTTTGGGGGGAACGCGGCTCCCCTCTCTCCCAGTCCTGCTGGAGCACGCTTCGAATTTTCCCCAACCTCTGCCCCACATCTGATAATCATCAAACCGTATTTGTTACAACAACAAGGCTCATTAGGAGGCTGGCTCCGCGCAGGGTGGGAAGGCGGGTTGGGGGGAGGGGAGAGCTCTTAGTTAATGCCGATGACCTCATCTCATGTGATGTCATTCAAAGGAAAAACACTGAAGTCACTCACATATGGCTCAGCCTGGGCTTTTTCAGCCCGTAAAGCTGCAGATTTTCAAAGGCACAATGCGTGCCCCCCCGCCTCCTCTGCTTACTATAATCCTGAATGATTTTCTGGAGGCCTGGGCTCAGACCCATAAACTTGCAAGGAGCAGCCTGGAGACATATTAAGGAGTCCCACAGGTGGGAAAAGCGGGTGTAAGCAATTTTCCCCCTGTACACGTGCAGAGCAGAGCACTCACCAGCCCTCACCTGCTTCTGAAGTCGCCATGCGGGGACAGACCCCAGTGCGACTGGGGAAGGCCATTCATAAATGCCTCCTCTCGTACTTTTGGATGGGAGGATGCATCTGCTCCAACCCATGCTCTTGCTCCTCCAGGACCAGGCAGATAGATCTGGGTGGGATGGAGCCATGAGCAACCCATCGCAAGAACCTTTCACCTCCAGTTGTTGAGGCTCGAGGGTCTCCAGCTGTTTGAGACCACTCCAGGACTGGTGTCCACCGAGGGTGCCACGCTTGGTGGAGACACCACCAAGGTCTGAGGATAAGGATGAGCTGACGGTCAGGTCCCAGGCTGTGTACTGCTCCATCTCCTGGTATACACCGGAGAAGTAGTTTTAACCTTTCTGCCTCAGTTTCCCCCTTGGTACGGAGGTGGGAGCATTTTTGTTCCTTGTGTTGGGGTTCAGAGCTGACTGCCCCTGTGGGACCATGTTGTGCCCGCAGCATGGGGAAGGGGCACAGCCATGGGGTGCCCATCACCTGCGGGGTCCCGCAGGGATGCTGAGGGGCAGCACGGCCACCCTGGTGACATGTCCCTTTTGTCACTAGCCCCAGCGCTTCCTCCCTCCAACCCCCTGTCCCCAGATTAACCCGACGGGACCGAATCCAGCGGGACGCACAGGTCCTCCTGCAGCAGCAGGGGGCGGAGGGGGGGGGAAACATGGCCGCATCCTTCCGCTCTCCATCAGTCTTTCCATCAGCCAGGGCAGGAGGGAAAAGAGCTGTTGCGCCTTTAAGCAGCGAGCGAAGCATATGTCAGGCGCGCAGCCCCTGAGTTATCCTGCGTGTCTGTGTGCTGAGTAAGGAATGCGGTTGCATGCCTGACCCGTTAGCTATGAGCCGCCGTGGTGGATGGATCAGCAGGGCTGCTGCTCATGTGCTGAGCTCATTCAGGCTGGAGCGGGAGCCGCACACGCAGGGAGCCAGCGCAGAGCAGGCAGGGGAAGGGGCAAAGCCGTCCCCCCCCCAGCCCCACTCCCATCTTTTTAGTTTTTTTGTGTGTTTTTTTTTTTTTTTTCCCGAAAGCTGGCGCAGGGGGGAGGCTTTCAGTGCTTTGCTGCGGGGGCTGCTTTTTTGGCGAGGTGGCTTCAGGGTTTTTTTTGCCCGCCAGCTGTTGTTTTGCTAGGGCGAGAGGTGCCCCCGCGAGCCGCAGCCCAGCTGCCTGGATGCCTGTGGACGTAATGCTCGCCCCGGCCGAGGACCAGTTCTGGACAGACATGCACGAGGGGCAGATGAAGCTGAAAATAAGGGTGCGGAGGATGAAGGAGAGCAGGGACATGCGAGGTTTGTCAGCCGGCCGGCTCCTTTCCTTCCGATGGGGATGGAGGGGGAAGAGGGGGGACACACAGCCTGTCCCTGCTTCACCCGGGGGACGGAGAGCGGCTGACGGGGAGCGGAGCGCGATGGCTGGCCATACAAAGAGAGCAGGCGGCCAGCGAGCAGGGAGATGGAGGCGATCGGCGAGCGTTCGGAGGGGGCGAGAGCATGCACTTCCAGCCACGGGCGATGAGCAGGAGCCATTTGGGAGGCAGCTGGAGGCGAGCAGGCACCACGTCCGGGCGCTGCGCGGTGCTGCTCTGCGGGCACCGGAGCAGACTCTGTCCCGCGGCACCTCCTCAGCAGGGCTCACCAAGGGTGCTGCATCCTCATCCCCAGAGGAGGGCACTGGTGCGAGGGGAGCGCGCGGGGACGAGGATGGGCGAGGGCAGAGAGGTGTGCAAGGAGCAATTGAATAAAACGGCGCTGCAGCACTGCAGCTGCCCGACGGAGCCATTTCGCTTCACTAGCGCGTTTGCTGCATGCCCAGCTGCAGAGGGATTGCTTTCACAGGCAGGCTCGGCAACGTTTTTCAGTGCCAGGGTGAAGGGCAAGCGGAGGAAGGAGATATTAACTGGAGTGGCTTAAAAATACGCTGAGCCTGGGATGACCTAGATTACCGAATGGTTGAATCAAGAAACTTCCCCTCCATCACCACTTAAAATGGGAGCCTGCTAAAAGTGCTTGACAGGTTTTTGTGGCACGAACCACATAACCCAGTGATGGTGTCATTAGTAATAAGTCACTCCTGGAAATGACATGTTTTCCTTTACTTAGAACGAGTAAGGCTGGTCCAAAGCAGACACAGTCACCGGAGGAAAATCAAGCCCAGCAGCTCTGGGAGCGTGTCTGTGTTTGTGTGGGTGGAGGGCTTCCTTTCTGCCTTTCTGCCATTTTTCCTTTTTTTTTTAAGGAAGTTCTCCACTCGTTTGGGAGCAGGGAGAGGGACAGGCAGTGGGAGCAGGCAGGGTGGGGGTCTGGGACCGGTCTGTGAGGTCACCCCAAAGCTGCTGGGGGTGACGCTTCGGGAAATGGGGAATTCACGTGAATCAGGAACAGGGCTGATTCATCGGCTCTCTCATCCCAACCGCTTGGGGAAAAAAAAAAGAAAAAAAAAAAAAAGGAAAAAGAAAGAAGGAGCTGGCAATGGGGGTGATGAAATTCAGTGCCAAATGAAGGGAGGGTGAAAGCAGAGCCCAGGCACAAAGGCTGAGCAGGATGGAGAGGAGGAAGCAGGGGGATGCAGTGTGAGCAGGGAGATGGATGAGCAGGGGGTGTCTCCCTCCATTGCATGGAGATGGGTGGAAGCAGAAAAAACAGGAGAGGGCCCATGCTCATGGCTGGCTGGGGTAGACATAGGGGGACGTTGCAGAATTTGGCTTAGCAGTGATTAGTGCAGAAAGCCTGCTTTGCACTGATGGAGGGCGTAACAGGGAGGCAGTTTATCCCTTGCTGCAGCCAGGAGAGCATCAGCCAGGAGAGGGCGAGTTGACCAGGCTGCAGAACACCGGGATTTCACCCGGTGGGACCGCACTGGGCATCGCCAGTGGGGGAAACAGCAAGAGGACGGCAGAGGGAAAACTCAGTATTTCCTAAGCATTGGGAAGCTCTGAGAAAACCCAGGAGCTTCCTGGAGTGCGGTGAGTAAGGGTGACAGTAAGCAGCATTGCATCATGCTGCCGGCGTGAGCAGGCTCCCACCCAGCACGAGAGGCAGGGAGCCGGCGTTTTGCAGAGAGGGATTTTCCCAGCAGCTCTGGGGATGACGTGTGCAGTGCCTGGCCCCGCCACCACCCTTCCTTCCATTTAACCTGCCGCCAAGATGCCGGGCACAACACGGTCAAGGGCTGGGGTTTTGCATTCCCCCCCCAGTCCTCATCATCCCCTGCCATGCCTCGGTCCAGCGAGGCACGTTAATGCATCACTTTAGGCGCACGTCCTCGCCTTCAGGAGCAGTCACGGCAGCTGAACAAAAACCATGGAGGAGAACAGCCACCTCCATGTCGCTCCAGAAATCCTTAATGCCCCCAGCTCTTGGAAACCCTCTCCAGCACCCCCCTGCCCACCTCTGGGGCTGCTCAGCAGCTCAGCAGCCCGGCTGCCGAGCCGGCACGGCCGGGGGGGAGCCGGCGCCGCTGGAGCAGCCGAGACGCGTGCTGGCTCGCGTGCCCGCTGCCCCTCGCCACGTGCCGCCCTGGCAGCGGCTGCCAGCCACCGCAGGCATTTTAATGAGAGCCGGGCA
Source organism: Cygnus olor (assembly GCF_009769625.2). NCBI lineage: Eukaryota > Metazoa > Chordata > Aves > Anseriformes > Anatidae > Cygnus > Cygnus olor. Next base: position 28,134,477 of record NC_049173.1, on the reverse strand, counting down.
GAGGCCAGCCTCTCTCAGCCTCCTCTCAGGAGGTTTAAGGGGGACAAGCTGGCGGGGGTGGGGGGGCTCCAGCATGGGGACGGCAGCATCCCTGGACTTGCTGGGCTTTTATCTGGCAGGCTCTTGGGGCTGTGCCAGGCTGCTGAGAAAGCTCCAGCACCTGCCCGGGAAGCCTCATGCAGCTTCTTAACACCCGTTGAGGGAACAACGAGGGTGGGCTATAAAGCACCTCTTTAATGGGGTTTGCGGCTCTGGCTGTGCCTGCTTCCCTCCTCCTTGCTGATGAAGGCTGGTGGCACAGTGGGGTGACGTGTCACCTCTCCCCCTTCCTTATGGGGAGCCTTCAGGCTGGCCGTGTGCACGGGAGGCTGGTGGCAAAGACATGTCCCAGCGGCTCAGTGGGGCACTGCGCATGCAAAGCTTGCTCTCTGAGAGGTATTGAGGAGACTTGTGGGGCTGGGGACACTCCACGGGGCTGGGGACACTCCATGGGGCTGGGCACCTGCAGGTGAGGGGCAATGTCTGTGGCGTTGCCCATTACATGAGCTGGATATCCCCAGAGACCACAAGAAGGTGACAGACAAGGCAGCGGAGGGGTCCCCAGTGCCTCTCCCACCTTCTGGTCACCTTCCATGTCCCAGGCAGGTCCCCAACCAATCCGGTTTCATCACTGATGTGCTCTGGGGGGAGCCTGGTGAAGAGGAGGATGTAAGTGGGAAGATGGGTTTTTTCCCCTCCTCTGTTTGCCACCAGGGACCACCTCATCCCCAGGGCTGTGCAGAGCAAGGCTGGGGGTGATGCTGCTAAGGGTTATTTCTCCAGGGGCTTTGCTGAATGAGCCCCCAAAATTTTGGGGGTTGTTTTCATCCCCCAGCCTTCCCCAGCACCTGCCTAATGCTGTTTTTTGGCTCCTTCCTTCATCTCCAGCAGGAGCATCTGCACCCAGACATCTCCCACTTGTCCTATTGTCCCCATCCCTCACCTCCACCTGACACATGTGACTGTAGGAGACACAGAAATGCCGAGTTTTGCCAAGAAAACACTGTTTTTTTTTGCTGGGAATTGTTTTGAAAGCCCTGAGGAGCCACCAGCAGCCTGTGTGTCCATGCTGCACTGGAAGCAGCTCCTCACCAGCAAGCCAGGCTGGAGGGGAGCATCAGGAAGGTACTGGAGACCCTTAAGCACTCACTTCACCTCTGGAAATCCTTCCTGAGCCTAATTCCCGATGTGCCCAGAGAAAGGAAGACCTCTGGGCGCTGCTGCTCTCTCCGAACAAAGCCATGGCCCAGGGTATGGAGGGGAAAGCCCAGGTATCGGTGGGAGCCCTGCCAGGAACACTCACTGCCTTTGGGATTGTTTGGGAGAGCTGCTTCGCTTTCTAAAAATGCGAGGCATGCTGGAGCAGCCGGCGCGGGTGGGGTGAGAGCCGCGGCGAGGTCGGACTGGTGGCGGGCGCCCGACTCTAGGGTTTCCCCCAAGCAGCTGCCAGCAGCAGGGTGGTGAGTGTGGGGGAAATGAGGACAGGAGGGACGGGGGCACGGCCCGGGGAGGTTTGCTTGGGGCCAGCGAGCTCCCTGTGCCCCTGCTGGTGCTTCCCCGGGCAGAGGCGGGCAAGGGGGAGACAGCGACGCCAGCAAGCGGCAGCATGTCCTGGCCTGCTGCAGCTATGATGTCACCCCACTCCTGGCTTTGGAAGAGGGATTTGAAGCCGTAGGCAGCCCCAGGCGGCTCTTGATGGGTATGAACGAGGGCGAGAGGCTGGGGAACAGAGGAGACACCGTTCTCAGGCTGTACGTGCACCCCGCTCCCCATGAGCACGTTGGATTTCTTTTCCAAACCCTCCACGTTGTTGTGCGCAAGTCAAATGTGCATCCCATTAGACCCCTTCCCCACCATGCAAACCTTCCTGCCCCCACTTCCCCATCCTGCAGTCTGCCCCAGCAGCTCCACATGTGGCAGCTCGAGCCGGGGGTGTCACCCAAATGTGTGCGGGGTGGTGATTTTCGCTCCTCGGCCACGGGGACGCGGCACAGGGGTGAGCGGTAACCGGAGCTGCACTGCACCTGCGCTGGGCCTCCTTCCTTTGCTCTGATTTAATGCCCCAGTTGAGAGGTGATGTCATTTCGGAGGGAGCCAGGGAAAAGGAAGTGCTGGAGAAGATGATAAGGTGCTTTAACTCTTTGCCGGCTGGCTGGGCCAGGTTTGGATGTTGCGGCTGGTGCTAGCCACCAGGAAGATGTAAGCGAGGGAGGAAGAGGTCAGTTGGAGGACGTCTTCTCCTGAGGCTGACACAGGAGCTGCTCCCCTGGAGGAGGCTGTGGCTTGCAAGATGCAAAGAGATTGTGATGGAGGATGACATGAGCATGATTTCGTGCACTGCTCTGGCCTCCCCATCACCTTCACCTCCCAAATGTGGCGGGTGGGTTGTCTGCAGGGCCAGACCCTGCCTGAGCCTGGGCGCCAAGCAGCAGCCAGGGAGGTGCTCCAAGAGGGTCAGCAGAAATGCTGCAAGGGCCTGGAGAAGGTAAACTGAGTGTGCCAAGGCTCCCCTGTCTCCAAGGGGAGAGACTGAATGGAAAGGTCATTAGTGAAGGATTGTTAAAAGGTCTTGTTCAGCTGCAGAGATGGGCAGGGATTCCTGTGGTGCTGGATCCTGAGGCTGGGACTTTCAGAAGGATCTCACGGAGGTGTCCAGGTCCCTATAACAGCTGAAGGCAGTCAAACCCCAAAGTCTTCTCTGGCCTCTGTCCAGCTGCATCTACTCACCTGCATGACAGGGAAAACCTCTGGGGAGGCTGCCTGGGCTGATACAACCCAGGTGCTCTCCATTGCACCAAGCTGCCACCCACTGCTTGTTGCAGTACATTGGGTGAGGCTTGCTGTCACGTTCGGTAAGGTCAGACCATGAAAAATGACAAGGAAATCTGTTTAAGAAAAATTAAATTTCTCCCCTTCTGGCAAAACCTACGCCGCGTCCCCCTCTCCGGTTTTTCAGGCTTCCTTTTCTAATTAGCACCGCTGTACAAAGCAGGCCAGCATTTGGCCATTAGAAAGGCAGGAAATCTGTGAGTGGTGTCGCTGCCAGATTGCGTGAGGATGATGTTCCCAGCTCGAGTGCAATGGCCTGCAGGTCCCCATGTGGTGGTCTGCTCAGAAGTCCCAGGCTTGGGCTTGCTCAGCACAAGCTCACCAAGTCATCCTGTCTCGGTGGGTTTTGCTATCCAAAAGTGATCCTCATTGTCCTCAAGGACTTTCTGTCTTTGTCATTTGTCTGGATGAAGTCATGAAGAGCAGAAGGTGGTACAAGACAGCCCCAAGTTGCACCAGGGGAGGTTTTAACGGGGCATGAGGAAGAAATTTTTCATGGAGAGGTTGGCCAAGCATTGGAATGGAGTGCCTATCAAAGTGGTGGAGTCCCCAGGGTAATGATGGTTGTTGGCTTTTTGCTCTGCAAAGCTCTGCTCTCATTGTCGGGGATTATCACCATTTCACCCCCAGCCCTCTGGGTGCAGGTCCTGATGGTCCCAGCCTGGCTGCTGTGAGCTCAATGTCCCTGTTTTCTTTGCAGGAGGCTTTGCCACCTTCTCGTCCTGCTTCCCGGGGCTCTGCGAGGGGAAGCCTGCTGCCATCCTGCCGATGAGCATCTCCCAGCCGTGCTTGCCCGTGGCCAATGTCGGCCCCACGCGCATCCTGCCGCATCTCTACCTGGGCTCCCAGAAGGACGTCCTGAACAAGGTACAGCCCCACTGAGGGGACACGTCTGGGAGAGGGCTCTGTTCGGGGACCCAAAAGTGGGCAACGTTTGGCCACGGGGAGAGAGAAGAAGAGAGGGACGCTGCCCTTCTAACAGTGCTGGAAGGGCAGCGCCGTGATGGCATGGCAGGGAAGGAATTTTGTTTGGAGGGAAAATAGTAACAGTGAGAAGAAAGGAGAAATCATAGTTAAAATGCCACTGGGCACCTACTGCAGGCAGGAGGGAGCCAGGCAGGCGTCCTCACCCCAGGCAGGAGCAGGGAGAGGGACCGGGGCAATGGAGGGGGGTAGAAAGAGAAAGGAGGGAGAGAGAAATCATATACAGGGAGCAAAGGAAATGAAAGAGAAAAATGCCAAGAATGTGAGCCTGGGAACTGGGCTGGCTCCATCGAGCTGAGTTTGGGCTCTTCAGAGCCTGCTGGGGACGGCCCCACCGCGAGCTGGGGCGGGCAGGGACTGGCCACCAGAGAGCCGCAGCCAAAATGTCCTGAGGTGCCAACGTCAGGCAAGAAAATTGATGGTTTCCTTTCCTCCCCAACTCCTCAGAGGGTTCTGTTCATCTTTTGGAGCCGTGTTTTCTGCCAGCATGGCAGTGAGGTGGCCAGAAGATGATCCGTCAATAGGCAGCAGACCAGGGTCAAGTGCAGATGGTGACATGGGTGACGCTTCTCCTCTCCAGCATGTCGCAAGGCAGAGGTCCCAGGTGGCGGCTCCATGCACTCCCCTGATGTGTGGAAGGACTCCTTTATCCCCATATTTCTTTCCTCCTCCTGTTTAATTCTGGGTCTTCCCTGAAGTAGTGCAGGCCAGGCAGCTGGCACAGATGTTCCCCATTTTTATGTGCAACCTGCCCTTGATTATACAGGTGATAAGTGATCTGATGGGAAGGGGGAGAACAGCTATGAATTTTCTGTCAGCAACACATACAGGCAAAGCTGGCTTTGCCCCAGGAGGGAAGGAACTGAGTTTGGTGTGGATGCAGCACCCCGCAAGTCAGTTCCCTGAGGGGTGGTCCGTGGGTCACCCCCTCTTTGCAATTTTTCGTCTGATCCTCATTATCTAACATCTCGCCTGTGCCATGGCGTTTTATTGAGGCAGAAACAAGGGAAGTGATGGTGGCCATTGAGTGGTTGAAGCAGAAAAATCACAGAAAACGGGTCCGGGTTCACTCCAGAGTCAGAAAGAGGGAAAAGTCGGTTCCTCCTGTGAACCAGAGAAGAGCGTGTGTTCTGAGTTATTGGTGGCTAGAGCCTGAAGTCAGTGGTTTATGTGAGCCTCTTCTGAGCTGAATTCAGCACGAGCTAGTGAAGAACTGTGAACATCTAGCAAACCTGTGAGAACTCCCAATATGTTTTTATACGGGTCAACATTTTTTAACATAGGGTGCCACCGATAACTCGCCCCACTCTGCTGGTGAGGTGCCTCCTCTCTCTCTGAACTGGTACTTTCTGAGCTTTCAGTGAGAGTTTTCATTGGTTCTTTCTCTCATACTGGGGTGCTTGGGCTTTCCCCTCCAGGACCCTCTTCCAAGGCTCTTTGGTCATGCCAATGGGCCAAAGTAAAGATCTACTGAGTTTCAAATGTGTCATCTAAATGGGCACATCCTTCTTAGCCAGTCTGTGCTGAGCATCAGCCAGGTAGCAACAACGGGCTGATGCTGCTTCACGTAGGCCAAGAAGCAGCAGGAGACATGGGGAAAAAATATTCAATGGGTAACATGTGGGAGTGTGTGGAGAGACAGATCTGCAGCACTCTGTGGCAGCTGAACTCAGCCAATTGTTCAATCCTCTCTTTCTCACCAGGACCTGATGACGCAGAACGGGATAAGCTACGTCCTCAACGCCAGCAACTCCTGTCCCAAGCCAGACTTCATCTGTGATAGTCACTTCATGCGCATTCCTGTCAATGACAACTACTGTGAGAAGCTGCTTCCCTGGCTGGACAAATCCATTGAATTCATTGGTGAGCTTTCATTATAATGCTTACAGACCCTTCAGTTGGCCCTCAAAACCTGGGCTTTTCTTCTGGCCTCTTCCACAGTCTTATTCCCAGCAACCCTTGTCCTTTCACACACGGGGGGTTGAGGGCTGGGAAGAGAGGCTAGAGCCATTTTGCTCACCTCATCAACAATTTTCTCTCTGCTTCCTCTACCTTGCTCCAGACAAGGCCAAGGTGTCGAGCTGCCAGGTGATTGTGCACTGCTTGGCAGGGATCTCCCGGTCAGCCACCATTGCCATCGCCTACATCATGAAGACCATGGGTATGTCGTCAGACGATGCTTACAGGTGAGCGTTCCCTGGAGGATGGGGAGGGGTTGTGCTGGTGTGCTTCAGCCCAGGAAAGGAAAGCCATCTCAGCCCAGAAGAAGAGGGTGGGAGCTCTCTGAAGTTTTGTCTTGCCTTGGCTGTGTCCTGGTGAAACCAAACCAAACCTTCCCTTCACATAGTGCATGCATGGAGGAAGGTTGGGAGCAGTAAAATGAGGTGGGAAGGAGTAAAACCCCCAGAGTCTGAGCGGTGCCAGCTTTACGCTAGATCATCCCGAGGCCCAAGGGGTAAAGGTTCCCCAAAACTCCTTTCTTCGGGGGGTCTGGTAGAAGGTCCTGGATGATGCCCCAAAGAGACCGAGAGGGTAGGGGTGACCCACTGAAGGACCAAACACCAAACAGGGTTGTCTGCACCTCTTGGCAGGTTCGTTAAGGACCGCCGCCCATCGATCTCACCCAACTTTAACTTCCTGGGCCAGCTCCTGGAGTACGAGAGGAGCCTGAAGCTCCTCAAGGCCCTGAAAGCCCAGGGCGACCGGGGCGACGGAGAGACCCTGCAGGACCCAGCCGAGGTGTCTGAGGGCGGCAGGCACCCCGCACCGTCTACCTCAGAGAAGGTCGAGGAGGCACCAAGAAGCACAACCTCCGCATCCCCACCCAGCGACCCCGAGAGGCAAGGTGGGCCTCCCAAGATCTTGTCACCCACGGCGCTGCAGCAGGGACTCAACGGCTTGCACCTCTCCTCGGAGCGCATTCAGGACACCAACCGCCTGAAACGCTCCTTCTCCCTGGACATCAAATCTGCCTACTCCCCCGGCCTGCGGCAGGACCCCCCGGGCCCTCCCAGCACCGGGGAGGCCCCCAAGCTCTGCAAGCTGGACAGCCCCTCGGGGCCAAACGGCCAGTTCTCCCCGGTGCCCGACAGCCCCGACCGGCCCAGCGGACCCGACCTCCTGCTGGAGGCCAAGGTGAGGCAGCGGCGCAAACACCGGCACGCGGCGGGCTCACCGGCCCACGGGCTCAGCCTCAACGTCGGCACGGCCCGCAAGAGCCCTGGGACAGAGGACAGCCTCCAGCAGCCACCAAGGCTCAGCCTTCCCGGCCCACCGCCATCTTCCAATGGCTCCTGGGGGGGTGTCCACCTGGAGTCCCCCAGCACCCCGTCCTCCGAGGGAGGCTGGTACTTTGGCACGGACTCAGCCGGTGGTGGCGGCAGTGGTGGTGGCGGTAGCACCAACGGTGGGACGTTGTTCACTGGCGCCAGCCCGTATCCCCCGTTCGGGTGCAACGGGGTGCCGGGGGGCTGCGAGATCAGACTGAGGGACAAGCAGCGGGCAGAGGCACGGGACGGGAGGCACAGCTGGCACGAGGAGGCCAGCGCCGAGAAGCAGTTCAAGAGGAGGAGCTGCCAGATGGAGTTCGAGGAGACCATGTCTGAGGGCAGGTCCCGGGAAGAGCTGGGCAAAATAGGCAAACAGTCAAGCTTTTCGGGCAGCATGGAGATCATCGAGGTGTCCTGACACCCATCACGGGTGCTTGGAGAGCAACGGGGGGCGGGGGGGGGGCATATTTAAGATGGGGAGAGATGTGGGGAGGGCGGGTGGGGAGTATTTATACCCGTGTGTGCATTTTCGGGAGCGCACATGCCAAAACGAAAGCAAAGAGGAATGAATCCACAGTCAGGAAACATCATGGTGAATGCTTAGTGTCCCCCCCATGCCCATCCTGGTCCCTCTCCCCTGCCCCAGCCCTTGGGGACATCACCCTGGGCTTTTGCACATGGAGCGGTGACAGGAGAGCAGCCCTCAGAGCCCCGTGCTCAAATTTGGGGCGTAAAATTCAAGAGGGAAGGGGCAGGAATTACAATTTGGGGTTGGGAGGGTGAGCAGAGCCTGCTCCTGACTTGGGGGGGGGACGTGGTCCCATGGGGACGGGGCACAGCACCGCTCCGTCGAGGTGGGGAAGGGGAACCCCAGCCACCCCCTCCCTGCACCCTGGTGCACTAAGCATGCGCCCCTGTGTTTCTCTGGCTGAGTATCCTAAAGATGCTGCACTAGAGCAGCCCTATACATATATAAATATATATTATATATAATATAAAGAAAACACACACACACAAAGAAAAAAAAAAGGTAAATGGTTTTACTGCGATTTTTATTGAGACGTAAATAATATTTCAATTTTTTTGTTTTGTTTTTAATTTATTGAAGCTGTTTCATTCTGGCAATGATTTGCAGACAATGTGGGGCGGTACTTTCAGCTCTATTTTTACTGTGTATGGTATTTAAATCTGAAATACGAGTTTCTAAGCAATATCTGAGGCCTGTGGCTCCTTCTATAGCTCATGTCGACGACAAAGATTTTCCCCCATTCCCTCCGGGTGCAGCGAAAAGGGGACAGAAAACTCTTCCGAGCACTTTTTCTAGAAATGAACAAGTGAACAAGCAAGCCGTAAAATCTTCTTGTAACACAAACTGAGCCAGAAAATGTCCCTTTCTGGAAGCTGCTGCCGCTTCTTCCGCTCTCCTTAGTCCCTGTTTGCTTCTCCCCATCCCCATCCCGGCCATCGTTCCCATCCCAGACATTGTTCCCATCCTGACCATCGTCCCCATCCCGGCCATCGTCCCCATCCCAGCTGCCACCCCCTTCCCTCCCCTGGGCTGCCCTTCCTGGCAGGAGAGGAAGAGGAGGGAGTCACCCGAAATGGAGGGAAGGGCACTGGGCATCCCTGGGGATGCACAGGGAAGGGGAAGGCATCTGATGCCACCGCAACATCAGGAGGGGAGGTCACTGATGGTTGGGATTTCTTGGTGGGGGTGTTTTGCCTGCTGTCCCCAGCCCTGAAACTCCTGGTCTGAGTTTTTCTTGGGGAATGTGTTTGCGGGTGCTTCCCCCCTTCCCAGCTGCCCATACCCGTGGGGAGCCAAGCCCTTGCCCCTCCAAAGCCCGACTTCAGGCTTGCTGAGAAGCTGCTTGCTGGAGCTGTAGGCACTGAGCTGCCTCTGCTGCAAAGCACATCTCTCCCTGTGGCTGTCTTTGCTTTCTCCCTTGTCTCGCGCTAGTTTGCAAAGCTAATACCTCAGGGGTCTCCGTTCGTGCGTGTCTGTGTCCTGTGTCATCCTTTGAGCAATTTTTCTTTTCTGCATCCGCACAGTTTTTTTTCTCCCTTCCCCTCATTCCTCCTCTCGTTGTTCATTTCTCTCTCTAGATCAAACTACACATGACAAAAACAAGCAATCTCAGGTTTAAAAGTGAACACAGCCCAGAGGCGCACGGGGCTGCGATGATGTGCAGAGGGGCAGCTCGCCCCAGCTGTCTGCTCCCCGACCTCCTCTGCCTCTGTGTGCATGTCCACAGCTGAGGTGAGCCTCCCTGGAGGCTCCTTGCTGTCCTCGGCTTGGCTTTATTTTTCCTGTTTTTTTCAATGGGGCTGTGCTGGGGAGCCCCTGTGTGCTCCCGCCTGGTCCCCCGAGCTCCCTTGAGAGCACACCACCATCCACCATTGCCTCCAGCAAACGCCTCAAACCAGCTCAGTCTTGCTGACCTGAACCTTGGAGTAGGTAGAAAGAGCGTTCCTCCTCCTGGCCGTGTGGCCACAAGTTAACCTGATGGCTTGAGAGAATGACGATGCTGGAAATGTAGCGCCAGGGCTTTTCAGCCTTCGCCTGCTCAGTTTTCAGCCCCTCACACCCTGCTAGTTGTTGCCTGCTCTGCCAACCTCATCCTGACGACAACCTCATCAACCTCATTTACAATCTACCCTTTCTGCCCGTCATTTGTGCTGTGTTCTCATTGGAACTTGAAAAATTTCTCCCTCCTGGCCACAAAAGGTAGACGAAGTCATTCTCGGCCCATCACCTCCTGCTGCCCTGGGTGGTGGCACCTCTTCCCAAGCACAGTGGGGCTGTTGCTTGCTGCTCTGCATCGCCCAGTTCCTGCCCATCCCGTGGTCCTTGAGGGTCGGTACCAGCTCAGGTCAGACAAATTGTTGGCAGGAATCCGTTAGGTGGAGCTTTGGCTGGTGAAGGAAGGAGTAAGGGACTTCTCAAGTGATTTAATAGGAAAAGGAGGACAGGTTGGCACGGCCAGGTGGGAGGATGACAGGAGGCAGCAGCAACTCATCCCGTTAGCAGACGTGGTGTGCTACAGGAGCAAAAAAGCAGCTGGACTAAGTCAAGGAGGAAGGGGAGAGTGCTGTAAATGAGACACTAAATGTCTGCAAAGAAGCAGATATGTGGTTTGCGTTTTGTCATCTCCACCCTGCAGTGCCCCTGGATGCTCCTCAGCTCCGTTTGAGGCTTTGGGCACTGTGGGCTGCTCTCTCCTCTGAAACCAGAGCACAGAGAAACCTTTTAAGACTCATAGATAGATCATAGCTGCCAGGAGACATTCACCACCCACCTCTGCAGCCTTCCTTTGACGTATTTCATATTCATTCTTCCCCTTGATGCTGGGTGTGTGCGCCAGAAGCCCTCTCATGTGCAATATTTTAAGGCTGCATCCAGAAAACACCCCTTGAAGGGGCAGCTCTGCCTGATCATCTAGTGCCAGTGCTGACCCAAAGCCATGAGGGTCACCAAGGGGCTTGCAATTAACTTCAATGTTTTTTTAAATCAGGCTCTGCCTGGTGGACCACTTTGTCCATGAACCAGAGAGTTACCGTGAGGATGGACATGCGGGCTGGTCGCCCGCCCCATCATCTTGTGGCCAAGCCTTTTTACGGGCGCTCCACCCCAATCCGATGAGGGAAGATGCCCTTGCGGTGGCAGGAGGGCAGAGGAGAGGAAAGGTCCCTCCAGACCAACCCTCAGCTTTCCTTTAGGCTAGGAGGGACATGGCGCCCTTCCCTCCAGCCCCAGCCTGCCCCTGGGGCTGAGCCCCATGGCAGGACCCTTCCCACCCGCAGCTTGAAGGCTGAGCACAGATGGAGGGAGGGCAGAGACCAGGTCGGCAACACCGAGCCAGAGGCTTGGGTTGGAGCAGGCTTGTCCCTAGCCTCGGCAGCAGCGTCCCCAGCCCCTGCTGCCTTCCCAGCCCTTCTCTTTTTTTCTTTGGACCTTCATCCCCGTTACGTCTGCCCCTTAGGAGACTGTGCCCCACAGAACCCCCTCCCACTGTCCTGTTCCCCCTACCACTCTTAATACTAATGATAATAAGCTATCAGTGTTGTCATTGCAATCTATGAATGATAGATTTGAGTATTTATGATTATTATTATGATTATTACGGTTATGATTCTGTACTTTTTTGCTTCTTACTCTTTGTATGTTGCTCCTTGTTTCTCTGTTGTGAATAAACGCAAGGCCCCATCACACCTTCTCTCTGCTCCCGAGCCAGAGGAGGCAAACGCTGCCCCGACAGACCCTTGTCGGAGGGTTTGGAGCAGGATGCGTCCCAAGGGTATACAGACATCCAAACCCAGGGCAGACCCATTCTCTTAACTTTTCCCTTCCCTCCCGCGACTCCTCTCCCTCACTCTGCTGCCTGTCTGGAAGGGGCAGGAACCCACCGGCACCAAGGATGGGGAGTTACATGGTGAAACGGTTCAAGTGTTAGCTTCGAGGAGCATCCAGCTCACCAAGGCAGCTCCCTCCAGCTCGTGGTCCTCTCGCCTTCTTCTCTGGCTGCACCTCAAGGCTGCAGCTTCACCCAGAGGGGTGCGGGGTGTGGGTCAGAGGGTTTCCAAGGCCCTGCTCAGCCCTGGTGCTCTGTCCCAGCAAGGTGCCCTGGGTTTTTCTGTCTCAAGTGGCCTCCCTCCACCTGGGACTGATAAACCAGGGTGCCACAAGCAGGCAGAGCCCAGTCCTTGTTTTTTTATCCCCATCCTTACACAGCTCAGAGATTTTGGGGTGACTGGAAGGGGAATATTGTGCCAGGAGGAGACATGAGGGGAAAGGAAGAGGAACCCCATCTGCACCATGGTGTGAAACACGCCCTGCACCATGCACCCCGGGAGGGTCAGCCTAGTCCCAGGGGCTTAACGCTGCCCTTCCCCAGGAGCCCAGACACCGTCTGCTGCCTCCGTCGCGACTTCGCCTCGTCGTGGGCTGGGCTCCTTCCCATCACCCCGTGCTGGACTCATTCCTGGGGCTGCTCCAAGACCATGCCAGAGCTCAGGTCTCGCCCCACTCTCCGGATCCCATGGGGAACCCCTGGGGTCCCACTCCGGCATCACCGTTCCTACCTCACCCGCGCTCGGGGCGGACGGGGAGGGAGCGGGAAGGTGCCCCTCAGGCTTAGCTCCCGCCAGCATCCCCGCAGGATCGGGCCCTTCCTCAGAGAGCACAGCATGGGGACGGGGTCTCCATCCACTGCAGGGGTCCTGAGCAGGGAAGAGATGCTCTGGCCACCAGCCACACCATGTTCCCTCCGTCACTGTTGGTGTGACCAAAGGTGGCTCCGTTCTGCCCCCTCGGACCCAGAGAGACACCCGGCCCCTGCCCCCTCTCTATTTTATTTATTTCCAGCATCTGCTAGCAGCAGGGCTTTTCTACCCTCTCTTTCTTTTCCTTTCTTTTTGTATTTTGGAACAGCGTGTTGTAATAAATACCCAAATAGGTGTTTTAACAGCTGGTGTCGGCCTTGGTTTGTGGGGGGGCTTTTTGGGATGGGGTTGGAGGGTCTTGTTTTGGGGAGGGCGAGAGATTTTTGGCTGCATCCACCAGACCCGGTGGAGAGCTGGACACACAGCCAGACCCACACATATTTATAGGGCCCCATGGCTGGAGCTGGATTAATTCAAAGCAGAAATAAGCGTCACGGCTGAGCGAGCAGGGGGATAAAAACTAATTGGGGCATTTGTGGACCCACAGACAGGCGAACAACCAGGCTGAGGGTGTATAATGGTCTGTGGCTCCCACCATGCTGGTGGCACCGTTTCAGCAGAGGCTCGCAAGAGCGTTTCCTCGCGTCCCCTGCCAGGAGTTTACGTTGGAGGGAGGCAAAGCCGTGAGCAGGCTCCCCGCAGCGCTGGCTCCAGAAAGCTGCAGCACTCATTGAGCCACACGATTATTATTATTGAGCACAGAGGGGATACTCAGCCCCCAGCAGATGCCGAGGCTGCACCCCAGCTAGATCCCCTTGCCTCCTACGAACCCACTCCCCTCACCCTGCTGCAGCCGCTGAGCACTTTCCTCCCCCTGCCTCTCCTTGCGGTTTGCACGGCACAAACCATTACTGCAACAAGAAACCCAGGAACGTCCTTTTTCCAGCTCTCGGGCTTTTATTGACTCGGAGTGGCTGCCAAGCCTATAAATAAATGTTCCTTGCACTAAATATAGCAGCCACTGAAATAGGGCTGCCGTCTATTTATTTAGCTTGTGGCCTCTTTGAAAGCTCGCCAGCCAGCGCTGCCTCTACCTTCGCTGCGTCCCACCCGGGGCTGCGGCCACCCACTGCGGGGGCATGGCTGAGTCAGCATGGGCAGAAGGGGTCACCCAAAGCCAGTGCTGTCCCCAAAGGTCCCTGCGGCTGGGATGTCCCCAGTGTGGCAGCAGAGGGTGCAGCGGACCCCCTAGCCCTTCCCATAGTGCTGGGGTTAACAGGGTGTTTGCTGGGGCTGAACCACAAGGCGTTTTCATCTCCTGGGAGGACTCAGGACCTCAGACGTGAGGACTGCTCTTGCGCTGCAGACACTGCCCCAGCAGCAGAAGAATGACACTTACCTTGGGCTGCGATGATTCCCTTGCAGCCCCATGCCAGCAAAGGGGAAAAAAAACATCACTCCCTGGAAAGCCACATTTGCTCCTGCAGCAATCCAAGACATTAATAATGCTTAGCACTTAGAGCAAGTTTTGCTAAACATGAGCTAATCCTTACAACACCCATGGGAAGGAGAAAAGTAATTATTGTTGTTGGGCTTGATTTTTCCTTTCCCATGTACCCCTGCAGATGAGGATCGGCTCTACCAGTCCCAGATTGCTCTGCAAATCAGAGGAGGATCACACTCAGCCCAGTTTTTGCAAATAGGAAACCTGGAGCAAAGACGGCAGGCTATTTGCCAGAGGCCACACAAGAAGGCAGTGTGCCTGGGGGAAGTCCCGGCCCCTAATCCCGTCCTGTCAAAGGGTCCTGGTCCCCTTGCAGGTCCTCTCCTGTGGGATGCCAGAGGGATGCTTTGTATGGCTGCTTGCCTTCCTCTCCTCCACAGTGCCACGGCACGAGGTGGTGAGACACCCTGCTCTCAGCGGCAGCAGATGCAGATAACATTCATGATGCACCACGCTGCCTGGTTTTAACCCTGGCAGAGCTGAGACGCTGCCGGGGTCCCTGCTGGGTGCAGAGGGCTTGGGTTTGGTTGGGGATCCCCAGGTAAGAGTGGAGGTAGGCACCCAAGTGATGGGCATCACCCTATGAGGGTGGCTTGAGGGCAGAAAAGGGGAGAGGAGGCAAGACAAGCTTGGGGACAGCATTGAGGTGGACTGCAGGCACAGGCAGCTTGGGCCAGCGTCCTGGGGAACACCAGCCTGACCGGGAGAGGGGTGCAAGCTGCTTCCCACCACATACCAAGCAGAAGGCACCCCGGCACGAGGGATGTCCCTACCATTTGGAGGGGCCATTTTATGGACACAGGTGGCATGAGAGAAAGGAGGGGATGCCCCTTTCGCTAATGGCTCTGCAGTAACAGGGGGCACCCCAAAACTGGAGATGTTTTTCAACGCCTTCATTTTGCTCCCCAGCCACGCTCTTCTCTTTGGCTGAGAGCCCTGCGCTCGGTGTCTGAGTGGAAATACCGTCTGTCAGCGGTACCCAGATGATGTCATTTAGTTTTCCAGGCTTCTGGGCTGAGCCAGCAGCTCGAGCCAGTATGACTGGATGGCCTTTATTTAGCAGGAGCCCAAGTGCAGCCGAGCCCGGGTCTTGGCGGCACCTGGCAGCGGGTTGCGCCCTCCACTGCGTCTCCACCGCTGATGCAACTCTGGCTGCGGCAGGGATGGCAGAGTGCCCTGAGAAGGTCGCTTTGGGGAGGCTCAGCCTGGGACCAGGGAGCTGGGCGGGTGGCAGGGGGATGCTCTGGGGAGCAGGGAGGGGCACCGCTCAGTCGTGCTGCCCACCGGCCCCGGGACCCGACCTGCAGTGGGGTGGGAGGCGCGATGGGCACCCACCAGGCATTCTTCTCCCCCTTCAGCTGTGCCCTGCCAACCTGCAGGTCCCTCTGGGCAATGTGTGTGACCGAGGAGCTATCAGAGCCCTGGGTGCTTTATTTCCCTTGAGAAACTCCATCAGAGCGTGGCAGCATCCTCATCCCCGCATTTGCCATCTCCGGGCTGGGTTGCCGTAAACAAGCAAGCAGACTGGCCCTGGGTGCTTTTTAGCTGGAAAGCAAATGGTTTCACCCCTCCTCCTTCCACTAACACCCCCTAACCTGCCTCTTCTCCCTCAGCAGCAGCTCCTGACAGGCGAGTGGCTAAGAATAGCCCTGCTGCTGGCTCCAGGCTGGTGCTGTTTGCTCAGTGACTCAGAGCTGGCCAGGCAGGCACTTACTCAAAGGGCCCCATTACTCATCCGTCTGCATCGCCCCAAGGATGGGGTTTGTGTCTCTCGCTCGCCTCTCCTTTAAAGATGCTTTATTTATTTCTTTTTAATCAAGCTGTCTTCTGCAAAGAGAGGTCATTACCCTGCCATGGATTTACCGCTAAATATGTTTGCCCCGATCCCAAACGCTGCAACCCCCATTTATCATGTTCCCACGCTGACGGCCCCACGGTGTTGCTCCTGCTCAGTGGCCTGTCAGGGGGAAGCTGTGTGGGCAAGAGAAAATGCCTCCCAAAAATCACATTTTGGGGCATCCGTGCTGAATGCTGGCATGGAGCTGGCCGTGCCCAAATCCAGCCAGACCCTTGGATGTTCCCATCCTGCCACAGCCCCCGCTAATTGCAACCCTCCCTCCTCTCCGCCTCACTGTCCAGGGGATGCTGTTGCGTCTGCAGAACACCTTGGCGAATTACAACAGGCCTCCTCCACTTCAAAAAGTGGCTCCAGTGACCAGAACCGAAAAAGACACCATCTTCCCCATCTGGTTTGCTCCCCCGAGGCGCTCTCTGAGTCACAGCCAGCTGTGCTGGGAACAGAGCTGCATACTGCCCGGCTGGCGTGCGCCTGCCGTGACGTGATGGCCATCATTTTCTTCTCCTGCCGCTGTTTCACCCCCATGGTCTCCACTTTTTTTTTTTTTCTCTCCTCCAGGCTCTAGCCCTCTCCCTACCCTATTGCTTCACGGCATCGCTCTTCCCCCATTCCACTGTCGGGGCAGGACCTACTGCACGCACTGGCTCCTCGGCATGCGTAATGGGCTGACATTATCTCCCCGGGTCACTTCGCTTTGGAGGATTACCTCACTGAGAAAACAGGCACCGGCATGCACACTCGTGCACACCCATCTCATGCAAACAGACCCACCCGCACGGGAACAGGCAGCAGCAGAGGAAGGTGCACCAAAGGCCAGGCAATAAAAGGGGTGAACCGGACCAGGTGAGGACTTTGTGGCCCCCATGGGCTGATGGCAGGGAGGTGGTGGCACAGGGTGGTGAAGAAAGAGGCTGCTTTAATTCACAGGTAAGAGAGAAGTGCTAAGATCTGCCCCAGCTACAGTCTTATGGCTCCGTGCAGCCCTGTTGGGTGGAGTTTGTGGTCCCCAGCATCCCTGGGCCGGGTGGGTCTCTGCAAGCAGTCTGGCTGGATTTAGGATGGGGTACCTCTCCTCACCGCCCTGCCCTCTACACAGATGCTAAGAGCCTGATCCTGTGCTGCTAATGTGGGGAGAGCTTCTCCATCCATCCATCCATCCATCCATCCATCCATCCATCCATCCATCCATCCATCCATCCAAAATGAGCTAGCCACCCCACAAAGCCCTGCACGGGAGAGCTGGGGGCTTGTGCCCCGGTGTCCCCAGCTCTGCAGCACCAAGCCCAGCAGCTGGGGACATGTGACAGAGGGAAGCAGGACCCCAGAGCCCTCCGGGACAGTTTTCCCCAGCACCTGCCTCAAAGCTGGGCCCCTAGCGGGGTCCCAGCCGTGCCAGGAGCTGTGTTCTCACCCTGCAGAGCCCCGCAGCCCTGGCAGGGACCAGCCTGCGAGCAGCCTCTAGTGGCAGCTCCTGACAGCTCTCAGGGTTCGTTAAACCACCAAAATTTTGTCTGTGCAACACCAGGTGATGGGAAAGGAAGTTCACCCTCATTTCGGATCCTCCAGGAGCGCTGCTCAGTGTCTCACTGTGCATGCGTCCCAGCCTGTCCCCTTCATTGTCCCCATGGGGTGGAGGGTCCCCGTTGCTTTCCAGATCCAAGCACCAGGAGCTCAGCAGTCCTCCCTGGCTCAGCCCATCATTTATGGTGTGACCCATAATGCTGCAGCCTTCAGCACCCACAGACCTGGCTTCAAGGCTTGGCTTCAGCTTCATGTACATCACAAAGTCAAAGCACTGCCTCTTGCTGCGGTGTGACCCCGGGGAACAGTGGGTTCAGCCCTGGGTGCTGTGAGGGGAGGGAAAAGCTGCTTCCCCCAGTGCCTTGCACCCCTCCAAAGCCAGGCAGCCAGGAATCAGCACTGAGATCTCTTAGGTAGCAGAATAACCTCTTATGGCATGGGAAATCTCCTCCTTCTGGTTATTTAATGGGGTGTTTTAACAGCTATTTAAGAGACAGAGTTATTTAAGAGGCATGAATGTGGCCCTAAAGGACATGGTTTAGTCCTGGAACTCATCAGGTCAGGCTGATGGTTGGACTTGGTGATCTCGAAGGTCTTTTCCAACCTAACTGATTTTATGATTTTATATCAGAGTGGATTGAAAGGGAGGCAGCCAGCAAGATAACCCAGGGAACTGCAAGGAGTCATCTGGCTCGCGTAACCTCTGTGCTTTCACCTGCTCCACCCCTGACAGCTGCTCAGCTGCGCGTCTGACAGCACCTGGCCAAAGACCAAGCCTTGATCCCCCTCCTCACTAGAAAATTGCTCCATGTGCTGAGAAGTGAGGAAAAAGGATCCTTCTGGCCCTGCGCTCCGCCTCGCCACCTCCCAGGGCTGCGCCAGGCAGACCTGCTGACAGATGCAGAGACAGCATCAAGTCTTCCTCCTGCCCAGACTGCCTGCCCTTGGCTCTTGCACCCACCAAAGCTCTTAGCAATGAGCTCACTCCTCTATTATCGCTGATCCAGGAGTCTGGAGGCTCTCGGAAGCGCGGTATCGATCCCTGCCTCTTGCATGGCCCCCCCCAGGGCTGCAGTTTCAGGAAAGCTCTTTGCCTCTCCCTGCTCTGCCTCTCCTTCGTGGCCTCCAGGAATGCGCTTCCAGGGTGAGCTTGGAGCCGGGGGCCAGGACTGCGGTGAGAAGGATGGGGGCTAAGCCTGGCCTCTGTGCTTTGGCTGTCCATGTGCTGGGAAAAGCCACAGTGGGCATTTCACAAACTCAAAGGAAGGTGCAATCTCCCCCTTCCCAGGGGGTTACGGGTGGAGGACCCCTGGTGCCCTGCATGGGACCCAGCCCCGTGTGGTCTCTGCACATCCACGGCACGGACTTTGTGAAGGCAATGTGCCCAAGGCCTCTTCTCTGTCCTCCCTCTCCCAAGCTTGCAGAGGTGCTGGCATGTCTTGTGCCAGCCGGGAAGCAGGTAACAGCAGCGTCCCTGTGCAAACTCACCTGGCGGCGCTCACAGATAAGCCAGCTCATCTGCCAGGCAGCACTCGCTTATGGTAATGGTCAACTCAGCAGCATTCTACTGCCTCTGAAGGGAAACCCTTCTGAGGTGAGGGGGAGGCAGCAGGGCAGGGGATGCTGGTACTTCTCATCCTACCTGGGTACTCTCCCTTGGAGGACAGACAGGGGCCCAGCCTTGCCCTGTTTGCGGGGACTTTTGCCTTGCACACGGGAGTTTTGTGAATGCTGCCAGCACTGTGCCAGAGTAAATAACCCCACTCCACACCCCAAAGGCTGCTTCTCCCATCTGTTCAGGTCCACCTTGCACAAGCAGCCAGGTGGCACCATGAGGAACTGCAAGGCGGTCAAAAGGGGCTGGTAGAGCTGCAGCCAGGAACCAGGGCTCCTTGCCTTGGTATGACACAAACAGTTTGCAGCCCGGCCCCTTACCAAATCCCCAGGAAGGCTTTCAGGTGCCTGGGTATGCTTCATAAATGACTAATGAGCCTTGCAAACATTAGTGCTCTGCAAGCTGCCAGAAGCAGACCGAGATCAAGCCCTCCCTTGCGTCCATCAGCTCCACCCAGGAAGCAGACTTTGACAACAACCACAATAAGAAGCAGGCGGCCAAAGAAGCCCACAGTGCCCTGAGCAGGAGAGCTGTGATGCTTGCATCACAGGAAGGGGCAACTGCTCACAAGGGAGAAAACCTCCCAGGAAGGGGTGACTGTCCACGAGGGAGAAAACTTTGTACCTGGCACCAGTCACCTTCACACTGCTCCTTGAATCACAGCTGTGGTTTCTCCCTGGAGGCAGGTTTGGGCTCGCATGGGGAAGTCTCTCATTTTTGGGGTGGACTTGTAGACAACAGCCTGCGGAGTGGACAGAGGAAATCTCCATGCTCAAAACCAGAGTTTTTCCTTTAAAAATTGCTCCCACGGCTCTGGTTTGCAGATGGGATGCAGGAGCAGATGCTTGATCTTCTAGAAGGACCAACAGGTGGATTTCTGTACCCCTGTGAAGATAAACTCCAAGGACTTATTTCAGCTGATCTCACACGTACAAATGATAGCCCTAAGGCAATGACCCGTGGCATCTGCTCTAGGTGGCAATTCTCTCATGGCACCACTGGATCCCATTACATCTGAGGAACTTGCCCTGGACAAAGAGGTCTTGCCGTCATCCCACCCGCCTGCATTTCATGCACATTAGCACATTATTGCGTGCGGGGGCCAGAATTTAGCTGACTCCTGGCACTTATTGCCCTCACAGCTCTGAGTCAAAGGAGGAAGAGGACAGGTCACCTTCCATTGCTGATGCTACAAACTAGACATGAAATAAACCCGACCTTCATGTACTGCATTTGCTGGAGAAATCAACACTTCCTATACATAGAAAAATCAATGAAATGTGACTTACCAAATGAATCCCTGCCGGTCTTGGCCCAGGACAAAACCACCTGCATGAAGAGGGCCTCACACTGCCACCTTCCAAACACCAAACCCTCCTCACCCCTCCCAAAGCCTGAACTTCCCTCTGTCAGGCCCACCACCCCATCTGCCCCAGCTAGAAACCGTGCTATTGCTTGAGAGCGACCCTGGCAGAAATCTTCCTCCCGTGGCTGCAGGAAGGGCTCCTGCTGTTCTGATGGCCATCAGATGGTGCCATTGAGTCTTCTGTGGAAGCCAAGCCCTGAGGAGCACAGGTTTGCACCAGGGACCGTGCTGTCTTCTTGCTCCATCTCGCCCACTTCCAAAAAAGACCAAGCGAAGAGATTTTTCTAGCATAGTAAAACAAATGTGGTTTTTCTGTTGTTGCCAATGATGTTACCAAGCACCCGTGTCACTGTTTTTAGTGGATTTTGCACCAGTCTTGCAAGACAGGGTGTATTTTTGCAGCTGGACTCCAGTAATACCAGTATAGGAGCAAGTGATAGTAGTTTAGGAGCATTTCGGCCTCATTTTCCCCAAAACAGGTGTGTTTGCTACTGGAAAGATTTAGAAAAGAGGAACCGAGATCAAGCCGGGCAGAAATGAAAGAGCAGCTGCGTTAGCAAAAGCTCCCTTTCTCAGCGATGTGGGATGCGGGACGTGCTCAGGCAGTCCTAGAGAGCTCCCGTTTCGGGCGAGCTCCCAGCCACCTCCCCCTGCTTCTTCCCTTTTTGTTTTTAGCACGGCATACAGTACAAGGAGAGGAGGGTTGTGCATCAGGGCACGCTGCTCGCAACGCTCTCATCACGTCTG
Organism: Cygnus olor; assembly: GCF_009769625.2. Taxonomy (NCBI): domain Eukaryota; kingdom Metazoa; phylum Chordata; class Aves; order Anseriformes; family Anatidae; genus Cygnus; species Cygnus olor. The sequence continues at coordinate 28,113,582 of NC_049173.1, read as the reverse complement.
ACATCTCCCCTCCAGACATGGGGCCAGCATGTCCCAGGGTTTTGAATTAATAATTCTCTTTGAGGCAGGCTGTGGTTTGCAATGGCTAGAGCCTGGCACTGCCGTCCAGCTGAGGTCTTTACCTGGCATTGCAAATATGCACAGATAATAACTGATTACTGCTTTTCCTGGGTTGGCTTTGGGTTTTAATTGCGCAAGATGAGAGAGGAGAAAAATGCCGGCAAGATGAGGAAGGCTGGGGAGGAGGGCAAGGAGAAATCATTACAATTGCATTTAGTCAGTGATACGTGTGGCTGCTGAGCCGGTCTGGGTGCTTTCCAAGCACGGTGGGAGCCAGCTTCAATTTCACAGCATAATCTTTCCTGCGGCCTTAAAATAACTTCTCCCTGCCCCCAGGGTGTCACAGGAGCTGAAGAGCCATGTGTGCCCCTTCCCTGAGCAGTCCCATGCTCAGCGCTGCCTTATCATCACCTGGGGGCTGCGTTGAGAACGATCACATCACACATGTCACACTGAGGCACCGAGCTCTGGAGCAGAAAGGGGACATTTTGCAGACCTATGGTCTCCCCAGGAGGGTGGCAGGCTGGGGACAGTCGGCTGTTTGAGCTCGTCTTCGGTGCCAGCAAAAGAGCAGCTTCCCCGAACCGCTCGGCAGAGATGGGACCTCGTCACTGTCAGGGCTAATTGCTCATGTGAGACGTATTTACAGAAGCAACTGTTTGTGCAGAGCAAGGCAGACAAACAGACTCCTGTTCTGCCAGGCACCCTTTGTAATCGCTGGGGGATGGGAATCTTTCCATGCGAGCATGGGAGGCCTCGTTTGTACCACAGGCACCAATCCTGCACCGGGCTGGATGGCACTGGCAGGATGCTGAGCCCCCATCCTGACTACCAGGAACGAAGGCCAGGTTCTGGCACAGGAGCTTTGCTGTCCCCACAGCTTGCAAATCTGGGGTTTCTGCAGGGATAAATCCTGCCCTGCAGAAGAAGCAGGTGCAGATGGGGGGTGTGGGGGGGACACAGCACCAGCCCTCGCACCGTGCTCCTTCGAGGAGCCAGAAAGTTGTCCTGTGCCTCTGCAAATAATAGCTAAGGATGCTTGCTAAAAAGCATCCAAATAACAGACTTAAATAAATTCTTCAGCCCATTCCTCTGCTGCCTGCTGGGTTTGTTTTGTTGTGTTCATGGTTTTTTGGTTGGTTGGTTGGTTGGTTTTTATGAGGTAGAGGCCTAGTGGGAATTTTGCCATGTGGGAGAGAGATGCAGCATTAGGAAAGTAATGCGATTTTTGGCACCGTCTCCATCTTCCTGCATAACCAGTGGGGATGGGTGATCCCTGCCTTCCACTTCTGTGCACCACCTTGTCCTTGCAGGCAGCCCACAAGTGGATATTCTCCTCCCAGTATGAAAACGGATCCCCTGTTCCCCTCCTCCTGCCCCTTTCTCTGCCCTGCGACAGGCAGGTGGTTAGGATACACTTAGGGAAGAGCTTATCAGTGAGTAAAAGCAACATCACCTACAGCGAGATGTATGGGATCTGATGTGCCAATCCTGCTGCTCCTTTCGGAGTGAATATTCAATTTGGTTAATGCTGGTCGGGCTAAATGAGAGCGTGGCTTTGGGCATGGTTTGCCCACAACGCCGTGGTAGCACCAGCACAGGGCCAAGAGGAAACCTGTGCTCATCAGGTTTACAGAGCTCTCCCCAAACCGTGGTCCAGAGCAGCCTCATGGTGGGCATCGGGATTTACCAAGCTTCATAGCTGTAATTCAAACTTTTAGCTACCATTCACTTCAACATAATTTTGTTTTCTCACAAATGGCCATTATCCCTCAGTAGGAAGAACAGTGACACCTACTTAATTTTGAGCACTCCTAAGCAATGAAGGTTTCAGAGCATTTACCATCATTTCTCACAAGACTTTTGATGTAGAGGGAAGTATTTCTTTTATTTTCCAGATGTGGAAACTGAGGCATGAGGAAGGTATTGCTCAATAATACTCAATTAGTGTGTGTGTGGGGAAATAAAGCTCAGTCACCACTAGTCTCGTGCTTTAACATCCACTCATAAGTTATTCAGTAAAAGAGGAAACATCCAATATTTCTTTTCTCCTGTGACTGGGAGATTGAGAACATTTTTATCTGGAGATTTACTCTCGTCAGCGTCTCTGGAAATGCAGACACCCAAGCACAGATTTTCAGCACGCCTCCCCAGAGTTTCAGCCCTCTCTTAGGCATCTAAACACAAGCTGTATTTCCTAGCTAGTTGTGTTCAATATACCTTTTTTTTTTTTTTTTTTTTTTTTCAGTCTGGTCCTCAGCATGGTTGATAGCCTAGTCGCAAGACAATATCTAAAATGTCTTACTATTATTGGCAGCAATCAATATTTATAACCACTCACGGTGTTTATTTATGAAAAAAATCAAATGTTCCAACCAAGAAGAGATGCTGTTATTAATATCCAGCATGATTAACGATCACATTGCAGGCAGGCCCACGCTGTCAGACTCATGCACTTTGCTTTTTCTAGTGGCTCTGCAGGAATTTGAACCATAACATGTTTCATGCACAGGGACAAAGACGTTTTGTTCCAGGGAAGGAATATGTGGATGTTTTTGACTTAAAGAGCCAGTGCTGCATTCAGAACTTCACAAACACACCATTTTGATCCCAAGTCCATCGGTCTGTCACATCTTTCACTGGATGTGTAGTTCCTTCTGTAGCTGAAGGTCTGGATCTGAGCAGCAGATTTCCAGCCTGCTGAAGGATGCTTTGCTCCCTCTGTGTCAGGGCAGCCACCACCTTCTCTGATTCTCTTCTGCACAGCATCCCTGTGCACTAGAAACCCTTCGGCCAGGCAAATCAATTCACATTTTTCTGCTTGCCGAGGCTTCTCAGCTGCCCAGAATAAGCTGAGCTCCCTGGGAATGATGTTGCCTCAAATCAAGAAGAGAAAAACTGATACATCAATGCTTTCTCCTGCTCCTTAACCATAACCACAGGCACACTTAGGGAGAGAAAAGGGACCGTGCAAAACTCCTGAAACCATTTGGCTTCTTTGCTCTGTTACTCTTGTCGAGGTATCAGCTCTGAGGCCCCTTGGCCCCACACCAAATAGTGGGATGTGGAGGAGGGACAGGTGTTTCTGATGCAATATGCCAGCAAGGGAGCAAAGTTCACTTCCACTCCTTAGTGCTCTGCAGCCTAAGTCGATGTTTGCCCACCTGTGCCTTGCGCTGTTCCTGCTGCAGGAGGCAATGTCAATAAAATCCGAGGCAGTAAAGACAGTTGCAGAGAGCCTGGTGCCTTGATTACTTCCTCATAGCCACTTGTCCCTTGCAGCACCGCTTTATTACCGGCTGGGCAAAGAAGCCAACTGGAAAGCCAATATGAATATCGGCTATATATGACAGACTTTGCACTACTATCAGATGTCCTGTTTTGTACAAATTTGGTCATGAGAACTGCGTGAGTGAAAAATAAGGAAGGAAACGTTCAGGGTGGCTATTCCAAGGCAGCTCTCAGACACCCAGAGCCAGCTTGGGGACTGCAGGACCTCTCTTCAGGGGTTATGGGACCTAAAAGAGCTCTCTGGTAGACCGGGATAGCCCTACATCCATGCTATCCTGTAACTTCCCTTCCTACCACATCTGTATGTCAAGCATTTTCTCTTGTAAAGCATCTTATATTCAAGTCATGCAGACTCCTGCAAGCCTGTTGCCCTGAAAAGGACCAACCTTTTGCTAAGACGTGCATAGGGTCTGGCACAAAAGAGCCCTACAGCCTGCTAGGCTTGCTATTGTCAAACAAATAAAGGCTGCAATGCATTTTTCAGAGGGTTTAGAAACAGAAGGAGAATTACAGAACAACCACTGGAGACTGCTATTGGATTGACACATCCTCTGCTCTTCAGAGATGCTGATGGAGAGATGTCTCAGCAGGGAAGAATGTGAAATAGTGGCTCTGCCAGAGGGATTTCTAAGGTTTCCAATGGCTGAGGGGAGAAGGCAAAAAGCAGTAGCTATATTGTCTGCAGTATCAACTTGACAACTGAAAAGAAATTATAAAATAATCATTTTAAGAGAGATATACATAAATGCCTTGTGACACTGCAAAGTACGTTACAAAATATTAATAAAATAGCTGTCAGTTTCCTGAGTTGCTTTTGCACCAGTAATTCTCCCAGTGCCAGTTGCTGTATGTTTTTCTTGATACAATCAGGAGGAAAACAGCTAATGTGACATGACAAACTCATTGTATTAGAAGTCATCTCTGCTTTAAAATGTGTGTCATATGACTGAACACCCTACCCTGGGTACAATGCACCCCACAGTAAAATTGGATAGAGCTCATCCTTAAATGCCCTGCCAAAAGTGCTCCTAACAAAGGGCAACAAGAAAACATAATTCAAATGAGGGACATCTGTTCTCTAATGTTTGCAGATAATGACTGGATCAAGTGTCTGCATAAAGGATAATTATTTTCTGCAGATGGTTTGATCTGGTGTTTTAAACATTGTAAAAAATCTTTGTCCCAAAAACTCCATAAAGTGTGTGGGCTTTGCTAGTGTGAGACCTCTTTCCTGCTCTCTCGTACATTCTGTATGTGCAAGGGTAGCTAAAAGTATGAAGGATTAAAAAGTGTAGGTGTTAAAGAAAAATATTCAACCTGAACACATACAACACATAATTTTAAGTTCTGGTCTTCCGTTTTCTTTTATATTACATTACTGGATACCCAAATAATTCTCAGTGTGAAGTTTTATTACAGGAGAGTGGCAAAATAAAACACGTATGTGCTGCAAAAAGGGATTCCCGGCAAATTTCACTGGGGAGTTCACTCCAAAATACAATGTCACAGTATTGTTGATCCTCAAGCAGCCTCCAGAAGATGGTGCTTCCCTCAGAAACCTGGTGATCTCAAGCAAGAATGAGCTTACAGAGTCCTAGGATGTAACTATCAACCATCCATAACACAGTTTTTTGGTAATAGGTGTCCAAAGCTTGTGGACACTCCCAGCAGATCTTTCCAGAGGAGGACATCCTTCCCATTTTGCAAATGGCTTGGGGGGGGGGGAGCGGGACTACATTTCCCAGCGTGCCCTCGGGGGGGGCGGGCTGGAGGCAAAAAATGGAGGAGGGGGCGCTTCCGGGTTGGCGGCTGCGGGGCGGTGCCAGCGCCGTGTGTTTACTTCCGGCCGCCCCGGTGCGCGAGTGGCGGCGCGGAGGGGACGCGGGCGACGCGGGACGGAGCCGGAGCCGGAGCCGGAGCGTGGCCGGGAGCGGCCCCGAGCCGCGGCCAGGCCCCGCGGGGACCTCATGAGCCGGCGGTGAGAGGGAGGCGGCGGCCCAGGGGAGCCTCCCGGGGCGGCGGGACCCAGCCATGGACTGGCTCATGGGGTGAGTGGGGCGAGGGCGAGGCGCGGGGGGATCCCTCTCCGTTTTGGGGTACACCCCTCTTTTTTTTTGGGGGGGGGGGCGCCGCCATTTAGGGGCACCCCCCATTTAGAGGCACCCCCTTTGGGGACGGCCCCTTTTTGGGCACCCCATTTTGGGCACCCCCTTCGGGGAAACCCGCTTTTTGGGGCACCCCCCACTTGGGACCGCTTTTGGGGGGGCACCCCGTTTGGGAGCCCCTTTTGGAGACACCCCCCTTTCGGGCTTCCCCTTTGGGGACGGCCCCCCCCCCTTTGGGCTCCCCCTCTGGGGACACCCTCGCCGTGCACCTCCTCTGGACAAGCCCCTCAGGAGGCTGCCAGGAGGCACGGCGGGGCGTGGAGCGGAGCGGCTGCCGGGCGGGCTGTGTGCACTGGAGGTGGCAACCGGGGCTGCATCCTGCCGGGGCACGGGGAGGAAGCGTTAGAAGGCGCCGCCGGAGCAGAGGCAGGACGGCTTCTCCGGGGTAGCCCCGCGGAGCTTGAGGGGAGGCAGAGGTGTGGAGGAGACCTCACCTCGTCTCTCGAGTGGTTGCTGGCTGAAAAAGTGACTTTTCATCCCTTTTTTTGGGGAGTAGGAAGGCCAGGCGTCGCGGGTCTCCCCGCTTCCTACTGGTTCAGCGATTGCCGCAGCACAAGGTTGTTTTCAACCTAGAGGCTTGCCAAGGTTTAAGTGGCTTTCTGTGGGGAGGAAGAAGAGACCTCAGCAGAGATTAAAGCCAAATCAGAGCCACGCCAGGGGGCTCGGATGGCCTGGGATTAATGGTGCTAATTGCTTAGAGACAGGAGGTAGAAAGCACTTTGCTGCGGGTTTTAGGATTGAAAACCTCAGTACGGGAGAGGGTGGTGCAGCTGATGAGAGTGACCTGATGCACTATCGGCGTATAAGGGAGGATAAACTTGGTTGCTGGCAACCTGTGCTTGGGTGAACCGTGAATAATTTCGCTCCAAAATTGCATGAGCAGCGAGTTTATGCTTCAGCAAAACTAGTATTTCGGCGGTGCTCACTGCCCTTCGTTCTTTCTTTACGGTAGTTTGGTCCTGTGCCCGAAAGTGACCTTTATCACCTAGGTTATGTGATGTGCCTGCAATATGAGGTAAAAATCTATTTTGTCACAGTTGCTAGGCCTGGCGTGTTAAGAAGATGGTGTGTGTTGCCTCTTGCCTGCAGCTGAACACCAGTGAAAGTACGGCACTCGTTAATTACCTTCAAACGAGATGCGACCGGCTCTTGAGGCAGCAATACCAGCTAGGCTTTACTGGAAGTGCGTTCCCCCAGTTTAATGGGGTGAGCGCTCGGTGTCAGCGGGGTAGATGTTGATGGCAGGGCTGTCCTCCAGCCCGCAGAGCAGCAGAAATGCAGCATTTGGGATGTGTGAGAGGCTCGGCGTGCCATACACCGCAGCGCTTGTGTCGCGGCCCTCTGGCCTATGCTATTTTTACATGGTCTTAGTGAAAATATTCGTGTAAACGACAAGCTTGTGTTGATATTTTTGATAACTACCACACGGCACAGGTGGTCTGTTTCATTTACTTTGTAAAAGTAAAAGCTGAAGTGTCAAAGGTCCGCTGCAATTACAGAGGAGTTGAACGCAGTACTTGTGCAAGACGTTTAGACGACTCAAACCGTCTCAGTTACGCGGTCTACTTACTTTGTGTCAATTACATTGTAAAGCAGAAAAGAATCAAAACTGACTTGAGCCAAACTGTCAATAAAATGTTTCCTTATGAGAAATACTGTGGGCTTCTTGAAGCTGCTGTGAAAAAAATGGCATTCATGCTGTGTTGTTTTTTTTTTACCCGGAGTGGGTGGATCCATCCACGTGTGGAAAAAGGCTCGCCTGTTTTCCCCATTGTAATGGGAATGGATCCTGAGTCATTTGTACATTACGCGCTTGTTCTCAGCTATTTCCTGGTATGTTTCTTGCCTGACCAAAGCAAGTGCAGTGCTTGAGGTTTTCTCCTTTAAATCTGGGATGTATTTCTGGGGATTTTTTAGGGAGGGACATGGCAGGAAAGCAGAGCCTTGATATTTTGAAGGGGAGAGGGGAGGGAGGCCTGACAGACCTTTTCTTACCCTGCCCAAATTAGTGCTGCTGGTAGCATGTGTGTCTAAATGCAAACATCCTTTTGTTGTTTGTGGAGAAAAACTGAGGGCATTACTCTATCCCGGCTGAAGCTTGAGTCATGTTGCTCGCTCAGCCTTTCTTCAGCGAAAACTTCAGCTGTTCCTGGCCCTTGCGTAGGAAGGGAAGGGCTGCAGAAAAACCTGCAGGGATGGCAGGAAAACAGGTTGCTCCCAGTAACCTCTCAGTCTGTGGCCGTTTCTTGCTGTTCCTCTGTAGAGCAAATTGCATTGGTCTGCTCCTTGGACTTGTCACTCTCTCCTGGATGAGTATTGTCACTAACGAAGTACCTTGATCTTTATTGTTTGGTACTGCTCTGGTAACGTGCTGCTTTGTGATTACAGCTTCATGTGTGCTTGCTCACAAGAACCCTCCTTGTATGCCTCACGTTACCAGCTGGGCTTTCTTAGCATTCAGTATGAGAAACACCCGCTGTATTTTAGCTGCATATTACTGAGATGCTAACCTCCAAGTGCAAGTGTGTTAAATTAGGCAACAGTAACAGTTGCTTCTGTTCTAGATCTCTACCCTTCAAGCTCGTGTCACATTTATCCTATAGAAGATTTAGAGTGCGATCTGCTTTAGTCCTTGCTGGTCCTCCCCTTCGCTTGTGCCCTCTTGGAGAGGGGGAAGGGTAAGTCCTAATCATACTGCTAAGGGCAGCAGCCCAAGTGTCTCTGATCGCCTCCGAGTGCTTAATACACAAAAACGGAAGCTGGAGCTTATGAACAATGGTGAATTTATTGGGGATTAACAAACAGCTATAGGCTTACGTGGTCACACAGCAAAACTTCTCTGGGTGCTGCCTTCTGCTCGGCCAATTGCTTCAAAATCCAGTCAAGTTGTAGGGAAGGAAGCTGAACAAACTGAGCCATTGGCACGTCACAGTACGTCCTCAGCTTAGCATCAAAATAAACCCCAAATCTTCTCCGTGGTTGGTTGGTGTCTTTTACCCTTCTCCTGAGCATGGCCTTAATACTGCTGCTGAGGAAAGCCCATGGTCTCTTCAGTGCATTCTCAATTGAAAAAAAAAAAAAGCCTCTTTTTATTTTTCTACTTTTGTTGTACATAGAAAATATTTTCTAATGCAATTTAGCCTGAAAATCACTGTTGCTTGGTTGTTTCGGTCACCAGCATCTGACAGGTCTATGTTACACTTTGAGATTCCAAACTTTGTGTTACAAATAGCATTGATCTGCTCTTGAAGTTCACTGGAGCAACAAAGACAGGCATTGTTCCTTCAGTTATGAAACTGAAATCTCATAATTTGGTTTTAAATTTGACAATTACAAGGGAAAAGTATATTAATGGTACTAGTAAACCTGATGTGGCCTCAGTTAATCTTCAACTGTTATGTCTAATGCTATAACATGCTTTTCCTAATCAAAGAAAGATTGTGTACTGTAGTCTTTTTTTTTGAACTTTTATAACAGGGGAGAGAGGCAAAGTATTTTACTAACAATTGCCTGTTAAACACGAGACATTTTGGGCTACATCTGTACTATAACTGCAACCATGAGAACTGTAAGAGGTCAGTGTAGTTGTGATGGCAAAAGACTTTAATAGATGCATCTTAAACTTCAGAAGACGCTCTCTTCCAGTTTAGGCTACTGGAAAAGCCTTCAGCATTTAGACTAGCCCTATGGAAAGGGACTGTTGGTGAAGAAAATGTGGAGGGGAGAATGATCTTGCATTTTTTGCTTTGCAAGCCAGCTTCTGTTTCAAAAAGCTGATGGCATTCCTTCTCAATCCTTACCTGAACACATCTGAGCACAAGGAAACCTGTGCATCCTCCAGAAGTGAAATGTTGCCTCTCTGAACTCTTTAGTGAAGGTTATTTTATGTTGTTGGTATATCACTATTTCATCTGCATCAGAGGACTGTGTTATTCTGGGATCAGAGTAAGATCTTTTGTACTTGTGGGCTGCAGTGTCCAGTGCTTTTGCAGGTGGTTCTGGTACCAGTAAATGTCAGCACCTTCATCCGCATGGCTTGGTTTCGCTGTGGTACTCAAGACTTTCTGAGGTAGCTGCAGCACCTAGCAGCTTACTAAAAATAGCTGAACTTCTATTGTATAGCAACTATTTTAACAATAACTTTTTTTCTTTTGGACAGCAGGGTGTCCAGCTCTGGGGGAAGGGGATTTAAGACACTAAGAAAATAAATTGTGGGAGCACGCTAACTTTACTCCAGTGCATTATCTCTCTGCCTTTCTGTGCTTTACGGTGACTTGACAAAGACCCACAGCTCCTTCCCCCTTACTTAGTGGGGAGTGGAGTAAAAGGGAAGGGGCTGTATGCAACAGGGATTTGTCCTGTCTTTGGTTTTCAAGCTGTAGCCCTTGCTGCCCATGCTGTCAGCTACCCATAGTGTCATACCATTCACTGCAGTTATCTGTTTCTCCATATGTTGTCCTGGTGACTTGGAAAGGAGGGCTTAAAAATGATTGAGGGTTATCTTTTTCTCATATCCTGGCCAAACTGCTCCCATATCTTCAGCTTTGAGCACAGTAAGAAAAGCAACGGCCTAGGAAGATCAGAAAAATGCAGATGGAAGAAGAAAGAAGCAAACTCCTGGTGGGAATATTTGTGCCTGAAGACAACACAAGCATCTTCAGTCTGCTCAGGTGCCCTGTCCAGCGAATGGATGCAGCTGTTTACTGAAAAATGTTTAATTCAATATAATAATGGCCTCCACACTTGCAAATTTATGTTGTCACGTCAATCAATCCATTGCAAACGCCACAGATATGCTACCTAGTATAGTCTTCGTCTCACCGGGACAGGTAACTGGGAAGTGTGTTGTGTAGGGACTGTACCATAGCTATGCAAATTGAATCTTTTAGAGTATGTGCTATGCTAAAGATTTTTAACAACACGAGAACTTGTTTAGGTCTGCATACTGGCAGATTCTTCTTGTACAGAAGGCCTGTGTGTCATTGCATTTATTTCATTTAGGTGTAATTGTCAGGTCCCTAAAATAAAACTAGGAGATTTTCCACTCTTTTTTTGGATACAGGATTTTGCAGCATTATCCCAACAATGATTTTGAAGGATAGAAGAAAAACAACACGAACACTGCTGTTTTGCTGTCTCCCATACTGCTTTTATGGCAGTGTCTTTAAGAAACTTCCTCATAAGGCCTTAGGACGCTGTCCAGTTCAAGACACACGCTGGTGAAATATGAGTGATACTGTTATGCAGAGAAGTCCTAGCACTGAGCTGAAACAGCTGAGGACTAGAGGAGAAAAAACACACTAGTGTTGTAGTTCTGAGACAGAAAAAAAAAATCCCATATGCTAATTTACAGCTGTTAGGCTAAATTTTTTATTTAGGCTAAATATTAATTGTAAGGAATGAATCTTGTAGCAGGAGCAGTGAGAAATTAGGCTGTTTGCTTAGCTGCCAGCTTGGCTGCTACGTAATGCAGTTGAAGCAAGAAGAGTGCTGCTGTCTGTGCCTAACGGACCTTTATATATGAAGGTAGCTGATCATTTTCATTCTAGGTACTGCTTGAAACTTCCTAATTATAGCAAATGTTGCTATAAAAAGGAAGAATGCTGGAAGTTCTTCAGCTGCTGCAGCCATGAGGAATGCTTCCCCCTTCGGTCCTCTCCAGTAAGAAGGTCTCCTGCCTTTATAAGGCAGTCTTTTCTCCTAGAAACTCTGCTGCAAACTCCCACCTATCCCAGCTGCACTGTGTAAAGCTATTCTGCTGTTCCACTGACCTCATGACAGGTGTTTCCCCTGCTTTGCATGCCCTGCAAATTCCTGGCTTTGTGGGCTGTTTTCCCTGCTTTGAAAGAGCTGAAAGTAGCTCGGAACCAGTAAAACAGACGTGTCCAGTCCCATTGGGCAGGAAATGTTTACATGTTCCTTATTTACTCCTATTTATAGGTGTAACCTCGTTACCTGTGGGATTCCAGGTTGTTTTCCCTAGATAAGTCTTAGGTCTGTCTGAGCAATTCATGCTCAGCTCACTGTTTGCCAATGAGACTTCAATATTATTTCATGTACTCTTATCAGCCATGAGCCATACGTCTGCTAAACCAGCAGTTACCTGTCAAAACAACTAGCATAACATAGTCCACAGGTAAAAGAGTTTCTCTGTTAAATATTAACCTGTCAGATTCATACAGTGTATGTATAGTAGTGGAAAGGTGCTGTTTGTTTGATATCCCTGGAGACTCATATTCTTCGGTTGTAGAAGAGGCATCAGTACTGGCCAAGAGCCATTAAAACTGCTCACATCTGTTGCACCCTTATGGGTCTCTGGTTCTGAAAGGGCTTTGGTGTATTACCAAGAGTGTTGCTTTTCTGCCATGGTTATCTTTTGGTATTTGTTTTATGCTGCAGAGCCCTATTTGTGGAAGTGTCCTAGCATAATTAATTATTGAAATCTTGCATTTGTTGGAGAAAATGCCAAAGAAATCCTGTATTTTGAAACCTGTGTTATTTTAGCAAACCACAGAACTTGCATCAGTTAGGCAGTTACTTGCCTTTGGTCAGTACAACACACATAAATCCTGGTTTGATTTTGAGAGCATCCTTTTTCCAGCAAGGGTTTTATTTAGGGGGAAGAAGAATAGATCAGTCTCAAGGTTCCTAAAGTAAAATAAACAATTGATTTCCTTGGAAAAAGAGTTGAGTGTTCACAAAGGGTAGCAGTAGTTCTTCCTTATATTTATCTCCATGTTACCTTCTCTGATTTTATGCTGGCATCATTATTCATGAAGGCTGGTAGGGTAAGATGCTCATCAGTCTGAAAACTAATCTGTTTTGTTTTTTTTCCTCTTCCCGTTTTTCCTCTCCAGATTAGTTTTCAGCTAAATGAGTTCCTGTAGCCTGTTTGTGTAGCTGCGTGAGTAATGTTAATGGCACTAGGGAGCTGGTGGGAGCACAAACCTTTGGGAAGAAGAGGGACACTCTTCTGGTGACGGCAAGGCTTTAAATTAATTGAATGTAATCATGAAGTAATGTGATTATTAGTGGTAATTACTCTAAATAAGTAGTGATTTTCTGATGTATCCTTCTGCTTGAACTGTATGGAGGAACTGCAGAATATGTGAAGATGAGATGCTCTGCCTATGCTGGTGCCTTGGAGCAAGCAAGGAGCTCAGAGCTCTATCGGAGTGGCAGTCCTACTTTGGCACATTCACTTTATGGCTAAATTATAAAGACAGTGAACTGGATAGTTATATATAACTCAGCATTTATTATCTACTCCTCAGGTGGAAGAACCCCAATTTGAAGAGCACTGGCTCTCCCACGTGGTGAAGGTAGTGGAAGTTTGGGTGTCGGGCTGAATCCAGCAGTCTGCTTCAAGGCAATTTTCGGGAAGCCTGGTTCTCACACGCAGGCCTATGTAGCTTTGCCATATTTCACTGGTAGCTTCCATCTGTTACATCTACTGGATGTGGGCCCGGAGCAAGCATACTTGAAAGAGTAATAATAAGGGGCTGCAGTTTTTAGATAGCTGTGTATACAAGTTTGAACTCGGTCTTGTCAGATCTGCATATTCTGCAGTCACTGCTGACCTATTAAAGAACTTTAATGCGGGTCTCTGCTCGTGGAATGCTGTTGAAGGAATCTCGTGCATCGCTTTTAACCCATGTTCTGCCTTCTAAAAACAGGGATAAGGCTGCGAAATCTGCTTACTGGGTTCAGTTTCTAAATGCCTGCCTTAGCAGTTTTTCCACCGATCTTATTCTGCAATAAAAATGAAATTTCGCCTGTCTCCTTCAACGTAGGAAACTTTATAATGAATTATTTTATTTGTTTTTGCAATCATGTTGTTGATAGCATTACTGAAGGCTGTTATATCAATGGGGCTACTTAAGGAAGAGCTGTTGTTTCATCACTGGCTGCTTCAGAAAGTTGCACTCTAGGAGCTTTCCTGCTCCTGAGGCTACGTGTGATAATTTAAAGTAATTTAATTTTGGAGTTAGAATGATGAGTGTAACTGTAAATGGCTGAACAGCAGTGCTATTATTTTAGCATTTGGAGGAAAAAAAATGGAAGTTCTGTCTGAAGTCTTTTTTTTATTCTGTCAACCAAGAAAAACCAGTCACGGTGTGAGTTCTTCATCCAATTCACAAAACTGTTCATGACTGTGGAAAAAGAGGGACTACGTGAGCATTGGGCACACTGAAAAATATGAAATGTATAAATTCTGATGCCTATAATTTGTCAAGCACCTGAAGAATGTCAGTCTTTCAACTGGAATCAAGACAGGGATGACTGTCATAGATCAAATTCTTCCTCTGCACACTGAGTACATCCATTAAGCTAAAAGACAAGCATGCAGAAGAGTGTGTTTTTAACAACTGTCCCATGGCTTTGGGGGATAGGGCAGAGGCAGAGGGAGCCAAGCGCCTGAACTCAAGCTCTTTAGAAGTTCTGCTGCATATTTTCACTGCGCAGGTTAGAAAGGTGTGTGCTGAGAATTGTTGGCTTTGGTGGATCGCTGCTCTTTCTTCTCTGTTCTGAAATGTATAGATAGCTGGCACTTTCACCTGGGAAGTTTCCTGGTTATTTATACATAGAGCACAGATTGTGTGTGAAGTAGGCTGTGTAGAGGCAGCCTTGAGATTGATTTTAAGGTTTTGTGTGCTTTTTTTTTTTGAACTCCATAATTTCACAATTTTAATCCTCCAGTATAGAATTCCTTTTGTATTGTGCTTCCTAAACCAGCAGAGAGTTGTTCAGGAAAGACATTGTTTGGTAGAATGAATCTTAGCAGGCTATATAAAACTGGAGAGAGTTGGTTTTTTGCAACAAGATGTTTTGTCTGCTTTTCGGATGAGACTACTTGGGCTCAGGTTGCAGGGTTAACTCCACGGTTTCAAGTTTGTGTCAGGTGTGATAAATAAGTAGCTCTCTTTCCAGTCAATCTTGTCTCTGATGATATGCAGGTGTTGCTGGGACTCTGGTCTGTAGCCTTCATGATTGCTGGGGCTTACAGAGTGCTAGTGTGCAACTGCTTCTCATGGCTTATAAGAGGAACAAGCCCATATTGAGGGTTAGGAACTTCTGTTAGACCAGGAGATGTCCTGGGGGAAGGAAGAAGCAGCATCGGGGTATGCTTGTATTGTTTCTTTATGTTAATAGACTGTCTCGAGCAAAACCAGGTTAATGCTAAGCTCTGTGTTGGCTGGGGAAGTCTTGCCTGCTGATGTAGCAAGGACTGGTATCTTTAAGGAGCTGACCAGCCTACAGTCAGAAAGCCACAGGTGGGCTCTGCCCTTGCCACTGCTAAGGTCATGTAAATCTCTTCTGGGATAGCAAGGAGATTAGAAATTGGAGTATTTGCATGTTCTGGTTTGTTATCTAGAATCCTCAGATATGCCTTATCCCTCCTATGTCTTAGTTTTTGTTCTGCGAGCCACCCTTTCTTGGTTTATTTGTAATCTCTGGCTGGGGTGCATGTGCTAACCTGAAGCTCTGGCACGCTTACTGGTCTCGCTGTGTCTCCTTTTTGTTTGTCAAGGCAGTGACGTTTTCTTAAACCAGCATCAAGCTGATCTTGAAGGTTTGAAAGAAGTTTGGCTGGTAAAAGATGAAAAGAAGAAGCAAAGATGATAGGAAAGCCTAATTGCACTTGCTGGATTTTGCCCAATTGTAGTCTTAATCTTGCAAGGCAGAGGGTTTGTTGGGTGCCCCTATGCTGCTGGCTTTTCAGGCATGAAGTATTGTTTCTTCCTGCAGTGTTCCTCTTATGGATGGGCATGTAGCAGTAGTTCTTATTCTGCTCCTTTCTCACTTGGTTATCATGATGTTGTTGATTTTGAGCAATTTTTGAAGGCCACCCTGACATTTCAGTTATTTCTGATACATTTATTAATGTTTCTCTTTAGGTATACGATGGGCTTTTACTACAAGGTCTGGCAGAGGACAGGCTTTTGCTTAGATTCATGGGTGCTATTCAAAATGCTGCCTTGGGTTTGCATTCTGATAGCCCCAGAGTGTCTGCAGTGTGGGTTTCTCTCCTGCCCCACCCTGCTGAGTGTGGCACGAGTCGCTTGAGCCTGTTGAGGCTTGAGCGGGTGGTGTGAACTGCGATGGAAACTCCTCTTTGAAAGGGGAGATGCTCTGTTAGAGCCTGTAATGCTCTGCTAGGTATTTGGCTTCAAGCTTATAGGCAGTGTGATTGGCTTACTTTTTAGAAGGGTGGCCTTCTGGTTTTTGCATTGCTCTGTAAGGGTATTTTTGTTGTTTTTAAAATGTTTGTGTTTTCCAGCTTGTGTTTCAGGCAGGATGTGCCTAGTCATCTACTGAAATGCACACAGCTGTTGCTGTATGAGGTATAACCTTCCAGGTGGGCACAATATTATTCACATGTGCACAGACTTGCTTTTTCTCCTCATTGTTAAGAGAATCAAGGCTCTTGTTTAAGTCAAGTACATCTTGGTTTCAGGTGGAGTGAAAGCTTATTAGGTTGGTTGGTTAGGAATACTTAAAATTAATTAATCAGCTTGTTAAGGGAGGCTTATTTTCTGTAGTTCTTGAAACACAGGCAGTAAAACCACTGCCTTGCAGGATGAAGTCACTTGCTGGTTTGCTTTTTCAGCAGAAATGTGAGTAGTCTTTTTTTTTTTTTTTTAAGTAAATAGAATAAGAAACATTCTTACTTAGATGTGTTAAATTCCTATTTTCATACATTGTGTTCTAAAAAATGGTCTCTTATTTTCCAGTTGACAAAAATGTCCTGAGAAGGAAGTATCTTTATAACAAAACCAGCCTCAATGCAACACGTTGGTTCTACTTGTTAAGGGTGTGGTGGCTATCCTGAGTGTTTCTGAGCCAAGTCAGAAAAGTCAAATAAAAGGATGTTGAATATTTCTTTGGGCATCGCAAATTAAGCTAATATGGAGGTTGCTTAACTTCTGAATTACAACTTCCGTGAAGGTTTTAATGTGTTTTAACAGCTACAGTTCAAATTCATTCTTTTAACTTAATTTAACTTTCTGTATAGAAGAGCATTTGTACAACCAGAAACAGTAAAAAGGAAGCAAACCTGAGAGTGCATGAGGGATATCAGCAGAGTAATGGTTCAAGGTGTGAAGAACAACAGCGCTTGCTTTTAGAGCAAGCACATAGAATCTGAGTAAAGAGGAAGCAAAAGTGCTTGTGTGTATAAGGCTTTGCTAGCATGCACATCATCACTTCTTAGATGGGTATAATAAAGGAATAGTAATGAGTTTCTATTATCACAAAGACCTTGATAGTTTTGCAAAAATGCTGTGTACAGTAGCATCGTACACAGAATCATTACCTGTAATTCAACTGTAGCACAAAACTTGGATCCTGGGAATTCATACATGCCTGGATCGCTGACCTAAAGGAGCAATTTATCGTTCCTCTAGATAAATGTCTGTGTCCAGATTTGTCACAGGTGCCCATTTTAGAATTGATGCTTGCAGCATGCTACCTGAGTTTCACAGAGTGCTGTCTGCATTGGTGTCTGGTGTGGCTCCTTAGTTGCCCTTGGCGGTGAACTTTATTGCCTTCCCTTTAATCCCAATGCCAATAGTTCCTGTCCCATGGTTTGTATATAATGCATTAGTCTAATCATGGGCTTAGTGTGCTTTTATTTTAACATGTGGATATGGTTTCAGCCTGTTGCTTTACAGACAAAGGTTCTAGTCCTAGGTGTGCTAAAAATCAATATATGCAATTTGATGGAATCACAAGTCTGGCTGAGAGATATTGCTGATCAGTCTCAAGAGCTAAGAAAGATGGAGAAACACAGTTGTCTCGTAAATGATGTGAGATTTGAACCTGAGGGCACCCAACCACCAAGTCAGTCAACGTGCCCTTTGTTGACTGCACGATATGTGAGAGGGGAATAAAGCTTTTATTTTTTTTTCCTCGAGGGCTTGATTTGATAGTGTGATGGAAAAGTAAACGTGATTGAGCTGAAGTGTGCAACTTTGTGCTGAATTGTACTCTGCTGTTTCCTTGGAAGTTAGAATTTAGTAACTGCTCCATGCTTGCTCTTATTCTTATGTTGACTGTAGAATGATTTGGGTTGGAAAGGACCTTACAGCCCATCTAATTCCAGCCCCCTGCCATGGGCAGGGACACCTCCCACCAGCGCAGGCTGCTCCCAGCCCCATCGAGCCTGGCCTTGGGCACATTCAGGGATGGGGCACCCACAGCTTCCCTGGGCAATCTGTGTCAGAGCCTCACTGCCCTCTGAGTGAAGAACTTCCTCCTAACATCCAATCTAAATCTGATAAAGTACTCTAGAAATCAAGCTATGTGTCTGTTAAATGAGCTATGGAATAGTACATGAGGCTTGAAGGAGGTCAGAGGCTCTTGTAATGGAGGAGCCAGGCTGCATGTGCAAACCAAACTACCTGCAGCTTTCTGTTCCTAGCAGAGGGAAATGTGAAGGTGCAATTCTTTTTCCTTAATCCTCTTAATTCTGCTATCCACTATTCTAAATCCCGTACTTTTAAAAAATGGTGCATGCAATGTTACTAGCTAGATGGGGGGGATAGTTAACTTTGCCTGCTTGGTATTGCTGAACAAACAAAGTAGATTCTGTATTAGCTAAAATAAGAAGGATAATGCGTCTTTGCTTTGGTGTTAGATGCAAAATATTGCATTGTCGCAAAAGGATGTTGCCAAGATAAAGTTTCTCGGAGTCAGAGGCTGACTTTCCCCTTGTTCTTTTGCTAGCGTATGCCCAAGTATATACACTTTTTATATCGAAAAAAAAAAAAAGGCAGGACCAAACAACTGTGGGAACAAGTAATCCAAACTGTATCCGTGTTTCCACTGAAATAATAATGTGGCTGCTTACAGGAACTATCCCCTGGCTCTTTTCTCTACAATCCCTGGAGACTAGTGAAGTGGGTGGAGTGCACAGGACACGAAGCAAAAATATTGTAAGATAAACCTGTCCAAAAAGAAGCTTAATCTCCAAGGAAGACAATGGTTATCATAGAGTCATGGGCTACTCATTAACTGGGGGTTGCTAAAACAAATATTATTCTAAGGTGACAGCCAGCCACAGACTTGAAACTGTTACTTTCCTTTTTAATCTCACTTTGGATTTGTTTCTCTGCACCAAGATTTTGGAGTCTAGGAGAAGAATGACAGTGTGAGTATCACAGCAGGCACTGTCTCAGACCTCTAAAGAAAGAATGAATTCTCCAATATGCTCTGGTTACAAAATCAAATCCAGAAGAACTTTAGTTTAACTAGGTTCCAAATAAATACTTGTTCTGCTTCATCATGTGGAAAAGCAAGTTCAAAAATGGGGGGAGAATCAAGGCAGAAGTGACTTTACAAGGCAATTGACTTGGCAGCATACTTTTACAATAAAGAGCAATTTTGATGTCTTGCATAACAATAGAAGGTCGGAATACTAATGCTAAGAGGAATTCTTGTGTACAGCGCCTTGTTACACTGCAGGATTTAAATTATGAGATTGAGGTAAGTAGTACAGCTCTGTAAAGATTAACGACATTAGCAAGGGTATCAGGAGCTGTACGAGCTAGGACAATACTGGTTTTTAGTCTATGCATCAAAACTGAGCAGTCAAGAGCTGGGAAGAAATTTCTCTTGGGATATGGTGTTGGGCAATTAGCTTTGTTTTGAGAGATTTATAGAGTCTTCTGAATCACTCCAGTGTTGGCCGTTGTCAGAAATGGAATACTGGGCTTGCGAGGATGTTGTTTTGCATTATGTATGGTGCTGCGATGCAGAGGTGGATAACCAGAACGTATTGACAAAATAGCATGGTAAAGATTTATCTGTTCTTCTGTTTGCAAATACCTCCCTTCAGCTTCAACAGGAAGTTGAAATGCTTCATAAAAATCTGATCGTTACAAAGGAACAAAAAATAAAACTTCCTTTTACAATAAGTTCTCTAACGCTCATTTCTAATACCTGTTCTTTCTACAGAAATACTAAATATGTTAATTGGTGATTTGATCTTAAGTTTGAAAAACTTCAGGAGGTACAAGTGGAATGCTTTTGCTCCTCCTTTTTCAGTCTGCTTTTTGCATTTGTACTTCCATGTTACCTCTTACAGAAAGATGAAGAAATTGATCCCTTTTTTTTTTTTAAGCGAATACTCTTTGGTCTAAAGTGAATGTTGTCCGATTTATTTTTCATGAAGTCAGCCATCTCTTCAGCATGTTTCATCCTTGTGTTTATTTAGAGGCCCTTGCTTGCAGCATCTGGTTCCTAAGGATGCTGAAGTCGCTCTCTTTCTGGTATTTACTGTTCCCTATTGTTGAAATGTCACCTTTGGGACCTTGGCTGTCATTAGACATATGTTAATTGTTGTACTGACTTATTATCACTGCATTATCAATATCATTATGAGGGGAAAAAGACAAAATTGGTTCTTGGGGGGAAAAGACATGAAATTCTACAGAATGAGAAGCATCCCAGGATGCTAACGTTGAATCGCTGTGGTGCTCTCCCTTTATTACTAGCTTTTTAGAGGTGAAAACACACCAGCTTTTTTCCTCCTGCCAGAGAAAGAAGCAAGAATTAAGACAGAGTCTGTTTTTAACATAGGCAAGAATAGAATGTAAACACAGAAACAAGACCACTTGGATATACATATATATGTGAGCTACATTATCGATCTGCTGTTTTTTTTCTAATCTGTAACTGCATGCTTTTTTATTATAGCTCTTTCTGAAAAGCACGGCTGCTTGGATTGGGGTTGTGTTTTCAGAGATGCCAGATGGTACATTGACCTTCGTCTTCCCCACTTGAATCTGTAGTGCTTCCTGAACAGTTGAAATACTTAAAGCTTGTATGCTCCTCTTGGGTATTCTGAGCTGAAGCTTTAATAAACTTGTGTCAGAATTTGAAGGGTTGAATTCAGTCTACAGTAATTTTCTGGGATTTTTATTTAAGATTTCAATATAACATTAATGTTTAAGCAGAGTTTCTAATTTTAATCCTTCGGTAGGAATTACTTTAGCATCTGGAAACATGGAACAAAAAGGTCGTGGATTGAAGGTGCTTTTCCTAAATATAATTGCCGCTTAAAATTCACTTTTAAACACTAAAGTGAATTTTCTCCCCCACAGAAGGGGAGGATCCATGGTAGAAAAGAATCATAATTGCTGTTTTTTTTGTCTTATTAGGTGCATGTTTTACTTTTTTTTTTTGCGTATGTGCAAGAGAAATGTAAGCATGTGATCTAAATATACCTTGTATTTTTAAAGCTTTATGGCTAGTAACTTGCTGGTTTAGTAATTCCAGCTTTATTTTATTTATGTGACATTAATGCAGGAGAAAAGTCTTGTTTGGAAGACATAAATAGTATCTAAGTAGATGAAGAAAATACAATTCTGCTGGGTACTCCAAAGAGTGATTGATAACAAAGCCAGTTCAAACAGCTGATCAGCCGAACATTACATCTGATTTGTTGGTACCATGCTGAGGATAAATCAGGTTTGTTTAGTGGCTGGAAATGACCTTTTTGTGTTCCTTGGAACCATTTTCACTCAAGGCTTTTGAAAAACCACTGCTCTTCCTGGGCTTCGTTCTTTAGTTTTAAATCAAAATGTTGCAAAACCATTGTGTACACATTAGTGTATGCATAGGTTTTAGGAGAATTTGCATCAGATTAGCTAACTCTGTTCAAAATGTAACTGCAAAGTATGACGGTGGCCAACACTCATCTTACACTGCAGCTCTGTCCGGTGGGGTCCCTTTTTCTTAATAATACAGCAGAACTTGACTAGTTTAGGTATTGTATTCTCCAAAATCTCTTGGAGAAGATTAAGCGCTTTATCTTGCAATTAGATTCTTCTAAAGAATGACCTCATCATATGCCACAGGAGCAAATGAGGCTGTAGCAGCTCGTCCGAGCCTGTATTATGAGAAGCTGCACAGCTTTTATAAGTGCTGCTCTCCTTCATCCTTTTTCTTCTAGCAAGTTTAACTTCTACCAAAACAAGTCAACGAAGAAGTTGCTGATAAATTCTTTGGATAATTTGGAAAACAGTTTACATGTGGGAATGGAAGGAAAAAAAAAATAAAGTTGAAAATAGTGCCTGCTTCCTCAGATGCGCTGTGGCAGCAACATGTTTGTAACCTCCATGACAGATTTCAGTGTGATACATTCTGTTAAAAGAAAAATAAGATTATCTGGATTTTTAGCACAGCTATGTCAAAGGAAGGGAATGTGACTTTTCATGGGGGAGAACTATAGCTTTCTATTGCTCCAGTTTCTTCCTCCAGTAAGTTTACTGAGGACAACACTTTTCTCTCTACACAATGCAATATTTAAAAAGTATAGCTGATGTTTCTATGGGCTGTGAGCCTTTCTAAAGGCTGATCTTAAAACAAAAAGTTGATATCTCATGTCTATCTGCGTTAAATTATAGCTGAGTGTTCTTAGTGTCTTAGGTGCTGCAGTAATTAAATTTTTGTGTTAAAGTTGGTATGATTGTGCATATGCCACAGTAGCCTCTGGTTCCTTCAGTTCTTGTTACTCTACCTGTGAGGGAGATATTTTTACCCTGTGTCTGACAAGCAAATACAAATTTATTTTGTGTGTGTCATTGTCATAGCTTCTTTGTCAAAGCTTGTTATGAGGAGAACAAAAGAAAGCTAGGGACCCTAGTGAGAATGCTAGAGAGGGATTAGCAGAGCCTTGTAGCTATGGAGTTAAGCTGGGCTTCTGTTTTCACTGCCAATGACATCTTGATTTATGCATACTGGGGATGTTTTTAAACAGAGAAGCAGTGGGAAATAAGGCAGTCTGCTTCTAGCCCTTGTTTCCTGTGGGGCTTCTTGGCTTTGCCTTCCGGTTAGACAACAGCATCAGGAGCATACTGTTGTCATTCTTCCTCTTACTGCTGGTTGTTTGGTTTGGCAGTTATGTAAAGCTCCAGGCTTGTGCCTGCTCTCCCCTTTCCCAAATCTTCCTTGAAGATGGAAGTTGGGAATGTACCTGCAAAAAAACCTCCTGTGCACATCCTGTTTGCAAGTGGGGGTGTTTCCTTTGCTCTTGCGCACCTGATGGAGTTGGAGGGTAGACTTGTGCATCTTCAGAAATGGCACAAGAGGTTAGCAACCAGCAAGATAATTCCATCTCAGCTATGAATGTGTAGCTCTCTAGAAGTGTTTTGTGTTATATCTAAGTTATCTCAGTTGTGGGTCTGTGTCCTGTCGTTCCCCCCAGATGCATATTTAGAGAAAAGCAGTCCGAAAGTGGTTTGAATATTCAAGCTGTCATTATGAAAAACTCTAACCACCGATCAATTTGCACAAACACAGAGAGCAAGCAGCAGTCTGGAACAGAAATTTAAATTTCTCCCTTCCTCCTGCTTTGCTTCAGTGTTTGAAATGTGCAGCTGGCCGAGGTGAGCTGCCCGGCCGAGCTGAGAAGGGTTGGCCTTGCTACTTGGTGCATCTAATGTGAAGGCAAGGCAGCTTCCAGCACCGAGGGAGCATTTCTGAGCAGCCTCTGCCTGGTCACCTGCTAAAACAGGGGTGTACTTTGTGATTGTAATAGCATAGCAGCCCTTTGCTGACACGCTGAAAGAGGTTTCAAGTATTTCAACATCTGTTTGCTAAAAATATATTCATGATTTTACTTATGGGTTCAATACGAAAGCGGAATGATTGATGGAAGTGAAGTATTACAAAAGAAGGAGCTTTTAAGCTGTATTGATGGTGTTTTACTAGGAAGATGACTACAATTAACATCTAGCCCAGTTTCAGTGGTCTCTGGTAGTAAATTGCTAATACAAGCTACTGATTAGGATCTTCCTTTTCAGCAAAACAGTATTGCTTCATCTTCTTTAGTAGACTACTGTAAAACAACCTGTTAGCCTAGTGTAGTTCCAGTGCTGATAAAAAGTAAAAAATGCTTTCATCTGTGGAAAAAGCATGCGAGCATAGAAGCTTTCCTGGCCCTAAAGTGGTCTAAAACAAGGTTATTTTTTGCTGAATCTAGCTGCAGTACTGCAGTGAAGTATGGATTTCATCATTTGGCCCTTCCATGGTGTTTGTGTTGCACATTTTTAATACTTTACCTCAAATTTGTTCTGTATCGCCAGGAAGCTGTGGTCTCTGTTCTGGTTGAGATATGCTGAAATTTAGATAGTATTTTTTCCTTCAACAGGGCTTG
This sequence comes from Cygnus olor, assembly GCF_009769625.2. Taxonomy (NCBI): domain Eukaryota; kingdom Metazoa; phylum Chordata; class Aves; order Anseriformes; family Anatidae; genus Cygnus; species Cygnus olor. The sequence goes on along the minus strand of NC_049173.1, from coordinate 28,089,903 downwards.
AGGTTGGATGTACTGAATTATATTGCGAATTTATAACGTTGCCTATTTTTTTGCTTAACTGCCTTATTTTTTTTTCCTATTAGAAGATCCTATTGAGAATATTTTCCATCATTACACAGAAGTGGTGCTAATGTTTGTTTTGTCACATAATGAATAACTCTGCTTTAGAAAGTTCCTCTCCCTAATTCCCATCTTTAAAGCCTTTGTTATGGTTCTAATTAGTAGGTATTAGCATATGTATCAAAATGCAGGATGTTCAAGTACTTATTTGGAAAATTAAATGCTAGGTTTAGCTCGTCATTCTGTATCATTTGGATTTATATTGAACAAAACATTAGCATGCTGAATTATGAAAGCTATAAAATTATGGCATCAAGTCAACATCAGTAAAAACCTGTCTCCTACATGGCTATTCCTCTCATAGTATCCATGAAACTGGGCAAAAAAAAAAAAAGAGTAATATAACAGATCCATTGCTATTCTTCATGACTGAGGGTGGAGGAGGTAAATGTGGAATTATCAGTGTGGAGTTGGAAGTGTGAAAACACCCAAGTGCTCCTGAGGTGTTGAGAGGGAGGAGATGGGTTCCCAGAGATGTGCTCTTCTCACTGCCCCAGCTGCCTGCTCCCCTCTGTTTGGGCAGCTCACATGCTTGAGGGCTCTCATTAGGATCCCGGGATTGATGCAGGTTACAACGAATGGGAAGAAAATAGCATTGAGGTTTAACTGGGATGTGTTCCTGATCCAGTTCGTGGCGGTGCTGCACAAATCCCTCTGCCTGGTGGAGGGGATGGTGTCGGGGGGACCGAGTGACTGGGGTGGTGCACAAAGAGGGCTTGCCTAATGGCTGGGTGGGTTACAATTTTCCTTTTTTGTTAATATGGCCACCCTGCTTGGGTAAGTAGAGTAAAAGTGCCAGGGTAATTCCTGAAGCAAAGCCGGCTGTCGGCTTGCCAGGTATCCCATTAATTGCTGCAGGTCCCGTGTGGGTTTGTGGTGGTGATTTGTACGTACGTGTGTGAAATTTTTTTCTGGAACTGCTAATTAGGTTAATATGTTTTAACAGATGCTATAGCACACTTTCCATAAATGTAGTTTTTAGCTGAGATCTGGCCTTTATAACCTGATTATCATTGTTGGAGCTGTCGTTTGTATGTCAGCTTATTTTCTGCTAAAATTAGACTAGCTCTCTTTTATGTTCAAGTTGCTTTGCTACAGTAAAATGAATGCAAATCAGACACATTCTGTATCGTGTCTTTTGTGTTCCGTCACCCTCTGTGGTAACAGCCAGCAAAGAGCTCAGCTCCAAGTTATGTCTCTCTTGTTAATTTTTCTGCTGGCATAACATTTCCGAACTGGGATGTGTGTATCCTGGGAGTGGACAGGAATGGGTTCCCTTTGTGGGTAGTCAGATGCTATCTTTTGGTAAAGGACTGACTTTGATAAACAATGTGCACAGCCCATTGCTGAATGCAGCTGTTAAGCACAAAATTTGGTTTATTAAATATGTGATTATAGAAGAATAATGCTAAATGTCCTCCCTCTCTGAGCCACAGATGGCAAATCCATGCTGGTCTGGGGACTGAAGAGAAGTTAGAATGGGCATCGCTTTCTACCTATTACCACGTGCTCCCAGCCAGGCGTTTTGTGATATGAAAATCCAGCACGGAACTTACAAACCAAAAATGCCCTTTACTGATAGAAAATGACACACAGTTCTTAACTAAAACCAATTATACCAGAAAGTTATCAATTCGCTTTCTTTGTCAGTTATACTTTGGTTCGTGTGTGACTCACTGAGGATGACTATCACTGCGTTCAACCTGAAGTTACCTAGCTGCTATTCAGCGTATATTCGCTCCTGTGACTCAGTGACTCTATTCACTTTTAAAACTTCTGGTTTTGCTTGCCGTTTTTGGTAATGCTCGCTCTTGCAGGGCGCGAGAGGCAGTGTGTCGATACCCTTGTTACAGGAGCAGCCACGCAGTGCCTGGCCCCAGTGCTTTAAGGTCCCTGCGAAATGCAGCCGTGCAGGTTTATCAGCAGCAGCTGCTTTTGTGCCCTGGACGGATCCATCTCGGGTGGGGGGAGAGAGCGGGTGGCTTTTAGAGATTAGCTGGTGACAGTTTTGCCTGGGAAGTGTACCAAGTGCCAGCAGAGCTGCTGCAACAGAGATAGGAGGGGGAAAGGGACGGGTGCGAAAAACACGAGCTCTACTAATCTTTGTGTCGTAAGAAGCCTTCAGGATTTGGTTATCTGTGTGTGGGTCTAATTGCAGCCTTGATTAGAGGAGTGCCTAACACTTCCTACTGCTGTAAAGATCTGGCTGAGCTGTTACAGCTGTTTGGACGTGGAAGGCCTAGATGAGGAGTCAGAGCAGCTGTGCCCTTGTGGCTGTGAGAGGGAGGCTGTCTGCTTTATTGGATTACCTCTTGTCAGATCATGGCCATGCATGCTTCTTAAATCCCTTGGGATATGGAGGGAGTGCCATAGAAGGGATGGCTTATTTTGGGTAAACTGATTTAGACGACAGTCCGTTTGCATCATGGCTTTTCTGCTGAGAAATGGTGGCACGCTTCACGAGAGGGTAGCATGAAACGGTCACGTCAGGCGTTGGGGTTTTTTGTGGGCAGATGCTGCGTGGCAGGTATGAGGTGGGCAGGGGGCCTCCAACAGCTTGGCTACCTTCTTCACCTGTTTAACTTCAGGAGTGGTGGGGGAGCGCTCCCTTCTGCTGCTGTTCCCACTCCTGCCTCTCCACTTGTCCTTTTTCCTAAGCTGGTGCTAAGGGTTGACAGTCGGCCTTCGTTCAGCTCGCTAATTCCCTTTGTAGTAAAGGGTAACTGGGAAACCTCTCCATGGCAAAAGAGCAGTGAAAGGCTTTTGGCTTTAATTCTTGACTCTTTGAACCTTATGTTTTTGTAGAAAGTGGTACAGGTTTTCTGGGTCTTCATCTTCTGTTGTCTATTACAGAACCACTAGCTGCTCAGGCCTTGTATCAGTTCCTTAATGCATTAAGGCAAACACTTTGGTCTCCAGTTGAGCAGGAGGGACTTGAGAATAATGCCTTTCAAACAAGTACCGCATCGTGGTTGATTATCTTTGTCTTGGAAGGGACAGGCAGGCTCCTGTGCTTCAGGCTGAAGTTCTCTATGGTCTCGTGCTGTGCTTGGAGAACTTCCAGTTGCTGCACAGGGACAGATTCCTCTTCCCTGGCGAGGAAGGTCTCCTGCCTCTTGCAGTTTAGACCCTGGTGATAAAGCACAGGCTGCTCTGAGAGGTGGGGGAATGATAGATATTCCTCAGGACTGTAAGTTAGACATAAGCGGCAATTCAGCAAAGGTAATCTCTGCAGAGGAAAGCATGCAATGCTTGAATTGCTTGGTAGATGTAGTTTGTGTGTTGCAAATGAATAAGAACCTGTTTGCAAATACACTGTGTGGCCATGCCAGTCAGCTTTGTGTCCAGAGTTGTGCAGGTGTTGCAACTGGAGCTCTTAATCTCGTCTTTTAAACACAACAGGCACTTGCTTGGAACTGTTATTAAGCATGACTTGTCACCCCTTTAGAGCACAGTCATAAAAAGGTTGATTTAGGCTGTGATACCGCTGAGGGAAAGGAGGATAGCATTCTTCTGAATCAGCTCTGCCACTAGCGGAGTGTTGCTGCTCAGTCAGATTATCGTCTGCAGGAGGCTGCGAGATGCCACGCCAACAATTTGTGTGACTGTACACGGTGGCTGGGGGACAAGGGCACTGTGGGACGAGAGAGAGAAGAGTTGATGGGGACAAAGAGATCCAGGCGTGCCTTTTAATGTTTGTGGTAACAAACAGCCGTCATTTGTAGATGCTGATAATTAATAATCAGCTATGACTGAGTAGTCCCAGATGTAAACAAACTGTAGAGTTTTAGAAGCTGCTCGAAATGGGTTTGAAGATCATCGCTAATGAAGAGGTCGGTAGCATTTTGATGACTTTTTCATTTAACAAAAAAGTCATTGAAAAACTTGGAAGAAATATTTTGAACTGATCTGTGTGGATTTGAGCTCTTAGGAGCAATGTGCTCTATTCAACTGTCTCACCTACTTCCTAAAACGAAGGCTCACGAAGTCCTGTAGCTTAATTGCAAACTTTGCTTTCTTCTTCCTCCTCCTCACCGTACAGCGCGCTGCCCGCTGTAATTTGGAACGTTTTATAATGGTAATGAACTTGGCAAGGGGAGAGCCCTTTGCCTGCTGCCAAAGTAAAGCAAACAAACAAAATACAGACAACAAAAGCAGCTCCCTCCCAGTCCCTTCGCAGGCTGACCGGCGCGGCTGGCACTGCTGGCTGTGCCGCGGAGGGATGGGAGGGATGTCCTGCTGGCCATGCCTTGCAGCTGGCCTGGAACCCGGCCACCCCAGCGGAGCAGCCAGTGCCCAGCTCTCATCTCAGCCGGGCCACTCGTGATTTAATTGGAAGCTGAGCGGACTTAAAAGTGTAGCGCACCGTAAACTCACACCGTGTTTCCAAACTTTATACAATGGGTTGGGTCTCCTGAGGATTGGCTCTGACCTGTTGTTTGCTCAGGAGAAGGTGAATTTTTCTGCCAGACAAGCCTTAGTTATCTTAACACCTTTCCTCTTTGGGGAATCTTCTAAGAAAGGCTCAGTATCCCCATTGGAAGGGAGCACAGACAAGAGTGTCATTCTGCAGTCACCTCTTCAGACTCTTGCTGAGTGACCTTCTGTTTTCAGGGATGATGAAACGATGCTTCCCTTGTGGCAGATACCAGCTTTGTTTCTTGGGAGCATTCGGGACAGCTGATTGTACTGCCAGGTGGATTTGTATTTATAGCTGTGATACCAATACTCACTGCTGCTATAAAATACTCAGATCCCAGTTCAGAGTTTGTGACTGCAAGTTTCTGCAAGAGTACTGCCAGCTGCGTTCACTTCTGTTTTGTGTGTGAAGATGGACTGCAGAAGTAAGGTGCTGATTTGTGCAAGAGCAGCTTCTCATCCGTGTGTGTCTCGCACGTGGCTCTCAATACCACTGACTTCAATAACAGCTTTGTATCATTAATCACATCTGCAGGTAGCATGAGAGGAGCGGCTCCCTTCCTGTAGCCTACATATTGTTTGGTCAGTCACCATGAAGGAAGCTAAAGCACCGTAACCTTAATTAAAGGATGCAATAATGGTGCTTTGTAGTTATTTAGCAGGCAAAATCCAATGCCATTAAGGAAGTAAAACACCCTGACCTTAACTGAGGGATATGCTAATGATGCTTTGTAGATATTTAATAGGCAAAATCTGTGATTAGTGTCACGTATTGTTTCAGAATCTGGAGAAAGCGTACATCATGTGTTTGTGGAATTAAATAATTTTAGGAAGAAGGTGGAAAATGACATCACCTAATTATACAGTGCTGTGAAATGCTGGCTGGTAGTTTTGTGCTTCCTGATGCTCAGTAAGAAACTGTTCCTCACAACTGGCGGAAATATAAAGCTGGGGCAGGGCTTCCCCCCACAGCTTAACAGCTGGGAAGACAGCACTGTTTAGAAAAGTAAGTTCAAGTCTGTTTCTTGTAAAATATGTCAAGAATGCTATGCAAATCTGTATGTTAGAATAACAAAGCACAAATCAGTTTGTTTTGCTAGAGGTCAATGGCAGCTTAAGGCTAATGCTACCTAGACAGCCAAAGAAAGCCTTGTGAAGCAGGGATGCAGGGGGAAAGGTTAAACTTCTCCAGTATTCTTTGGCTTGCAAGATTGCACAGTGGCCTGATGTTTGTGGGGACTGCAGATTTGAAAGAATGTACCTATGAGCTGGAAGCATTCCCTCGTGATTTAAAAAAAAAAAAAAGCCAGCAACTGTTGGACCTCTCTCTTCAGTGTCTCTACCTGAGCTTGATCCAAGTTTGAGCATCACAGCATGGACCAGTTGGCAATCTCGGCATTGTACTGGGACGTTTCTGGGTTGCAGATGAGTGCCTTGCAATTACTGCTGCGTTACTGTCATGCTGAAGATGAAAATGAAGAAACTCTGCAAAACCAGCAGTATATAAGACATGAATTTGGTTGCTTTTCCAATATTCTTACTACAACCTGAAGTTACAAAGTTAGTTTTGATGGCCTTTTACAAACCTTCACATGAGTGACTGTTGCATAGATCCATTTGCTTTGCTTTTGCATAAACGTGTTTTAATTGCACAAGTTTCGTGCTGGTGTTGTTGGCTATGACTATGCTAGGTTTCTAATTTAATATGAAATGTCTTTTCATCAGTTTAACATTGCTTTCAGATGCAGACAGGAGGATAACTTATTTGCATTGCCAGATAAATGTGTACTTGGCTGCCTGATGAAAAGCTGTATTTTTCACATTTTTCTTCTGTATATATTTCATAATGTGGTGTTCAAAAGTCTCCAAAATGCAATTACCAAAAAGAAATTAATGCTGGATAATTATAAGAGAAATGTATTGCCTGGAGCCCCTTATTCTAATATCACCTTCCTGCTAACTACAGTTAAAAGAAAAAGATTACATTAATCACTTGAAAAGGGCAGCAATCGTGTTTAGCAAACCATGTAGCTTTTTCCACTGTTCTCAGCATCCTGCTCAGTGAAGGAAAGAAGGAAACCTAAAAGCACACTGCACGTTGTGTCGTGAGTCACTGCGTCTTCGTTTGCCAGACTTCTTCCCAGGATTTGCAATCATGGTGTGCTGAATCTATTGAATGATGAGCTTTAATATCTTAAGTTTAGCTGTTCTTCTTGATGATGAATCAATTCGTCTGCCTGCATGGTTTCGAGGAACATCTGTGCCCCTACACCTTCAAGGCCCCCCAATACAAACCAGAGTCCTCCTTCCCAGGCCCAATACCTGCTGGGTGAAGGATGCTTCATCCCCCAGCTTCAGGCTGGCCAGTGGAGAGCATGTGCACACCTGTATTTGAGAGGGCGTAGCTTGCTTCAAAATATGTCTTAAGTTTTCAATAGTCTTCTATTATAAAATTTAACAATTCATTTTCCTGACAAGTGAAGGGTCTGAGTTCTTGAAGCAGCTCCTCTGTGTGAATTAACTAAGTGGAGGGTATTCCAGAAGAGTGTTTTCATTAGGGTTGTGTTATAAAAATCTGTAAAATGAGTAGTAACATAAAATAGGGAAGATTTGGGTTTGGCTTTTTTTTTTTTTTTACTTCTGAAGTGCAGGTTTCTTCTTTCAGCCCTCTTCTTAAATAGCTAAGCATAACTTGTAGAGTAGGAAATGCGTGCAGGCAGGACTCCAGCAATGTGTGGTATGTCTGCTGGGGATGAAATACTGAATAAGAGAAGGTAACAAAGTATTTTGTAGAATATTGTATAGAATTTAAGTAGTTTGTTCAGCATGATTAAAACAGCAACAACAAACTTTGTTCTTGGAAGTTCTTAAATAGCCTGAATCAGGTACAAAGCAGGTACTGTGTAGGTAGCAAAAAATGCCACACATCCTAACACGCCACACATACTAATGCTAACAAGTCCTCCACTAAGCCATATCACTAAGCTCTACATCTAAACATCTTTTAAAGACCTCCAGGGATGGCGACTCAACCACTTCCCTGGGCAGCCCCTTCCAATGCCTAACAACCAAGAATTTTTTTCTAATATCCAACCTAAACTTCCCCTGGCGCAACTTTAGCCCATTCCCCCTCGTCCTGTCACCAGGCACGTGGGAGAACAGACCAACCCTCACCTCCCTACAGCCCTCTTTAAGGTACCTGTAGAGAGCAATAAGGTTGCCCCTGAGCCTTCTCCAGACTGAACAACCACAGTTCCCCCAGTACTTGAGGTGTGGCCTACAGGGGGACAAACACTTCCCTAGACCTGCTGGCCACACTGCTTCTTATACAAGCCAGGATGCTGTTGGCCTTCTTGGCCACCTGAGCACACTGCTGGCTCGTGTTCAGCCGGCTATCAACCAATACTCCCAGGTCCTTCTCTGCCAGGCAGCTTTCTAACCACTCATCTCCCAGCCTGTAGCACTGCTTGGGGTTGTTGTGCCCCAGGTGCAGGACCCAGCACTTGGCCTTGTTGAACTTCATACAGTTGGCCTCAGCCCATCGGTCCAGCCTATCCAGATCCTCCTGCAGAGCCTTCTTGAGCAGATTGACACACGCACGTAACGTGGTGTCGTCTACAAACTTACTGAAGGTGCACTTGATCCCCTCATCCAGATCATCCATAAAGATATTAAAGAGAACTGGCCCGAGTACTGGGCCCTGGGGGACTCCACTAGCGACTGGCCTCCAACTGGATTTGACTCCATTCACCACGACTCTTTGGGCCTGGCTACCCAGCCAGTTTCTAACCCAATGAAGCATAAGCCAGTCCAAGCCAAGAGCAGCCAGTTTCTTGAGGAGAGTGCTGTGGGAAACGGTGTCAAAAGCCTTACTGAAGTCAAGGTAGACCACATCCACAGCCTTTCCCTCATCCACTAAGCATGTCACTTTGTCATAGAAGGAGATCAGGTTTGTCAAGCAGGATATGCCTTTCATAAACCCATGTTGACTGGGCCTGATCGCCTGGTTGCCCTGCAAGTGCTGCGTTATGACACTCAAGATAATCTGTTCCATGAGCTTCCCTGGCACTGAGGTCAAACTAACAGGACTATAGTTTCCTGGGTCTACCTTCTGGCCCTTCTTGTAGATGGGCGTCACATTTGCTAGCTGCCAGTTGACTGGGACCTCTCCTGATAGCCAGGACTCCTGATAAATGGTGGAAAGCGGCTCGGCCAGCTCCTCCGCCAGTTCTCAGTACCCTCGGGTGGATCCCATCTGGCCCCATCCACTTGCGTACATCTAAGTACTGTAGCAGGTTGCCAGCCATTTCCTCGTGGGTTGTGAGGGCCACATCCTGCTCTGCATCCCCTTCCACTAGCTGAGGGTACTGGGTGTCCAGAGAACAACTGGTCTTGCTGCTAAAGACTGAGACAAAGAAGGCATTAAGCACCTCAGCCTTTTCCTCATCTCTCGTCACTAAGCTTCCCCCAGCATCCAGTAAAGGATGGAGATTCTCCTTAGTCCTTCTTTTTGTGTTTATAAAAATGTTTTTTGTTATCTTTAACAGCAGTAGCCAGATTGAGCTCCAGATGAGCTCCCATGTAAGCCTTAGAGATCTTCAGTAAAATTACTAATGCAAGACTTGGATATGACTATGTCCTTGAAATATTTAGTCTGTGTTTTATTAAGCTGGTAAGAAGGCTGGAACACTAGTGGCTATGATAAATCTAGATAAGGAGAGGGACAAAAGAGCTTTTTTTTCCTCCCAGGATGACATTTAGATTAACATGGACCGTGGTACCAATAAATGCAGCACGCCTTTCCTGTTGGGAAAGTGATGTAAAAGTCAGCCCAGCCTGTGGTAGAATGAATGCAGAACAGGCTGAAAGTGATTTGCAGGCTCAAGAAGACCTTTACCAAATGGCAATCTTACAGCAAATAAGTGGTCTTGTGTTGAAAACTACACCTTCTTCAAGAAACAAGCATAATTCTGTCCTCTGCGTGTTGAATTTTGTACCGTGCATCTTCCCTGCCCAGTTCAAGACCAGGCTACATGGGTTGCAGTTTATTTTCAAAGGGTCGGTGTGGGTATAGTTATCTATATGAACTTTGCTCTTACCTATTGATTTTGAAGGAACTTTGTGAGTGCTGGTTTCTTCAAATCTTGGTTACTATATCGCTGAAAGACAGCTTTTCCTCCCCTCTTCCCTTTCATGCTGGCAGGGTTGTGACCTTCATTCTACTAATATCGAGGAGCACGCAACCTACTCTGACCTGTATGGACATACAGACCTGTGCACCACAAGACTGTGAAACTAATTTGCCTTCTTTCAAAGCTAGAACTGGACTCAGGTTCAGGAATAGTAACTTCTGGCTTTTGGTATTTCATGTATGAGATCATTTTGTATTTAGCCTTCTCTTCTACTTAGTGCATGCTGTTTTTTAATGGTGATGATGAATCTAATTTAGATTGGCTTTGTGGTTGATGTCTTTCTGTTGGCCTGTGAAGCTCTCACTCAGTGAGCTCCTGAAAAGATTTATTTGCAAGTTGTTCCTTAGTGCTTCACTTTAAATATTTGTTCAGTAGGCACGACTTGTTTACATCTGTAAGATATGCTTGAGAACATGCAGAAGACAAAAATTACTTCCTATCAGCACTTTGTTTATGTCAACATTTGGGTTGCTTTTCATTTGTTCTGAATTAGCTTGCTATCCACCTGCTCTGTGTTTTACTGATCCATTCCACCCATCGGTTACCAGTAGATCTAGAGAAACTCCAGGCAAAATGGTCCTGGAGGAAGAACCAAGGCTCACCATCTGAAGTATGCTGAAACTGGCCCCGTGCATCTCCAGCAAGCTTGTTCGATGGCTGTCCACTAAACACCTATTTATTGAGGATGGTCACACATACCTACCCAGCGTATGTATTCATTCTCTCTCTAGCATCTGGGCTTCGCAGAAATACTTTGAGCCTATTTCTGACAGATGGACGTCAGTTAAAAAAAAATATTAATCAGCACAATGTGTTGAGATAATTCCGGTCTGTATTTAAACGGGGCGGGGGGGGGGGGGGGGGGGGGGAACAAAGCCTGAAGTTTATTTTGTGCAAACACTGCCTGTAGAGGGAGAAAGGCGTTCTTTTGTTCTTCTGGTTTAATAGAGGAACAATGAACTCAAATCTCCCAGTGACTGCTAGCAGAACACCTGAGTGATGGGTATTAACCTGCATGTACCTTTCCGGCAGCACTTCCGAAGAAGGAGCAGAAGTCAACAGATAGAACTTCTCACCTGCTAGAATCTTGCAAGTAGAATGAAAAGGATATTTTAAAGGTGGCTATTCTGTGTACATCTTGTACTCTTCAGTCTAATAGACCATTTTGCTAAGGTGATGGTTTAATTTGCAGAAGCAATACTGTACATAGTAATGAAGAATCCAAGCACTCTTTGATTCCACCTAAGAAAAAAAAAGTCAGCAAACCATTAGAAGAAACAAGCTGAAATTTGTATGCTCTACATACAAATGTAGATACATATGTAGATACATATCTACATATATGTAGATAAATGTACATACAAATGTCTCTGAGTGGGTTTCTGGAAAACTGGACTTGTACAAATGGAATCTTTTCCCTGTAATCATGAAATTGACTTTCTTGTAAGCCACCCTGTCAAAAATGCTTATTTTGATTAACTGAGTAATAAGAAATAACTGTTCTGTTGTAGCCCATGGAATAACTGATAGTGAGGAAGATGTTTTGAAACATAATGATTTCAATTCAGCTTGGCTTGTTTATTCACTAAAAAAGTAAGTAAGAGTTGGCAATAGAGGTAGTGTTGTATTTTGTTTCTAAGTTATCTGTGAAACACTACCAGGAATTTAAGGTACATCTGGCATTACAATAAGCTGAATGAGTTCTGGCAGCATTTACAGTTGAAAGCTCTAAACAGTGTTTTGAGGACCCTGCTTTTCAGGGTAGATAAATCTCCTCTTTGCACCACATTTTCAAGGCAGCCTCGGAAAAGGCAGTGATGTAGCAGGTTTGTCAAGGAAGTGTACTTTACCATCTTGGCTGTTGTTTTTTGTTTGTTTGTTTGTTTGTTTTTGCCTAGAATATCTCCAGGCCTGAGACAGAGGGAAGGAAATGTGACACTCCCAGGTTCTGTGGCTTCAGCTTAGATTTCCATCTAAGTTGTTACTCAGGTTTTGTGTTTCTTATTGCTGCTTTGCTGGTAACACAGTAACAATGAGCACATTTTTCACTAATAATTTTTCCACCATGGTGTGGGTGATGGCTCTCTGACAAGAGTATAACAGCAAACACCTTCTTTAAAAGTTAGTTTGATGTTGCTTGTATTTAGTTATCTTCAGAAAACTTTCCTTATTAGTAGGTTGGTTTTCATTTTTTAAAAAAATGCATCTTCTCTATCAACTTCTAAATCTGCAATGCACATTAGCCTGTTAGATAACACATGATTTAAAAAAGCTGAGGGCTTCCAAGGGTGATTTCCCTCTGCTGTGGACTGCTGAATCTTTGCAAAGCTTTTTTGCAGTTCCCGAGAAGGTATTTCTTTGAAAGATTCTAGTATCTAAAGAAACAGTTTTTCAGAAAGAAAATAATTTCACGCCGGAAACTTTCTTTACGTGAAATATTGCTACTGACAGGAAGGATCTGAAATATTAATCCATCTCTTCCTGACTTCTAGGTTAATTGTACTTTGCTTTTCAAACTTAGAGCCACATTTCTGCGTGCCATGTGAGAGCAGCACCTGATGTACGAGGTGCATCTCATTAGAAAGTGAGATTTCTGTGAGATCTGAGACCTTTACGGAGTGGAAACTCTTCTCTTGCCTTTTGCTTTGCCGCTGCCCTGTCTTTAAGCTGCTGCCCTAAATTAATAGCCATGCAGATCTGTACAGCTACTTAAGCTTACCAAGTTATAAATGGTGTTCCTCCTAACAACCCCGGGGGGGTGAATGTGGTGGTTCCTGGACATGCACCGAGAGATGGAAAGTGTTGTGCTTTCGTCTCCTTGTGGGTAGGTGTCAGCTTTGGTTTTGTAAATCAGAAACATAAACCTTAGTGCATATTTCCAAAGGAGTAGTATGCAGCCCCAAGCACATGAAGAAGATGCATGTTTACACGCAGGATGTTGCTGCTTCTATCGCTAGTTTAATTCTGGAAGTGTAATGAGAAGGAGAGGAAGTGGAGGACTTCCTGCATTAGTTTTTGTGGTTGCGCGAAGGGGCTCTGTAAACTGCAGCTGAGTTACACAACCGATAAAAGTTTTGTTGGACTGAGATAAGTCTTGAGATGTGAGCTAATATACCTCGTCATGCTGCATGCATCGTGGTTAAATTTGGAAGTGGTTAAAATGGAAGTCAGAAGAGCAGTTATAATGGCTGAGTATGCTGTCTGTCATCTTTTTTTTTTTTCATGATGTACATTACTTTCCCACAAATGTATTCATGGTAGGCTGTGTCCTTAAAATATGACTCACCCTTTTGGGAAAAGCTTCCTGTGTAAACCAAGTACAAGAATGCAAGTAGGTCTGTGTAAGGTGGGAGAAAGAAGGGATTAATGGGGAACCTTTAAGATGGTGATCTATTCCCCTTACAAGTCTCTGAATGAGAAAGGGATAAACACTAAATGGGAAAGGATTCACAGGTTTGGGGAGAAGCTCAGGATGGATGTGATGTGGTGTGCTAGAGAGAATCTCAGTTACTTACTATCCTTGAAACACCCAAGCTACTTTCATGGATCTGATTTCCACATTTTGGGTTGCACTTGTGCAATGCTGTGCTAGATCAGATTTCCTGAATAATGATTGCATTTGACTTGTACACTGTGGGTTTATAAACTGAGTTGATGAAATGTTAGTAAATGTCACTACCAAAAAAATTAGACAACTGTTAAAGTGTTAATTGTGTTTGTTCAATATTTGGTTTTACAATATCTTTGCAGTGGCTTTCATGGATATTTTTCTATTTACTCAACATAGTGTTATGAATTTCTTTGTGCACTTATAAGTTTGTCTGTGTGACTCTCCTTTAATAAAAGGCCTAGGACCTCGACAAACTTCACTGTAGGGCTGAATGGTGATTTTGAGGCCAGTGCGAGACATTTATTTAAGGTACAAGGAGAAATGGAGACCATTTCTCTTCTGCTTTTGACCTCGGTGCTTTTGTGGGGGTGTGCTTTTGTAGCACGTACAGAACAGGGGAAGTGCTTGCAGGTTTTGGAAAGTGCTTTTTTATGTATGTGGATGAGAAGTACACTGTGCTGGTCAGTGAGAGCTTTGCAGAAACAGCAAAGCATGCCAGACATAATTAGCTTAGCCTCGCTGTCTGACATTGATTTTTTTGTTGTTGTTGTTGAATGTTCATAATGGTCACTCAAATGAAATAATTCACAGAATCAAATATTCTGTAGTCATGGTAGGAAAAAAATGTGGGTGAAAATGGCTTGTTGCTGTAGGTGTTTTTTTCAGGGAAAATAGTACCTTCTGCAAATGGACTAGATTTTCCTGTAATTGTGTTCGGTGGATATCCCAGATTAAACCGGGCAAAGCAGAACAGTACAGGTTGCTGTCTTCCCAAAACCCAAGGGCTGTGTGTTTACCTGCAGTAACAGCACTTTAACATCGCATGACCCAAGATAACTGGGATGGGGTCCTCTGCTTTCACTGCAGACTGGCTGGATTAGGTCGTTTTCTGTTAAGGATGTAGTGCTGACGTTGCCAATTAGCTAGACATGAAAGATTTTATGATGAGATAATGATCTAGTGTTTTAGATTATTGTAATAAAAAAATATTAAAGTGGAGACTAAAGACAAGGATGGCAGTTGCACTGGAAATGCTCATCCAATATGAAGAAACATAAGCCGAAAATCAGCAGGAGAAGCTGAATTTGTGGAGTCCAACTGCTTTCCCATGTGCAATCCTGCAGATAATGCAGGAGATAAGATAAATGTGTGTTCAAAACAGTGCTTAAATTTCCAGGTGCATAAAAAGGCTGGACATTTTAACTTCTCTATATGCTTTGCAGGCCAAATGTTTATTTTTTCCCTGTTGATGTCTTTCTCAACAGTTTCATGCAGAGAACCAAAACACAGATTTTTCTCTTAAGAGGCTCATTCGGGAGTTGACCCTTCCCCACAGACTGTATCAGGTGGGACAACTAAGTTTGCTATTGGTTCTTCTTTGGATGGGTTTTGAGTTTTAGTTATTTTAGCTGTGAAGGTGTGGAAATTCAAAACTAGTCTGCCAGCTCAACTGCAAGTGTTATAATTCTTTGGTAGCATTGGGGGAAGACAATGTTCCAGAAAATGTTGGTCTTTTTAGGCTTCAGAAAACAGTATCTCTATGGTCAGGTGGAGTGAATGTGCTAATTAGGAAGATAAATTCATATATCCCCAGTAAATTTTAAAATTTTCATCACTTTTATTGTCATTTCTATTTATTGCACCAATACCACTTTCCAAGAAAGTGACTGAAATTATTTAGTATTTTCTGCAGAGTTTTTTTTCTTTATGAGGAACCTTATGCTAGTTGGATATTTTAAACTGTAGTGGTCAGATGTTGTCACAGTATTGCAAACAAGGGTTTGTTCTTTTTAACTGCTTAACCTCTTCTGCCAGAGTGGTCTTTGGTTCACATCTTCATCCTTTTTTTTATAGCTGAGGGCTGCAGGCACAATAAGCATAACTGCACTTTGTGTGAAGTTTCAGGCAAGGACAGTCAGGATACTGGCAGTAGAATAGTGAAGCATCTTTGGTTATTAAATAGAAAAAAAAATATGTAGGGAAATATATAGGAGAACTAGTCAGTGAGCCATGTAATCTGTCATTGCAGTCCACACTTCTAACCTAACTCCATTTTAAACATAGAGGAGAGGCTTACATGGATTAAAGGTCACGGTACGTATTGCTGTCAGAGTGCATCACTATGGCAAACTGATGCATTTTAGTCTGTGCCCTCGGTCGCTATAGGTTGTAATTTGTATGAAAGCTGGAGACAAATATATGTTTCTTTTTGTTATTGTAGGGTAAAACAAGCATGAGTTTTCTGTGGTTCCCAGCTTTCTGGCCAATTCTTGTAGTTTGAGTGAATTATCTGTCTGTTCTTGTAATAATACTGTTTGCATGTGGCGCTCTGTGCAGCCCAGCAGTCCGAGTTCAACCTTCTATTTATAAAGTTTTGCTCTTTAACTTTTCATGATGGAGAGGACATGCTCAAAAGTGGATTTGGAATATGCTTCTGTTCACAAACATCTCTCTCCTGCGGGTTCCTCGGAAGGATCTTGGGAATTTAATGAATTCTTATTCCTTAGGATAGTAAATCTAATAGAACATTGAGAAGCTGTAGGTTTAAAAATCACACATCGGTTCCTGCTAGCCCTTTCACACGATGGATGCTTTCCTTACGTGTGCAGACTAAGTGGTTCAGCAGGCATAATATCTCCCAGCTGAAGAAACTAAGCATCTGGCAGCTGAAGTAAGAGTGATAAAGCGTAGTGAGGCTGCCAAGCAGAAAGATACCGCTATAGGGACAAAGCATGTGGCAGCACTCAGGCCTTTCAGATACATAATCTAGCTACGACGCTTCTAATTTCTGAGGAAGAAATTGTTAAAACGTTCCTTACTCTACTCTTATCTCACCAATATGGACTTGCTAGGACTAGCTAGGTATGTTGATGCTTCTACTGCTGCAGGAACAATTTGGCTGCATCTGTTTTTAAAAGTGCAATTTACATACCTCCATCCTTCCCTTGTAATAAATACTACAAAAGTTGCTTCTTTCTTTTTCAGCTTTTACACGTTCCTTCAATTTCATTGTGGTGAGACATACCTTTCCACGGATGACGTGGTCTGTCTAGTTTTGAGTGAAGTGATTTGTACTGCAAGTAAACTAAGGCAAAAAAAAAACAAAACAAATTTGTGTGCATATGAGCATAGCCGGAGGAAAGCAGGGGGCAAAAGGAGTTGATCCTTTAAAAACCAGTAGTTTGAGTAGCCTTTTTATTGGGTTCATATGGGGGTCAGAGAGAACAGTGACTTTGAAACTCATGGATTAGATGTCATTTTTGGACTGAAGCTTTGATTTCATGACAAAGAATTATCAAAGTGTGGTTTAAACGAGGGATTTTCACATTCTAGGGATGACTGATACTTTTACTTTGGCATGCCATTTTTTAAAGTCTTTACTGTGTCAGTGTTAAGACACAAAGAGGCTTTTGACCTCCATCCATACACAGTTTTTATATTGTCAATGATTTTGGTCCTGCTCTGTGAACTATAAAAGCTAAGACAAGCTTTTATACTTTGCAGTAAACTGTTTGAGGTAGGGTGTTTTGTGTGTGTGTGGTTTGCTTTGGTTTTGTTTTGAATAAAGACTTTGTAGTTTCGTATTAAAAACTATAGTGTGGGAAGGTAAATTGCTTCACTTTATGTGCTAGGATATATTTAATCTCCAATTGCTTTTTTTTTAAATTGATCATAAATTTCCAGCACTCTGTCATCCTCGCAGTAAAGAAGTGTGTTCTCATATTCAGCTTGGAACATCCTGTGTTTCGGTTTGTGCCCCTTGCCTCTTGTCCTGTCACTGGACAGGACAATGTAGTTACTGCTAATATTCAATTACTAATTATGACATATTTATTAACGCAAACTATTAAATCAATATGGATGTATGTTCTTTAAGTGTCTTGGTTTTACTGCACAAAAATCTCATGACACTCTCATGACTGTTGTATTGCAGAAGATAAAGGAAAGGTTTGAATTAGTTTTTCTGGGGTTATTTTTCTACACCTCAATTTGGTTTTCTTTATTTGCTCTTACACTGTTTGAAAACAGGAACTGCGTGTGCAGTGCTTTAGTACAGCATCTCTTTGATCTCCAGAGTCTATACGTGCTGACATGGTATTGTAGTATGTAGGCTTGTAAACCGATTTGTAGTCTTCATAGCCCTCATGGGGAGGAAGAAGCAGTGTAAAAAAAAAAAAAAAAAAGAACATGATAAAACAGAATGCTGAGTAATGTAAAGGCTTACAGAGAAGAAGAAAAAACAAGGTATGTACGTGAAACAAAACTAGAATGGTATGAAAGTTGCTATAGTTTTCACGTGCAGGGTCCTTTTTCAGCAGAGGGCAGTACTGGTTCAGTTTCTTTCCAAGTCGGGGAGATGCACAGTCATGGGGAAACACTAGCTTTTAGGAATAGCTGGATGTGGATGTTATAATTTAAGTTTGTTCCTAATAGGTGGCTGGAGAAGGCTTGGGAATAGCTTTCGGAATACCTATGTAAAACCAGGGTCAATGTAGTACCAGATTAAGCTCTGTTAATCATTTGTGTGTTCTTAACAGCAGGGTTGCTCCGTTCTTTGGTCATCGACCCATCAGCCAGGTAACTGCAGCAGATCGGTCTGTGGCTGCCTGCTTTCCTGCTCACAGGCAGGTAAGTCCAGAGCCAGCGTATATGGTGAAAGTAAGACCTGCTCTGGACTGCTGCATGTGCTGTCTGCTGGTAAATACAGCCTGACTGCTCTATGTCCACAGAGAGCTTTTTATTTTATTTGTAATCCTCCACTGCTTGTTTTCGTGCTGGAGTAGAATGTATTTAAGAGACTATGGTACTGCTTGGCTGGTGACAAAGTAAGTGTCAAACATATTATTAATTGCAAGTCCTGTTTTTCCTCTGGAGCCCGTTGGTATATCTATTATAAGCATCTTCCACAAGGTGGAGCTTTAAAGCTCTGCAGCTGGGAATTTTTCTCTTTGACTAATAAACAGCAGGATGAATGGAGTTTATGAAATCTTTTAGAGCAGGTATAAAGTGACCGTTTCATTTCTTTTCAAGAAAGTGGGTGGGTTTTAGAAAAACAAAACAAAACAAAAACAGACTCAAAAGATATTTTGGGCTTGGTAACATGAGTCTCTGAAATTAATGTTGTAAAAGAGGATAGGAAGGACTGGAAAAAATTGCTTCATTACCATTATTTATTTATTCTTTTGGAATTACTCTTTTCTTCCAAGCTGATTTGAGAAGTAGCAGAACTAGATAGAGAAAAGCACTAGCAAAAGACTTGCTAAATCTTCTTTTATTGGGAGGAGTGTTTTTCTTTTCTTTTTTTTTTTTTTTTTTTTGGACAGTCCTACCCTAAAAGAAGAGGAGGAAACTTTAGATAACAGCTATTCTGACAGATAAAAGAAAGGCAGAAAACAATTTCTTTCGGACAGCTGTCTTTTTGAGAATGAGCCGTGCGTGCATACACTTTCTCTGGAGGAGAACCTTTTTTGTTTCCCACTGTACTTGCTAGAAGTTGCATCTTGCTGAATTCTGGAGAAGTGCTACCAACATTTCAGGCTGTACTTCAGTAATCAGCTATCTTGTGCATCCCGTATTTCTTTGAGTATCCTAACTGTGTTTTACTCTGCCATCTTGTTGGAAATCCCCCGCTGTTAATTTTGCTGGAATGGAATTCATCATCTGCTCATTGTGCTGCTGTTGGTAAGACAATTTTGTACATTAACTAGCGCAGGCATGTGTGAACATGAGGTGGTACTCTGTGCAGGCAAAAGCTGGAAGAGAACTTACTGGTGGCGAGGAAGAAGCACTGGATGGGTAGCAGCAGAGAGGGAGAAACTCAAGTCTTGTGTGTCTCCTGCCTGGCTTTTCTGTCTCAAGCTAACACTTGTTATTATCAGAAAAGGTTAATAATGTACCTCTGCCATAACTATCTGTATGACACAAAACTTGAAGCAATTTACAGAGTACTCTACAAATACTCTTTCCCTGTCAACTTTATTCAGTAAATTCCTCTGTTACTCAATATGTTTGAACCAATTGATTAGTGTTTTCTGCAGGGTCTCTGCTGTTGCTTCATGCTTGACCTGAGGAGTTGCAGTTGAAAGTTGAAAAACGTTTTCTCAAAGTAAATTATTTGTGTTGTTTCTTTATCCTTTGCAGGTGGCAAGCTAGTGAGCAAGAGATAAGAAATTGGTTATGACTTCATTTGGTGTTTCAGAGAGGCTGCCTAGGTTAACAAGTAGAACCCTGAAGAACTTGGAACAGGAACTGCACGTCAGAAATCCACTTTCTCCTTTTCTAAAATTGCTACCCCCTACTTGATGGCCCTTCCATCTCCAATTTTAAGCACAGGAAATAGCATATGGCAAATGCAATGAAAAGCAGGGGTTCTTATGCCTAATTACAGTGAGTTGAGAGGCTCTCCAGACAGACTGACTACTACTGATTTAGGCTTCATCGAGGTCGATGGCTGGACCAGTTTGTAATGCTACTGGATCTGCTGCAGATCCAAGATAAGAACTCTTCTTTAAAATTCAGTTTCCTTCAGATGCTATGTTTAGAACTATAATTTTTTTCTTTTAGTTCCACCTCTTATTTCTTTGAAACATCCTTGTCATGCAAATTTGTTTAAATGCCAGTCCATTGCTAGCTGATGAGATGTATCTGTTGGTATGGAAGATGTGGTAGGCAATTTGGACAGTTTTATGAAGAGCTCTGCCCTGTAATATAATGTTAGGTTAGATTTCTGAACCACAACCTCAGAATAGAAATCTAGCATGTGTAAAAAAAAAAAAAAAAAAAAAATATAAGTAGGGTGGTGGAGCGAGCTTGAAATTATGATTTTTTTGTTTTATGGGAAGTGTGGTTGTGTACGGGCAAGAATTTTTGCCCTTCCCTCCCACTGCTGCTGCCAACGTGGATGTCCAGTACTCTCAGAGTACTCCACCCGTCTTGATTTCTAGCACTAACGGCAAATTCTGTTCTTTTCTGAAAGCAATAGTAATGTCAATTACCTAAAAAATATTCCAGATACAACCTTTTGCATGATTCTTAAGTTTTGTAACAGTGAGTGGTTCTATCGCAGTCCATTCCAAATTGCAATGGCTGTCTACAGAGTTGGATAAAGCATTACTCATTTTTCACACAGACTTACAGAAGCTGGGTGATTTTGGCAGGAAGCTTTGTGGTGACTGGAGATAATGAAGCTAAGGATACTGAAGGTATGTTTTCTAGGGATAAATATGTATTTTTTCTATTACTCAGGCCAGTGCACTGTTGACAAAAATGCTTTCAGCAGGCAGTTTGGAGGCATTCCTCTGTTGGTAATAGAATACAGTTGTCTTGGAGCAAAGACTTTCTTAACACTTCTTAGCCAAGCTTAATTTAAACAAACTTTGGTATGAAGATATCAAAATAGCAACCCTAAAACATGCTTCCACAGAGTGTGTGTAGAGAGGGGCTAAGCATAGCATAACCAGCCTTTGGATTTGAATAGGCAGTTGGTGACTATTTAGCTGGATTTCTTTATTGTCCCTTTTCTTTGCAAGACACATATTCAGAACAGAAGGTGAAAGAACTGCTGCATAGTCACTTATTTAGCTTCAAATCAGTGTGAAAATCCCTCTGCAAATTACAAAGAGAGAAGGGTGACACAGTAAGTTTTTAGAATAATAGTGGAAGGTGTGATTGGGAAGATAGATGCTGGCCATAATAAAGCCACCTGTGCCTTCAGCATCTGCTTTTTTCAAATATTCCAGTCTATAGCATTACTGCCCCATCGTCTGGATGATTGTTGCCTTATTTCTCGTGTCACTGGTAGACCTAGATGCTTGTAAAACTGAGCAACTATGTAAATTTCACACTTCTGTTCCTGCTCTTGTGTGTTCTTGTCCTGGTCAGTGAAACAGCTGCTGTTAAAGCTGTACGTGTTGAACGCAAAGATAATTTGTTGAAGTGATGCAAGGAGAGTGGCCCTTACGTATGAAGTGGGAACACCCATTGCTAGGCTGATCTTAGCCTTAAAACCAGAGCGAAATACAGGTATGTGGAAGTAATGCTTAAATTCCAGTGCAGCAAACTCTTGTCTCTGCTGCTACTGTGCCAAAAATAGTTGCTGCAAAATCATTGGTCTATACACTCACTGCTAAGGCTATTACAGCCTAGCTGTAATTGCTTGACCCAGCACGTGCACTTCCCTCCCTACTTTAAAAGCAGCACCATGTAGAATTTAAAGGTAAAACAGTTGTCACTTCCATTAATCATAATACGTTTTCATTCATATTTGTTCTTTCTCTCTGTTGATGTATCCTGATATATGATTAAGCGTCTTTTCAGGTATTACTGAAGTCTTTTTGCACCCACTTTCCCTCAGTCATTTTGCTTGGCCTTCTTTATGTACTTAACTGTATTTTTTTTTTTCAAGCTTTTTTTTCAAAGCATGTCTAACTGCAAAAGTTTTAAAACGATTATCATCTCTCTTTTACCATTCATCTCTTTTATAATCTTAGCAAGTTTTTCAAACACGTCCTGGCTAGGGAGCCAACAAGTGAAAGGTCTCTATGAAAGCTCAGCAGCATGGGCATTATCAGATGGCATGGCTTTGGATCGGATGCCACACTTCTCATGCCGTACTTGCTGGATTTGTCAGTTTTCTTTCTGTGAACAGCACTGGGAAGTCTCTAGCTTTCACCTAAGTCTCTGGGTAGCAAACTGTTGACTTAAGAGAGCCCATCTTTCCTGTGGTAAGGGGATGGTGTCTCAAATCACAAAGGGATGGTTTACTCTGTTTATGCAGTAGGACTCTGTAGTTGATGGACTTAATTTTCTGTGATTTTAGTACCTGGCTCACTCGGCCTATTTTTTATTAGATAGCTACTATTAACTGAAGTTTGTAAGTGGTCTGTAACTGATTTCAGTTTCAAATACCATAACTTCTGTATTGAATTTTCTGTTCCTGATATTAGGTAATGTTCTAATAGGAGATACCTATTGGTTGTGGATGTATAGTTAGACTGAGAAATCATTTCTGCTGATGCTACACCTCTTATAATCAGTTGAGAAACTTAAAAAGGGAGGAGATAAAACAGGAACTTAAAACCAGTTTATCAGCTACAGCTATTAGACAGTAAATGACTGTAAATCACACAGTAGACATTTCATAAGAGCAGATAAATCCCAATTAGACAATCCCAAATGTTTTTGGGAGGAGCTATGGGTGCTATCATGTAGTTAGTATATTACCCTAATCAGCAAATAGATCACACCCCTTAAATGAAGGAGTTATCTGAGAAGTGTTTGAGTTTGAACTATCTGAAATTAGTTACGAGTCTTTTATGTGTCTCTCTGATATCTCTTTGTCAGAGAGGATTGAATGGTAAAGATTGCTTTCTAACAATGTACAAATTTTAAGGAAGATAAAAAAGTGGTATACATGATTTAAAAAAAAAAATGGCCAGAGTTTCTAATAGCATTAATAGCATCTGTTTTACAAGCTGTCCCAAGTGATAGATTTTCTTCAGCATACTCCTTGTATGATTTTTGGTCAAAATGAGTCTGAAGATATCCTCACTGTGTTATGATAAATGTAAATGATAAGAGATAGAAGGAGGTAGTGTTTTTTAGCCAAAATCTTGTTCCTTAGACTTGTCATTGATTTTTAAGAGGTAGTCAATGTCTGAAGAAAAACAAGTGCGATAGTGGCATTGCAGTACATAATATTGCCTCTAGATTGTATTGATTTTTTCTGCAGGGGAAAACAGATGTTTTTGGTATTGTTTTCTTTAACTTTCAAAGGACAAGGCCATGTTTTGCCTGATTTTCCTATTGCTTCACTCTTTTCATCAATTTCTTTGAGATGCTGGGTTTTTAAAGTTCTATCTGAAACTGGGAAATTTTCTATCCTGGGGCAGTTTCTGTGATGTCTCCTTTCCTACTCCAACCTTAGGTGGGTTTTGTTCTGCAGCGTGTTCTTTCCCTTGCAGTTTTTTTCTTAAATTAATTTTTCTAGCCAAGAGCTACATCAGAGTCCTCTGATGACTCTAGTCTTTAAATAGGGAACTGGCTTTGCTTACTGCATTTGATTTTAGAATAGTTTATTTAAATGTATTCTCCTCTATAGCATCCAGGTTTGTTTATTTGGGGTTTAAACCTTCTTAGATCTTGGAAGCATTGTTTCATTTATATCTATAATAAGTCAGATAATGTCAGGGCCTTTGATTTGAACAGAGTTAAAAGAATCCTGAGTAAATCTTACTAAAACTTTTTTTTTTTTTTGCAACCATTGTTCAGTGGAGCTTTTGCTGTACCTAAAGGAGTTTTTTGGTGAGAATTTGGACACTTTCAAACAAGATTTATATAGAAGTCATTCCCTGAAGCTTGTATGTGAACATATAGTGTCGGTCGTAACTGGAGGCATCTCTGTCAGTGGTAACGAGGACCAGGGCAGTCCATGGCAGGGGGATGATGATTCAGGCCTTGCTGAATCTGACTGCAAACTGCTGCGTTCCTATCCCATTTCAGAACACCTTCTGCAGATGACAGGGATCAAGAAGACAGAAACCTATCACCTACCTTCGTATTCTGCATCTGCTTGTCAGAATAGCGTCTGCTTTGTGTGTAGTAAAAGCTGAGACTCTGGTTGTCCATTATAGTGTTGTTTAAGGCCCCCTTCCATTGCCTTTTTATTGGCTTTCTGCAGCTTTGTAGGGAGTAGATTGTATAAATCATGCCCCTGGAAAGCAGAGGCCGCTAAAAGGTTTAAGGCAAATTTGTTTGGGGACAAAGAGGGCATTGAGGAGAACTTGAGAGAGAGATTGAAGGGCTTCTGCAGCGCAACAGAGCCTTGTCTGTGCAAGACTCAGCCTGCCTCTAAGTTCCAGCAGGCTGCTGAGAAGCAGGCCAAGAAAAGACTCTCCAAGACCCCGTTCCCTTCATCTGAAGTCTGCCATCTGGACAGAGGATGGCTAGAGGGTTCCTGGAACATATAGAAAGGAATCTTGAGGGCTGAAAATAAATGCTAGTGGAGACAGGAAGCGTCTGAGACATAGGGTTGGAGGAGGGGAGCTGCTTAGCATGACTGCTTCATGGGTCACAGTGGTGGCGAGGAGGAGAGGGGTGAGTAAAGCCTCTGTGCTCAGGCCTTCCTCCGAGGCCTAAACCTGCCCTCCGCTCACCGCTCTGTGCGAGGGCATTTCAGTTGTTTGCTGCAGAAGTTCATCCGAGTGATTTGGACTTTTCCCTTGTAGGAAGGGGTGCGTACGTTGGTAGCTCTTGGCACACCAGGCATTTTAAGATAGACGGGTACCAGCTCTGAGACAAGTTTTCTCTCAGCGCTGCCATGCCTGAGTTGTCACAAGGCTGTGTGTGGTGGCATTGAGGCAGGTGATGTTCTGAGCAGACTATGCTGCTCTTGGTAATTTCTCTCACCTGGAAAAGCTAATGAGCAGGGGTATTTTATTCCTTTGATGTGCTTTAATAAGTGTTATATTACTGGAGAACAGTAGCCTTCCTTTGTGGGTTATGAAGATGGTACAGTCTTTGTACTCCTCTTGGAGCAGAAATGTCAGCTAATCACATCACCCATCTCTTCTTCCTATAAGAGCCTCTTATATGTCCAGAGAAACCTTACACTGAACTTCTTTTTTGCATCACCTGTTGTGCATTTTGAAGGATAACCAGCTGAATAATGATGAATGTTTTTGCTCTGTGGGCTGTCCTGTAAGTATTAAGTTGGAATAAGGTAAGTTCATTTCTCAAGCTATTTCAAAGAATGTGGTCATGAAACAGCTTGTATCCTACTAGTAGGCTTCTCAGTGCCTGCCATAAGCAATCCTACACAAGATTTCTGGGCTATTATCATATAAGGAATGGAGGTAGCTGGCTCTTAGAAGGCCAAGGCGTTGATTCTTGAGAAAGTTAGACTGTAAAAAACAGAGCTCTTTTCCTTCACTTAATGCTTCTGACAAAAAAAAAAAAGTGTTCTCAGTTAGTGTATATCCCATGTGAAGTTGGTGGTACATTTCTTATTCCCGATCTTGCAATTGGAGTGTGCATTAAGAGGCAGCAACACTGGCCTACTTGAATTGAGCAGCAACAGAAAGTGGTTTTGGTGTGAGAAAAAACATTTCCAGAGCAATTATTTTATCAGGCACATTGTAGTCGCAGCCTTCTCAGTGAGATCACTAAGGGTCGTTTATGGTTTGATTGTAACTAAATGTGGTAATAAGGGCATGATATACAAGAGTAGAAGGCACGAGTTTGGAATGAGGATCCTTAAATGTCTTAGGATTGAACAGCAGTAAGCTGGATTTATAGATAACTTTTAGGGGAGTGTCTCATGTTTTTCTTTCTTCCAAGCTTTTTCCTGAATTTCATTAGTCCTTTATTAGAGCATTAGCTTGCCAGAAGAGAAATTTCACTAATTTGCTGGTGTTTAAATGAGTCATCACTGATTCTTTGCTGAAAGTCTTCATTTTTTGTATTGTGACCATTTTTTTTGGCTGCTGTTGCTGTAAATTACCAGCATTTTAGATTGCTGTCACTTCTGCAGCAGTAACTTCAGAAGTTCTGTAATCTCTCTTGGCTTGTGGTGTGTGTAATTGGAGCACAGTGCAGTGTGACAGCAAGGACCAGGCAAATCTCTCTTCGCATATGAGGAAATAGCATGGAAGTAGTTTAGTATAATTTTGAGCTAGGCTTGGAAAATATCCTGTCTTAAGGAGCTTGTTGAATTCATGGCAGTTGTTTTCACTTTTCTGTCATGACAAAAAAATATGGAAAAGACCTTTTAAATTGAATGTCTTTGCACTGTCTACGGAAAGGGACAAACCAAAGCTTAAAGAGATTGTGACAGTTGTTTCTATGACGATTGTTTCTAATACACTTAGCCAGTCTCTTTTCCTCTTTGAACATTTGCTGTTGTTTTTTCATGGAGTTTGTGAAATTTGTCACAAATTTCTTGTGGCACAGAATTGTAGGATTTTAAAATAGCTGCAGGTGAAGGATGGAATTTTGTATTAAAATATTCATGTAGAAATACATGCATGTGCTCTCCTTGTGGCACGTGGTTGCTTTGTGCTCACCCCTAGCATGAACCATCTTTGTCATGGACTCTGCGATAAGCAGGATTGCTGCTCAGTAGCTACAGATAAGGGAAGCAATTCTTTTGTGTGGGATTGTGGTCGACGTGCATTGGGAGTGGAAAAGATGGCCTTTAAAGTAAGCTTGTGTCAAATGTGTGCGGGGGGGAAAACTTGCAATATGTAAACTTGAAGTAATCTTGGTCAATAATGTAGTCAGAAATGGTGACCCATATTAACAAATGTTCAAGTGTTGCAGTGACATTCACTAAATGCAGCTGTGAATATAAAATATCACCCTTTAGGAGACGGGGGGGGGGGGGGGGGGGGGGGGGGGGGGAAGCTGAAAGAGAGAGATTGAAGGGATGGGGCAAGGACTCTGGCCCTGGCTTTGTGCTGTTTGTAGGTGCTTGCATAATTGTTCGTTGGGCATTTGCAGCTTCAGAGGTAGAGATAAGGCAACTTGCGCATGATTATCCAAATTCTTTGGTATATAGTGCTGCATAAGGGTGGTGTATGAGGAGGGTGAAGTGCTGTCACCCTGTAACAAAGCTTTGTAAGAACTCCAACTCCTTACCTCTGGTATAGGATGAAAACTGGCTAGTGCTCTGGTAATGATTCACAAATAACTGAAAATACTCAGTTTTTCAACACAGAAGTTTTTTGTCATTTAAATTTGAAATGAGTATGTTTATGAAGGTCAACAGCAAATGTGCAATAATATCCCTCTCTAGCTTCCACTGCTCAGAGCTGAGCTTTATCATACATTATGGCAATGTGTTGAGGTTTTTTGTTTCTAAAACAAGCAGATAATTCAATGCTGTACTAGGATGTGGGGAGTCCAGTGGTATTTATCAACAGAGTATAATTTTTCCATTGAACTAGTTGTCAGAAGGAAAAGAAATGAAACAGGAATGATCTTCTGAATGACAATCTAGATGGAGTTTTAAAATAAGAAACGGGGTTTGGGGTTGTTGGTGTGCAAGGTGATTTGTAAATAGTGTGTGGGGTTAAAGCACGATGCTTATAGGTGCTCTCAGTACAAACGTGAATAGCCTTGCTGGGAATGCAGTGGTCACTGCTATGGTGACTCTTTGGGGTCTGAATTGAATCAGAAGTAGAGGGCTGTGCTGAGCTTTTTCAGGATTTTTCTTAAGACGTTTGGAGTAGCTGGAAAAAAAGATGAGGATCTGTACGTGCTCTGTTGGAGACAGACAGATTTCCACTTAGAGCATTCCTCCTTTCATCACCTGGAGCTGAACCCAGCAGTCCTCTTTGCCTAGCTTGCTTGTCGAGGCTAGCACAGCAAATGCCATGGCAAAGATGCTGGCATTTCACACTGAAACAGTGTAGTAGCAGTGCCAGCTCAGGTGGCAGGGGTCCATCATAGATCACTAAATTGTGTGTGCTCCCAGGATTTGTGGACATTAGGGTTTTGCAACACAGAATTTACTTTTCAATGTGACTCACAGGAAACATACCAAATCTCTCTTTTGGAGGGAAGAAAATGGTATGATAACGTAGCATGGAAAAACTGGCTCACAATCTGTATGTTCAGCAAGGCTGACTTAAAGGCTGCGGTCTAACTGTTGCATTTTGGAACTTGAGCTGCTTGATGGTGCATGCTCAAAATATGTTTAACGTACATCTTTTTGGATGTATAACGTGGCTGAAAATGCAGGGAAAAGTCTTAGTTATTACACTGGTGATACCCCTTAAAAGTTGTTCTGACTACTACAGTAAACATACTGTTTAAGATTTTGTGAATTGAATTAGAAGAGAATTAGGACAGCTTCTGTGTGTATTTTTTTTGGTTTTGCTTCCAGACATGACAGGTATAGCTGGTGATTATGCATTTACTTATTTTTAAATGATGTGAATGCCAAGATCCAGCCATATACATTCTGTTAATTGGTCTTTTACTTTTCTTTTAAAGGTAAAGAGAGGAGATGTAGTCACAGTATATGTAAATGCTGATATTTCTTGGTGGAGAAGCTTGTTCTGTCTCCTTAAACATCTGACAAGTTAAGTATCAGCTGGGCAAGGGCAGTGTGGAAACGCTCCATTAGGAGCTGCTCAGGCTTCTGCCCAACTAAACTCTTATTCAGCAAGACACTGTGCTATGTGGCCTCAAGCAATTTAATCCATTTTTATCCCTTTTCACTTTCTAAACTTGGAGAATATTCCACATTGCAGAGATGTAAATGGCTTTGCTAATGATGAGATAATTGACCTTTGAAAATCGTTTGCTAATTAGTGTAGCTTTTGCTTTTATCCTGTTCGCAGCAGTATAGGCAAGACTGTGATTATTACTGTAGTTTAATAACTTTAATTACAAAACAATAAACTAAAAAAAGAAAGCCTAATAAATAATAGCAAAAAAACCACTAGATAAGTGGTAGATATTCCAGAATAGCATATAAGGATAATTTTTTCCCTCTTACCTTCTCTCAATTTGCTGGCCAGGCTTTCTTTTGCCCTTTTTTGACCATATCAAGAAATTCTGTTTAGAGTAGGTTTAATGACTGGCTTTTGAATTCATTCTTCTGCTAAACTATGAATGCAAACTAATAGCTCTGTTCCTGTGACCCTAACAGTGCGCTTTATAAAGCCAAAATCTAGGTTAAATCTCCAGTGTGCAAGCTGAAATCCTTATACAAGGGCACGTGCATGGCAGGAACTGCTCACCCAGGTACTGGTCCTCATCGTCAAAGTATGTGCCTAGTCAGGTCTGTGTTTCACCCGCAGTCATTAATGAAGCTGTGTTATAGTCGTGTTTTAGTTCCTCTGTTTTTTTGTTTTTGTTTTTTTGTTTTGTTTTGTTTTGTTTTTGTTTGTTTTTGCCAAAAACTAGTTCTCTCATCTAACCTGGGTCTTTGCAGGAAGCTCAGCCACTCTTAAGTTGCTGACGGCTGTTGTCCTTCTGGGCAGTGGTGCAGTAAAAGCATAAAAAATTCTGGTGGTAGTTTAGAATTTCTGCTTTTCCCATTAGAGTTGCTTTATCTTTTGCCAGGAAGAAAGTATTTTATTTGCCAAAGAGGATTACTTTTCTTTCTTCTCCCAGATCAACTGTTGGCTACTGAAGTAGTGTGCTGTCATATCTTCAAAGACACGTAAGGTCTAGATTCTGAGACATAAGATGTGTGTAGGGATGTGATGCTATGTTACTAAAGACTGAGGGATTGCTTTGTGTTACAGGTTTTCCTGCTGCATAAAATAGGTGGGCTACTTCTCAGGGGAAGTCTATAAAACCAGAAATGTGACCAGGCAGCAGCTGTGCAGTTTCGATGGAATTTAGTGGTGACAGTACAATTCTTATATTTTACCATTCTCGTGTCTCAAAATAAAAAGCAAGAATCTAGTGATAAGGCTATGAATTTGTGTCCCCAACTGAGTTCCTTGATCAATGAAATCTTTAAAGAAAGTACATGCCTGTGCACAGATGACAGAAGGGCGGCTGTTCATAACTGACGTGTGGCTTCTGCCATGTACGAGGTGTTTTGAAAGGCACCAGGCCTAAGCAGTGAGGTTTGAATCGGGAGCTGAGGTCTTCTGAATTATGTTATTCTTTCATTTGGTGCTTGGCTGTCCATGAATCGCTTCAACTAGTAAAACTTTGTGTCTTTTCAGTTCCTGGCTGTCAGAGTGGTTCCCAAAGCATAGTTATTGCTGTTTTATATGTTGGGAATCTGCAATGCCAAAGCTGATGACTGTCTTTCACTGAAATCTTCTGTAAAATGTCGTCCCCCTGGAATCTGACCTCGTGTGGAAGATAAAGCAGCTTTGACCTGATTTAGATGCAGGCAGACTCTTAATTCATGGTCTTGACCTGTATGTTGGGGAGCATTGCATTTAAAGCTCCCAGGCCTCTGAAGCTGAAACTCCAGTATTGTATTCTCGTCTTACTAGTTTTATTTCACATTCACTGCTGTGCCTTAGCTAATACGATGAAAA
Organism: Cygnus olor; assembly: GCF_009769625.2. Classification (NCBI taxonomy): domain Eukaryota; kingdom Metazoa; phylum Chordata; class Aves; order Anseriformes; family Anatidae; genus Cygnus; species Cygnus olor. Next base: position 28,059,550 of record NC_049173.1, on the reverse strand, counting down.
TGCACAGTACAGATGGTACCCTGCGTGTCTTGTCCTTGGTAATGTAGAAGGACAGAAACAGCAATGAGATTTTCATTCCCTTTCCAAACTGTTTCCTTTTATTTGCTCCACTTTTTAGCTGTTTCCTCCTGTTTTTGTCCGATCTTATGGCTGTAACAATCACTGAGGGGACCCAGGTAACAGGGATTGAACACTTTTCCAACGTGCTATGTAGATCTTAGTTAATGCTCAGATATCCTCAGCTATGAGGTAAGACTGTCTTGAGTAAAGTAGTCTTTCCTTTCCCTGACGGATGGATCTCTAAGGTTATGCGTATGTCTACAAGGACTCTTTTTGTTGAACATTTAGGATCTTGTGAAAGTATGAATAATAGCAGCTGAAGTCCATTTTGGCCAGGACTTTGCTAGTATTGCCTAAAAAGCCAGTGTTTAAGTGATTTATGTTGCTGACTTCACCATTGACATGCGGGTTATTTTTTCACTGTGCATGTAATTTCAGAGAGGCCGTTTCAGTACGTGCATTAATTTAGAAGTACAGAAGAATCTGAACACAAAGCTGCTTTTATTTGTTCTGAGGTGGTCGATTAATTCTCTACTCTCTGAAAGTATGTCATCTAAAGCGTGTCTGATAAGTGGTAATGCAGGATGATGTTTTTTATGATCAGAATTTATTCTGCAATGCTTGGTTTTCCACTTCTCTTTTCTTTCCATACCAGTCAGTAACTGAAGGATTAGCTTAAAGCTTCTGGTCATAGTTGTCTCCTGTGCTATGTGTTTGGCTTTACAGTTTTTGGGGTTTATCTTTGGTTCCCTGTTTTGGGGGAGCACATGCTCACGTTTGGCCAACGCTGAGTATATCGCATGGTTTCAGAGGCGTTCATTTGTTTAGGTTTGTGCTCGATAACCTGTTTTTCCTGAGAAAGACACAAATTCTAATCTCTGTGAGTTCTAAAGTAATGCTTTCAGTGTTTTCAGGTTTAAATGAGTTTACTGCAAGTTTGTGAGTAAGCACAAACTCAGAGCTAGACTGTTGGATTCACTTAAATAATAGCGAAGTCTGAAATGTCAGTGGTGACAATGGGATTAACATTCTGCTGGTGCTGGTAGAAGCACCTTCCCTGCAGGAACCTACCTCCAGCACACAATTTAGAACAGGTATGGCCATTGTCTTTGGTATTTGATGCAGCTCAAATGCCATTCTAGATCCTATTAGTCCACGAAGCAGCAAGGACAGTAATAAAAGAGAAGAATGACTCTTTGAGGACACTGGGGAGGATGTGCAAAGCAAGTTCGTAATCAAATTTAAAATGAGATTCGGAGAGAAAGGGCCTGATAATTTTGATTTGTTTCAAATAAACATTTCAGTGCCTGAGCATATAACTGTGTACATACCTGTTGTACTCACTAATCCATGCGTGGCACGCGGTGTCTCTAATAAATTTTGTCCCTGTTATTTGATTGTAGTTCCTGATAACTCTTACTTATAATTGTTCTATATTTGATGAAAATTACAGCCCTTTCCTAATATTTAAAGAATTTTACTTCCTTTCCTGTGTTAAAGGATCTATGTACTAATAGTGTTACTTGTGAAATAGCAGCCGTTTGTATTGGAATCTGGGTAGTTTCATTATTAACAAAAACAATCCAGTGTTAAACTTCTTTTAATAGAAAAATTGTTTGCAGAGTTTAGCACCTTAGTGTGAGACCACTTAGCTAAATTAAAGAGAAAAAGAAAAGGAAAGAAGTGAGGAATGCAGTAGAAAACTTACTATTTTTCTTTCTGCTTGTTTTATAGGCTTCAGGGATTCGTACGTGTCTGATCTGGTGTAGTTAATTTTAGCTAAAGCCTCTTTCTCAGAAATTTCTCTCCTGTTCTCCCTCTGTGGTGCTTCCAGACTTCTCCTGGATTGTATCATTAGCTAAATTTTGCAGCAGAGGCTTTTATACCGGCTGGGACTTCTTGGGTGGGGCGTTTGGTAAGTCACACAGTTGTTTCCTGTTCTTGGGCTGAAGGGGCAGTGCCTGCTCTAAATTACCTGCTCACGGCTTTTGCCAAGAACATCAATCTTCTTGTGCTATTTATTTTGCTCCATGAGCCTTTCTTTGAGATGGACGAGGTCTGTGGACTGATCTGAATGGGGGTCTTCATGCTCTCAAGCCATTTGCCACAGTTGTATAAATGGCTCTTGTCCCTGTGGCTGGTCTTCATGCCCATCTGCACAAAGCAGGGCAACTTTCACTCAAAAATTCATTTGGCCACGGTATTTTATGATAACCCGGTGCAAGGACCTCTCATTAACACAAACTTATTATTAAATTCTATTAAGCTGCATCCGTTTTTAAAAACCAGGTATCATTTAAAAGGTTAAAAACAATGCAATTAAGCACCGTGCAGTCTGATACCAAACTTGCATTTCATTAACTCTTCTGGACAGCCCTTCCAAAGAGTGCTGTGTCCATGTTCATTTGCTCCAAACCTGCCTCCAGGAAACTGCCCAAAAGGGGGATCAAAGCAGGCGGCGTGCCAAAGGTTTGTGTTTCAGACAGTTTGGCACATGCTGAAAGCTTGTTCTTTCCTGTATTAAGCCATGGGCAGATGTCCATTAAGAATGATTAGGCAAAATTTATATAAAAGCCTTGTAAAATGTCTTTTTTTTTATCCTCTCACTTGAGAGGTTTTGTGTGGGCGTGTATTTTTTCTAAATTTATAAACCCTGGCTTTTGCCCTTGTCCGGTAGAGACTGTTCACCCACCCTTTTCCGTTTCCAGGCGGATTGCTTTTCTGTTATTTCAGTTCTGTAACTTTCTCCAACACTGTCCTGTTGTTTGGCATATTATGAAGGGCTTGCAATAACCCTTTCAGTGCCGCTGTCATCTTTGTCTTAATTCAGGACTGGCTGTTGTATTCACTAAAATAAAATACAAATCTCTTCTTAGAAGTAAATTGAAGACTCCTCCTGTTATGGCTTTCTGTTTGCATGCAGGGAACGTGATGTGGCTTTCATTTGTTTATTGACCATTGTAATAGCCTCACACTGGGCTTATTCTTCAATACTAAACCAAAACCCCCACTGAAATCCGATTTCTTAACAGCTTTGGCAAAGGAGTACCTTCAGCTCTGAAGCTGAGGCAGCACTATCTGCCTGTGCAGGATGAGTTAGCAGAATTTGGGAAAAATGTTTCCAGCTATGTCTTAGAGTCAACTTCCCTGTTCTCCTTCTCTTAGTAAAGGTTGCTTACTTCTTCATTCCCTATCTAACAGCAATTGATGTTTGCTTGCTTCTCTAATAATAGTGTTTAAATTAAGCCTGAATTAGCTCAGTAGTGAAGTACAAGTGAAATGAGCCTAACTGACCCGCTGTTTGGTGCCCCGTATGATATATGAACTAATACAAAGTGTTGCAAGTGTACAGTCAGACCAGAAATGTAGACTCAAACCTGCTTCTTCTTACAATTCAGCGTTTTACTGTTTCTCTCACGAATTGATTTGGCCAGCCCTTAGGTGCAAATTGTGATGCAGGACAGCAGGAGATAAAGGCTAAATATTAGGTTGGTAGGTCTTTTCCAGATGGGGTAAGTTATTCTCTTTAATAGTGAGCCCAAATTTAAATAGAATTCCTCAAAAACATTGGGTGGGATGGGTCAAGGATACATGTATAAAATAACACTCCATGCTGTGCAAGTAACTAACACACGTGAAAAAGCCATGACCCTGGAAAACAGGGTACATATGGGCACACTGTCTCCTCTCTTTCCTGATCAGATGTGGATAACTGAGGTTGCTACTGAGCGTTTCTTTTTTAGATGTAGAAAGATGTTTCATTCATATGCAGAACGTCTCCCAGATGAATAATTAAGCTCTGAGTGTACTGTAATCCTTTCCAAGTAGTAGCGGGCTAGCTATTCTCTTCTGTACCCAGCTTTTTATTTGACATGTACATTTCCTTATTAAATGGAGAATTTTTTCATAGTAGTTGAAACAGAGGTCTTTCAATGCTGTTTGCAAAGTAACAAGTGGCTGGGAGACGGCTGAACACGGTAAATCATCCATACTAATTTCTCTTATCTAAAGAACTGTATTTGAGCTAACTTGTAGAACAACTGGGCCAAACGGTCCTGTTGAAATTCCCCACAGAAGCAGAGAGTAATGGGATGAATGTTTAGCCTGGGAGCAAATAATCCATGATAAGGTTGATAGATGCTGCTTGGGGAAAGGAATAAAAAAGAAGTGGACTGTTAAGAATGTTTTATTTGTCAGAAGGGACCTTGAGGAGATGTAAAGATACTTTCCCTCCTCCCATATGTTTTTGCAGCAGTAATGGTGATTCAGCTTGTGTGTGTTTTCTGGAATATGTACGTGTAGAGAGAGGGGAGAAAAGTATTACTTAAGGTGCAGCTAATTGAAAATACCATAGGAGATAATGTGTGTAGCGTATTGCTTCACCATAGAGTGGCCAACTTCAGCAAGTTTATTGTCCTGATTTTTTATGGTGACCAAAAATAAGTTTTTTCATCTTTGTTAACCAACTGCGTTTCTCCAGAAGACCTCTCTGAAGCAGGAATTCATTGTTTCTGAAGCCGTTCTGTTGGCAAGTAGACTTTTGCTGTGTTTCTGTGGTAAGTGCTTTTGTCCATGATAGCATTTTGGGATCCCAGCATCAGTGTGGCTGGCTCAGGCTCTGATTGGAGGGTTTATATTTAGTTGCTGGTTTCTTATAATAGTTTTCAGATGGAGATGTTAAAGAACACATACCCTTGTGCTGCTGTAATCCTTGAAAGAGCATGGGGGAGTGAAAAAGGAAAAAGCATTGATGTGTTTGGGCAGAAGCAGACTTTGGAAAAAACAGCAGCTGCTTGCAGCAACAGAACGCTGAAATTTATTTTTAAGAAATCGGGTAGCCAGTAAAAACAACATGCTCATAAAATCAGCGGGTAAATCATTTGCATTGTGCATCCAGACAGGGGCTTAAAAAGCAATGACACTGGGGAAAGGTCCCTTTTTAATTACAAAAGTTGTGATCTTCCAGGTTACAAGTAGCACTCAATTGCTATTACTTAATAGTCATCGGATACCCCCTTCTGTTAACTCCTGTGTTCTGTATTGCTAGAGCACTTCCAATGCAAATTAGCATGCATCCAAAAACCAGTGGCATATAACTTTTAATTGTACTGTCAGATGCACCTTCTGAGCAGGGCATGATCTTTTCCATCAAAACCCGAAGACCCTACTCTGAGCCTGGGTTTGAAAGCCCCTCTCCGAAGGGCTTCCCCAGAAATCTTTGCTTCCAAAAACAAAACTGAAGTTGAAGTTTTGGGTTGACTTTTAGAATTTATAAAAGATTTTAACATAATTATTTTGACTTTTTAACTTTAACTATTTTTTCTTGTCCAAATTATTAATGAAGTAAATCATCCTAGTTCTCTTTGATATGCTTCCCAGAACATGTCTCCACTTCATCCAGCACCGGTAGGTAGGTAGCTGCCTGCAGGTGTCGAACTTCTTGGTCCTCTGCAGCCACGCTGCATCTTTGCTCCCTGGTGAGGGACAGCAGGGTCTGGCCACCACAACGTGAGGAATCAGGTCTTGGTTCCAGCTGAGACAGGGGTAGGAGCTCTGCAAAGCTGCTGGTTGGGAAGGATGTGAAGTGGAACGCTTTCCCATGATGTATGGTAAAAGCAGAGTGCTGCTACTGCTGTGGTGGTAATGCATTGCACGTCTTGGCAGTCCTGGACAGTATAATTTTTTTTTTTGGGGGGAAAAAAAAAGTCTGAAACGTGCTGTAGTCTGCTTTGACTTGAGCTAGTTTGCCTCATGTGGTTACACAGCACAATTTTCTTTTTTTCTTCCATCCAGTAATAGGAGCAAATCATAGAAAGCTAGGGCCGAGTGAGACCTGTAGAGGTCACCTAGTTAATCCCCAGCTCTGGAGCGAAATCATCTCAAGGGCCTGCAATAATGGAAACTCTGGATCTATTCCTGTACTTAAAAGACAAACAAAATTGTAACACTAACCTGGTTTGTTTCTTGCTTAATTCAAGTCCCTGTATGATGGATAGAGCAGGAAGAACATTTTGTTTCCTTTCTCTTATTGTTTTACATTCCTGGGAGGAGGAGTTACATTGTTTTCCTCCATTGGTTTTCTCATCTTTGGGGAGGATAAATTCCATATTGGTGCCCCGGGGCTCCAGCTAATTCTACATCTGTCTTCAACTAGGGTGCCAAGGGTTGGACCTGGTGCTCTAGATGAGGCCAGGTAGAGGCTGAGAAGAATTGCTTTCTATCTTGCAGAATTAGCATGCTTGTACAGCTCAGTCTCATTGTCTTGTTAGCAAGGTATGATATTGTTGATTCCTTCTCCAAGCCCGTAATCCCTTGTAACCTTGTTTTCTATCAGCATTTGTGATCTAATCAGTCCCTATATTGGTACGGATCAACACACCTGTCTGTGTGGTATCTGGCATCTAGAAAGAAATGGAGCACTTCTACTTTTTAGGCTGCATTTTTTTAAAACTTGTTTTTTCAAACGACAGCTCTGAAAGGACAGCGCAAAGACAGGATCAGGATGAAAATTCACAGTTCGATAAACATAGTGTCTTGAGTCATTTGGGCAAAATCGAGTCCCATTGTACTCAGGCTGGAGTTTTTTGTGCCCCTACACATTGCTTCCCCCTGTTTAGGTAGTAAATATTCAGTCTTTACATTTGGCTAGCATGTTGTTTGCCCACTATCCTAGAGTAGTTTTATCCAGGCCACAAGTGAATCATCTCAATTTTCATTTTTAAAAACATTTTTCATGCAATTTATTACTTGAGTGTTGATTTGCTCACAGCACCTGATCAACAATGACCTGGATGAATTTGTGCCCCGTGGGGTAGGTCTGTACCTCTGGCCCAGGCGTGGAGCTGTGCAGCTGCTTTGTTCCCAGCTATCCGGGATCGGTAGGTGGAACAGAAAAGGGAGCAAAACAGCCGGATCGGAGACAGCGTGACTGGGTGATTTATGCAGGGCAGCCTGCCCAGGACTACACTGGGCTGCTAGAGGATATTTTTCTCTGCAGTGTTCGAGTGTGACTTTAGATGTGCTGGTTTTACCTTTCGGGGGCGGGGGGGGGATGTGGGAAGAGCCTTTAACCACAGGTGGTGTGTCCGTTTCCACGTGTGTAGCTTCCAGCTTGGTATTGGGGGGGGGGGGGGGGAGCGGGGGCGCAGAAGGCTGAATGTTTGTTATTTAGGGCTGGCTTAGTTGCGTTGTGCTGTGAAGGTAGTGATGAATACTGCAGCGATAGTCGCAGCAGGGCTCTTGAGAAGGAGGGATTTTTGTCTGAAGCTGCTCTCAGAGTAATTGGAAGAGCGGCTCACCAATAAAACGCAGTTTTTACGAGGTTTATTCTTGCAAAAGCAGGGTGGTTACGTACTTTGTATTTAAAAAAAAAAAAAAAAAAACACCTTTCTCCGTGTCTCTGCAGCTTTTTCCTGGTGGGTTTGAAGATGCTGTGGGAGGTGGGCTGGGGCCGCTTTACACCTCCAGACCCTCGATGGGTTGCGGGCAGTTTCCTCTGGGCTTCCTGCTAATTGGCTCCAGTGGCAGTTTCTCATTGTTCCTTGCTGATGACTCAGAGAAACAGGAAAGAGATCCCCTGATTAGCAAAAGGCACAGCCACCAAACAGGTGCCTGTATTCTGCTCCAGCAGAGGACAAACCTCCTCAGTCTGGATTTTTTCCTAAGATTCTTATCTGCAAGTATGAGGCTCAAGAGGAATGGTTCATACACGCTGAATGGGTAAGAAAAAGCCTGCATCCTCTTTTTGAATCTTCCTCATTAAAGCTGCACGAAAACGGAAGCCTTTTATTTTTCTTTCTAGTGATGGGGTCTGTGAAGTAGCAACCAAGTGTTCCGTTTCAGAAATGACAGAGGATTGCAGTGTATGAAATGTGCAGCTTGTTTAGCTTGCTTTTTGTAGCTTTTGGTTAGATTTGCTATTAAAGTGTGTGTTGGGAGGGGGGCTAGGGCTGCCTGTGTGGTGATGACATGAGAGGGATCTGATCTAAGAGTGGGAGAAGCTTCTGCTTGGTAAAAGCACCAAAGCACTAGGAACTGTGTGATTCCTGAAGAGATGCCCGTGGTAATTAAAGTGCTTGCCAGTAAGCAGCCCAGGCTCTTGATACAAACAAGGGCTACGCTCATTAAATGTGATGCTCCCTTGATAGTGAACACAGGTGACTTTAAATTTAGTCTGTCTAGAAATCAGTTTAAGTAGCTTCAAGTACTCAAAAGCACTCTGAGATAACATTATGAGTTTTGTAGTTTTAAAAGTCCTGCTTTTTCTCTGCTGTTAAATCCCTTCAATAACAGAGAACATAACTTTCTTGTAAAGAACACAACAAATTAGTTATTTCTTGTTTGAGGAATCTTAACTTTTTTTGTAATAATTGAAATCAGAATTTTTAGGTGAAAATATTTTTTATAATTGCATTTGATGCTACCGATGCAGCTACTGATGCAGAAGCATGTTATGTGTTCAGATGATGCAGGCTTTATTCCTCAGCACAGCATACCTGATCCAAAGGGGACTTGTACTTCACACTGCTGTGTTAACTGTCTGGCTGGTGACCTGACAAATGAAGAACGGTGTTAGTACTCGAGTGGCGTTTCACTTTGCTGCTTTTAACCACCCGTAATGAGTAAGCACTGTGATAAATGCTTCACGGTGCAACTGGCTTAGTACTTCATCCCTGAGGAGCCCAGGTATACTCCAGCGCACAGCGTGGAGCCAAGCACAGAAGTGCCTGCTGGCTGGAAACTCATCGCCCCTTGCACGGCAGGTTGGCAGCCTCTGCACAAGAGACGTAGGTGTGCAAGCAGATCAGGTCAGAAATATTTGGTAGTGGTGTTCAGCTAGTCTGCGCTGTTTTTGCCAGCACTGGCTTTCAGAAGGCCACTTAAAAAGGACCTTTGCTGATACATGCTTAAATTTGATTTTTAAGAAAATAGAAGCCTGTTAGTTTTTTAATAGCAAAGTAGATGGATACTAACATTTTCTTGACTTATCCTTAACATTTTAATAACTGTAATAATTCCACTATCTGTATACAAAGTCAAACATAATTGAAAGTTACTATCTTGCAGTCTTTGGTTTTACGCTGTAAGCTGAGCTTGTCACTCAGTGGGGCTGAGTTTGCAGTAGATGAAGGTTAACAATATACTGGTATTTGTTAGTGTTTTGTTATGGCGTAGGTTTTTGACCCTCTGAGAGATTATCTTAATTGAGAGAGTTATTTAATTAAAGTTGCTGAAATGCAAAATTTAGGGTATATAGTGTTTGTTTAAGGCATTTTTTAGGTTTTAGTTGCACACAGGAAGCACAGTCTTTAATTGATTTGAGGTTTATTAAAAATGGATGCATGCATGGTATAGAACCTACGGGAAATAAGTTGTGCAAGATCACCCTGTGCATCTGTTGGGCCTTGTTCTAACTTGCAAGATGCTGCATAATCATTTTAAGGAATTTCACTTGTGGCCCAGTGCATACCTGGCATTACATTTTATGGCAATCATTTAACTGGAAGCGTTGTATTACAGTGAGTGAAAACCAGTGGCACCCAAATGTTTGCATGAAAAAGAAGCTTCAACCGTGAGTTTGTGGGATACTGCAATATTATCTGATTCTAACATGCTGATGTACTTTGCTCTGTTAAACAGCAGATGCTGAGGAGTGAATTTATCTAATTAAAGAAATTCCTTTTATGTTTATCTCTTGCCCAGATAGTTTAATAATGCAAGGTAATGGAAAAAAAGAGCTTCAAATGTGTTTTCCTGTTCAGCCTCGACTTTTGGCACGTCAGCAGAAAGCTTGTTTTGATCTTTAGGTTTTTTGTTTGGGACAGCGAGTTCCTCTTGCCAGGTGGAGCGGCACCCTGTCGCGCAGGTCACGCCAGGCGAGGGGAGCTCAGTGCTTTGGAATGCTGCAGGGCCGACACGCGGCGGCTGCCCCAGGTATCTGCGCACGGCAAGGGCATAGATGCAGCGGGGCGGCTGTTTGCAATACACAGCATGAGAACCGCCAGCTTCTGTTAGTTAAGAAAGAGAAGAGCAGGTGGTTTGTACAGCCAAACGGGAGTACCTTGAAGCAATCAGATTTACCTGCAGAATGTAGGACGAAACGTCCCGTGCATGCTGCAAATCAGACAGGGTGGTGTTGTGCTAAGCGTTTAATAATGTTAAATCATAGAAGCTGTGCATTTAATCTTCTCTATCAAATGTGACCAGGTTTGGGTTTTAATCTTCTTGTTGCTGGGAGATGTGATGCTGGTATCTTGGGTGAGGCAACCAGATGGGTGACTGGAGAAGCCCAGTTTCTGGGATGGAGGGGTTAAGTGAAAACCCTTGCATCGTTTGCAATAAAGATGCTTGCTTTTCCGTTTAATAGTATTGTCTTAGATGTCATAAGGACATCATAAGACGTCATAGACCTCAAAACTGCAGACACTTGGTCCAGTTTTCAGAAAAACACAACTCTTAATTTTTCTTGTGGATGAGCAAGAGTCATCACAATAATTAGTCTTTTCTTTGGGTATAATTCGGTCAGGCACTGATTGCACTTTGTGAACTCACAAGAGGGATGAAGACCGCAAGGGAAGCGAAGATATTTGAAAATGTTTTCAAACCCAATGCCAGCCAAAAGCTCCCCCTGCCTCACCTTGCTCCTATTTCATTGTACCTTGGTTGATGCTAGTGTTTGAGCTGTATGTGTGTGAATTGGAAACTCACACAAAGTCCAGACTTTCACTTAGGGGCGGTGATTTATAGGTTTTCTTTGTGTTGCTGTCACTGGACGTGGACATGTTTGCTTTTGCTTTTTTAAGCAGGTGATGGTTATGTGTGTTTGTGGAGAGACACCTCTGGTGGGTGAGACCACCTACACCATCTTGCTGAGACTGAAGTAGGAACCTTACCTGCCAGCTTCTTTCTGGCAATGTTAAGTCAGCTTTGCTGTTACAAGCTAGCCTGCAGTGTGCTGGTTCTATTTCTTCGCGTTGCAATATCTCTTTTTAAACAATTTCTTTTGAAGGTCATCTTAAGTTGGATGATATCCCTTTATTTGCTTGTTGCTGTGTTTATTGGCAGTGGAAAATGCACTGGTGCTGTAACTATTTCAGTATGTTTTCTCTTGGCAAATGCTGTGTTTTGGTGTTTTTTAAACTTCTGTCCTGTTCCTTTAGCATTTGGAATTGGTGGCAAAGTCTTTGCACACTGGTAAGGTGTCAGATAGCAAGTGCTGGTTATTGCCCATCTACTTCCGCTATCTTCTCTCCTAGTGACTTAAGGAAGGGTGTAAATCCAAACATGCATCTTACAAGATATGACCTCAACCCACCCGAAGCAAGCATGCAGCTTGAACATTGGTGGGGTGACCTAAGTTTAGTGTGCCTTTCAAAAGCATTATGTATGGGCCCGTGCCTTCCTTCACAGGTGGGGACAAAGCTGTGTCCGTGCCAATGTACTTTCACTCTGCTCACAGTTTTCTGCAATTACAGAAGTGGAGAGCTCCCTTGGGCAGCTGGCAACTTGCTGACCTTGCTTTAAATATCCCAGGATACCCTGAGAAACAGTCTGCTAAGTACAATCGCACCCGAACTGGGATTTCTGGGGGGCACTGCTCTGCGATGCCTCATCACTCTGCTGATTGGCCCAGTTATTTTGGCAAGGAGAACTTGGTCTGCAATATTTTCTAAATCGCTGAAGGTTTAGAGACTTGAAAACAGCCTGAAGATGACTGTTAAGACTGTGAGCAATTATCTCTGCAACTCATGCATAGCAGCCATCCCAAACGGATGGTAATGGAAACCAAACAGCATGTAAAAGAGGTTATTCACTGAAACAAACGTGTAGCAAAAAGTGAAATGTTTAAATGTTAATCAAATTATTTGACCTTCCCTCCTTTCCATTACCAGATTCTGTGCTGCTGAATATTGTCTGTGTGGCATGTTTACCTGGGATGCTTTCAGTGCAAAGGGAACATAGCTAGATTGTGCATTCAGAAATCTGCAGGGAGGAAGACTTGAAAATGACGTGTTTGCAGCTAGCTTCAGTGCTGTCGCTGCTGAGGAGCACTTGCTCAGCTTTCTGGAAAGTTTGTGTTCAGCTTGTCATACCAGGGTCTAACTGAGAAGTCAAATAGCTTGACATCTCCCTGCCCTGTGCTGCCCTGGGTCCTTCTGAAAATGCTCGCTGAGTCCTGGTCTCCAAAAAAAGCAGAACTGGAACAGAACAGTGGAGATGCTTTTTGACACCTTCATCTCAGGACTGTGTGTACTTGAAGGTGATTTTATATAATCAAAGGCAGAAGTAAGCGATGTCTTGAAACAAATCCTGGTTGGACAGGGAAGAAATATTTAGGAATTTCTTAAAGATTAATGGATGTTCAACCAACTCTGATAAAATATTGTTGGCCTCAAGATCTGTTTCCTCTGCTCCGAGCCACTGATTTAAACTAATGACTCTTGATTTTGAGCCAAGCACTGAAATTGAAAAGGAATTTATTTTTCTTGTATGCTTCCCTCTTGTACTGACGCAAAACAAGCCAGGGAGAAAAAGTAGTGTCTTGCATTTCTTTTGCCCAAAAATGTAGAAACAAGAAAGAGCGAAGTAAGTCTATTTCAGAGAGCTTTTTTTTAAGGGTCATTGCAACTGCAGGAAAAACGGTATTAAAGGATGTGACAAGCAGCTCGTGAAAGCCTGTTAAAATAGTTCATCTGGCAGACAGAAGTAATACGAACACCCAAATATCTTATCTGAGGAGAAGCAGCTGTTTGAACTGTTTTACAATCCTCCCAAATTACCGCAGTTCCTACCCTTGAAAAAGGGAAAATGTAAGGGTAGTAATGCAGGCTGTTATCCTTGGAAAGCATAGTAAATGTTTGTCAGCCTAAGGCCGAAAAAATGTGGATTATCCACTTTGGTTTTTGTTGCGTTGGCAATCCGTTTTTGGAGAGTCTTCTTTAAAATGCTTTCTGGTGTCAAACAAGCGTAAGCCGAGATGTCGCGCCAGCACTGGTGACTTGAGGGGACCTCATGCTCTCTTGGTCAGCCACAGCTCTTCATGCTCCCTTGTCGAGGAGCTCCAGGTTTGCTCTTCCGTTTTCTGAAGCTAGCAGTGGTTCTTCTCGAACCGTAACGCTGAGATGACGGAGTATTCCCCACCTTCAGCGACGGGAGAGCTTTTGTAAGGACTGCGGGCACTGGTTTTGTGGCAGCTGTCCTCTGGCTGCTCCGGTAGCGTTTGTCCTACAGCGCAAGATTTATGATCTCACATGTGTTTTCTTTTGGGATTTTTTTTCTTGCATGTTTGAGCAGGCGAAAGTAGTTTAAGCACTTTTATTTTCATTAACGACGTATGTGTAAAGATTTCGACTTTAGGCCTTATACGGGGAAAGTATTATAAACTCAATGCTTCTAAATAGGAGGTTTCATTAGAAGTTGCACTGTGAGTCATTGTTGTTATATTAATAGAGCTATTCCCAAATATGGGTTTGGAACTGAGTCTTCTTCATAGCGAATGCTGCAGATGACTGGGGAAAACATACATTTAACTATAAAATAGTTTTTAGGTAGCCTCTCAATCAACCAGTTACTCGGATCAGTGGAGCATACAGCGTAGACTGATATTGTAATGTAATTCTGAAGCTGAAACACTTGCCAGATGATATTATAGCTGGAAAAATCTTTGTTGCTTTTATGTGGAAAAGTGATTAAGAAATAAAAAATCTCAGGCTATAACATACGAAGATGCTCATTTTAATGCTTACCCTTAACTCTGGCCTCTTCAGTTAGTTTCCTGCAGTTCGAAGCAGTTAAATCAAATAGCCTTTAGGAGTATATATTCATTGCCATAGGTTATCTCTGTGCAGCTAACAGCAGCACCTCTGAAGAACCAGAAACATCTCCAGGATGTGTTGTGGCGTGTGTGTATTCCTGATTTTATTTTCCCCTCTGGTGTGTGCGCTTACTAACTGGAAACGTCTCTCCTTTTGATATAAAACAATGCTGTGGCACAAATTCAGCGAAGCTGTCATCTCTTACACAGAATCTCACACGGTGATAAATGCTCATATTAGGATCTGAGTGCTACAAAGGGCTTGTTACAACCTTGGGCCAGGGCGAGAAACAACAAAACACGTAATTGACACTTGACTTCTGTGTTTGCTTTGGTTTTTGGCACCTTCTGTGTTTTTCTGCCCTCCCTTACTCTAAACAGCCTCATGGAGCGTGTAGTGTGGTCAGGGCTTATAATGAAGGCAGTATACACGCAGGGCAAGAAGTGCCTACTAAAAGTAGCCATGTAATTGATCTCTTCTACACCAGAACTATTAAGGTCCCCATTTATAGCCGCTTAATAATAATTAGAGGCTGTAAATTAACTCTAAACTTTTACACCAGTTGCTGTGAATCGCAGGTTCTGCAGCTTGAGTGCAGCAGGCAGTTTGTTTCTGCTTCTTCCCTCCGAGATGCTGAGAACTAGAGCTTTTAACTGGAATATAGTTACGTGAGATCGTAATGGACAAATGTATTAAATATAGCCATTTTAATTGCTTTTTCAGTGAATTCAAGCTTTCCATTACGATACAATGGGAACTTGTTTTCTTCCTTTACCAGCTGTCACCCTGTACCTACAGTAATGGTGATGTAAGTTGAGGTTTCTTCCCTCATAGCTGTATGAAGGGGATTCTTGAGTATGGTCTACTCTAAAGCCAAAAAAGAAAAATAAAGCAGAACTTGCGAATGGAAGATAAAAGTCATTAATAAAGCTCCGTCCTGCCAAGTATGTAAGACGAAACATCACTCATTTCATTTTGCTGCTAACTCTGCTAAAAGAAAATGTGGCTTCTTTACGATGTGTGGGAGAGAAGAGCAGCGATGCTGAAGGATGCTAAAGATAATGAAGCATCTGCATTGGCAGGAGGGATACTAATGCCGAATGTTAGGTGGCTGACAGCTCCACACTGGCTTTCTGTGTGTCAGGTTTATTGGCTTGCAGCTTTGTTTCATGGCCATCATAAAGCTACTGCAGTACTCCAAAGAGCTAAACCTGTTCTTTTTGCAGACAAGTCTTCGCTTTCCTACTCTGTTCTAGTTATGAGTATATTCTTGGCACAGTAGTACTGTAGTTTTCTGAGGGGAATCTAAACATTTTTTTGTTACAATTTGATTTCGTAGAGCCTGTTTTGAGGGATTTTTGTAGTGGTTGATGCTCAGAGAATGCTTTGAAGAGGAACTATATTGATCACATTTAAATATTTTTATAGGGGTTAAATGATGTGCTCTGTAGTATGCTCAGTATTCTTACTGTACTTAAGTTTATGAAAAAGTCTTTTTTTGGTTCTAAAGGCTATTTCGACCTCAGCAAACAAAAAATGAGGTAGCTATTCAGCAGCTGGAACAAGTTAGGTGTTTTTTACAGGTTCATTCCATCTTTGTCAAATGCAAATTGATTTCTCAGTGGTTGGAATATGGCTTTCTGAGATCAACTCCCCTCTGGGTTAGCGCTGTAAGCAGTTTGAACACAGGAAGCCTTGCGTGCAGGTAGATAACACAGCCATCCCGGTGCGTGGTGCGATGGAGTGGGGAGCCATGGCTTCAGAGGAGGCCAGATGGAGACGTGAGCCATACCTCAGCTCGCATGGCTCCAAAATTACTGAGGTCTCCGGAGGTACCTGAGCACATACTGCACTTTTACATTAACTGTGCTGCCAGAGGAGCGTTGCCCTTTGTTGGTGCCGGTTGTACTGACCCCTCATTTCATAAGGGACCTGTCTCTTTGCGTTGCAGTGTATGGTTTTAAAAAGCGCTGTTTAAAAAATGCGATTTTTCTGGGTCTGTAGCACCTCTTTAACAGAAGAGTACTATTTACTGGCTTCGTTTGTTTCCCTCCTGTCATCCATCATGGCAGGGACTGGACAGATTTACGTATCGGCTGGCTGTTGTTTTAGAGAAGTCTTCATGATCTGAAAACTATCTTTTAGTAGCTTCGGGTATGAAATGCCTTCTGGGGAATGCCTTGAACTCTGAAACCAATGCCAATGCCTTTTGGAGGTGACCTGGGAGCCAAGAGCGGTGCAGGCAAAGCCGTTCCACGCAGGACCCTGTGCCGTGATGCCAGAGGAGGCTGCCTGTGCTGGGAGTAGTTTGTTTCTGGCAGAGCCTGTCTGCCCCGAGCTCCTGACGGTCCCCTTTCTTGGGTGAACCGACCGCATGGCGTGCTCCTTCCCGCTGTCTCTGCAGAGACCAGGAGGTAGAGAAGAAAAGGTAGGCAGCGACGGCAAAGGGCAAGGCAGGAGAGCTTGTTGGCCGGAGACTAGAAGCTGGAGAGAGAGTTGGGTCTTCTTTTTGTGCTTAGAGCTACCTGGAACAGGTGGGGAGCTGGGGATTTGGGTGTGAGGGAAGGGGGACAAACTGATGGAGGGGATGGATGCGTGGACCACACTGGTGTAAGCTGGAGCTTGTGGTAGGTATGCTGTGATGGAGGAATATGTGATTTGGACATAGGTAAATTCATGTTGGAGGCATATGCTAGGGAAGAAAAACATGATTTAAACCACTTTGAGAACTGCTGATTAATTGCAGCCTGTGCACATGGGAGCTGTTCTCAATATAGGCAGGGTAAACTGAAAGAGCTGGATACTGAGCACACTTAAATTTTTTTTCTTCATTTTGCAAGATATCTGGTTTGAGATAGTAATTATATAAAACTTTTTTTTTATCCAGATTGTACCTTCCCCCCATGATTAAAAGCTTTTAAAAAGTTCTAAACCTAGAACTAATTCAGAGTATATTATGAAAAGTGATCTCATACAAACTTCTGTGTTTAAAAGTAGGGGTAGGACATCCCATGTAGAAGCAAAGGCAAACTGAGCTGTGTTCTTGGTACTTGCAGAAATTTTTTGGGTAGCTCATGCAAACACAGTGTCAACCCAGCATCTCAGGATCTTTCAGCGGAGAGTCTTCTGTCTGATCCTGCCAACTCCCCTCCTGTTATTGGTTTTTAATGTAAGACCCTGGAATACATCCGACCAGTGGGAAGATCTCTCTCAGACCTTCCAGCCACCAGAAGTTAACAGCTATCAAGTAACTGACATTCCTAGAAAATCCGCATACTTTTCTGTCCTAACGTTTTTCTTTCCCCCTTGAGCTAAAGACAATATTGCTGCTCATTTATGGCTGCTGAAGTGGAGGTGTGGAACTTTCTGCGTGCTCTGGGGAGCGATATTCTGCACTTGAAACAGTACAGCCTCATTTATAAAATGGGGATAAAATGTCTAGCCACTTTATAAGGAGCTTGTGAACTAATTAACTTGTACAGTTATTTAGGCAGGCATATTTCTTTGCTTTTGTTGCCTTTATGTATAGGTACATAAAGTCTCTGCAAGAGTCTAACCACCTGAAAACTTGGGTAAAAATAAATGATTTTGTACATTTATAAGCAAGCCTGCTTGAATTATAAGTAAATTTGAAAACAGCAGCACCGGAGTGGGTAAACACCGGTAAGCCCAGCCATCCTGTCGCTTACCTTAGAATAATTACTGGTCTGCATTTGAAGAACAAGTCTCAATGTTGCCAAACTCCACCTTTTTCCTGCCCTGTCTGTATGTGGGAGAACCTTTATAAGAATCTATTTCCTGTTTCCCAGACGAGGGAGGGGAAAAAATGTGTTTTCTCCTTGTTCTGAAAAACAAAAGACAGGCAGTGACTCCACGCCCTCATCGGCTGCTGCTGTGGCAGCCTGAAAGCGAGCGTGCAAACAGCGGAAGGCTGCGGCCAGGTCCTCGGCTCAACCCTTGGCAAGGTGGCAGGCAGTCTGGCTCGTGGGGGCTCATTCTGAGAGTTTTGTGGGATAGAGACTATAGGTGATAAAGAGGTGGAAGCATCTTTTTATTATGGCACTTCGACCTAATCTCCAAAGCATAAAAGACATTCTTAATCTTCCCTCTTTTTTTTTGTGGGATGTCATCTTAACCCTGCTGTTTGCAGTTTTACAGGCTGGGTTTTGTCACAGATTATTGAACTTTGAAGGTTTGACTTTTGCAAGGCCCAGAGAAGATAGCGGCGGTGAGGAGTGCATGCTTAAGCCACTCACAAAATAGTCATGGCCCTTTCCAAGTGCAGCGCTAATCAACAGCAATAAAATGGACAGGATAAGAAGAATAGAATGAGTTTTCTTCTGACTTAGAGTACTGGCCACGTCTCATCTTTATGTTCTCCATGTAAGGAAAAAATCATACTTAACATTTGCTCTCTTTGGGAGAATTCTGCAGTCGATACTGAGCAAACATGAGTAACAGAGGCATTGCGGTGCTCAGACACATTAATTTATAGAGTAGCACGTCACTGGGTATTAGAAAGGTCTATGAATTAGTAACAGCTCCCCTAAATATTGCTCGAGGACTAAAAGCTAGGTTTGGGGCTTTTTTAGAGGGCATTTGTGGACTTCGCAGTTCCCTTTCCTCTGTGGTGCTCCTACAAGGATCTGTGTGCATATTTGCTGCTTCTGCTCTGTCCATCAGCTTGCAGCCCGACTGTAGCGGTTCTGTAGGGAGTAGGATTGAGGGAGAGTTTCTTACTGTTGCAGAGGAATTAGCAGACTGGATAAATAATTTGAACTTTTGATATTTTACATGCATTGAAAGTCTAGATAGGTTAATAAGTTTTCAGCCTCGTTACCGTGACTTTCTTGATAGGAGGTAAAAAGTGTCTCCTGTGTGCATCGCATAGTTTATCATAAGTCTGCTCTATAGTATGGTAATGTCTCTAACATAAATGGATTCAAGCTATATTACAATGCAGGTAAAATATTGTCATTGTCTTGAAAAATAATTGCAGTTTCTGTTTTCCAGTAAGCACATTGGAATACAGCGGTGTAACTTCAACATAGATCCATCTGTATCTGAGGGAGGCTTTTAAAACGTTTATAAACTATTTGTTTCTTTAAGCATGTTTCGTCTTGTCCTTAGGAGAGTAATGCTCTGTTCAGAATTAGGTTCAGACATAATGCTTGTGCTTGACTCTTTTTCTCTTATTGTTACCACTTGGACCACTTGGAGCGATCCTTTAGTTTCTGGCTTGTTCCAAGGGTGGTGACACTTTTTGTCAGAAAACTGCAAGACTGGGAGGAGATGAGTGTCTTCTGGGAATCTGCTGTGCTTCTCCAGCTGTTCTGACACTGTGCTGAGCAGCTCCACTGGATTGCCCCTCTCAAGTCCAAGTCTCCTGTTTCTCCAAGTATTTTCCTGTGTTCCGGAGCAGCTTTGACTTCCTCCTACAGTGATATTTAACACAACATCCTTGTAGCATGGAACAATGGATCAAGGAGCTGCGTGTAATTTTTCTCTGTTTACAGTCTTATCACTCTCGTTTGTAGGAACTGATGTAGTTGTACACATTGGGAATTGTTCTTTGTTTTGTTCGCAAGCACGTGTGTGGAGCTATTAGCACAGGCATGCAGTTTGACAGCACAGCGGCAAACCTCCCCTGACTTGACTTCCTATCCCTAGGTGTGTTTCTGCTGTTTGTCTACAGACCAAGCAACTGCAGTCACCCCCACGGTGAGCTATTCCTGGGCTATTTCCATCGCTGTGAAAATGCAGTTTCCAGTTGGGTTGAGCAGGAAGGAAGGAATGGGAAGCGGTTTGGCTCTAGCACCAAAAGATGCCTCGCTGGGTTTCAGAGATCCCAACGAGCATTTTGTGTTGGTAGACTACTGAAGAACACTCTTAAGAGAGGGATCAGTGATACTTTGATTGACTACATAAGCCCTATTGAAATATTAGTTCACTGTTACTGTGGTTTTAGGAATTAAAAAGTTCCATTTAGGTGTCTGAATTATGGTCTGGTAAGGTTTCTCTGTATCCATTCAGCCAATTTTTGAACAACATTGCATCTTTTGGATTCTCTAATATTTATATTTGCACATAGCAGATGTTTGTTGCTTTCATTGCAATGCAGGGCTGTTTCTGAAAGGTTGCACAAGTAGAACAAATGCCAAGCTGCTGATCTGTTTCTCATTGCCAATATGTTTTTCTTAATCAACAGTCTGCTAATAGGAGTTGTGGTACAAAAGCAGATGTGTGCTGTACGGGAGGATGGTCTGGTTTCCTTTGTTGCATGGTGAGACAGCGTGGGCTTTCAAGTTCTGTTGGCAGTTGATTGTCTGGAGTGGAAATGAGCAATAAACGAAGGGGGGGAAACTGCAGCTTTTGCTCAAGGTAGAGGCTCAAGGTGTGGAAGCTGGAAACCTGTGCACGTCCTGACTCGCACGACGGCAGTCTGCTGTGCCCTTTGTTTCTCACCCACCAGGCAGCCCAGCAAGCCTTGAAGTGTGCGGAGTGTGGTGTGGGTAATGCTTTTCAGCGAGCTCAGGGATGGATACGTTTTTCTCCCAAGTTCTGCAGGTTCAGAGTAGCCTTGGTCAAGTGTGACAAGGATGGTATCGAGGGAACGGGGGGCACAACTTGTTCTGGAGGTTCTCTTGCTGCTGCTCAAGTGTGTTCCTTGTAAAGGGTGGCAGAACCCATCTCCTCTTTGAGCCCGAGGGGAGGATGAGGAAGGCATTGGGACAGCAGGCAGGAAAGTGGAACTGAGCAGCTTTCCACGCTAATGGCCGTATTAGCAGATAAGATGCACTCATTCAAGTTTCTGGCTGGATCATCTTTCCCTCTCTCTTCTACAGAGTCCCTCGGGTCAGATAGTTTGCCTTGAATCAGTACTGCTCTTTGCTCGAGGGTATTCAAGGACCGCAGCGGAACCAAGCAGTGATAAAGAGCTATTTCTACCTGGAAGAGGGCAGAACATTTTTGCAATGTGCTCTCCCTTTGTTTCTTGCCACCTGATTTCCAATGATCATGCTGCAGCTTTTTCCCCCTTCTATGACTCTGAATGAGAGAGTGAAGAAAATGGATTTATAAGAAAAAACATTTTTTTTTCTTCTTCAGTTTTTTAATCAAAGGTAGCACAACCCATGTGGGGTGAGATGGTCTTAATTGTTACTAAGCTGATTAAATATTTATAAAACAAGGACTATCTTACATTTATAGCTCTTTTGTCTAGAGAATGAAAGTAAATTGACTTCATAGATTTTTCTTTCCTTGCTCAAATAATGAGTACTAGCATTTTTCCTGGTGCCTTAGGATGTAAGTATTTTCTGAATTTGTAAACGTTAGGAACTTAAACGTTTTAACCTTGCAGCATTATTAAATGAACTAATGTTCTTTTAATCTGTTGGGGAATGAAGATCCAGATAAAGTTCTGTGTGCTTGTTCATCCCTATTAAGATTCAAAGAATAGCTCCAAATCTTTTGATCAGTCATGCTTACGTTGCCTTGAGTAGGCACTTGGATCCCTTCTAAGTTAGAAAGGCGGAAAGGAGCTGCAGTATTTAAAGATTGGAAAAAAAGATCTCTAATAATGAGGCATAAGGAGATTTTTTTTTAAAAAAAAAGAAGGTTAAGAGGTGAATGTGATATCTAGCTAATAAAGTTAAAAAAAAAAGCTATAATCTATTTGTAATTGGTAACAAGAGGATGCTAAAGATAGGATGCTTCAAATATTCAAAGGGTGTGCGTTTTAACAATGGATGTGATCAGCTATTCAAACAAATCATGAAACAGAACTGATTTTTCCTTCTTGTCAGAGTAGAAGTTGAGCCCAGATGCCTTTCTGGAAGGTGTGCTTCAGCTAACGAAGCCTTAGGTTCATTACAGAGGTAAGGAGATGGAAGGCAGAGAAGAACTGGAGGCTTGTCCTGGCCCTGAAGCGTACTGATCTGGTGACTGTGGTGCACCCGAGTGTCTGGGAGCTCATTCAATGGCCCACTCTGAATCGTCCCCGCTTCCCCGAGGGCCCCTGGAAACGACTTATGGACAGAAGATGTCCTGTCTGGGGCAGCCGCCCTGTCTTGGCTGCTATCTTCTGTGGGCTCCCAGACAGGAGGTAGGTGGCTGCATTGTTCCCTGCACGTGCAGCGTGTGTGACTTGCGCAACCCCAGTAAATCAGGCTTTTCGGGGAAGCGCCCGGCAGGTGCCCGGTGTGCTGCTGGAGGAAATGCGTGAGTCATCCGGGGAAAAGCTGGGCGTTACCTGCCTGCATCTTGTCTGTGCTCCAAATGTCTGCTGGCGGCTGTTGGCTGGGCTGTGAAGAAGACTTTTGAGCGTACACCTGCACTGGAAGAAAATCAAGCGTAGTTACAGGCAAAATATATTTTTTAACCAGTATAGCTTGTTTTACTTGGACAGCTCAGAGGCATGGGTGAAGGGTGACTTTCAAAATCCTTGTGCAAAGCACAGATTTCATGGGAAGTGCTGTCTACAGTAGCAGCCGCTCTTTGCTAGCGTATTTCTATTTGTATAGGCAGAATATCTTCTCGGATCAAAAAAGCACGTTTTCAGTGTGAAACAATTAGAATATATAAGCTACAAAAACCATAGTGGGGACATAACTACTTAGTTTGTCTACAAGATTACAACAGTTGAAGTCAACCCCAGGAATGGATATGCAATGCTGATTGTACCTACCTCACAGATCTGGTCACTATTAAATTTTAAGTTGTGATAAGTATTGTGTATTTCAACTTCTCTTTTAAAGCCACTTTACAAGCCATTATCAGAGAAGATGAAGCAAAAGATGAAAGGAGCTATGCATTGTCTGTGTGTTGCATCCATGCCAATTTATTCCTTCTTCAGCTGTCTCTTTAAAAGGTTAAAATTTTATCTGAGGAGGTTTGGCTCCAAAAGAACTTACTGAATCCTCAAACGGCGAAGTACCATTCCTTGTCGCTTTTCTTTCAGTGTAGGAAGTTAACCATCTTTGTTTAGGGGTCTCCCTCCCCTATGCCTTCCCTCCTGTGTTGGGCAGAGCAGAAGGATTTCATGGTCTGCAGTACTGAGCATGTTTGGAAGGTCTGGGAGTAGGGGGGCAATGGGCATCCATCACAGTTCAGCAGATAAATGGCAGAGCTTCACTGCCCAGTGGTGGTATTTCAGGTTCTGCACTATATTTTGCCATGCACCCAAGTTGTGATGGATGCAGATACTGCTTCAGTTAGGTGGCCTTTTATTAGGCTCTTTATAAACTTGGTCACTGGGAAAGGCAAGCAGGAAGATACTTTGTGCAAGAACTGCTGGTCAGAGGTGTGCAGGTAGTGTAGCAGTGTAGCCGCGGTCAGGCCCCAAACATACATGACCGTTCACATGTGAAAAAAAACGAAGCTTAATTTGTGGAGTAAAGTAACTTTATTGCTTTCAAAAGGAGCAGCAACAACATGTTCTGAATGTTTTCTCATTAAAAGCCACAACTGTACTTTTTTATGGTAAAAGGAGGCTTCTTTTCAAAACTTGAATTTAGTTGTCCGTGTGTTCTTTGTATAAACGTAGAACATGAATTGGGAAGCAAATGAAGGTTTTGTTCCACCCCATAGAGTTAAAATGCCTTGTCTTTCTCCTCACTCCTCCCTGGCCCTTTGAAGAAGCTGCACTGTGTTGACTGTGATTTTTCAATTAGGTTAGGATCCCCATTTTTAATTTCCAGTTTAACATACCACTGGAACACAAAGGTAAGTTCTTTTGAAGCTGATAGTTTTATATGCATATCTAACAGCCTGGATGGATGGAGAAGACTGGAACTGGATCCTTAGCAGCATTCATATGCTTTTTTAGATCTAACGCTGAATGTGTAGGAGAGCAATAGTGAGCAGAATCTATATTCTACCATTTTCCAGCCAAATAAATGAAAAACTGGATTTTGAAGTATTACCAAAAGCTTGAATGTGGAGTGCAAATCCATATACCAAGGTTAGCTTATGAGGGCATAATTTCTTCTTAGCTGTTCTGTGTCGTCTTTTAATGCGCTGCTGCTCAGGTGTGGTTACCCTGAGCTGGCTGACTCTTTGATAGAGGTGTGTGCAAGGAAAATGATAGAGGGCTGCATGTGTTCAGAAGAACTTTGCGTGTTTCATACTTCTGGCTGAAGTCTGGAAAAGCTTGCAAAGTTTAGATGGTATCTTCAGAAATCTGCTACATTTTGTTCCCGGTGCTTCTGGGGAACTTGTGTAAACTGGAAATACATCCTGTTTCTTCCTTTGTCAGGTGTGCAGCTATCCATTTTATGAAAACAGGATAAATTCCTGGACAGTCCCCTCTTATGAATACACATTTAGAAGTGAATTATTTTCCTGAAGTTTTAAGGATATTTTGGAATTGATGCCTGTTTTTTATTCCTGTTTTATAGTCTCACCTTCTGGAAAGTTAAGGCAATGATGGTAAAGATAAGGGAAGAATAATCGTGCAAGAAGCTAATCAGAAAAGTTACTACCTGTTTTAAAGCACTAGCAAAAATAAAGCTATTGAAATGAAAGATAACTGTTCCTTTTCTAAAGTGAAAAACAATGAGGAGACTGATGGTGCTGCCCATATGCGGGTGTGTACGTGTTTATGTAACGTGGGAAAAATTTTGTACCAAACTAAGAATAGTGGTTAAATGTTTGTCCTCTTAGTTGCATCCTAGTCATGATGCAATTCTCAGCAAGATGTACTATAATTACACAGGGAAGTTGCTATTTGCATAGTGGAACACAATGTATTTTCCTTAGTTTCCAATATTTTCTAGAACAGAATGTCAAAAGAGAAAGGTTCACATACTGTACTGGAGCGTTTGTCAGGTGCGTATAACGCACCTTCAAAATGCAGAAGTAGCTCAAGGTGCAGGATGAATATATTTATTTGCTTTCACCTCCCTAATAAGAGACCTACAAAAGTACTGAAATACTTCAGGTAATGTGTATCACTTGCATGTCAAACTTTATCTGTGTTCATTTATCTGTGCTTTAGAGAGAGACTCATGCTTTCACTCCCACCTTGGGCTTCTCAAATATCCACTAATTCCTCTGGAGTTCTCCTTCCCCTCTTCTGTTATTGCAAAGTGTTTCTCTCTCTCTGGTCGCTTGCCTGCCCGTGTATCGTAACAGTAATGCTTCTATTTGAGGGCCTTTTCCTAGTCATAAAGCATTTTTCATCAAACATTTAAAAAAAAGTGGCTTTGCCACGTTTGTGGTAATGCTATTTCTCTGTAGTGAAGTAGGAATCATTGTATTTGACATTATCACTCATTTATCCTAGTCTCTGTACTTAGGAACAAAGTCCTGAAAGCAAGTGTTTAGATAACGTATGTAAAATGAGGCATCCAACAAGTAGTTTATAGTAATTTCTTTTTTTGTGGGGTGGGGCAGTGGAACTGGGGTGGAGACAGATTTAGTGAAGTTCATACAGAATAGTCTTGGGATACACAGTAGTTTACTGTCCTTAACTTTGGTCCTGTACCTTAAATGCTCCTTCTTGTACCTTCTTGCTCCTTAAATGTACCTTCTGCTCCTGAGAGCAGGCACGGCTCATTTTCTTATTGCATTACTAAAACATGACAAATGACAATCTTGTCTAACCAGAACAGCCAAGCTCTTCTGTCAGCCATTGCTTTCCTTTGCTTCCTAGTAAATAAACATCAATTCAAGAGCTGTAAGGGATTGTGAGGGGAAAAAGGTGTAAATCTAGCTATAGAACAAATTGTAGGCAAATTGAAGATTTTTGGGCAAGACTGCACAGCTTTATATACAGCACAGCTGTTAAAGAATTCATCTGTGCTTAATGGTGTTATTTTTAAGCCCACTTTTTTTTTCCTCTCCATGCTTGGCTTAATATAATTTTGAAATTCGGGGGTCATCTGATGCGTGTTCTATCATTTCTCTTCTTTTTCCTTGATCAGATGAAATTTGGGTTCATAGGAGCTTCCTTTATTTTATGGTGTTTCTTTCTCGATATAATCCATGCTTACCTCTTAACCAAGGTTTACAGCAGTGCAAGCACATGCCACCATAATAAAATGTGTCCTAATAATGTGTCCTCTGTGATAATTCAGCCATAATTCAGAAGGCAATCTGTCATAAGTAGACCTTTTTGTGACCTCTGTAAGTTTCCAGGAGGATTTTTTTTCTTTTTAGATTACTTTCAAATATTCTGATCCAGAAAAGGATACTTCTGATAGTTTGCAGTAATTCAAGTAATTGAGTGCTTTATTATTTTTGGGTGGAGAAATGATTACTTTCCTTATATTTTATTTTTTTGGACGTTCTTTCTTTTACTACCAGCATGATTTTGCTCAGTGGCTAGCTTGACTTGATTTTGGAGAAATGTTGTTCAAAACCAACAAATGTGATACAAAAGCGACAATCCTATGTGTACCATTTTTAATCCACCAGTTCCGCATTGAACCAGTGAGCTTCCAGCATGTGGTAGTGCTGTGCTTCAACATTGGGCGGGGGAAGAAGAAAAAAAAAAAAAAAAGCTAATCTTAGTGTGCTATCCCACTGCTTCTTGTCCAGACCTGTCCTGAATTTCTATGAGGGGCTTGATCGCAAGGTCATCAGATCACATGGGGTTTCGTAAAGTGCTTGAGGTTTTATACCTGCCGAGTGTGAGGTTCAGATCAAATGGGTAAGTGAATGCACTTAAGCCAATTGATCAGAAAGTAAAAGCATGAAAACTGACTCTATTTTTGTAACAAGCTTTACAAAAATTACGGGCAGGTTATCTCGGCTAGGCAGCATGGTGTGGCCACGCCTCTGTAGGTGGACTTTGCAGGTACAGGGGAGCTCTCGGGCAGGCAGACCTGGCGGGCACAGCCAAGATCCCAGAGCACTGTGTGAGCACATCTTGTGTGCAGCACCTTGACTGTAATGAAGCATCAAGAGTTGCCCTGTAAAGCTTCATTTTTTTTTTCCAGAGAACTTACAAATCTCTCTTTTTGCATGCCAAGAAAGAGCTGATAACTTTTCTGAGTGTCTGAAAAAGCTTAATCAGCAATCCGTTCGGTTTGAATCCTCAAAGGGAAGAATGTCCCTGCCTCTGCTCTCCAGATTGTTTGAAATGCAGCCTTGTCACTTCAGCAGAGGTGAGTCTGTGCTGAGCTACTCATTACAGCAGCCCTGTGTCCATCCAGGAGGCACGTGGGTGCACACACACCAACCCAACAGGTCCGGCTTCGAAGCTGGGAAGCAGCCTCTCCTCGGGGCTGAGCAACGCCAGCAGCACTTGCACAGCTGGGCTGCTGCTGGAAAGCTTTCATTTGTTTTCTAAATCTGAACTATTTCAGGTTTTAAGTCGGGCGGTTCACGGTGTGGTTTGTGTGCCAGAAGCTGTTGCCGGCCTCCCGTGGCTCTGGTCTGTGCTGGGTGTTAGGAAATCCAATTGCAGTGTTTGTGTGTCTTGAATCGTATGTGGAACGCAAACGTGCGCTGGTGTGGGTGTGAACCAAGTCAGTTTGGTGACTTCTGGGTTTTGTGGCCCGGCTCTTTAGAAGTAGTAGCTAAGGGATTATTTTGTAAGTGCCAGGAATTACAATGAATAGTTTCCCGTGTTTAATCTTACATAATGTAGGCTGTGTGCTTCATATTTTATAATGCATGCCTGGAGAAAAACCTCCTAGAATAAATTTCACGCTTATTTCCTGAATTGTTTTTCCCCCTATGCTGTCATCTAAATGTGACATTACCAGATAAAATCATTTGCTGTGCTGAAAAGAGGCCATTCTTAGCACCAAGATGGAGAGAAACTTGTATTTCCTTTGCGGCTCTCCGTCTGTCTGGGAAAACTTTGCAATTTCACTCCCAGCATCTCCCCTTTTTCCTTCTATGCCTTTCCCACCCAAGCACAGATAGTCCTGACCAATAACCATGCTCACACAGATAGCCTCCTTTCCTGTGCTGATTGCAACTTTTACTCCTTAGTCTAGAGTTTCGTGCCAATTTGCAATTAGGGTTTTGTTTTCCATGCCATATTTACGTAAGTCCGTGAAAACAGTAGTTGTGTTGTAACACTTACAGGGAGACTTCTGTGTATGTGTAGCAAGTAGGTCTGAATATGTTAAACAATCCCCAGGGAGAATTTGTTAGCCAAGTTTTAGAAGTTTTGCCTCTTTATATGAAGCTGGAGGTCCAGCATATCTGGGGGAGGGAAGGAGAAGAACAGGAGTCTTTCATTTTAGCTTTGCTGTATCAAATGCATATTGCGCTAATGCTTCCCTGGAGTACAGCCTATTCAAACTTCAAAATCAGGGAAAGAAAATAGAAGGAAGAGTAAAATCCAGGATGAAATTCTCACTTCTTATCTATTATAAGGAAGCAACAGTGGCTACTGTGGCATAACTTGAGCATCTCATGCTTTACAGTGTGCTGTGAGCCCCCCATGAAGCCTGCCTGCAGGTACTCTGTTTGACACGATTTTTGCCTCTGACTCTGCGAGTTGTGCGTGTCAAAAAGCATCTTTTTGGGCACTCGTAATGATAAATGCATTAGCTTCCCAGCTCCAGTGGCATATCTCCACTTTTTTGTGTTTTCTTCTCTCCTCCTTCCCCTCTGAAAGAAAAGGTTTTCATCCTCAGATACAGACTTTGCCCTGTTCCTTGAGCCTCAGTGTCACCTGGAGCTATCGCTAGGCTTTTGCCTAGCAAATTTCATCTCTTTGGAAGACAGTTTTGCAAGGTTTGAGCTGCCAATTTGCAAGTATTTTCCAGCTTATTGTTCCTCTATTGAGTCATGCCAAGCATACTGCTTTGCAAACTAGTAAGAGGAAAGCTCTGCCTCGTGAGGCCCCATCATTGCGGTGTTTGCTGTTTTGGAATGAACTGCTTAACAAAGGTGTAGGGGCTGCCTCATCTGTCCCTGAAATGGGGTGCTGTGCAGTGGGGTACCTCAGCTCAGCACAGAAAGCAAAGAACACTTTCTGTTGAAAGCAGGGAAACTTTAAGCAGAATGCAGTAATCTTGGGACTTGCGCAGGGTTTGGGTTATTCACTTTTTAAAACAAATTATTGTTATAGCAGTGCTAAGTGTTCAGCGATGCTCCATGCTAAGGCCTGAACTTGCTGCGTGTCCCCAGCTCCATGACAATTCACTGACTCGGAGTCCCCTTGCTACAGACGTGCCTGGAAGAGCTGCTCAGGAAACTAGTGTCCTGACTGCAGGTTTTGCAGAGTGGCCTCTGTCACTTGGGGCAGGCTAACTCAGGAGGGCTGACTGGACTGCAGGTGATAAAAATCCGCTCTGCCCTCTATTTCACATCACTTCAGTGGGGAGTCTGAGTGCAAGCATCCTCGCTTCATAGCTCTTGGGTACTTGTTCAGTGCAGGCAGAGTTTAATATCTCCTGCTGAGCTGCTATTAATGCTGCTTCCTTCAACACTTTCATGTTCTTCACATCTCATCTTTGTACACTTCTTGATGAACCTGGGTTAACTTGACATTTGAGGGGATTTCAGAACAATAGATGTGCCTACACATGCCAGAAATACAATACCTTTGGGATCACGATTTCTCTGTTTGGTGCATACAGCAGCATTTACTTTCCTTTTTCTTCTCTCTCTTTTTAATAGAGTCATACTTCTGTTGATCCGAACCCTCCATTCTTCTCATTTTGTGCATCCTTTCCAAAATGCCATCATATAAACTTGTAGGAGTTCCTGGTGAAGCTTTACTGATACTTTGAGGTATTTGGTGTTCTTGCTGTGACTGACTGCTTGTTTCTTAGGTTATCGATAAGGTGAGAATATCGTGTACCATTTTTCTTCTCCGCCTGTTGCTGGAAAAAACCTACAGCACTGATGAGGCCGAAGGTTTTTTTTTGCAGGATGATGGTCACTGACCTGTCATGTTACCAGAACTTTCAATAAAGCACCAGATGTAGGCATCTTGTCGCTTATAAATGTGCTTCTCTTAAGCTCACTCTTTTATGCACGAACTTTCTGACACGTGTGTCGTCATTGCTGATAAGGCTTTTATCACAGCACTCTGTGTGGTCCGGAAGAGCAATTTCTCATGCTATCATCTCAAGAGTGGAGCTGAAGGCATACCCTTGAAATCTTTTTATTTTCCCCTCTGCTATGACCACCTCCAAACCACTTTTTGAAACTGAGTCGACTGATTTCAGTCTGTCTTCTGTCCAAAAATCCGTGTCTTTGCCGCCTATACAGAGCAGAGCTGCTTGTGCCATCTTTGCTGCTGTGGGAGGATTGCAGAATGGAGAGCAGATGTGATCGTGGTTTAAATATTGCTTAGCTGGAGGATAAAGTGTTTTCATGGCTAATATTGAGTGGTTCCAGAGGACTGGGGATGCACTGTGAGGTAAGTGGAAAGGGTGCTTGGCCAGGTAGTGGCAGGGGCACTGAAGTTGAACAGAAGGCTAATTAGCTAGCAAAACTGAAATGTTGTATGTCAGGCAGGGATACACAATAAATTGCGGTTTAATTTAAAACAGAACTTTACAGTCTGATGTTACAAGGCCTCATTTCTTACATGTAGATGCTGAGTACTTTAATCAAAATAATGGCTGCGATTTTTTTTGCCCCTGACATTGTTTGCTTGTCTGGGTTGATACAACTTGCTTTCTTTGCCAAACCTCTGGATGCTAGCACGCGGCCCTGCGGTGGCTGCTTTACACTTAATTTTTATGGAAGCCTAAAAGAGGCAAATAAATATATAATTGTGCAACAGCTGCTTATAAAATCGTTATATATACAAAGCATTATTCATAAAATTTCTAAATACCATTCCTTGACTTGGTTTAAGCTTTAACAAGAAGTTTGAGTGGCATTGACCACAAAGCTTTTTCTCTCTATCCTGTCCTTATAGTGTTAGGATTGGTGTAGAATACTTTCCAGGCGTGTGCAATAAGCGTATGTATTGTGTAAATGGTGGGGAATGGGGTCTGCTCTTCCTACCAAATTGCGTTGTGCCATTGATTCCCCAGGGTGGGTGGTGATGGTGCTATTCTGCTGCAGCTAAAGCAGCTGCAGGTCCACTCACAGGTACTTGCAGTAGGGTTTCCTTGATGACTTCAGTACGTGGCCCCATGATCTTTCAAGCCCAGCAAGGATGTGTAAGAAGCACTTTGCTGCTGTTGAAACCCACTTGTTTCTAAGGTTGGACCCAGCAGTCGCTATGTGCAGGGGTGTTGAGGAAGCAAGTGAGAAAGAAGCTAGTGATAGCTGTAAATAGCCTGACTATCGGGTAGCTCTAAGACACACCCTTGAGGAAATGCAGATATGCTCCCTTCAGAATATGCATGCATGGAGATCATACCAGTGGTTGTGTTCAAATAAATGCATTGCTTTTAGATAGAGTACTCCTCTTTCTGGCTGCAGCAGCTTTCAAGTAAACCCGTCTGTGTCTGCACATATGCTCTAAATCCTTTTAAAATGTGAGAATCCACACTGCACGTGTTTTAAATTACTGTGTGTTGATGCCCTATAAATAAAGCATACGTGCTTAAGTTGTGCTTCCTATAATAAACTTGTTTCAGTTTTATTGTTTTGGAGCACTTAAAGTTGACTTTGAGATACTGAATTGTCCCACAACTTGCATAAAATCTAGTGATGCAGGTGAAGCAGCATGCAGTTGATCCCAAAAGGGGCTGCTGCTTGAAAGGAGGGATCCTGAGAGGTGGAGGAAGGACTATAGAATGGGTGCAGCGGCGCTGTACTGGTGAGCAGAGCAAAGTAAGTGTTGGCTTGATGCAGGAGCTAACAGAGCAGAGAAGTGGGTCACTTATCTAGGTCAAAGTGACAAGATTAACAGCTTTAAAAACTTACTTTCAGCCAATCTATTGGTCCCGATGGCAAAGCATCAGTCCCTAAACTTGGGCCCCCATGCGAGGTCATTGAAGCTCCGTTTTTGGAGAGATGTGCAGCCCTCAGAGTCACAGGGAGGCCAGCTTTCCTAACAACCGTACACCGCAGAGCTGTGTTTATTTTGGTTTGACCCCTGGATTTTTCGTGAATTTACTTTGGATAGACAGAATTTCATTAGAACTTAAGCTGCTTTATGTCCCAGGCTTGTTGTTTTTAGGGTGTTTTTTTAACAAACAAAATTCTCTCTGTGCAGATCTCACTGGTGAACAAACAGAAAGAGGGCAACTTCCCTCTTGGCAGGTGTCCTTCCTGGGTTTGCCAGGACTGCTGCCCAACAGTGGGGCCGTGACAAGTCGGTGTTACTGGGGGAGAAGCCTGAGTGGGCACTGGATTTTTTGGAGATTGGGTAATCTTCTGTACAAGGCACAGGACTGCAGAGTTGGAAAGCTGAGCTCTGTTCTCCGTTCAGCTGCGGGCTTCCTGTGTGCTATCAGTGAAGTCATTAGGACCCCGTCTTAAATGGGTTACTTGGAGGGTGGGAATAAAAATACCTCCTGCTTCACAGGGAGGTGTGGAGGCCTGGCCGTGTGACTTGCAGACAGCAGCACGTCAATGAGAAATACTGCTGCCTGCGTGGGTGCTTTGGGACAGAGTAGCACATATTTCTCCAAGTTGCATCATGTGGCTGTAGTTTCTTGGGTTTGTGCAGAGCAGCCACACTCCTGTCTGCCCTCAGCGAGTGAGGGAGGTGCTGGCAGTGGTAGTGGTGGTGTTTGTGCTGGGTTTAACAGAGAGGACTCTCAGCCTTCTGTTTATGGAGGTGCCAGTTTAGCACACGGACAGGAGAGCTTGGCCGTGTTCCCTTGGGGAACAGTGCTGTCCCGTGCAGCTGGTGTTGTGGGTGTACACAGAGTGGCAAAGCCATGGCGTGTTCGCCAAGACATCCCAGGTTGGTCTTGGGCATGTCAGAATGAGCAGCACCCTCAGGGCTTCTTGTTCTAGGCGGCATCACACCACGTCTGTTGTGTTTTTGTCACAATTTGGCTCTAAATGCTGCGTTGGCCAGCAGTGGGCACAGCTGCCTTCTAGAAAAGTCTGTGCTGGGTGGCGTGGCCGAGGAGCTGGCCGCGTGGCACCCTTCGAGTCTTTGTGCCTGCAGGTGAGGCGGTTTCGTGGTGCGAAGGCAATGTTGTGTGGTGACAGACCTCGAGTTCGGGGACCCCGCTTCCTCACGGGCTGGCACCAAGCACCTGCCTCTCACCCCCGACCTTCACAGCCAGGTGCCTCGTGCTGGCTGCACTTAGACCCCTCCGCAGCTGATCCCCCTACAGCGGGGCTCCCCGCCCGCTCTCGAGCCCCTTCGGCCGGCGTGGAGCCGAGCCAGGCGGGCGGCCGGTCCCTTCCGCCCCACCGCCGCCCCCTCAGCCCCGGGCTGGGCCAGGCCGGGCCGGGCGGAGGAGCCGCGGTGCCGCCCGCCCCCGGCCGCCCATTGGCGGCTCCTGGGCGGGGGCCGGGCCGGGCCGGGCCCGGGGCGGAGAGCGGCGGAGAGGCCGAGCCGAGCCGAGCCGAGCCGAGCCGTGCCGTGCCGTGCCCCGCCGCCGGACCATGGTCGGGGATCACTGTAGCCTCCCCGGCGAACGGCCCGTCCGAGCCCCGAGCCCCAAGGCCGGGCTGAGCTGCAAGATGGTCCTGCAGGCGGTGGGCAAGGTGCTGCGGTAAGGAGAGGGCTGGGGAGAGCCGGAGCTGGGGGCCGGGGGGGCCGGAGCCCGTCCTGCTGCTTCCCTGTGGCTCAGGGCTGGCCGGGGAATGCAGCGCCGCGACCCCAGGGAGCCTCGTCCCTGCCCCGGCTTGATTTTGGTCGTCCCCGTTCCCTGCTGCTAAATGTTTGTCAGCAGGAGCACTAGCCCTTCCCCTGGGGCTCGCAGCTCTCCTTGCCCCAAAAGAGTAGGGGAGCCGGTTATTGAGGCCGAGAGGAGGAGGGCACCATCCTCATCTCAAGGCGGCTGGGCGAGAGCCGCTCGGAGCTGCTCCTGACGTAACTCGCGCTTCTTTCCCTGTAGAAAACATCACTTTAAGGAATTCAGGTTTCTTTCTCAGCTTTTAACGAGTTTAACATCCCTCCTTTATGTATTTTTTTTTTGGGGGGTGGCACCATTCAATACGGTGTTACGCAGCTGGCCATATCATAAAACCCCTTGGCCAGCAGCTTGCTATTCATGCCATGAACCTTTTGAAGTTTTTGGTAGCTGCTCTGCTGGCATCGCTCCCAGATGTAAATAGATGGGTGCCTCTGCAGGGAAGTGGTGCCAAACCTTTTGTTCAGCATCCGTGGCCGTCTATCTGTAAGTATAGGTAACTTCCTGCGGCTTAGCAGGGAAACATCGCTTTGATTTGTTCAGTGTGCATTTTTTCAAATGTATAACAAAAGCTCTTCCTGTCTCCTCCAACTGGAGTACATGCAGAAATTGTGCTGAATTTATTTGCTTTTTTCCCCCAAGGTTTCTTTTCTATGTATGCTATAAAACTTGTGAAAGCAGGAAAAAGTTGCTGTTGTACGTGACATATTTTGGCCTCGGGAATTAATAGCAAACCTTCGTCTTGCTGAAGCTGTTACTAGATGGTAGTGATTAGTATTTTGGAGTATTGTTTACTTTCATGTCTTTTCATTCTGGATTATCTCCATTTAGGGAGTTCTCTAGAGTTAGAAATGTGAACTCACAAAAACTTACTTTAGATGCCAGACTGTTTCTCTTATTTTTCTTCTAGAATATACTTCAGCTGCCTCATCTGACCTCGTGTGTATTGCTTAATTTTGCTTTTCTTTAGTTTTTGTTCTGTAAAATAAAAACTCATCATATTTTGCAAAGAGCTCAGACAGCATAAGAGTGCAGGTACTGGCTAGGAGCCCAGGTAAATACTGAGTCTAATCAAAGCTTCCTTATTGCAGAAGTCAGGTGCTTAAGAAAGGGGGAGCCTAGAGATGGTAAAAGAAAACAAGTGGGACCTGGCTCAGGAAAGCTGTGGAGGGATTTCTCTGAAGGCAGACATCCACAGCTGAGCTTTGTGCACTTTGTTTCTGGTAGAGAAAAGCAGGGAGCTTGAAGACGTGGCTGAATGCAGAGCTGCATTGCCAGCCTGGTAGAGTGTGAGTAGTGTGCACTTGTTGGTGTGGATGTTGTAGCCGTGAAGTCAGATTAATCTTGCACTTAATGTAGTGGCTGACCGTCTACTCCAGAGTAAGTGAAGGATAACGTGTATCAAGTACTGCTTCTAAGCCTGCCCTCCTGGAGCACTGAGTCTCTTGTAGTCTATGCAGACGGTGAATGAATGCTAAACTTTGGATGAAGCGATTTTTCTTCTGTTGATCAGGGCTTCGGGTGGCTTGGGGATGATGTTAAAGGGCATCTTGCTTGTGCATAGCCTGTATTTTAGTCTTGTTTCATGGGTGAAACCGTGAACCTTCACCACTCCTTGCCCCTCCTCCACAGGCCACCAAGCACTTGTAGAACTTCACAGTGGACAAGGGATAGAGTGCCTGTCTTTTTCCCTAACTTGTCCTATATTTCTGTCTCTTTAGGGGTTTAATGGTTGTGACTTATAAAGCTCACTTGTTCCAGTGAGATGCTTAGCCAGGATGACTTTCCTCCATGGCAAACCCATTGCACAGTAATTGAGTTGTGTGTGCCTGTAAGTAAGTTCTCTGGAAACGTTCGACATCCCTGTTGCTTTCACTAGCTGGTGGTGTAGGTCCAGGCCCTCCTAGCTGCTGATGCCAAATCATGCATGTGTCGCACACAGGGAGTAA
Organism: Cygnus olor; assembly: GCF_009769625.2. Lineage (NCBI taxonomy): Eukaryota > Metazoa > Chordata > Aves > Anseriformes > Anatidae > Cygnus > Cygnus olor. The sequence goes on along the minus strand of NC_049173.1, from coordinate 28,024,033 downwards.
CAGTTGCCAAAGGAGAAATTGGCACTGGGAGGAAGCAAGGAGGGAAACAAAGGGATTCACGAGAAGCAGCAGCAGACTTGAGCACCTGGGAAGTGTTGAAAAGAGTGTGGGGAAAGACGACTGAACCAGAAAGGGCAAAAAATGTAACAAAAGCAACAGATGTGCTCTCAGCCTTTCTAATTAATTTTTTATGAAAGCTACTGTTAGGTTTAATACTCTTTTAAATTATTAGTGATTCAACTATGAAGAACTCTGGAGATGTTAGTATCTTTCATCACATGGGCTAGAAAACTGTATTTAACTTTTAAGGGATGGGACCGAGACTACACGCTTCTAATGATTTAAAGAAATTAAAATACCATTAGAAAAGTGTCATCTCCCCTTTTAAATTAATAGCATAGCTGAGATGAAGTTGTGTGTGTTCCTCAGCCCAGTGCTTAATTAGGGCTTTCGTTTCACTTCAGATGTTTTTGAAATATGTTGATCTCATTTTTTCCCTCTCCTGTAATGAATTATATGTAATTATTCACCCTATGGTTGGGGAGGAAGAAAAAACATGACAAAATGGATGCAATTGTTCTGTTTTTTGTTTTCTGCAAGTTGGTGGTTCTAGAGAGGCGGAAGGGGTAAAGTGAAAAAGAACAATGAAAAAAAAAAAAAGAATATTATTCTATTTTAAAAAACTAATTGTTCCAGCTTTTTGTGAAGTGGCTGATTATTGTTAGCTTCCTTGCAGTGGTGTGCTTTTTACTGGCTTCGAACAGCAGAAGTGGAAGGAAAACTCAAAATTCAGCTATGTGGGAAATCTTCCCTTTTTCGTCCCTGGCTGTGTGCACTCAACTCCTCAGACCTGTGTGCTTGTGACATGTGGACATGGTTTTCACTGCCCATGTCTGAGCTTGGGTCCTGGTTCAGATGCTCAAGTGCAGCTCAGAACTTCAGCGTTTGTGCTGTGGCACTGCAGGTCCTGCACGAATGATTTTCAGAAAATACTCACCGTGCAGCTTCATTGTCAGTGCTCATCCCTTTAAGCTTCCAGTGGAACCTAGTCCCTGTGGGATAGCTGACTAACAGTCGGTGATACGGTGTCATGGAAGAGCAATGATGAGGGCTGCAGAGTTGTGATGTCATGGTCTAGTGACTTCTGATGAAGTACAGTACATTTTACATGTATACATAGTCCAGGACGAGTGTGGGAATAGGTAACTTAAACTCCTTCTCACGAGAGAGCTTCCCTTCTTAGAGCAATGTGCAGGGATTGATTGGGAAACCAAACCAGAATCAAGGCACCCTTCCTGTGTAGATGTGCCTATTGTGGGCAGCACTAATTAAGTGGAATTTTTACAGTCACTTTTCAAGAATTTGTCTTCAGTGGTAGTGTGGTAAGATTGCTTCTATCACAGATAAGTGGACATGTTTGTGTTGGTATCCTGGATGGTGCTGTCTGTTGTTACATCCAGCACTTTGAAATTAAACAAACAAACAAAAAAACTAAGTGTTAAGCATGTTCACGAAACAGGACACATGTGGACAGAAACAGAGCGGGTTTGCTGTGGCTGCCTCTTTTCCACTGGCTTGCATGGCCCAGGACAGCTGCGGCTGGTTGTCAGTGACACTTAGGTGTATCGGCAGGGCTGAGGCAAATATTTAAAAAATAAATCCTGTTTTATCCTTTTTTAGGTTGAAATGTCTTCCAACAGTTTAGTCTGGCCTACACTATTAACAAGTAATTAGTGAGGGCCATGTTTAGTGTTATTAATCTGATTAATGCACAAATCTGAGCAGGGTAGGGAGTAGAGAGGGAGGGGAAGGCAGCGTGCAGGGAAGGGGCTCACAGGCAAAACTATTCAGAACCACATCAGCTATTTTTATCCTGTTCTTGTCCTTTCTCCCTCCCACAACTTTCCATTGTACCAAAATAGTTCAAAATGTTTATGGTTCAGGGCAACTGACATCAGAAACTGACTTGCTGTGCCTCACCGAATATTTCTGTAGCAGGAGATGGCTTCCTGTCAGTGGCAGCCACTGGGCTCGCGCTGAGCGGCTCAGAAAGGGCAAAAGAGCATCTCGTGCTCTAGCAAAGCGTGGCTAGGCACTAGGGGCCTTGTGGCAGCTCTGCTGTGTACAGGAAAGCACAGACGGGCTTTTGGAGATGGTTCTTTGACCCAAGTGTCCTGTCATGGTGACAGAGCAGGTCCTGATGAAGGTAGGCCCCGCGGCCTCACCAGGCCCTTCAGAGGGCCTGTCCCTCAGCGCCATGCACAGGTAGCGAAGTTGCTGCGAAATTCGTGATGTTGTGCTTGAAAATCTGCCCCACTACAAGCCGTAGGTACCTCTATAGAAGGCATGTAACAGCCTCATCTCCTTCTGGAGTTTGGGACTTGAAGCTGTGTCCTGGGAGGAGGCTGTGTCTCATTAAACCTGTGAGCCAGGCACTCCTCCATTTCTTTGGAATCATTGTCACTGGTGTTTACTGCAGGAGTGTCACAATCCCGGTGTGTTTATGAAGCTTGGTAAGCCATGTACAGTGTACTAGCTTAATGAAGAAGCCAGTCTTTGTTCATTCAGAGGTATTTTACAACATCGAGCTGTATTTTGGTTGTGTGTTCTACATCCGGTGAACAGATAGCCAGAGGGAGATGGCTGCTGAAATTCCTCTGTGTGTTGAAATAACCCTCTAAGGTGTCTCCAGAGCTAGTATAAGTTAGTGGAGCCTATTAACACTGAAGCTAGGCTGTTTGAACTTGTCTGAAAATGTTTATTTTCCAAGTTCATTTCTGTTTAGTGCTTCTATACTTGTTTCAATAACAGAAGTGTAGGAGACGACGGGGATTGGTTATAGCAGATGCTCCCCGGGTGAAAGGAACATTGTAGATGTCTCTAATTCCTTTTAATTTAAAAAAAAAAAAAAAAGAAAAGAATTGTCAGTGAGTGCAGCTGGCTGTGCTCAGAAAGACAGGTAGTGACAGAACATAACTCTTAAAACAGCTTAATACACACACAAAAAAAATATCCCATCATGCCATGCAAAGCTGATAGAATTAATGAAGAAAGGTACCTTGGGCTTCTTCATGGTAACCTCAATGCCAGAAAAGATGTTACGTGTCCTTCGTTGCTCCTCTCACATTAGCCACTTACCCAAATTTGCTGTTCAGGCCAATGTGGCCATGTATCCCAGATTCAGAACAGCAGAGGCTTACAGGGACATATGCTGACAATCAGCAGGATGCATTTGGCAAGACAGGAGAAAGGAAATTTGTGCTGAACTAGGTCTTCCTGACTCCTCATTATACAAAGTCCTCGGTTACAACGTGACTGCCTTTTTTTATTTTCTTCAGAACTGACCTGCTTAGGGAAAAGATAGGGTCTTGACCATCTTTATGGGACAGAGGGGAAATTGCATTGTCTCAATTGAAATACTTATTTTTCTGTTGTTTTTCAACATGCAAAACCTGTCTTGTTACGTCATTCAAATGCATCAAAATGAGTGGTTTTTTCCACATCTTATTTAGCAGGTGAGCTAACTGTATCTGTTAACTGACTTGAGTTACAAGCTTTCTGAAAGGGATTCATATTGATTTTTGAAGTAGGGATTTAAGTGTCGAGACTGGATCATCCAGCGATGATATTTAGCTGCTCTCTTGAGAGAGACTTCCTCCTTTGTAGGAGATCATCTTTCATTTCTTTGCGGTGAGATGGCTAACGCAGCTGTGCACCAGTAGGCATGGCTACATCCCTGTGAAACCACTGTGATCTGCCCCTTGCTGCCAGGAACTGAAACGGGGCTTCTCAGGCAAGCACACAGCCTTGTTTGAAAAGGATTAGTCATGACCACCCCTTGTTTTGAGGTGTGATGCTGGGTTAGAAAAGCTGCTGTAAAGCATTACTTCACATTGTGTTTTGAGCAAGAAGCTTAAATACTAGTCTCTGCTTGTGTGAAGTGATTAATTGTAAGTCCCTGTGAGCAGCTAAAGGTATTGCTTGCCATTTGCACGTGCAGCCAAGGGAACAAAACTAATTCAGCACACAACCGTTCATCTAATTCTAATATTTGGTTTGGAAAATTACTAGTCTTCCTTAACCAATTCCTTGCCTGTGCTTTCAGTGTTTAATTAAAAGAATAAGCAAGCAAGCTCTTGAAGGTAATGCTACAAGTTTGAATGCATCTATATTCTTGTGTTTTTTTCTGGTTGCTAATGGATCAGTATGTGTCTACACAAAACTGCTTCTTCTGAAGCTTTTCAGTCTCCCTTGGAGTATCCTGAAAAGTAATAAATTAGAGTCAGGAATCACTACTGTCTCATAAGCTAATTAACAGTGGTTGATCTAACTGTACCAGTAATTAAACTATTATCCACCCTACTATTTTTTCAATCATTCATTCAAATATAATTTTCTTTGACCCATAATTCTGTAGAGTTTATATTTTAAATAGATTAGTCTTCCTCTGCTGTACATAAAGCAAAATTTTGATCTTCTAGGAACTATTGAAAGGACTATAGTATTGATGACAAAACTGAACAGACAGCATTGCATCATTTTTCTGCAAAGCAGTTTAAAAATTAACTAATGGTTAGATTAGTGAATGCTTTGTACATATTATTTGTTAATGAAAGCTATCCAATTATGATAATGCTTTAATTCCTTTTACCTTCAACTCTCTCCTACCTTGTGAGAGGAGACAGTTTGTATCTTCTGTGATTATTTTTTTTTAATAAGACAATTCATATTAAGACTGAAAGATACTGTTTTTATTGCAAAATCTCATCAGAGGTATGCGAGGAGAGGTGGGATTTCCCTGAACTAACTTTAATTTACATCTAAAGCAAAAATAGTAAGAAAAAAAATCAATAATAGGTTTTTTTGTTTTTTTTTTTTGCAAAGCTACCATTGAGTGACCATGACTGTGGTAACTTCTAGCAATTAAATGTTCTTTCTAATAAAAATGCTGTAGTTCACTTCAAACGTAAGAGATGAGTTTGTCAAGCTTGACAAACAGTGGATCTGAATTTCACGTGGGGCTTCTTCACATTGGTATTTCTGTGCCAAACCTGTTCAATAACTAATGACTCTGTAGGTAAATGAACTCTCAGCTGTGTGCCAGTACAAATGCTTTGCAAATAAGTTCATGGGTGCAGGAATGCAAAATTGCTTGTGAATCCTGAAGACAACCTATAATTTTTTCCCTGCTCTATATCAACAGACTTTGTATTGTTTACCTAAGATCCTACACAAAGACTAAGATATTTGAAATAATAGTTAGGTTGCCAGCTGTGTTTCTATGTATGCTCTCACCTGTGGTGCACTAGTGCTCTTCTGGCCTAGTAAATCCTTTTACAGTTTTTTAGATGTGAAACGCTGTTTATCTGAAGGATTCAGCTGCTGAAATCCTGCCCACTGCGTGATTACATAGAGATGATGTTTTCAAAGGTGGAACTGTATATGTAAGGAAGTAGCAAAACAGAGGGAAGAACTTGTTTTCACTCTTCCCAACCAAAGTAGTCAACATAGCCTTCCAATGCAAGTCACGTTTTATGCCTCAATAATCACAACTTGCCCTGTCCTGCCGGAAGTAAAAAGACAGCCCTTCAGTGTTCCTCGCCTCTGGGACTGTGCTCAGCTGCCAGCTGACATGTTGCACCACGTTGAAATGGATTTATCTGTGGAGAGCACTGACTGGGAGCAAGTATTCCCATTAACTGTTTGGGGACTGCATCACGCAGCCTGTATTGCTGCCCTTCGTACTGCACACAGTAGTTACAAAACATATTGTAAAACACTTTTGTACTTGTAAGAGTTCAGAATTATTTCAGATTATAAGTACATTAGACATTACTGTGCTTTGCAGGACAGGGTAGGTGGTGAGCTAGGCTCGCACCTCTAACATACCTCCTTTGTAGGTTTTATTTAGACTGTGGTGGTACCTAAAGCTAGTTAGCACTGGTAGGTGAGTATTTTTGTGGGAAAAGGGCAGAGGGGAAAGTAAAACCATACAAAGACAAACCTGTCTGCACCCTGGTGCTCTGAGCAGAGTAGGCTGTCTGCAGTTGTGTGTCTTGGGCTGTATAGCGAGAAGTCTGCGTGCTAAAGCCAGGTTGCCATGGTGAAATAATTCCTAGCTATTAAAGCACGGTTTTACCCTGAAAAGCAACTCTGTGCAAGCTTCATTGTGAAATCCCACGTTTACGAGGCTGTGAGGTTTCCAAATCAAATTTGCTCAGTTTGGAAATAAAAAGATAGCTTTGCAATCTGCCAGCTCTACAAACTGCCTTTGGCTTGGAAGATAACAAGCAGCGTCTTCAGTGGCTCCTGTGCGCTGGTGGTGAACTCCCTCCCTGCAAAGGTGTACCCAAGTGTACTGCATGTGCTTTCCTGGAAAGATAGCAGGGCTGCCTCGGAATGGCTGGGAGGAGTGGCTGCTGCCAGAACTTGAATTTAACCATAATGCAGAAGTCAAAATAGCTCTTATTTAAGTGTATTCCAGTGGAAGATTGTAGGAGAGAAAGTAACAACAAAAAAAACCTGCCTAAGTTAATAGACATGTCTGAAAGCACACAGGTAATAGATATGTTAATTAAGTTTCCACAGTTTTACTTCAGTACGTCTTACATCCTGCAAGTTGAAAGAAAATGTAAAACCTTGAGAGGTACGGATTTTTTCGTTGTTGTTGATAATTGGGTTGGTTTTACTTTTTCCTTGTTCTCACAAACAGTTGTGCTAGCCTCCAGAATTCCAAATCATGTTGAATAAAACACAACAACAAAGCTGGTAGACCTATATTTGCCTTCTCCATAGTGTAAAAGGGTAAAAGCCACCCTAAAACTTGCTTGTGTTCAAATCTTGGTGCACATCACTTGTTCTTGTGGTTCCTTCTCACAGCTCCTGCTGTGAGAGCTTTCCCCTCTGCAGCATACAGCCTCTGAACGGCAGTAGGCTCTGGATCTCAGCTCTTCTCTGCTCTGAGCTTGGCGCTCCTCCTTCCCCCGTGTGTTTTAATTGAAGAACTTCAAGCCATGCTATGGATCTCTGCCTTGGACTGAGATGTTTTCCAGTATACAGAAAAAGCTATTAATCTCCACTGACTTTAAAAGGGTTTGAGAGAACCAATTCACATGTAAACATTTACATACGGAGCTATCTGTTTGGTGAGATGAGTCCTGTTCCTGCTGTCCAGCTGCAGTACAGGGTATATTTAGCACGCCCCTCGGAGCAGGGCAAGGAAGTGTTTGTGTTGCTATAACACAAATGGTGTTTTCCTCTAAGGGAGGCGAGGATACGGGAGCATCCTTATCTTGGGGCTGACAGCTTTGGAGCGTGCGCCTGGGAACTAAAATGAGCTGCATGTTAACGAGACAAACCCCAGAGCCCAGCACTCCGGCCCCTGTTCTCAGCTGGAAAGCTTGTGAAAGGGCCAGGTGGAGATGCTGCTGGAGAGAGTCACGGCAGCAGAGCCTCTCGTCCCTTCGTGCCCCGTGCTGGGCTCTGCTCAGGGCAGGAGGCATCGCATGGGGCAGAGCACCCCGAGCGCCACCTTCTCCAGCAGCCCTTTGCTCCCTCCCGCTCAGGTTTTGCTTTGCCTTCAGAGCTCGCCCACAGCTGGAGAGCTAAAAACACCACCACAACGAGAAGAAACACCACCCCAAGCCTGTCATACGCTTGGGCCTCTGGCACCTCTGACGCAGTGTTGTGCTCTGTAGCTTGTTCTGAGCGCTGGGTAAATTAATTGTTGCAACACTCTGACTCTGTGACCTACTGCATCTCTTACCACAGCCCTGATCTCGCTCCATGTAGAGCTCTTGAGAATAAACATTAGGAAAGATGTGTCCTTTTACTTTCCTAATCCTCAGATTACCAAGAACCCAGCCCGTGCTAAGTCTCTTGGGAAAAGGACCTTGCTGAGTTTTCCCGTTGGCAACCTCCTGGTTTGGCTACGTGGGGGCTTTTTGGCACGGAGGTAGAACAACAGTTCAAAAGGAAGAACAGGGTGGTTGCTTGGGTAGGATAATTTTCTGCGTTCCTGCTGGTGAGTGGTTCCTTCTAACTCACGTCACGAGTAAATACCCTGCTCTTCTGCCACGTCTCGCTGGGGCTCTGCCCTCTCCCTTGCTGCCTGGGGGGGCCATGACCAACACAAGCAGTGCCCACCCCAAGGCCCCCGTGGAGACAGTGGGGAGGTCAGAGGCACCCTCTCCTGGTCGGGGAGGAGTTCTGGCAGGTACACAGGGAGAAGAAAGGAAGCCCTAGTGCAGCGTGCATTACCACAAGAATGCACGCTGCGCATTTTTGCAGCATTAGCTGAGCCCTTCGCAAGCCCGGCCTTGCCTCCATAGCCGTTCTTCCCAGAGCTGTGCTCTGAAGAAAAGGGGGGGTCCTGCGGCCACCAGCACCTCCCAGGGAGTTGGTGGCTTTCAGAAGGCAAATGACATGTAGCTGCCACCGCAGGGGGGGGCAGGCACGAAGCTTGCAGGGGCTGGACAGGCAGAGGAGAGAGAGGTGTTGGGTGGTGGGAGACCCGGGAAAGGGAAGGGAAGCCGGAGGCACAGCGTGGGCAGGTGCCCCGTGTTCCCCTCGCTTTGCCAGCAGCACCAGCTGGAGCTCGGTTTGGCCCCGCAGAAGTGTTTTGGGCTTTGTGCTGAGAAGCAGCATTATGAAATAAGGTTATGGCACTTGTTGTCCTTAACATGCCTGCCATGCCTTGGCACCGGCTGCGCAGCGCAGCATCCGGAGGCCGAGCAAAGATTCCCTTTTAAGGCAAAGAGCCACTCTGAGAATCCAGGAGAAAAAGTTTCCCTGGCATGGAGGGTACATTCTTCTTTCCTCCTCCCCTTAAGTAAACTATTAGTAACTTTGAAAAACAGAACAAAAATGAAGGAGCAGGGCCAGGAATGCTGCCCAAGACATTTTATTCGGCGCGGCCCCCTTAGAGCTGCGCCGTAACCTGGCCCTGGAACTGACCCAGGGCAGGAGCTGGGAGGAACGGAGCTGGGGTCCCGGGGTCTGTCGGAGACCTGGGGCGAGAGGAAACGAGAGCGGAGATGGTCTGGGAGTGCACAGTCTCCTTCCCATCCCCAGGCCCTGGAGAAACAGTCTGACCACAGCAATCCGTGAGCAATTGTCTTGCAGGATGCAGTGGGTTTGGGCTTGCGTCCTAATACCTTGCAGTCTCCCTTCCCCTGCTAACGGTCTTTTCTTTCCCAGCCCTGAATGCGTGCATGGACGTCCAGGATTCGTGGTCTGGGTGTGCTGTCACGTGGCATTTTCAGCTGAAGGCTTAGTACTGGTCTTGGTTAAAACAGGACCTGTGACTGCAGAAAACTCTCCACAGGGATACTAAATCTGTATGGTTTTAAAGGAAGTCCCTCACTTTCAACTTCAGTGAAGTTCAAACAAGGCTTTTAATTCCATCTTTCGTGCCTGCTGTACAGACAAACAAAGGCACTGAGTTCCCAGAAGGTGACTTTAAGGTGACTGCGGCCTTTAAGCCACCAGTCCTTGCGCCTCTCAGAGGGCAAAAGACTGCGGACTGCTGTGGGAGGTGGGGTGGCTGGGGTAGGAAAACAGTATTTGAGAGTTTGTGGCTGGTGTGACCTGCTGCTTCGCTGCTCGTGCTGGGAGGTTGTTGCTGGGAATGACATTTTAGCTCATAAAACTGTTTCCTTCCTGCCATGAATAGGTTCTGGCGTCCCATACTTGCGCAGAGCGTTTCTGACCAGAATTTAACTGATAACTTCTTTCCGGTAAAGTGCTGTGGAAAAAATAGAAGATAAGCAAAGCTGGGAGCAGTTAGCCTGCTTTTCCTTGCAAAGCTGCAGCCTTCAGGATGGCTGAGAGCTTTGTTTCTTTCCTTTCTGCAAAGGGGGAGTCCGTTAGAGGGAAAGAGCATGAGGATTCAGAGTTTTTACTTTCAGATATTTTGTTTGCTCTCCTGTTCCACGCACTGCCTGTGATTCCTTACCCCGAGAAGGGAAGGGGAGAGAAACTGCAGTGAAAATCTCCAGCATGCTTTTAATTTTGAATTACAACCCCCTATTCACTGCAAGATGTAAAAACGTGAAAGTGGTCATAAGGATTGGCCTAAGAGACACCGTTAAAATGTTGGCTCGCTGCCTCAATAATTCTGCGTTGGCTTGTGTTTTAAGAAGCTAACCCCCATCCTCAGATTACCAAGAAAGTAGGTTTTGCCAAGAGTACTTTGTAATACTTCATCTGTGGAGGATATTTTAAAACATGGTATTTCAGAAAGAAAGGAAAAAATTACAGGATGAAAATCAAAGGCAGAGATAGTTTGATACATGCAGTAATGTGGTAGTCTGGAGGAACACCTGGGCGAGGTGTGATACGGTGTCACTGATGGAGACTGTCATTCTCAGAAGGCTGTTTCCCATGACAATGTTTTGGTCAGGAATGCAACAATTCAACCCTAAAATTTCCCTGCTTGTGAGCCATATAAATTGTAAAGCATAAGCTAGATACTTGAAAATAGCCCACTAAAGCCTTAGGTATATTTTCTTTATATTTTGTAACATTCTGTGGGCATCTTGTTTTTGATCTTCCTTAAAACAGACTTTTCCTTTTGTGCTGCTTCTGTAGGCATTGCTATGAACTTCAGGCTCTCACCCTCCTCTCACCAGCACTGAATACATCAGCTAGATCGTCACACCTGAGAAATGTTCTTTTCTAAATTTTCTGGTGATTCCTGGAATTATACCAGTTAACCTTGGGTAATAAATAATAGCAGTTATTAAAAAATATTAACCACAAAGTAAGCATCTTTGTGTTGCAAGGTTCATAATCTGTGGTAATTTTTATCCCTGCAGACTTGAGGTGCCTTGTGAGTTTTGAAGTTTGCAAGCAGGGAGAAATTCGCCACTTAAGGCCTGCTGGTCTTGCTCTGTTGATTTTCAAAGAGAAACCAGCATCGTTGGGACCTGGCTGGGACCTGAAACTGGTGCAGGATCCACAGGGCACAAAGTTTTGCCTACAGCTCTGGTTCCTTGCCATTATGTTTTTTGGTAGGATATATATATATATATATAAAATATATATATATATATATATTACTTTACACTTTTAAAGTCACTTCAAAGTGACTTTAAAGTCTTTCTAAAGTCACTCTCCCGTATGGTGTTTGTCTCTGGAAACAAACAAACAAAATAACCTTGGATTTGCCACATTAAAAAGAAGAAAGACACTGGTGACTTGTATTTTAAAAAGAAAAACTAAATGGCCGTTCACCCCAGGGTGTAGAGAGTTGGGTGTGAAAGGTGTAGGAGATGGTGACTGAAGCCTCATGGTTTGACCCTGAGAAGGCTGCAGTTTTCGAACTGGTGTCAGAAACTGCCCAGCTTGCTGGAGACAGCAAGATAGGGTTAGAGCAGTGCTGGGCAGCTGGTTCCCTCTGGGAAAAAGGAATCCTGAATTGGTAAAGATCTTAAAATGCACGATCAGTTTAGTGAAGTTTGGCATTTCATAAACCACGGGCGTCCCATCTGTGATCAAACTTGTAATAAATGCGTCTCACATACCAAAACCATGGATGCCTGGTACAATTCCAAAGCGATGTGAACCAAATCAGGTTAAGGAGCATGTCCGCGCTGTGGACGCTGTGTCCCTGACACATCTTCAGCTAAATCAGATTGCTTCCCGTGTGCTTCTTTTGAAACAAACCGTATCAGTTGAAATGGAAGCACGTCCTTAGTGTTTGTACAATGAATAAACTTTGAACCTTACAGCCAGTTTCTGGTATGAAAGGGGAATAATACTTTCCTCCTATGGTTTTAAAACTAAATACCTGGATGGTGCTTTGAAGATGCTCCAGAGAAGGTTTTTAGACCAAGAAACTACTGGGCATCTGATCAAGAAGGAAATGAGAGAGAGAGATTAGAGGAGAATCTTGATTAACTGAGACAGGCTAACAGAGCAACCTGGGAAATTGGCATTTGTGCTTGATCTTAACGAGGCAGTTAGTCCAGGAAAAAGATCATTGTGGCGCAGCGGGCCTGTTACTCGGTGGTGTTGTCTTACACGTCTCTTTCTCCAGTGAGATCCAGGCAAGCTTCCAGCCGCTGTGTTTTCTCAGGTGAACATGAGGCTGAGTACAGGACGCAGCAGGAGCAGCAAGGAACGTTCTCTCTGGCTGGAGCCAGTTCGTGTAACCTGCTGTTAAGACGCTTCACGTGAGCAACCTCTCTTGTGCCATCTCCCATCCCTTCTCCCTCTCTGAAACTTCTTCCTGGGTGTGACTTGGCCTGTGGCATCATACTCAACCGAGTGCCTAACACCAACCACACACAAACCTATCTCCTGGGACTTATCTGAAGGATTAGTTTGTACTCTGGTTTACCTGTCAATGAAAGCTGCTCAGTGCTGTCTCCATAGTTTCCCTAAAGATGTCTCTTTCCTTAATTAGTAGCCAAGCACTGATAGGCAGGCTTTGGGCTAACCTTGGCAGACCTCCACCATGGTGCTGCATAGCAGTTCTTCCTCCAGCTGCTTTGGAGTTGCATTGATCTGACAAATAAGTGCTAAGATACATTGAACAGAATTATCTCTCTCTCTTTTTAAGAAAAACACAGATAAACAGGAATCAGGACTTCTGTTGGCTTCAGTAATGTTTTGAAAGATACTGCCCTTTTTGTGGTCTTGCATGACATTTAGTTACGTTTTCCAGTAAATAATCTGTAGGTGATGGATTGTGGTGTTTCCTGGACAGAACAGTAGGTCTCCACAGCTCTTGACGCTTTTCCTTTCCCTGAAAGCAGGCTGAACGAGCTGGTTTCGAACATGCTGCTTTATGCTCGCTGCTGTAGTCTTCGCTTACAAGGGAGTTCTGGGACACCTCAGAAACGGCAACACAATTTTTCATATTTGTGTGCTTCAAAATGAAAAACTGAGGAAGGCCTCTTGCATGTAAACACGGCAGCACGAAGGGAATAACGGATGGTTCTCTTTGCACACTGCGAGTTGGCTCCACGTAGGTGGTGTTTTCTTACAGGCTTTTGAAACAACAGGAGTTTGGAGGGAGGGGAGAGCAGAAGCAAGGAAGCAGACTTCTGAGCTTTATGCTTTCTGGTACTTCTGTTAATTGTGAACGTCTGAGCCTTGGTTTATCTGGAACACAGAGCTGTTACTTGTTGACTCTTCATCATACAGAATCGTGTTTCTTGAACTGTTTTCTCTGTACTGCTGTATGCTCCAGCTTTGTAAGTCTATAAAGAAAATGCTTTAGTATCGACCACTATTGACAGTTTCTAACCTAAACCTACGGTTTTGCAACCCAGGCTGAGCATGATTAAATTAATACTACAAAGTCTGATTTTACAACCAGAGTCGTGCCTGAGGGAAGATGTGTGGTCCAATTTAAAACCTGGCGATGTTAAGACTGGAATTTATTTTGTTTGTACTTAAAACATTTGAGCCATGTAATATCCCAAGCAGGTCATGAAGATCTGCTGGTAGAAACAATTTTCTGGGGTCTTGTGTTAGTCCTCAGCAGCTGCAAAAGGTTAAAAAGAAGTTTGTGCTGCAGATGATACTCGGACATTCAGGTTTCAGTGGTGTGAGTAAAACCCCCTGGGTATCGGTGACACTTGTGATTAGGGGCCTCATTGCAGGCTCAGTGATGGTATTCACGAGTCCGGCTCTTTCTTAAACCCAGGCAGAGCCTTGGGAAGATATTGTTTGAGGCGATCCAGTTCCAGACTGAGGCAGTTGTGGAAAGCCTTGCAGCCTGTTGAGAAGTGCCTGCATGTACTAATGTGTGGGAATGAGTTGGTTTTGTAAAAGGACCACGTATAATCAGCACATTTGTGAACTCTATCTAGCGTTGAATGTTTGTTGGGTTTCTTGGGGAGAAGATGCTGAAGGGAAGGACAAGGTAAAGGCGATGCACGTGCTCTTGCTGGAAGGCCTGCCTCGGCCTCCCGTGCCTGCCCTGCGTGCTTTCCCTCCAAGGCCTGGCTCCGTCACCTCCCCATCCGTCCGTCTTTGACCCCTGTCCCCTAACCCCTCCTCTCAGAAGCTGCTCTAAGCTGATGTGGTGCAGCCCTGACCTGGGGACCTTGGTTTATCCTGGAGTAAAGCAAAGATACAAACTCCGTTCTGTCCGCACTGCTTCGCACCGATAGCTTTCCTCCCCGGGTGGTTAACGCGGTTTGTCAAACCAGTCTCTTATGTTGAAGGTATTTTCCGCCTCAGTGTTACTGAACTATAACTCTCTTTAGCTTCTTAAAAAATGAACTTATCCTTCAGTGTCAGAATCCTGTTCCTCCCCCCTAGATAAACGAACAAAATGGCAAACCACCCAGCTGAAAAAAAAAAAACAAAACAGCCTAAGAGTATCTTCTGGGTTGACCTTAGTATTGCCTGTCAAAGGCCCAACGAAGATACGGCAGGGAACGTGCCAGGCCTGGCTTTAGCAGCCTAGGAGTAAGGCAGCCTGTGCTTGGAATTAAGCAAATTAGTGGCCTCAAGTATTTTTGACTAGCTCAGGGCCAAGTGCATAGTATCAACTGGATTTATGGTGTTTGCTGTCAGGGTAGGGTGGTTTCAAGTCTTAACATGGTATTCCTGCAGAAGGAAGAGGACAAACATGTTGCTTCATCTATTATAAAGTCAGGTTACAGGCTATCCAGCGAGACTGTTCCTTCATGCCATTATGTTTTCCTTGGGTATTATCAAGTTCTGTGAAAACCTGCAGCCTCACGCCCAAGCATAAATGAAGGACACAGAATCATACCTTTAAATACCTTCAATGCCTTCCTGCAATTCTTTCATGGTCATTTCTTTCTTATCTACAGGTCATTTTTACATGCTGAGGTTCAAAAGCAATCTTGCAAACGTAAGGGTTTGAAGACAAGAATACTTAGCTAAGAACCAGGATCTAAGACATCCCTTTTGGCACCAGCTGTAAGAATTAGCCCAGGTTGTTTCATTAAATCAACCCAAGGGACATACCTTGCCGGCTTCCTTTGAATTGAAGGGCATTGCAGTGGAAAAAGGAGGTGGCAGGGAAATGTGCAAGAGAAGCAGCTACACAGTAAACTAACTGGTCTTTGTAAATACTGGTTTTAGTTTATTCTCCTACTGTATATGTAGTCTTTAAAAGGATATTCATGTCACAGGCACCCTCTCTCTAATGGTGACATTACATGTGTGGAAATGCAGCAGGACCATCTTTTCCCTGCTGGAGAACTCTTTGCGATGGTTCCTGTGCATCTGTGGCTTGTGAATACATTGTGAGGGTGTAAGTGTGTATCATGCTGCCATCATGAAGCTTTCTTTGATTTCTCCTTGCAGATGGCCTTCCTTCCTGGTCATAAAGTCCCTCCAGTCTTAGGTTACTGCTTAGAGGGAAGTATGACAAGGCTCAACCCAAGTTCTAGGCAGTAACCAGTGGCAGTCCCGGTAACTGAGCTGTAGTAAGCTATGGCAGGCATTCCTCTCTTGTAGAAGGCAAATCAAGGTCTCTCCCTACTACTGCAGTGTTGAAGATGTGGACCATGAGTCATTCTGAAGATAGGTTTAATGTACATATCAGTAAAGAGCCCATAAAGAGAGAAATACAAAGAATTATACCTTCTTTGGGGAAAGCACTGATGCGTAAAACACCATCCCAGGAAAAATGTGCATCCCAACCTCATAGCAAAAATCAAGCACTTATCGTAGGGGCGCAGGTGGAAGATTTTTTGAAGTGTGCTAAGAGCCATAATGTGAGGTCAGTTTCCTTTGGATGGGATCCAGATGAGTTTCAGCAGCAAACTTAACACACTCATCTGCAAAGTTGGGCTTGTCTTGATTTCACAGACGCTTAAAAACCTGCTCTTTAACCAAGAAAATCTGGCATTAAAAAAAACCAACATCTCCTTGTGTGTATGTGATAATGCACAGTGAGTATTGCTTACTGCACGTGTCCCTCACCATGAAATACATCTTCTGTTTCTGGTTAGCTGGAATTTATAACTAGAAATGCATGGATTTGCAGCTGTTTGACCACACAGCCTAAAAAAGCCAAAGTGCTGACCCACTGTCCTTCCTCAAATGTCCGTACTGAGCCCGCACCCCAGGAATATTGGTTGGGTACAACAAACGCTTTAGAAAATGGAGAAGAAATATCACAATATGCTGTGGAGGTAAATGCACTTTATGGGGTTCTGGAATGCCCTTTGTCTGCTTTTATAAATACAAGCAGAGGGTTATTTCGTGATGCAGCTCTGCCAGTAGCTTTTTGCATTGGATTTTGCAGGATTTTCAGGGAGAAAAAAAAAAACAAACTGAACTAGGATCAGATATAATGGGAGTTGAGAAAGGAGGTGTTTTTGTAGTTGTCAGTGCTTCTAGCTGAAGTCATAAATGCACGCTTCCAGAAGATGTGTGGAATACCAGAGAATGTAGTGCCACAGCACCGAGAAATGCTGTGGCTCTGAATAAGCAGTGCCAGCACATCGTGTGGAAAGAGCGTTTTTCCAAATGAGAGCTATCTTCTTGCAGCAATCTGCTTTTACTGTCCCTCAAGCTCCCGTTCTGCAGGTGACAGCTACCTGTGATGCAGCAGGTTGTTGGTATACTCACATCAGAGCAGCTCCTTTGGGCACAGTGCCATGCTGCTGTCACGACTGTTCGCAGGTGTACAGAGAGACTGTCACTCTCCCAAATGATTTGCAATCTAAACTGACAAAAGGACAATGGAGACGAAATGGCTCAGTCTCAAGTTTCTTAACCATTCAAAACTTTCCTAGTAACGTGAAAACAGTGATTGAATCAAATGCACTTTCTAAAAAACAATCTTTTGCTTTAATAAACAACAACAAAAAAGGTTAAGTTGATCGGAAGGAAGTCAGGAGGAGCACTATAAACAGGAATAAATATAATAAATACAAATGTATTATAATTTTTTAAAATATAAATACAGGAGTTTGTATAAACCAACTTCTTTCAGGTTTCTATAGCTGTTCATCAGCAGTAGAGGTAACCCTTCTTTTCTTTTTAATCTCTTGCAGGAAGTCCAAGGGAAAGCCAAACGGTAAAAAGCCAGCACCGGAAGAGAAGAAGCTTTACTTAGAGCCAGAATACACAAAATCCAGAATTACTGACTTCGAATTTAAGGAGCTAGTGATGTTACCACGAGAAATAGACCTCAACGAGTGGCTAGCCAGCAACAGTGAGTATTGCGATTGTATAGCTCTGAGGTTGCTGTCCACACCCAAGAAGGCACTCATTCACTGTTTCTTTTTACTGATTTCAGTGCTTAGAAAAACACGCAATGACTATTTATGCGTACTGCATAATGCATGTCATTATACCTTGCATAGTAATTAAGCTGTCTTAACATACAAACCAGCTGTGCTCAGCAGCAGGGGAGGCTTGATGCGTTTCTTCCTTCCAACTCACCCACAGTGGCACTGAGGGCATTAGGGCTTCTGATGCTCTTTTGAGGACCATCGCTTCACCTTCGACTGCTCTGCTAAACCTGCTGGTTCAGCAGGTTTCTGACTCAAGCTATTGGCTTTCCAAAAACACTGTAAAAATGCTTGTTTAGTAAGACTTATATGCAAGGCAGTTATGCTTAAAACCAGACGTTTTGATGTCTTTTGGTTAGATTTCTGTTCTCCATTCCTTCCAAGCTTTGGAGGAATTACTGTGAATTTAAACCATAGTCAGGCCGGAACTCAAAGAAGTGACTGAGTACTGTGACTGAATGCTGTATCTGTGCATCTCAGTTCTGATGTACGATACTTTTATGTGCTGCTGCTTCATCTGCCAGTTCTAACCTGCAGCCTCGACCCAGTCTTGTTTGTATTTTCAACAGTATGTGGTAGTAGCAAGAAAGTTCTTTAAACTGCACCAGGAAGGTTTATAGAGGCTCGTTAAGAAAACTGAGGTGCCCCAGAGGAGTAGCAAAATGTTAAATATCTTAGGAGATTTTAAAAAAGTAGAATTGTACTAGTTTTCATGCTTTTTTTTTAAGATATGTCATTAGGATTGTTAATGTTGTTTTGTAGCCACTGTGCATTTTAAGTCTGACTTCAAAATAATGTAGCAAATCGTTTGCCTTCAGCTTGGAGTAGAGTATTCTGCTGTAAAGGTAAGGCTGATGATCACAGAGACACTTTCCAGTCTTGCTGCTTAGTGAGTAATAACAGCTGATGCATCATGGCGCTTTCATCTTAAATCAAAACAAGAGCTTTCATTCTCTGTACCTCTTTGTTTTGCAGTTCATCATTAGACTCGTTTAACTAAATCATATTTAAATATATACGCAAGCTCCAAGACACTGAGGTCACTTCACTTGATCTATTTAAATAATTGTCTGGAGGACAAGCAGTGTTTGAAAGTACTTCTGAATTTCTTTTCCTTTGTGTTTATTTTTCAGCAACAACTTTCTTTCATCACATCAACTTACAATATAGTACAATCTCAGAATTCTGTACAGGAGAGTCGTGTCAGACCATGGCAGTGTGCAATACGTAAGTCAGTATTTACTATTACGGGCTTTCCGTGAAGTCTTGAGTGTGGCCTGGGGGAGAATATTGGTGTTAGTTGGCACTGGGCAAGCACATCTCTTCATTCAATCAGGATGTGGAAGCTGTGTATCCTTTTCCCTTCCCTCAGTAGTGAAGTGTGGTGGCAATGTGTTTTTGTGAAAGACTAGGAGGACCAGATCTTTGACTGTTCTGAGCTGGTTTTATAAGGTCAGATCAGAGAGGCAAATTGCCATGTGTTTCGCTTGGAGGGAGGAGAAGCAGAAAAAGGCAAAACTGTCCTTACTGGTACCACTGCTGGGATTCCAGAGGAGGCAGGGAAGGATAAATGAATTGTGAAAACCTCAGCGGGTGCTTTTGATATCCAGAGTACTGACAGAGCACCAAGCTGCTGATGGATAACCTCGAGCCTGACGTGAGTCGCTGGCTTTCTGCCTGAGCCCCTGGGCACAGAGGGCACAAGTGGCAGCTTTGCAAAGAGCACAGAAAACGTTTTGGTTTGGCGCTCTCCCTGTGTAGGGCTTAGTGGGCTTTTTAAACATTGACTAACTGTCACTTATGAAAGAAGGCTTTGTAGTTTTGCTGTACATGGTGAATATAAGAAAAAGTTACCATAAACTCCTGCTCTTGATTAGTACAGTCCAACATGATGGAAAATGAGATCCACTTGAGTATGAATAAGTCTGTTGTGTTTTTTTCTCCAGCACATGTGTTGATAGTTCCATTCTTCCCTCCTCTTGCATTTCCTGGGATTAATTTAGTTAAGATGGATTTTAAAACAGAAGACTGAGCTGTTAATGTTATAGTACATCAAACAGGCATCCTAGGAAATGTATGGAACAGAACCAGAGCTCTGTATCGTATCTCTAATGATAATTACTTAGTGCTTAAAAGGAATCCTTGCGTAATGTACTAGGCTATCTTGTACACTTGAAGTTAATATCAGGGGCCTTCTTTGAGAATGCTCTGAAGAATGCAAAGCGTACAGAGGATATTTTTGCATGTAAAAGTTGGAAAGATAACTGTCAGTAGAGAATTAAAGGCTGTGCTAGGGGCTTTGAAAGCAGGCTGGAACAGAAAGTAATAAATCTCTGCTGGACTCAGATTTTATCAAAAGTAGACAGTATGTCTCTAAATGAGAAATGGTGATCAGTAAAATGAGTGTTTTGTTGATTCTTGCTCCCAAGCTTTCTCATGTTTTAATTCCTGATGTAGCACTGGCTGTCCAAAGGACTGAGCTTAACTGTTGATCGGCTTGTCTGATGGGAAATGTTGACTAAAAGGAGATGGTGGTGAGAGGCTAGTCAGCATTGCTCCATTCTGCTGTATTGACTCTCAAACAAGAGTTCTCTGTAAGAATAAATTCTCTGCAAAATAAAGAAAGGAAGTGTCTGTAGGTGGCTCCAGCTGCAGTCTGTATTTTTAGTGGTGAGGACCAATAGCTGAATGTTCCTATCCTTTGTTTGGAAAATTGAAAATTGCACTACTTGGGAATAACAGGAAACATGGCTACACTTGTGTGAAATGCTTGAAATGGTTTGTGTTTAAATCAGAACAACTTCAGTTATCTTCCTGTACTTGGGGGGCTGATGACTGATTCATGTTGCATATTTCATTCTGCTGTGAGGTGTGCAGGTTAATCTAGCTCTATGCCTCGGTGCAGTTCAGTTTAGAAGACCCTGTTCATAATTGTGTTCTCCAAATATCTCCAATGACAATTCTGGATATTCCTTATCTTTATGTTCTGCCTTTCCTCATTCTTCTTTTTTGGAAGAGAGATGCCTAAACACGGAGAACTGCCTCAAAGATGCATGCTTGTTTATGTCCAGCTGTGACTATTACAAAGCTATACGTTCCCCCTGACTTTTTAATTTTAAAATCTTGCCCTAATGAAGTAAGGTTAAACGGGTGCTTGTTGTGTAGGAGAAACACCAGTTGATATGATTTGTCCTGCCTCTGACCTGTCTGTAGTACATGAAGAACATCACCTAAGCATTAGAGTCAGTTGCTGATTAGCCTGACAAGACAGCCCTGGTCTGACCTTTTGTGACTGTGGTGTGTACGCGTTCAGCAGCAGCAGCTACCTCTGTTAGGTTGCCACAGCATGCCAGTATTTTGGAATAAGGGTGATGTTTGCTGGTTTTTGCAGTGTTGATTTCTTTAGCTCAGTGTGAAGTTCTGCATTTGTTCCTCCTATATGCTTTCCTTGCCCAGTTCCCCGAGGCGTGTTTTGGATTACACCCTTCTGGTCATATCTAAGGAAGGCTTTTTGTATTTATGGCTGGGATGTTGAATTAACAATGCAGAACAGGTTGCTTGTCTAGTTCCTTTGCATTCAAACTCACTGCAAATACTCAATCCTAAGTTTAGAGGACTTACTGGCAAAATAAACACAAGTTGCAATTTAACATTGGAGGTAAGGTTTTAACATCTCAGAAGTTCCAGCCAAGTGACAAACTGCAGACAGATGCAGCTTTCAGCTCTCTGTCAGATATATGAGATAACACAGCCATCTGCACACAGTGAGAAAGAGAATTTCTGCCTAGGGTCATAAAGAGACATCTGACCAAAGCTTAGTCTCCTTGTAGGACAGATGGAAGCATTTGCTGGCAAGGTGGGATAATGGCAAGAAAAATACGGGAATGGCCAGTTATCTTTGAAATTTAGTGAGGGTCACCCAAATGTAACTTGGGAAGTCACTTTATTTTGCTCATTAATATGTTTATCGCTTCCTGTAAAGCAGGTACTATATACATTATAGATTATTATTATTAGGCAAGCTAAGGTTCCCCACCATGGCCTGTAAACTGGTTCTCTATAGCTGACATTGGGGCAAAATTTCTAAAAAGTGCTGAAGTGAGTGGATAACTAAGAGCCTGTGTGAGTGCTGTTCACTGGGTTGAGATTACAAAACTCTCCAGGCAGAAATTAAGAAATGATACAAATTTCTAAGCAGCCTACAGATAAGAGTGAAAAGTCTCGTTTTGGTCCATTAAAACCCCTTAAGGAATAAGGAATAAATTCCTTATTACTCATTTTTTTCCCTAATCTTGCAATCTATCTCCTGTCTGCGTTATCCTTAGTGTTCCTGACTACAGAAGTTCTTTGCAACTCAAACTTGCATGTTCTGTAGTGTCTTTTTCTTCAGTTCCCTGAGCTTCTAAACAGTGGCTCTTTTTTCCTTTTTTTTTTCCATCTAAATGTTGTTTTGCCCCATCAAACCATCAAAGCTATTCCAAGTTGCTGCCAAGCACTGTATTACAGCCCTTGCACTTTATACAATTTGCTATCCTTCCTTCTTCATAACCTGTCTTCTGGTATTTATAGCAGGACTGTCTCACCTTCCTTTCCAGACATCGTACCTCTAGCGCATTTGCCTCTCCCTCCTTACAGAAGCTTTTCCTATATGCTAAAGTAGCCTCTGGTCTGCCATGGCTTCTCTGTGCAATCACAGCTGTATGGTCCTCCTTAAACTCGCCAGCACAAAACCAGAATGTTTTGTAGGGAAAGGGATAAAATATGTACACATATTAAGACATGGCACTGTGACTGACTCCGTATTTGTTTTACTTTATTTGTATAACAGGCTTTTCTATGTTAAACCCATTAGTAATTGTTCCCTGGGACTTAGAATGGAGCTGCAAACTCCTTGTGCTCTCCATACTGGGAAAGTTTAAGTTGCCAAAATTTTACATATGGAATGGAATCAAAATCTGTATCATGTAAGCACTTTTTGAAAAGTGCCTTTAAGTGTCTGTCTTCATGTCCTTTTTGCTCCCCATCCCTTGCCTAATATGGGGCTGTGCTGTCACAGAGCCAGTGGTGGAATGCACTCAGACTTCTGTGCCCAGCTGAGCCCCTCGATGGCCCCAACCTGGAGATAACTCCAGCGTGGTGGGAGCTGCTCCCCGCCTGAGATGTTTGTGGCACGCCAGGGGCTCCTTCCTTTCTTTCTTCAAGACACGTGAAGACTTTGTTCACAGAGCTTGAAACACAGGGAAGACAAATGATTCTTATCAAACAGGACAATCCCTGTAGTTATCCCCTTACTCTTAATGATTTTTCTGAATTCCCATTTTGCATAATCAGCTTAACTGTTAAGGAAAGGCAAAAGGGATGTACAGTGGGATGTTGTAGCAGATTTATTCACTTACGTTCTTGTGTAAGTGAACTTGCACAGTTGCCAAACTGTTTCTTTTAACTAAAATCCAATTATCCAGATTTGGGTTTGTGCCTAAGGGCAACTCCAAACTGTTCTGTTTTGTAGTTGAGGATTTCTGCAGCATGTAGGAACTGCTGAGGAGCAGACAGTCCAGTCTGCTGCTGCTCTGGTCTTAAGACCCAAAATAAGTCAAGAGTTGCCTAGAACTGCCTTCCTCCAGCTTAACACAGGGATAGACAAAGGAGGGAACATGGCTTGGGTTTGCACACTACATTGTGCAATTCCCTACACGTGGATTGTATGAAGGAAGTGAGCAGCAATGAGCAGAGCCCAGCCCTAAGGCCCTAAATACTAATGTTGATGCCTGGCATAGCTCTGCAAAGACCTTTTAACTCCTGCTGTTTCCATTCACTTATCTTTTTGTGCCCTTTTGCAGGCCATCCTGCTATCTCCAGTAAACAATGGAATGACCAAGCACCACATGCTGAAAATGCACTGAAAGACCAATTCTAAACCTTAGGTGTCTGCAGAACTACTTTTCAATTGTCTTTCCTCTCTTTAAAGTCTGAGCTGACTTCTGTACTGTTTCCTCTTGTCTTCATATGGCTTGGGGCATGAACTGTTCCTTACTGTCTTCACATCACCCGCCTCAGGTCCCTGAAGAATGTTTCCAGGCAATGAAAACAAGCTGTCAATTAGAACTTTTCAGTTGCTACATACCATTTTTCTTCAGTTGCTTCAGGACTATTCTGCTGGTCAGTATATGTAAAACTCCACTTCCCAAGTGGCACCTATAGGTCCTTCTAGTTTAACACAGTCTAGTCCTGTTAGGTACAGAAAAAAACAACATTGAATCTTTATCTCCTTGCCAAAAAAATAAGTGTCCAAAAGTGGCTAAACTTCCCACTGAAGAAAGAAAAATGTTATCAAGCAACTGAGAAGTCCAGTACAATGGATTTCTTATCAGTCTCATAATGGCCAGCACCTGGAGCTTACACTGTTTGAAGGAAGAGTTCAGGAATTGGAACTCAGATAACTCTAACGTGAAATAGACAAAAAAAAAAGTTTTTCAGATAAGGAAATCAGCAAAACCATTTCTTACAGTGGATAGCTGCTCTTGGTAACAGGCAGCGTGCTTTCAGAGAATCACAGAATGGCTTAGGACATCCACAGCTTCTCTGGGCAGCCTGTTGCAGTGCCTCACCACCCTCAAATTAAGCATCCTTTAATTAACCATGATTTAAAGAAACAAAAAAAGAAGGAACAAAAGTTTGAGTTCTTTTACAGCCTTCAGATTCCTCTCTCAGGTGACTGCAATAGTTATTAGAGAATGTTTCTGTTTTATTTCAGTGGCTGCAGCTGATCAAGATGATAATTACAGTTGCTTTTGAAAAGCCTCACAATATGCTAATTTTTCCTGTTCCTTTAAAATCCAACAGGATTATTCCCTGGTGGCAGTGTAAAATGTAAATTCCACTGGTTTAGGGTGTTTGGAAACAAAGGAGCAGGCTTTTGAGGCACAGATAGGTAGGGATGTCCAAAAGGACCGTGAAAACATTCCCCAGATAGAATTTTGGAACAGGCTTTGTACTGTTCAAAAACACTGCAAGTACCTCAGAGCACCACCTTTGAAAAAGCTGGTGTTTTGGAGCCACCTTCTGTCTATTTAATAATACTACACTACAAGACTAATTTTTGTTTGATGATGTATGATGTTAAGCATTAGAAGTTTTATCACTTTTTAAAAGGCAGCAGCGTTACAATAGTCATATAATGCCTTCCTGTACAGTTTTATGGACTGTAAACCCTCAGTTTGTCATGGATAGGTAGCTATCACTGCCCCTCCTGGGAGACTTCAGCAGCCTTTCTGTGCTTGGTATTACTTGGCAGCGGCAAGTGATGATCTACTTCAGTAATGTTGCAGTTGTTGTTTTATATTATTTAGACACTAACCTCTTAGGAGTTGAGCTGAGGATCCGAGGTACAACGTGGTGACGCTGTCGATTCTCTCCACAGACAGTACTACTGGTATGATGAGCGGGGAAAGAAGATCAAGTGCACTGCTCCTCAGTATGTTGACTTCGTCATGAGTTCTGTGCAGAAACTAGTGACAGATGAGGACGTCTTTCCAACAAAATACGGTAGGCTTACCTTTGGGCAGGTGCCATAAGTAAGGTGGAAGTTGGCATATATGCATTCAGCATACATATTAATACCAGACGACTTCACACTTCTTTTTCGAAGGGAGATTTTAATTTTGGTTCATTTGTACAGTAACAAAGACCTGTGCTGTTGGCATAGGAACTGGGGTGAAAGACTCCCCATCCTGTCCCCTTGGCTTACATTTCATCAGGACATCTTTTTCTTGAAGTGCTTCAAGATCGTCTAGGAAAAAGCCTGTATTGAGAGAGGAGAAAAACTGTCAGTATGTGGGTATTTAACACGGTGCGTTGCTAGTAAAATTTAGCCTTTTTGGTTTTTTATTATATCCTTTAGAGCCTTGATGTATTAAGGGGGAAATAAATTGCATTGTCAGGAATGTGGCTAGTCTTCCTTGCCTGACAGATTGTTTAGAATCTCCTATCCCCTCCAGAAATTCAATAAGAACATGATTTTTAAGGACTGAAAAGAAACAAAAGTAATTTTAACTCAATTTATAACTTAACAAGATAGCTACTTGCAATGCCTTTGATTAAGGGGAAAAAAAACAGAGACTTGTTGAGCAGAAGTTATTGTAGATGGGCTTAATGTGGACTAAAAGCAGCTGGCTTCTTGAGTCCCTTCACCAGATAGCTGGGGAACTAGGATGTTACAGTATCATGCATGTTCAGCCAACAGCATTTACCTATAAGCATCTGGAAGGAGGCAGTGCCCAGTAAGCCAGGTGTAGTTTGAGTTTTTGTTGTTATTTTTGTTATTATTGTTTTAAATATGCTAATTCAAAAGGCAACAAGGCCTTTCATGTAAGTCACTGTGTCCAGGGTGTACTGTAGACCAGTAACATACTTCCTGTTGTGCATCACGCATAGGATGGCAGGTTTTT
The DNA here is from genome assembly GCF_009769625.2 of Cygnus olor. Taxonomy (NCBI): domain Eukaryota; kingdom Metazoa; phylum Chordata; class Aves; order Anseriformes; family Anatidae; genus Cygnus; species Cygnus olor. The sequence continues at coordinate 27,998,349 of NC_049173.1, read as the reverse complement.
CTTTTTTGCTTGCCTCAGTTTCACTTTCAGCATCACCAGCAGTGGTTGTCCAACAGTTGTCTTTTACAATGAGGGCAGAGTAATGCTCCAGCAAGAATCACAGAATTGTAGGGGTTGGAAGGGACCTTGAGAGATCATTGGGTCCAACCCCCCTGCCAAAGCAGGTACCCTAGAGCAAATTGCACAGGTAGGCGATCATTTGGATCGCACCTGAGAGAAGGCAGCCAGTATTTCCTTCCATTTCTTCGCCCATTTGATAGAATTTCAATAATGAAATGAGGGAAGTCTGCCAAGTACTTTAGTTTCCATTTCGTGACCTGTTAAATGGTCTCATAACTATTATGCACTTTCAGCAGAAAATCTGTTCCTCCTGGACAAACTAGATAAGAACCCAGAAGAACCTCTCATTATTTTTACAGCCAGTATCAAAAAAATCGTGGTTTAAAGAATGATTACATTTTCTTCCTGATTTTTGAACCTTAGGGTTTAAAAGCTTAACTTTAAATGAAAACACTTAAAACCTTAGACTCCTCCCCTTACGTCTTGTAAAAAGAACATGTTGGGAAGATGATACAGGGCCTGTGAGTTGCCTGTGAAGTTACTGCCTTTATTGCCCATGAGTTGCCTTTAAGGTGGGCTGGTTGCACTTACCCACAACCTGGCCAGGACAAAATGCTGATGTGGAGCTCAAGGTGACCAGCTGGAACTGTCACGGTGTTTCTCTGTCTTCCTTTCAGGCAAGGAATTCCCAAACTCGTTTGAGTCCTTAGTGAAGAAGATCTGCAAGTACCTGTTCCATGTGCTGGCCCATATTTACTCCTCACACTTTAAGGAGACTTTGGCACTGGAGCTGCACGGACATTTAAACACGCTCTACACACACTTTATCCTATTCATCAGGGAGTTCAACCTGGTGGACCCTAAAGAGACCACCATCATGGACGACCTCACAGAGGTCCTCTGCAGCAGCAGTGGGAGCAGCAGTAACGGGAGCGGCAACGGGAGCAGCAACAGCGCAGGAGCACAGAACCACGTGAAAGAGAGATGAGCCCTCCTACAGGATCTAAACTAACATTAAAAACAATATTATATATTATGTGTGTATGTGTATGTATATGTTCAGATATACATACAGACATATACAGCAGTGAAAGCTGAAAGAAATTATGCTGCCACCACAGGACGTGTAGTCATATGGGACTGTATGGAGCTTTGGTTTAATGCGCCATCTGGCAAGAAGTTGCACCAATTTTATTTTATTTTCTGTCCACTCCTCCTTTTACCTATTCAGATGGATGATGAGTGCTGTTTTTAGAGAAGAGCCAAGCTTGAGAGTGGGGCCACTCTTGGCTTTTTTTGTTTTGGTTTGGTTGTTTTGGTTTTTCTTTCTTTGGTCTTGAGTGCAAGCCCTTTGTCTTTCTAGGATGGTGGTCCTGCCATTTTAAAATTATCTATTATATTATAAGAAGTGACTTTTACTTTGAAGTGGCTTAAAATGCAGATTTGTTTGTTTGTTTTTTTTTGGGAGGGGGGTGGGGGGTGGGGTGGGGTGGTTTTTTGTTTGGTTTTCCATAGACTGCCCCTTACCCCCTGCCAAAAACTCCCCCATTGAGTGCATCTTGCCCTTTGCTAGCTTGGAATGGGAAGCAACTCCTGGCTTGACTAGAGTAGCAACTAGGGGCTTGCTACGTGCTGAGAGTGGGCATGATTCTCCAGTTGTCCCATCTACCTGGTCACAACGTGTGAACATGCAAGGGGTCCACAAGCCTTTCTGCTTATCGCTCCTACAAAATATATGCTCTCTTCTCTGCTCCCCCCACCTCCTCTTTTCCCAGGCACATCTCTATCAATAAAAAGCGTGAGATCACTGGAGTCTAAAACTTACCCTGTGAAGAGCCACCACCATTTGCTTCCTGTTGAATGGAGGCCCGGGGAGGGAGGAGAAGGGTATATTGAGTCCGTCACCGCCTGTGCTAGAAAGATGGCTGTTGGCATAAAATTATATTGTTGGCTTATTTTAGTTCATCTGTTCTATAATAATAAAAACAAATCTATCAGCCATAAGTTTTGGTTTTGTGTTTGTAGCGTCAAAAGTCACTGGAATCCACCCCAAGGCTTCCCTTTCACCACTGATGCAGTTAACCTTGCTGTCAGCCAGCTTTATGAACAGTTCTGAGTCTTCCACCCTGTAATCTAGCATTTATAATCAATTTCTTGCCCTTTCTGGTATTGCTAAGAACCTCCTCCCCAGGTAAACCTGCAGACCCAAGGAAAGGGACACATGGAAAAGAGCAAGTTTCCTGTCTTTACATGCTTAAATACTGTAAATCTAGCGGGCTCCTGGATACTTTGCAGCAAATAGTGTATCACAGTATCTGGATCAGTATTGTGTCTGGACAGCAATATTACTCTTTTTCTTACTATGTCCACTGAATTCTGGCACTCCAGATTTCCAGTTGGGAAAATGCCAAATTTTGCTTGCAATTGTGCTTCTACCCAACCTGCAGCAAACACTCTTTGGGAATTGTTTGTTACCGCTTTTAAATCATTAGCCTGAGGTATATACATTATTAATAACTGACATGGCATGAATCCTAGAAAGGTTTCCTGAATGAGCTCTAACTGCACTGGGAGTCAGTGGAAAGGGGAAAAAGAGAGCAAGCTCAAGAGCAATGAGAACAACTGCAAAGAGAATAGACAATGAAAAGTGCAAGTACAAAAAAGCACAAGCAAGAAGGGACGAAAAAAGAAAAAGCTCAGCTAAGAAAAAAGTCTCTGAAGAAGTACGCAAAAGCAACCATAGGTAAAGGAAGAAAAAGGTGCAAGTGAGAATAAAAATCAAGACATCATAAACATGAAGAAAAAAAGAGCAGGAAAAGGGAAGTAGAGGAGCATGTGAGAGAAAACATCCCCAGCTTTGTGGGCCCAGAATTGTCACCTGCTTGTTTCCAGATTGCAGAAGTGTTTGAGGGCACGGCTTCCCCACCACGTCCTCCTGCTGATGCTGTCAAATCCAGATGAAAATTCCCGTTCATTCTCCATTCATGCCGACCTGAGCCTTCCCATAACAATTTCCTACATCAAGGGACAAGCATAGCATCAGCTGGTTTATCAGAAGTGAGCAGAAGCTATCAGAACAATGCCATTTGTAAGGCCCCTGCGCTACTTGCAGTGACAGCATACAGTAGAGATAAAGGTAAGAAGGTAATAGCAAGGCCATCAACCAAAATCCAAGTATTTCTGGTCATTCATTAGCTACTTGTAAAAAAAAATAAAAAAAAAAAAATCACTCACTGTCTTAATAAGAGGCCAGTTAGAAATGACATACCTGGGAAAGGCTCGAGTTGAACAAGAGGCAGTTCAGCTCTCTGGAAAGACTGCCTTAGTAGTGTGTTGTGGTCTCAAACTTCAGCGTGGAAGCTATCAAATGTTTGGCTGTGCCTTACCTTCCCCTAGGAGAACCGACAGGACCGAGCAGTCTGGGAACCCATGCTTGGATGCAAAGCAGCACGCATTGGTTCAGCTACCAGCACAGCGACGTATACTTCCTCCAGGAGAGCCAGCGGTTGGTCGTGGCAGCTGTCCTGAGTTGCGTCTGCAGACATTCAATACCCCTGAAAGTACAGAAGCTTCAGCTAACAGAGTGATCTTTTTTATATTTTACAACCAGCTTAAGAGAAAGCAAATAACAAATCCTATTTTAGCGCAGCCTACCCTGTTGATTTTAGCAGTGGGAATAGGGAAAACACTGAAATAAGTGCCAACACTAACAATCTTCCTGCCAGGAGTAAATATTACTGTAAAGATCAGCCGCAAGGTGTCCCAGCATATTTCAGAGGTTACTGAATTGTGGTGTAATATAATATTATTGATACACAAGTGCCACCAAGCCTGCAAAGTGCAGCCTGTCGGTGAGAGTCTGTGTGTGTCACAGTTTGCCCTGTGGCCAGAGTGTGAGTACTGAGCCCGAAGCCCTTGGCATTTGGAAGAGGGGTGTAGGGCTCCTAACACAGAATTGGCACGTCTGCTTATATGTGTTTTGTAAATTGATCAAAGCTGCTACAACAACAGAGGCACCTAATTAGTCTGCGTTCAGCCCACCCTTCTTCCCCTCCCCTAGTGCTCAATGAAGTACAGTGCCATTGCAGCACGGCTGCTATGTAAAACAAGCACACAAACCAAACCGATACATATCCTGCTAGAAGAAACCTTTCCAGCTATCCCCTTACCCCCAGCACACACCTTTTGCAGGCCTTCCCTCATCAGACAAACTCTCAGCTGTACACCTGCCTCTGCAGTCCCTAACCAATTTTCAGGCCTAAAACCATGGTGATATGAGCTCAAGCCATCACAGGATAAAGTCTTTTTTTCTTAAAAACAACAGTATCTCCATCTATGGTATGTAGGGTTACGTTCCCCGATGTTTGGTGTGCTGGATGCAAGAGTGAGATGCTGAAGAGCTGAGGCTGCATAAAGTAAAAGTAAAGCACAAAACACCAGCAAGCTGAAACTTCTTTTTTCTTTTTGATACAGTCACACAGCTATTTTGTGTTGTGATCAGTCTTTCTTTGAGGCTGATATGTCCTTAACAAATCCAAGCATAAGTATCGGTAAGTAAAACCAGGACAACAGCTGCTTTGCACACAACACCTGGAGCAAACGCCAGCAGCAGGTAAGCAAGCAACAAGGTCAACAGCTCAGTGCCATAACATCAGCTAACTCTGGCCACTGGCAGCAACAGGACATGAGAACAGAGCCACAAGTCTCACAGAGAGAAACAGCCACCTGCAGCACTGACCTCAAGGCAATAAACCATAGGTATCATGGGAACAGCTTCACCCCAACCCAAAGAAAGCCCCAGAAGTGGCAAGGTAGAAATTGAATCAAGCATCATCCAGCGCAACCCAGCAAAAGCATCTCTACACCCTGCTCTCTTGCCTGAGAATTGCAGAAAGTTATCAAGCCTGAGATCCCACAGAGCACTCTCATTTTATGCATGACCAAGCACCTTTTAACCAAGAACTTAAATAAAAATTGACCTTGCATCTTGCGGACCGCTCTGCACTTAGGTAGCACAGCCAAACAGTGAGAGCCAGGCACCTGCTCTGCGGGACCACTGGTGCCAGCCAGATACAGCCACAGTGAGGAGCTGCTGGAAGGGATCTGGGCCTGGTGGGGGAACGCTGTCAGGTAACAGACAGGAGACCAAGAGACTGCCAAAGAAACCAGCACACCCACAAAGGATCGGATGTTACGGGAGCTTACCCAGCATGCCGATCTCACACAGCCACGCTTTGTCAAACAAGCTCACGTCGTCCTCTCACCTCTAAGGCAGCCCTTAGCTCTCTGTCTCATCTGGTTACAGAAGGGCTGGAAGCCACAGACACCCTTCTACCACCTGAACCGAGGCCAGAGACCTAGCCTGTTGGTTCACCTGGCCAAACTTACTACCGGAGGCCGATGTTCCTGCCTGCAGCACGAGTGGCACCACCACCCAGCTCAGAGCTACTTGCACTGTAGCCGTACGCGGCACAGACAGCTCCTGGTACTCCGGATGGAGCTGGTGAAATGAGAACGGCAGCAACCAGCTGGCCATCCCCCCTCAGCATGCTGCTGGGGGTCCCCATTCTTTTCAGGGCAGCAGAACCCCCTGGCTGTGAGCCCAGGCAGTCAGGCTTTCAGGGAGGTCAGCGCATAGCTGAGAGAAAACAGGAATCGATGTGGCTGAGTGCTCAGGTGAGAGTACCCAGAGCTTTCTCTAGCTCACTAGAAAGGATTTCAGATGGGACCTGACAGCAGCAGTATCCCACCCTCACTGCTCCACCAAAGGTTTGACATCTGCTAATAGTCTGTCTTGCAGCCGAAAGGCAGCCATTAGCACACCAGCTCCGACAGGATCCATTCCCTCACAAAGTGGTGCGAGGCCCCTTAACATAAAACTCTTCCTTTTTCTGGTCCCTGGCATAACTGAAACGCAAGGGCACAACGAGCCCGGGCTAGAGGCCTTCCTGCTCAGAGCAGAGCAACCCTCCCCAGCAGCAGCTCGGGCACAGGCAGGCCAAATGCCATCTCATGAGGGACTTAGGCCTCTGTGAAACTGCCGCTTCACCTGCCAGCAGTAAGGCCTAAAGGACACTTGCCCGAAGCAAGCACTGCCTCAAGGACTGCCAAAGGAAACCTACGCAGGGAAAACAGACCAATCTTTGGCAGCAGTCACGGATTTAACCACCGCAGCGGCCCAGTGAAGCGACCTGGGGACCCAGCAGGCATCAGGCTGATTAGGATGTGAACATATATGTTCACAGATATGAACAGCCCCATCAGGCCATGCAGCAGTGAGAAGTCCCCTTCTGCAGGGACTCAGGACCTTAAGGAAAGGCCAGTGCTGTTTCTTAGACTTGAAAGCTCCATTTCCAAGCACATAAGCTTTCCTTTCCCCTCCTAATTGCACTTGACTAAGCATCAAACACAAAAACCTGACATCCACAGGATTTATGCCCTAAATCAACTCAAGGAATTGTCTGTTCCCAAGCATCAAAGCTTGTGGAGCACCTCAGGTAGAAGGCCTGACTCTCATATAAATTCTGGTAAACAAAATACAGAAATTCATCCCCATTCTCTGCCTTGGCCAACCTGGGATTTTCATTTTGCTCTCATCACGTGCTAGTACTAGATCCTTTACTGTCTGTGTCAGGACGGAGTACAGAGGCCTACAGTACATCTGGATTTCAATGACTAAAAGTAAAGGAAATCTACTCTTCTGTAACAAATTCAGGGACACTGGTATCACATGTAGCAAGAGTACTTATATCTGCTTATTAAAAGCATTTATTTTTATTAACAAGGAGAGCTCCATGCTTCACTCTACTTGCAAAGGATAATGCAGAACAGAATGGGAAACTGATACCGAATAATCCGCGTTTCTTACAGTTACATGAAATCTATAGAAAAATTGTAACAGAAAGTAGTATCCCGTCCTTTTCAACAAGGTTTAGTGACACAACAATTCTGGAAAGTAGGCTTGAATCCTTGTGGCTACAAAAAACATTTTGACAGGAGTTAAGATCAGAAACAGAAGATAAATTGTTCTTAAGGATCAGCCGTACCTGCTGGAGCGGAACTGTGAAAGCTTTGGCTAATCTAAGGACATTTTCAAGACAGCCCAAATAATAATAACAAATGTCTTTAAATAACCAGTTTTAAAAACACTTTTAAATTGGCCTAAATCTACAGAACAGGTGCTGTGCAGTGATCGGTCCTGGCACACGAGAAGGACTGCAGCTCGGACAGGTAGGGCTGTGCGAACCTCAGCACGGGTGTGCATTGAGACCTCAGTGAGTGCTATTCTTCACCACTGCGAACTCATTTATTGGTACACCAGCGACACTCATGGCCTGCAGAACTGCAAAGAACCAACATGCACCAACTGAATACGCACCGATTGACCCAAAAGGGTTTGAGCAAGCCCCTCCTTTCACTCCCCAAAGGCTGACCCTGGGAAGTAGGTACCAGGCGGGGTAGCCAGGTGCTGCAAGCTGACATTGGCAGGCATCCTGCCGCCAAACACAACTGGCTGTGTGAGACCCAAATGCTTGGGAAGAATCAGATGGCACGTAGGGCAAAGGAGAGCCAGGCCAGCAGTTCCCAGCTGGACAGATAAGGCTCCTTCCTCATGACATTTTCACCTCGCACCCACCTGAGTTTGAGACACACAAAGTTCAAGCCTGAAGCACCAGAAGACTGCACAGCACCACCTGAACAACAAAGTTCAGCCCCTTGCAATCACAAGCTATTCTGCCACAGCTGCTGGGCATGGTGACAGGCAGCGGGTTTGTGTCCTGCACTCCCAGCCCCAAAGTCCCCACCAGGATGGGCTGCGGGTCCCCTGTGTGCCTTCAGGACTGGGCTCGTGGGCTCTGGCCTGGCCAGGAGGTGGCTGGACACCGGCATGGACCTGGGCTGAGGTTGGTGACAAGATGGCAACCCATGAGTAAAGTCAGTCTCGTGGTGTAACCACTGCTTAAAGGCGAGAGCAGGACAAATACTGCAATCCATCAAGGAATTCTGAGTGGATTAGGAGCCCTCTGCGCTTCATTATAGTCTCCCTGATGAAGGCAAAAAGCGAAACTGCAGCTGGAGGAGAGAGATTAAAAAACCTATTATAACAGTTTAATTATCTGTTATTATTGGATTAACATTCATTGCTGATCCAGGTGCTCCTCAAATAAATAGCTCAGGTGGTTTATAAGAGCATTGTTTTATTTTGCTGGTGAAAGACTTCTGGCCCATGAAATGAAAGCAGGAGCTTTTTTCAAAGCCCAGTATTCAAACCGAAGAAAGTTGAAGTATGCACTCCATCTGCCCAGCTTTTTTTTTAAATTATCATTTTTTTCCCTACCCTGAACTTTTGAACTGTTGGCTCCTTTCAACCAACCCTGTAAGCCTGGTGACAAAGCGATTTAAAAGTTTCTACATGTTTTGCAGAAACAAGCAACCACTGGAAGGGGAGAGACAGCCTGCAAATGAACCTTTAAATTTCCTGCGTAGGGAAATGATTGCAACCTAGGCTCCCATGTTCCTAGATGCCACAGAGCCCACACAAGGACGCACTCATGGAAACCCCCAAACACAAAGGGACAAAGTCAGAGCTCTGAATCAACCATGAGACACAGCAGTCTACACGCTCCTTACCTAGCGGAACTACTTTTAGAACTGCTACATATATATATATATTTTTTTTCTTAAATGCCTGTAGCTGGCCCCTGGTTGGGTCAATAAGCAAAAGCAAGCCCCTACATGCCAGCAACAAGATTAAAAGCTAGAGCTAGTGCATCAAACAAAATTGCTCCACTTAAACTAAGAACATGTCTTAGATTTTCATTCTTCTCAAGTGTAAAATGTGCAGGGTGGACCATCACACAAACTGAGCTGTGGGGTACTGCTTTATAAAGTCAGCCCACTTGAGTTATGAGACCCTTCATTTAAAACTCAGAAGGGAACGCTCAAGGCACTTCTCTGAACTCCCATGTACCACAAGCCACAGGAACAGCCCGAAAGGACCCTGACGCTGCCGAGGAGCTTTTCCCTCAGCAGCACCATTTTGTTCCCTGTAGCTCACAGTTATGTCAGCAAAGCCCAGACGTTTTCCCTGGAACTGCGGGATCCTCCAGCAGCTGTATCAGCTGCTGTGCTCTGAGCTGAGCACACAGAACAGCAAAGAAGAATGAGGCAGAAGTGAGACCTGGAGCCAGAATTATTGTTTGTCTGGAGCCTGAGCTAAAGCTAGTTTAACCCCGTGAGGCCAACGGCCTTGTGCAGATGCCCATCGGCTGAAGCAGCAACTATCAGTCTGTCTCTCTTGAAATATTTCTTATTAAGTTCCCTTTCTGTGTCTTACTGCCATTAACATTGCCACACGGATTTGACCAGCCTACTCAGTCTTTCCTAATGCATAAACCATGGAAATTGCCGGTCCTTTTTAAGCACCAAGCAGTACAATAACCTTACCTCCTCCTTCCCTCAAGGTCGATTTGCGCCTGGGTTGCCCAAAGGACACCTGTGGCTCCCTGTTTGGGCAGCAGCTAAGGGAAAAGCCTGTGCTGTTGCCTTCCCCGAGTCCCTTCTCTGCCCCATGGGGCTGCTGGGGCACCCCCATGGTTATACCCAGGTATAGCACTGCTAGTGCCAGGAAAACCACCAGCACAGTCTGTTTTATGCTAAGTTATGAACTGTTTAGCCTCTGACACCTCACCACCATCTCATGCATTTAACACGAGGCTAGGGGCAGGGAAGAGAGTTGTGCTGTCTTGCTCTGAGATACCTGCTGTGCCATCCAAGTACTGGCAAATAAACGCCTCCAGACTCAGTGAGTAAGGTTAGCTGGTTTTTTGAATCTATATTTTGACAGAAAAATAAAGTTTAGCAGTTTAAGACCAGGATGCCAGCAAGCTACAGCATGTGCCACAGATGCCTGTGCTGGGTCCAGTCCTCCTCGAAGCATTTCTGAGTTATTTCAGTGTAAGCAAAAGGACGTGCCAAAGTCCCACGTGAAGCATAGCTACATCCAAACAGCTCCCATCAAGGTGTCTCCATCAGGAGCCAGCAACTCCAGCATTTATGCACAAAAGAAAGTATCAGGAACCCTGTACGAACTGGAGCAGAGTGCTCCCATAAGCTGATGTGCAGTCTCAGTCAGGACATCATCTGAAATATTGCTAAAAAATGTTTTTTTGCATAGCCTCAGAACATCCCTAACTAATGTAGCTCCAACAGATCCCCTGATGCATTCGATAAACTGTAGCAGAAGCATGGAAGTAATTTGTTTCAGACAGCAGAGAAATCACTATTTCATTATACTATTTATAAAAATAACAGGCCTGACTGAGCCAATTGTCATGAACAGGGTTACCCTGAAATCTAATTTCAGGTAACTCCAGCATGCCCTGGTATTGAGTCAGGAGAGCCTTGTTTCATCCGTTCTGTAAACTGGCTGCATTAGGAATGAAGGTGCTCTCAGAGGAATTATCCAGACAGAACGGACACTGCAATTTGAAGTCACTGTCTCAATCTGAATAGATTTTCAATCGTATATGAGACTTTACTGTAAATACAGATTTTTTTTTCTGACTTACTTTATTTATTTTCTAATCTAAAAGTGCTCCCTGAATCAAGGCTTGCTGCTTCCCTAGATTGATCTCTCTCCTGCTGTTCCAGACAGCACGGAGGGAAGTCCACAGCCATAGCAGGACTGGACCAGGGCTGCCTTCTAGTCCCACCTACGTCCCTACAAGAGATGACGTTCAGCAGGGATGCAAAAGCCACTGCAAAGAGCAGGTCAGTGAGGAGCTGAAGCATGGGAAAACAAGATTTCCCTCCTGTCCCCAGCAGGTGTGTCTGGAACAGGCTGCCCTAAGAGGTTTTGAGCAGGGGTGAGACCACACAGTCCCCAGTGAACCCTTCCAACCTTAGCTGTTGTGTGCTTCTGCCATCCACACGCAGACCCGGCTGCACAGGCAGCGTCCCCAGGAACAGCAGCTACAGAAACACGCACCCTGACTGCAAGCAAGCTCTTCCTCCCTCTAATGCTGTTGATGAGAGCTTGTGTCTTCCCTGACCTTGAAGCTGTGTTATCTGCTTTGGCTGGGAGAAGGCGATAATAGCTCCCGACAATGGGAAGAGTCAGCTCTGAGCCGGTGGAACAGGAAATCCCATTTCTCAAGCCCTTCAAAGCCTGCCAGCCTGCCTGGCACTGTTTCTCTCAGCAGCACTCAGCAAGATTACAGCACTATAAATAACCCACACAATAAGTTGTGCATTAAGGAGAAGAAAGGACTAGCCCTCGATGTGGGTTTCCCTTCCACTTGTGGCCTCAAGTGTCCCCAGCCAGTTGAACTGCTAGGGTTTTGTTCTCCAAATTAAGAAGGAGCTGCAGCTGTTGAAGTGGTTTTAAACAAAATAAGGAGATTAAAGGGTACAACAAAGAGCTAAGATACTTCCCAATTTTAAAACAAGTGTCTCCCTCCCCTCCCCTCCCTGTTGTTTTCTATAATAAGAAACTCAGAACTAAATCTGATTCCTTACCAATCACTCTGCCCTTCTTTCACAAGCTCAGGTACAATCATTAGCATAAAATGAGGCTGAACAATGAAGCCCTGCAGATTTGCATACAACAGACGATCCATGTGGTCGTTCTGCTGCAGCATGTAAGAAAACATCCAAGCCTGTTGGCTTAAAGCTTCATCTGAACCATCAGGAAGAAAGACGCACCTCGTAACAGTAGGCACTAGCATTAGCATGCCTGGAGGCCTTACACAGGTGTTGCTGTTTAACAAACACTGCCCTTGCCTCTGCCTAGCGTGAACCATTAAAGCTCAGCCAGTTGTATCAGATCACTTTCATTAAAGCCAGCCTGAGTAGTGAGGAAATTTTCATGCATCACTTGCACGGCTTGGACAATTTGCATTAATGCTGTCAAACACCACTGACTTCTTTCTCAGCCCCCAAACAGACTGTACGCTGACATGTGGCGATGTGAATTACCCTCACAACTATTGCCTCAGCTGCTCATTTGATGCATATACACAATTTATTGCTTATATAGCACATGTCATGTACTGGTTCAATTAATAACAGTTCACCTTGAGCATAAATGTATTTTTCATGTATGCATTACCTAAACAAACTTCATATGCAAGTGTGCGCAGACAAATAGGACTTGTCAACTGCTGTCTTACACACTTCCCCTGCCTTCAATTTACACTCAGAAGGTTGTTTGTTGTGTTGTTCGCCACGGAAAATCAGAGAGAGAAAGGTTAAATGTAGCAAGTGTTTTAGGTATCCAGCCTGAGCTCTCAAAGAGAACCGGAGAGAGCTCACAACCACAGCAAACGAGGGACAGGTGTCATGGCTGCAGGCAACTTAGCAGGCAGCACCTGGGGGGGTTGGATGAAGACAACTGCCAGCAGACCTCCATCACAGAAGCATTCCAAAATCCTCTGCTGCCTTTACTGCTTGCCTTCTAATTTAAGCTACAACAGAAAAGGGTCTTTTGCAGAGAAGAGGTTAAATGTAACACCTTTCACTCTAAAGCACGCTCTCTCCTATGCATTAAGGATGATAATAAAACGTCAGGTAGCTAGAGAGTGGGTTAAACATGGCCAAATAAGAACGCAGAGTGAATGTGGGTAGGCCCTAAACATGAGGCCCTTCGCTTTACAAACTCATTG